>NC_134102.1:9663552-10288552 GCF_000715075.1 Nicotiana tabacum | reverse complement strand
CTCCAGGCTGTCCCAAAGCTCTTTTGCAGTTTTGGAGTATATCACAATGTCTACAATATCCTTTAAGAGAGCATTTAGGATCCAAGGGATGACCATGTCATTCACGCAACTCCATTGTTCATGATCTAGAGATTGACATGCTCCATTGATGAAACCAAGTTTCTTCTTGGCTGAAAAAGACAGGAGAATAGATCTCCTCCACCCTCGGTATCCTCTTCCATCAAACACAGTGTTGACTAGAGTCATTCGTGGTGAATTAGAGTTGTTGAGATGATAAGGGTGATTGATATCATAGTTGACTGGTTTTGCAGCATTTCTCGTATCACCAGTAGATGTGATAGGTTGTTTCAGGCATTTTAAGTTACTGATTATGATGATAAATCTGATGTAAATGGATTTGATGGTTCGACTGTTGGATCGAGCTTATTGCTCTGATACCATGTACGAAATTGAAGAAGAAATCTAATTGAAAATTTTTCTGTGTGTCTTATTCATTGCTTTGTATTATATTCTTTGTATTAATTGGAAATTTTTCTATGTGTCTCCCACCTAACCCACTAACTATGTTCCCTTATACTATATTCCTCTCATCTAACTCACTAACTATGTTCCCTTATATTTTATTTACCTAACCCACTAACTATATAATTTATTTTATCATAAACTCATCCAAATGACCCTTAACTTTTATGTGGACAGAATACACGACTACTTCTAGGTTTTCTTCGTCTTCTCTATCTCTAAGCAGATCTCCTTGAGTCTTAGAATTAGGATAGAGTTTCTTCAGAATGAGTTTGTTGATTTTTAATTTCTTTCATAAGTTGTCAACAAAAGAAACTATAGTAACTTTGTGTGCTTCAGCAATCAACTTGGTCGCTGGTGAGTGAAATTTAGTTTTTAATTTCAATCATGAAGTGTAAAAAAAAAAAAAAGGAATATCTTATATTATTTTCGGATTTTTAGTTGTAAATATCATACTCCTCCGTTTTATTTTATGTGATCATGTATTGATGTGTTATGGCCTTAAACAAGTGATAAAATTTGTACGGCATTAAGGCTTTTGTATAAAGTTATTATTAAGGGTAAAATAAAAATTTTAAGTTAAATCATTTTCAAATTCAAAAATAAATCCTTTTTTCGGACATACTAAAAAAGATATATTGTATTAAGGTTAAGGTGGAAAATGCATGGGTTTTGTTGGTGGCTGGTTGGCTTTTATGTGAGAGAGAAAGTTTTTAGTAATTAAATAAACGGCAAAGGTCTAAATATACCCCTTTACTTTCGAAAATGGTCTAAGAATACCCCTCGTTATACTATTGAGCTATCTATACCCCTGCAGTCATACTTTGGGTTCAAATATACCCATCATTTAAATGGAGGGACACGTGTCATTGTCTTGTTGGTCAATTCTAAATATCTCCTAATTAATTAAAAAGACCCATTATTTGGTACCCAAAAAGTAATTTTCTAAAGCAATTTTTTTTTATAAAAACTGAAAAAAACTAAATTATTTTTTACTAAAAACTGAAGAAAACGAAAATATTTCTTTTTCAGTTTTTACAAAAAAACCGCTTTAAAAAAAACTGAAAAATATTTTCTAAAACAATATTTTTGTAAAAACTGAAAACAAAAAACTGAAAAATAATTTTCTAAAGCAATGTTTTTGTAAAAATTGAAAAAATAAACATTTTCTTTTTTTTTTCTTTTCAGTTTTTAGTTAAAAAAAATTTAGTTTTTTTCAGTTTTTAATTACTTTAGAAAATTATTTTTCAGTTTTGTTTTGAGTTTTTACAAAAATATTTGCTTTAGAAATTATTTTTCAGTTTTTTTTAAAGAAATATTTTTCTAAAAACTGAAAAAAACTATTTTCGAATTTTTCAGTTTTTAGTAAAAAACTATTCAGTTTTTTATAATTTTTAATTGCTTTTCAATATTTTTTTTTCAGTTTTTACAAAAATATTGTTTTAGAAAATATTTTGGTTTTTTTAGTTTTTAGTAAAAAATATCAGTTTTTTTCAGTTTTTACAAACAAAAAACAATTGCTTTAAAAAATTACTTTTTGGGTACCAAATAATGGGTCTTTTTAATTAATTAAGAGATATTTAGAATTGGTTAACAGGACGATGACACATGTTCCTCCGTTTAAATGAGGGATATATTTGAACTCAAAATATGACTGCAAGGGTATAAATAGCTCAATAGTATAACGAGGGATATTCTTACACTATTTTTTAAAATACAAGAGTATATTTGGACCTTTGCCGTTAAATAAATTAGCAAATATCAATTCCAACGAAAAAATTCTCATAGTTAAAACGCATGAGTTCTAATCCAGTACATTCTAGATCATTGTAGTCGAATTGAGTCCTTTTTTCCTTTTGATGGTGACTTTAAGTCCATGTATAACAATCCCAAATCTATTTCTTGCAAAAATGATTAGGTCTATGTAACTAGTCAAACATATATATAATCTATGCAAGGTAATGAATATTTTGTTGTCGAGTGTCACCTTGTTCAACTATTTATAATCAACACGCGTTCACATTCACATTGAAGAATAATAATAAAGGAAAATAATTCCCCCAAAATATACTTAAAAAGATATCGAAGGAGAGTGGTTATTAGAAGTAATATTTTCTAATGCAATGGTGATAAATAACTAACACAGATTCAAGCAATTAGATAATACAAATTAGAGTTTAGAGCAATGAATTTCTATCGAAAATCACATGATTCCATTCTAACAATCTGTACACGTGCACATGGGTCGTGGGCGGATTAATAGAATAGTTTATGGATCACGTGAATTTATAGTATTTTCATCAAAATTAAATATTTTATGTATGTATCTTCTGAATTATTTTAATAGAATGATACATTTTCATCAGAACTTTGTGGATATTTTATGTCTGTATCTCCACAAAGTTTGAATGATACATTTGGTTGAATACTAAGTTATTTACTCAGAGAAATAAAAATTAATTCTCACTTAATACCTTTTTTTCTTCTTTCTTTAGCAGTGTTTCCATATTTTAAAAATTCTAAATCTGCATGCACACGTGCACCTCTTATGTGGATCCGCACTTCTGAAAGACTGGTTAATAATAAGAAGAGTACAGTGTATGTAGCAAGAATAATTGTACTCCAATTAAATTGAATACTCTTCCGTTTCAAAAATATTGACATAGTCCGTAGTACGACGGTCAAAACTTTGACCGTTAATTTGAACATAGATTTTTAAGTTTGAAAATAAAATTTTGATTTCGGAAATTACATAAAGAGTATTATAAGTCATAATAATTCATAATTTAAAATATTTATAAAATATTTTAGAAAAACGTGATTAAAAATATTGACTCCATTTCCAGTCAATAGTCCAACTTACTCAAAATGTCTTATTCGGAAGAGATGTACTCTGCTGCGAATATTATATTAGTCGTTGTCGCGTTTCCTTGGAATCTAGATTAAAAAAAAACACGTTGATTGTATGCTCTATTAAAATAACAAGTACAATAAATGAACCTTTCTACCTTTAAATATTCCTATATACTATAAAGCATATTGAGCCTTGGCAAAATTTACAATACACAGAAAAGAAAGTCGCTAACTTCACTGCAGAGATCTAGACATGAAGAGCAGCAGGATCAGAGTTCTGTTTGAATCCCTCATATCATGTGGAAAACCTGCCAAAGGTAAGAGTTGAAAGACCATAATCTTGTTTTTATGGATTTTATTATGAAAATTATTACTGCTTTCTTTTTCCGTCTTTTCTTGAGTCGACGGTCTATCGGAAAAGTCTCTTTATCTTCACAAGTTAAGGGTAAGGTTTGCGTATACTCTACCCTCCCGGATCCTAAAGGCGGATCTAAAATTTTTAAAATATGGGTACATCACTAAAGATAGGAGGAAAAAAAAAGTGTTTAAGTGAAAATTGATCCCTGCTCCTTTAGGTAAAAATTTAAGTATTTAACCAAGAGCACCATTTAGCTTCTTTAGAACATGAGTGTCATCAGATAATATTAGATCAATTATAATAAATATATACATAAAAAACCTAGTTTGCCAAAGAAACTATGAGTTCGTGTGCCCCATAAAATAGGCTATAAATATACCTCTGCCAAGCCTCACTCATGAAATTAACTAGGTTTGTTGTTATTGTTGATTTATCAGTGATGATTCAAACACCAACCAAAGGCAGCGCTAGTTGATTTATCAGTGATGATTATATATATAAAATGTTGAATCCCCGAGGAAAAAAGGGTTCAAACATTGCCTTTAGTCACAAATTTAAATCTCAACTATGACATTCTAGTATTTTCTTTAAATCTCCTTATATAAATCTTGGTTCCGCACTGTATATCCTAACCTGTTATCGTTGTATTGTGAACTGATTTGGGTATATATTATTACTTCAGTTTTGTCTGAACCAGAAAATGAGAACGGCCAAAAACCAGTAGTGGAAATAGAGGAATCAGAAATTACACAAGCCCAAGAAGTAGTGGTAGTAATAGATGAACCAGAAAATGCTGCACAAGGACAAGGACAAGGACAAGAGCAGGTGGTGAAAGATCCTAAACCAGAAAATGCACAAGGCCAGAAAATGGTAGCAAAACATGAACCAGAAAATGGAGGGGTGTATGTAATGGAATATAGAAAACGTATAATAACACATCGAAAAATAGCAATACATGCACGACGATCAGAACCTCCACCCAAACGAAAATATCGTGATCCTCAAACGGGTTGAACTAATACAATCTTGGAAGTTCCTTCTTTCTTTCTTTTTTTGCTTTATTTCGTATTTGGTCATCCTTCTACTTTCTCAATTTTAATTCCAGTTTATCAATATGAGATGGGTAGATTAACGAGTTTGTGTAAGTAATTTTTAATTTCTTTCATATGTTGTCAATAATGAAAACAGCGGCGAAGCCAGAAATTTATCCAATGGTGTTCAAACTTGAAAGAAGTGAAAAAATATTTCCTACAAAGGGTGTTCAAACTTGAAAGAAGTGAAAAATATTCTTCGAAAAAGGATGTTTCATATATCTCTAAAATTTAATATTTTACCTATATACAAAGTATAATTTTTCGACGAAAGATGATCCAGGGTGGTCAATTGACCACTCTTATGACAATGTAGCTTCGCTTCGCCCATGAATGGAAATTGTAACACTTTTTCCGCAATCAGCATTGTGGCATGTGGGAAAAAAACATGAAGAATAAACCTAATAGCCGTCCATCCAATCGCTTAAATTAAAAATAGCTAGAGGTATAATATATGCATAATTTATGTATTACACATGTATAATTACGTAGAGTCCATTTCTCATAGTCATTGAACTAATAGAAATTGTTTATGAAAGTCACTTTACTTTGTTTTATAACTGAAAAGTCATCATACTTTGCACATTGTAACTCAAAAGTCACTCAACACATTTAGGGCATATTAAATATTTTTTTTCATATTTTTTTTAACTCAATCATTTAAACAATAAAAAAAATACCCATTTAAACCGTGACTCAACCCGCTCTTTGACCCGATCCACTTTCTCTTATTTTTGTTACAAAAAATATAAATATTACTTTGCTGTTAATTATCTTGATTTTCAACATACTGGTTTAAGCAAAGTATTAAATTAGTTCGGCTAGAAATGGTCTTCTAGTAATATTATCTTTACTATAAGCAATGCGCGTTCTTGTTCTAAAACATCGAGGATGTTGTCTTTTAATTAACTCTTTTAGTAATATTTCTCAATCAAAATTTCAAGCATAAATAATTTTTCTTCATTTTTCCTTCCTCTTTTTTATTTTCTTCCACTTCAAAGCTGCTAATTTTCTTGTTTCACTTTCAAATTTAACTCCTCTAGTTTGTTAAGATTAATTTCTTATTCTCTAGCTTAAACCAATGTATACATTCAGTATAACTATATTGAGAACCAATATAATACACTTTAGCAAAGTAATATTTATGTTTTTTATAACAGAAATAAGAAAAAATGGGCCGGATCATGGAACGACCGAGTCATGATTTAAATGGGTTTTTGATATTCTAAATGGTTGGGCTGAAAAGAAATATGAAAAATAATATTTAATAATGCCTTAAAAGTGCTGAGTGACTTTTGAGTAACAATGTGCAAAGTATAATGACTTTTCAGTTACAAAATAAAGTAAAATGACTTTCATAGACAATTTCTATTAGTTCAGTGACCATATGAGAAATGGACTCAATGTATAAACAATGAATATGACCGGCTATTTATATAAAAATCTCAAAAAACATTAATCTTGTTAGTCCAATCCGTCTTAATCCAATCCGAATTGACTGAAGCAAATTTTGAATAGGATGAGTCATTTATTTCTACGCATAATATTAAAAACTAGGCAAATAAAATAGGGTCAACAACTCATAAAATTAGCACACATATGTGGGGTAGTTTAATATTTATTATTTCAAAATGATAAAAATCAAAAAAAAAATCTAGCCGAAGGTTACTATTTTTAACTATTATTTTTTCCTGATAACTTATTTTTTCCCCTTGTATTATAGTAAGCTAATAGCAGCGAGTTAACATTATCTAATTAGTTGGTCTAAATTGCTTCACCGTTAGTCAACAATATTTATATATGTTCACATGAATTAGATTTAATTAAATTGACGAACAATTTTAAAAGAAAAAATCAAGTAGGTAGAGAACTCCATTTCCATTTTCCAGTCAATAGTCCAACTTATTCCAAATGTCTTATTCGAATGAGATGTACTCATGTGAATATTTTAGCACTACCACGATGCGACGTTGCCTAGGATTCTCTAGATTAATAACTTACAAAGCCACATGGTCCTTATTTAAGCTCTATTAGAGCAAAGCATTACTAAGCAATTGAGCAAGGTTTTGGCAGGGCCATTGACAGGTTACAGTATATTTACCATCAGCAGATATACTTTTAACAAATTTACTATTCGTAGTTGTATTTGAATCTTATAGCAAATCTATGAAATAAGAGATCAATTATTTTAAGCTGAAACAAGAGAGCAATAAACTCTTATAGCTTAGTTGATTAGAGTATCCATTTAGTTAGCAAAGATCTTGAATTTGAATCTCAACAAAAATATTTTATTAACTATAAGTTAGTAACAATTGAAAGGAACTACAGTGTGAAAGGAAATACTAGAATAAAGATCCGCTGCTAGTGTTGGGCTGCAACCTTTCTTTGTTTTGGTTAGGGGTGGCATGTGGGCCGGTATCGGGATCGGCCCAGGACCGCAAGCCCACATGGGCGGTGGTCCTAACCGGATAGGACCGGGACCGTGGGATGGTGGGTCGGGTAGTGGGCCGGTCTCATATGGGAGGCTCGCGAGACCGGGACCGGCCCAGAAGTGGGCCGGTTCAAACGGTCCTAAACGGGCCCAACGGATAATTTTAATTAAAAAATAAAATTGACCGTTTGGCCATTTAAAAACTAGCCGTTTGGTCTGCCAAAATAGCCGTTGGCTATTTGCAAAATAGCCATTTAACCCCCCAAATTTTGTTTTAACTCCAAACTTTTTATAATTACACTTTTTCCCTATTTTCAACTATAAATACCCCCTCATTCTTTCATTTTTCTCACAAAATCATCAATCTCTCTCAATCTCTCTCTAATATTCTTCTATAATTGCTTACTTAATTGTTACAATTTGTGCAAAATTGTGAAGTTGGTGAATTGAAGTCTTCAAGTCTTCAACGATAATTATTTTTCAACAAGTTGTTCGTCAATTCGGTAAACTCGTTCCAACTCTTAAGTTTTAATATTATAATTTTGTTTGTTTTATTTACTTTGCTTGATTAATTAAGATGGCTTATTCCCTAAAAAAAAAATATTTAGTAAAAATAAGAAAAAATTCAAGAGTGGTGAATCTAGTGGCCAATCGGTTCTTCCTCCACTTCCCCCGACTCCTCGGCCGAAACCTGTTACCCGTCCTACACCTGCTATTCTTGATAGCGATAATAGTTTATTACAATTTACCGAGAGTTAATTTTGCCATAATATTGCACCCGGTGAACAATTAAACCATGAATATATGAATGCTCTTTATGGTAATCCAACTATTGATGAAAATGATGATGAAGAAATAGATTTTGATGAAATGCAACCAGATGACGATACACCCACTAGTCCTGCTCCTGAAGTTAACCCAACTAATAATAATCCAAATGATCCCCCGTCTGACCCTCTTGTTACTGCCCCTACTTTTTCTAGACAACCTTCTAAACGGACAGAAATATCTCTTGTTTGGCCATTTTTACTCAACTAAGAGAAAAAAATAGGGCTAAGTGTAAAACTTGTGGCAAAGAGTTAGTTTTTAAATATGTTGGAAGTCGGGGGACGGGAAGTTTGACTAGACACATATTGCTACACCCTCAAGATAAAGCTAGATATTTTCGTATGAAAGCTTTGGCTGAGGGGACAAGTGCACCTAGTCAGGCTGACCTTAGTACCGGGTCAAATCAATTTCAACCGGAAATTAACACTGTTACCGGTGGTATTTTATATTATGATCCAAAAAAAGATCGGGAAGAATTGGCAAAAATGGTTACTGTTATATGCTTACCCTATAGTTTTCCTTCTAACCCTCACTTTGTGCATTATATTAGAAAAGTTTATAATCCTACTTATAAAGATTTTCCTCGCACAACCATAAAGAGTGATATTTATAATTATAAACATGAATATGAATAATATTTGCGCTATTTATTTACTCATATAAATTATCGTGTTGCTATTACAACTGATATTGGTAGAAGTGGTAATGACTGTGATTACCTTACTGTTATCAGTCATTGGATTGATGAGGATTGAATAATGCAAAAGCACATTATTACTTATAGAATAATTAATTCACGTCACACATGGCAGTTTATTCTAGCACGATTACGGATATTTGTAGATATTTTTGTATTAGTGATAAAATAATATCAGTTTCAATGGATAATGCTACTAGTAACACAAATGTTGTAGCCTTTCTTACCACTACACTAAGTCCTGCATTTAGTAATATTTTTCATGTTAGATGTATTTGTCATATATTTTTGCATTAGTGATAAAATAATGTCAGTTTCAATGGATAATGCTACTAGTAACACAAATATTATAGTCTTGCTTACCACTACACTAAGTCCTGTATTTAGTAACATTTTTCATGTTAGATGTATTTGTCATATTTACTTTTTAATTGTGGGTGATGGTATGCGAATTTTAAATGTTGAAATTGAAAAAGTTAAAATGGCTCTTAATTGGCTTTTTTATTCAAACCGTAGAAGTAGACTTAGAGAATATTATAAAAGATGCGATGAATTTGGCCTAAGAGAAAGAAAGGTTCCTAAACCTTGTCCAACTAGATGGAATTACATGTATGCAAGTTTAGTTGTTGCATATGAATATAGAAACCCCATAAACTCAACGTTTAATGCTCATGTAAGTGATGATGATGAGCACCTTACAAATGCGGATTGGGCTAATGTTAAAATACTTGTAGATTTTTTAGAAAAATTTCATATTGCTACAAATAAATTTTCTGGGCAATATTATCCTACTATTTCTAACTGTTTAGTTTATATTGTAGAACTTGCAAATTTGTTTGATTATTTTTCAGATGGTGGAAAAATTTATCAACTTGCTATTGATTCCATGAGAAAAAAATTTAAAAAATATTTTTTCCATATTCCCCCTATTTATGGTGTTGCTGCATTGTTAGATCCTACTATCAAATTAGGAGGTCCTCAATTTTGGTATGAAACTATTTATAATGGTTTAGCACTTGAGAATGAGGAGTTGTCTACACTTGCGGATGCAATAGCCTCAATTAAAATATATGTTCAAACTATTTATAATGTTTATCAAGTTGCATTAGATCATGTTAGACCAAATATTCTAACTCCTTCTTCTTCTAGTTCTCAATCATCTAAAAGAACTGCGGGAGTAAGAGCACTTAGTGTTTGGGCAGGGTTCAGGGGTTCTCAGGGTTCTAGTACTAGTGATTCTTCACAACTAAATGAGCTTGAAATTTATTTGTCACAGGGAATTGAGGAAGTGAATCCCGACGGCTCCTTTAATATTTTGGAATGATGGAAGGACAAAGAAAAACACTTTCCGATTCTTTCAAGGATGGCCCGAGACATTTTAACTATTCAAGCTTCAACAGTGGCATCAGAGAGCGCTTTCAGTCAAGCAAGACTTCAACTCGGTGATTATAGAGCGTCTATGAGGGAGAGCTTGGAAAAATCAGTACTTTTCAGATATTGGATCCGTTCGGAAAGAAGAAATTTTGGACTTGCTGAATCACAACCAGAGGTAGACGAAACTTATGAAGAAATGCTAGCTGAACTTGCGGAGGATGATGCTTCGCCTGGAAGCGGTGATGACCAAGCTTCATTTCCGCCACCACCAACGGAAATTCCTCCGGACCTTGAAGGATTTATAAAATTTGTAAGAGATACCATGTAAATTAATATGTAACTTGTATTTTGGCACATCTTAATTAGTTTCTTTTTCTTCTCAATGGTGGTATTAGCACCTTGTTGTGCTCATTCCATAGGGAGGAGGAAGACTAAGAAAGATATTGCCATGATATTTTAATGCTATAATAAAAATATAACGCATTGCTTTGAATATCTCTTTACAATATTTTTATCTTTTTATATACCTTAAGCTATACATATATATATATATATATATATATATATATATATATATATATACTATCGAATATGGCTTAAGATATCTCTCTCTCTCTCTCTCTCTATATATATATATATATATATACACACTATACTATATATACATAGTATATAAGTCATATATATATATATAGTGTGTATATATATATATATATATATATAGAGAGAGAGAGAGAGAGAGAGAGAGAGAGCTTAAAAGCCATATTCGATAGTGTGTATATATATATATATATATATATATATATATATATATATATATATATATATATATATATATCTTAAGATGTATATATAGTATATAAATCGAATATTAATGTATAAATCTTAAGATGTATATATAGTAAATCGAATATAGCTTATATGTCTTAAGATATATATATAGTATAGTATATATATTATAACGCATTGCTTTGAATATTTCTTTACAATATTTTTGTCTTTAAATTTTAATTAAAAAATTTAGGTGACAATTCTATAATATAATTTACTAGGAATTGCCTTAGATATTTTTATTACCATTTTTTTTCTCTAACTTGTATAAAAATAATTTAAAAAATAAAAAGTTTTTGTTGGGCCCGCTTAGGACCGTTTGGGCCCGTTTAGGCCCGGAACCGACCCACTTAACACGGGATCGCTAGTTCGTGGTCCCGATCCCGGACCGGTTCCAACAAGAAGCCCGCGAAGCCCGGGACCGCTTAGGACCGGCTCGCCTAGGACCGACGCACTTAGGACCGGGCCCGTGAAGCTCACTTAGGACCAGGCCCGGCCCACATGCCATCCCCTAGTTTTGGTCATTCTGATAAGAGATTTTTACATTCTTATACATTATATGAAACTTTATTATCAAAAATGTCCACGTTTAGTTAATTACCCGATCTAAATAAGTTTTGTTTACAAAATATATACATTCCATCTTAAAAGGCTCCCAATCCATTATTAGTGCCTTCAATCAAGAGATTTAGTTATACCTTTTTCCTTTTTTCTCTCCTCTTTCCTCTTTTCTCTCAAGATCTTCCACATTTGTAGCAATTTAGTGATCAAGTTAGTGGACAACTCTTTCATCTAGTTGATCACATAACCATGTATTAATATAGTACTTACAATTTTGTGTTATTTCTTCTGATCCTTTTTCTTCTTCTTCTTCTTCTTCTTCTTCTTTTTAACCCTTCAGTTTTACGTTGGAATTTAGTAAGAATTCCTCTACAATTAACAGGAAGATTAGGTTAATATTTGGGGATAACTTTTTACAAGTTCTTTTTATCAGGATTCAGGATAAAATTAAAATTCTAATTTAAATCCTTAAAAGGGAATCAGACTCTATTCCCCCTTCATTAAGTCTATTTAATTATTATCCAATTAAGAACTTGTTAAACTTGCTATTCAAAATACAAAATCAGAAGGGCACCCATTTCCAAAGAATTATATCCTATGATTTTCACTTTCTTTAAGTAAAAGTAATAACTAATAGGACAACCTTAGTTAGATAGAATATACGTGGAGAGCATTATTCTACAAATCATACTCAACAATGGTTATACTTTTTCCTGGAAAATAAGATGGAATCCTTCTGGCATGTAATGCTGAAGATAGGTAAGTTTACCTTTTATGAGAAGTCGATCTGAATTAAGTTGCAAGGTATTTCATGAAATTAAGTAATGTTTTAAACAGTTTTAACACATTTAGGCAAAAAGCTTAAAAACACAATGTAAAAGCACAACTAATCTACAACTTATCTACAACTTTCATACATTATTTCTACATAGTTAAATACAACTACAATATCATACAACTAAAATATAATTTTTATACAAATTTTATACAATACTATGTCTTTTGTATATTTTGTATCTAATTTATACATAATAAAGACAAATTTCATACAACTAATTATATATTATACAACTTATCTACAACTTATGTACAACTTTCATACGTTATTTCTACCCAGTTATATATAACTACAATATCATACAATTTAAATATAATTTTAATACAATGTCATTCAACTTTCATACAATAGTTAAATAAATAAAATAAAAATATATAAACAAAAGAATACAATTTTTCTACAATTTCGTAAATATAATATATATCATGTCTTCTTCTTATTCGAGTTTCAATTTGAAATTCAGTCATGGCTTCTTCTTCTTCTTCTTCTTCTTCTTCTTCTTCTTCTTCGACGAGTTTCAATCTGAAATTCAGCCAAAATCAAGTCTAATCTTCACCAAAACACCCTAAAAAATGAGATATAAACTCCAAACAATATTCCCAATTGTTTGCAACAACACAAAATCCAAACAAATAATGGTTTTTGAAAACCCAAATTCGAATTCAAAGCTTCAAAACTTTTTAATGGCTGTCAATGGTGGAATTGCTGCTCTCTTACTGGAATTAGGGCTGGTCTTCCAAAGTGTTTTCTTCTTCATTGAAAGTTAAGCAAGCAACAGACGTTAATGGAGGTGTGTGGTAGAGTATTTGGAGCTTGAATCTATAAAAATGGAGAGGAATTTTTGAAGAAGAGTAAAAAAATATAGACTAATTTTTGAAGAAGAGTGAAAATAGGCGTTAATGGAGGGATACTGAAGTTTGTGGAGAGAGAAACGTGGGTGAGTGCAAGATATGTAGGGGAGTTTGTGGAGAGAGAAACGTGGGGGGGGGGGGAGGGGGTGGAAGATACATTGGAGTGATTTTAGGATACTAATTATTATCATTAAATGCTTAAAAATGTACATAATTGGTAGTACAGTGTGAAATGAAATACTAGAATAAAGATCCGTTGCTAGTGTTGGGCTGCAGCCTTTTATTGTTTTGGGCTACATTTCAGTTCTGATAATGCAATTCCTTGTAGAATGAATTGGATAACATTTCTTTGTGCAATATGGAAATGATTGAGGGTGGACTTTCTGAGAGGAAAAACATGCTTGCACACCAAATTCCCCCATGTTCTTGGGAAATTAATGCACTATTACTATTTGTTAAAATTCTTAGCAGAGTCAAAACCCATCTTCATTACAATTGATTTAGCTAGCGTTTTGGCTATAGATCCCAAATTTGTTTTGAAAAATTTAATTTGGGTGAAATTTGGTTTGGAGATAAAAATGTGTTTGCTTGTATCACTTGTATCCCAACGTGTAACGAATACAACATATATGAACGATATTTGTTAGCGCAATTATATTTAATAGGATTCAATCATAATGAGTTGACATCACCTATCAGCTAAAAGTGAAAATCAAGAAAAGACAGTCACGTTTGGCTTTTGGTTGCCCTCTCCTCAAAATCATAAGTACACCTAACAAACGCTTTCAGTAAAAGCACATGGTGGCACCAAATCATCGATTAAAAGATAGCCATTCCAATTCAATATTGATTGATAACAAAGAGAGCCTTAAATAACGGCAAAGGTCCATATATACCTCTGTACTTTCGAAAATGGTCTAAGAATACCCCTCGTTATACTATTGGGTTATCTATACCCCTGCAGTCATACTTTGGGTTCAAATATACCCATCATTTAAACGGAGGGACACGTGTCATCGTCCTGTTGGCCAATTCTAAATATCTCCTAATTAATTAAAAAGACTCGTTACCCATACCCGAAAAATAATTTTTTTTTTTGTAAAAATTGGAAAAAACTAATTTTTTTAACTAGAAACTGAAAAAAGCGAAAATATTTTTTTTCCAGTTTTTACAAAAAAAACTGCTTTAAAAAAAATTAAAAATATTTTCTAAAATAATATTTTTGTAAAAACTAAAAAATAAAATGAAAAGCAATTTTCTAAAGCAATTAAAAACTAGAAAAAACTGAATTATTTTTAACTAAAAACTGAAAAAAAAAGAAAATATTTATTTTTTCAGTTTTTACAAAAACATTGCTTTAGAAAATTACTTTTCATTTATTTTTAGTTTTTACAAAAATAATTACTTCAAAAATTATTTTTCAGGTTTTTTAAAGCAATATTTTTCTAAAAGCTGGAAAAAAATATTTTTGATTTTTTTTTTTAGTAAAAAACATTCAGTTTTTACAAAAATACTGCTTTAGAAAATTGCTTTTCAGTTTTACAAAAATATTGTTGTAGAAAATATTTTTCAATTTTTTTAAAGCAGTTTTTTGTAAAAACTGGAAAAAAATATTTTCGTTTTTTTCAGTTTTTAGTAAAAAAAAAATCAGTTTTTTTCAGTTTTTACAAAAAAATAATTGCTTTAGAAATTACTTTTCGGGTATAGGTAATGAGTCTTTTTAATTAATTAAGAGATATTTAGAATTGGCCAACAAGACGATGACACATGTTCCTCCGTTTAAATGAGAGGTATATTTGAACTCAAAGTATGACTGAAGGGGTATAGATAATCCAATAGTATAACAAGAGATATTTTTAGACCATTTTCGAAAGTATAAAGATATATTTGGCCCTTTACCCCTTAAATAATCCTCGACTCCACAAAACAACGTACGAATATATTATAAAAATAACAAATAAAATAATATAAAATTATTTTTCCCTCGAAGCACGTGATTAACTTTAATGGAGCGTCACTCTAGTGAATTGAAAAATAGGTTTGATCCAAAATATTTGGGGTTAGGGCGAGTAGAAATCAAATCCGGATTGGGGTGCCGCGTGTCCCAATGAAATAATAGATTATGCCAACACATTAAGAAGGAACCACACAATATTCCGGTAGTGGCGGAGTAGTTTTAGGCCGAAAGATAATGTTGTGTGCAATTATGGACCAAAAGGTGAACGAAAAGTAAAAGTAAAACATACGTGCATAAGCGGGTACTTAAACTTGGCATTACTTTTCACTTTTGCAAATCCAATAGAAATTCTATAGATGTGAGTGTTGTTTCACTTCAAATCAGTGTTTTAAAAGGCGGGGCATTTTACATATGCCTCAGCGGGACGTAAGCCCCATAGGTATTTAATTTTTAATATTTTATAAAATAATATAATGACAATTAATATTTATAAACAGGTAAAATTGCATAAAAATTGAAGAAAACTATATATGTGTGTGCTCTATCCCCCCAAAAAATAATCAAAATAATCTATTAAACGTTACTTACAAGCACAAGTAATTTGAGTCTAAAAGAATAAAGTTTTCTATATGGAGGAACAAAAAGGATGATTAACGTGCAATTTGAACTTTGAATTTGCTGCTATAAAGAAAAATATAGTTTTCTTTGTATTTGTAAAAAGAATTAAACATTCGTTGCTTTTGAGAGATATTAGCAGACTAGTGGACAAAATAAAAATTTGAAAAAAATCATGAATTAGGGCTTAAATCAATAAAAAAGGTCTTTACTTTTAAATTTAATACTTTTGAGTTCCTTTTTAAACCTTTTGAGTAATTACCAAACTGACTTTTTAGAATTTGGGTATTATATGAAGGACTAATTCAACAAATTTTGTTTTAATTTGAAAAAGTCTCTGGAGCTTACTCCTTACTAAAAAAATGCGCCCCGAACGCCCGGGTGTACGCCCCGAACGCCGGGCGTACGCCCCAAATTGCAGGGCGTACGCCTCTTGAGACTTTCGCCCCACACCATCGCCCCTGGACGTTTTTAGTATGCCTCGCCCTCGCCCCAAAAATGCCTTTTAAAACATAGCTTCAAATCAATACTTTTTCAAGACAACTGGGAATAAGCATTATACTCTTGGACTTTGGAATAGATATCTAGAACCCAACTAATCATCCTAAATTTTGATTAGTAGTCAACTCTTAACATTAGATAGTGGAGTATAAAATAATTTGATTAGGTAGGCAAATTAAATTTCTAACGATAGTCCAACTGGACCCCACTTGAAAGACAAGTATGTAATAATGTGAATAGTATAGCAATAACACGCTATCGCGTGTCTGAATTAATAATTCCCAAATATAACTAATCATTTCATCAATTAATCTCACATACAGGTAAAGGTAAGTGTTGAATGATAAAAATTTAATGGCACCCAATATTTATAGCAATCTAATAAATACATGATGTACATATTTTTTATACCATTCCAATTACTAAACTATAGTTATTTTATAGATATATTCATACCTTATCTTATGATTTAAGCATTATAAATTAGTGTAAATTGATATAAACACGAGTGCTGGTAAGTTTTGTCTGAGTTGAAGACTATCTTGTCCAAAAAACTTTACTTTCTTAATTGTGATTATAAAAACTTTTATGTTGTATTGATAATTTGGGCGATAATATAGGAAGGTGTTAATTTTTCATCTTAGAGCATGATGTTCCTTGATCCAAACTTCAAAGTCGTCTCCTAGGGATTTTTTTACTTTTAGCCCGCACCAAAAATTATTAATATTCGATAGCCGAAAAAGTGTATAAAATTTGTATAATTTTTGTATATAACATACATGTATAGGAAAAAATACGACATGACACGTGGCCGCTCAAAGGAAGGACACGTGGAACACAATATGGAGATGACCACCGAACATAGCTATTCCGCTTGTCACCGGAAGAAATAATGATCATCAAATGAGTATTAAATAGTTTGCGCCCGGTAACATTTAATACGAAATATTTTGCAGCATTAAGGATGATGGCCCGTTACAAGGAATTTGGCATTTTATATCTAACGTTACATCTTCATCAATGACCCTCATAGTTGATATTAAAGAATGACATGATCCTAGGACCTCCTTCCCTAGACATAGCTATAAATAGAGAGTCAGTTATCATTGTAAGGGGGATTCGGTTGGTTAACTTACACTATATGTTATACAACATTTTAATACAATTTTATCCTCTCGCTTTTGATCTGATCATCGTTGTGCCCGGAAACCCTGTTCCCGGACTCACTAGTTCTGCCGTTTCATCTACATTCTAAGGCTAAGTATTTTATATTTCATTAGTTATTTCATTACCTTTTGGATCAAATTAATCTACTTGTCTAGAAATCACGAATAAATTCATCTGTACTGTTTTACGGATAAACAGTTTGGCGCCCACCGTGGGGCCTAGACAGGCGTGTGATTAAATTGATCCTTGCCTTTTTTACTAACGTATTTTGATTACTTTGTCTTAGCAAAAAATCACAAAAATGGCAGATAACACTGTTAACGGACCACGCAACCCTGAAATTCAAGGGGAACAATCTCATTTCGAGGATTCAATCAGTGACACTCGCAATGAGGGGAACGACGCCACACCGTTACATGATAGGCAGTACCCTCGACAGGTTCATGAGGCAACTCTTGATGATGCTGATGAGGAGCATGTAGCGGATGCAGTAAGGATCCTGCAAGAGCAACAGACAGTCATTCTAGGCCATCTCACGTGGCAGGATCAGGTTATGACGGAACTGAAGCAGGCGCTCTTAGGTGCCTCATATTATGCAAATAGGCGATATCCAATTCTTCCTGATGTTCCCGCAAACCAAACGATGCGGAGAGTCGACAACAACACTCCCAGGGGCGAAGTTGGCTCCGACGGGGCCGGGGGGAGCAGATTTGACCTCAACAACTATAACGACCCGTTCAAGGAGGAACTTTTACGATTCATGAAGGAAGTAAACGCCCGTATGGATCAAATCTCGGGCGCACCACCAGTATTGAAAGGCCCTAATTCGAAGAAGTATGTTCAATTACCGTACAAGCCGAGTGCGGCCCCGGAATTAATCCCGAACCGGTTCAAAATGCCCGAGGTGCCGAAGTATGACGGAACTTCAGATCCACAAGAGCACATTACCACTTACACAACAACAATGAAAGGAAATGATTTGGTTCCTCACGAAATTGAGTCCGTGTTGTTGAAGAAATTTTGTGAGACTCTCACGAGGGGAGCTTTAACGTGGTATTCACTATTGCCCGAGCATTCCATAGATTCCTTTGAGATGCTCGCGAATTCTTTCATCAAGGCTCATGCCGGTGCCAGAAAGGTGTAGACCCGAAAGGCCGACATATTCAGGATCGCCCAGCGAGGTTCCGAGTTATTATGAGAGTACGTCACCCGGTTCCAGAAGGAAAGGATGTTACTATCGGCGGTCCCGGATGAATGGGCAGCTGAAGAATTCACCAAAGGTTTAAATCCGAGAAGTTTTGACGCTTCTCGGAAGTTAAAGGAAAGTCTGCTCGAGTTTCAAGCAACGACTTGGGCGGATGTCCACAACCGGTACGAGTCAAAAATAAGGATCGAAGATGATTAGGTTGGCTTTCCATCATTGACCAAAGGACGGGGGAAGAATAGAGAAAAAATAAAAGATGATATAGACACGGATATACGAAGTTTGAGAGGCCGATTTTTGCCCTACGAGCAGACAAAAGATCATGGCAGGAACCTCCGGACAGTAGACAAGTTCACTATTGATAGAAGGACCGATCTTGGCCGGAACAACAGATCGCTTCAAGATAGAGAAATCTCAGGGTAGCGAGATTCTTCTTACCCAAGGTTATCAGAATATAACTTCAATGTCAGTGTCGTAGAGTTGGTGTCGACCATGAGGAATATCAAAGAAGCACGATTCCCAAGACCTATGAAATCTGATCCCAACCAAAGGGATCCCAATTTAAGGTGTGATTACTATGTCACTAACGGCCACCAGACTGGGGACTGCAGACACCTCCGGGAAGAAGTGGCAATGCTGTTAAAGAGTGGTCACCTTAGAGAATTCTTGAGCGATCGAGCTAAAAACAACTATGGTCGGAATAAGGGCGACGCAAAAACCTCGAAAGCAGGAGAAGAACCCCTGCGCCAAATGATCAACATGATCTTCGGAGGAAATAAAATTAACGGGGTCACCTTTTAGGTAGCGAAGAAGACAAAAGTGTTGATAAATCATAGTAAAAGGCTCCGGGAAGACGATATCACATTCACAGACGAAGATGCAGACGGATTACTACTGTCGCACAATGATGCACTGGTAATTTCTTTAAATGTGTTAGATTGTAAAATTAAAAGTATTTTAGTGGATACAGGAAGTTCAGCTAATATCATACAATGAAGAGTAATGAAGCAAGCTAAACTCACCGGAAGCATTATCCCGGCAACGAAACTCCTCGTCGGATTCAACCTCGTAAGCGTGACAACCCGGGGAGAAATTTTGCTGCTCACAAACACTGAGGGAGTAATGAATACAACACTCTTCGAAGTAGTAGATGGAGACATGGGGTATAACATCATCTTGGGAAGACCATGGCTACACGAGATGAAAGCCATGCCTTCAACATACCATCCATTGTTAAAATTTCCAACACCCGGGGGGATCAAACAGATAAGAGGTGATCAACCGGCGGCGAAGGAGATGAATGCAATTTCAATTTCTAGTACTAAAGAAAAGGAACGTGCACCATAGAAATTACTAGAACCGACACCTGCCCCCAAACCAGAGGAAGATAACACGGGGACAGAAGAGTCAGAACAATATGAGGTACCAAGGTATTTTCAAGTACTGGATGATTCGTACGTGACGAAGTAGACGGCAGAAGAGCTGGAGCAGGTTGCATTATTCGAGGAATTCCTAGAAAGAAAGTTCAATTTGGGAACAGGACTGCATCCGAAACTCAGGTATACTTTTATTGAATTCCTTAAAACTAACGCCGACTATTTTGCATGGTCGCACGAGGATATGATAGGAATTCCAACGGAGGTAGCCATACACAAGTTAAGCTTGGATCTCAACATACCTCCAGTAAGGCAAAAGAAGCGCCTTGTTGCCGAAGCAAGGAATAAATTCGTCAAAGAAGAGGTAACTCATTTACTTAAGATTGGTTCAATCTGAGAGGTAAGATATCCGGACTGGCTAACCAATGTAGTAGTAGTACCTAAGAAAAATAATAAATTCCGCATGTGCGTAGATTAGAAGGATCTTAATAAGGCGTGCCCAAAAGACTCATTCCCATTGCCAAATATCGATCAGATGATTGATGCTACGATCGGGCACGAGTTAATGAGTTTCCTCGATGCTTATTCTGGGTATAATCAAATCAAGTTGAACCTAGAAGATTAGGAAAAGACTTTATTTATAACGAATTTTGGTATATATTGTTACAATGTGATGCCCTTCGGGCTAAAAAATGCTAGAGCCACTTATCAACAGCTCGTGAATAAGATGTTCGAAAAACAAATAGGAAAGACTATAGAAGTATATATAGATGACATGCTCGTTAAGTCTTTGAAAGCAGGTGACCACTTGAAACATTTGCAAGAAACATTCGACATCCTGAGGGAGCACAATATGAAACTTAACCCCGAGAAGTGTGCATTCAGGGTCAGTTCGGGTAAGTTTCTAGGATTCTTAGTTTCCCAAAGGGGAATTGAGGTAAATCCCGATAAAATCAAGGCCATAGAGGACATCCCAGGTCAATTGTCTAACGTAAAAGAAGTCCAGAGGCTCACAGGGAGATTGGCAGCTTTGAGCAGGTTCATTTCCCGTTCATCAAAAAAATGTCATCACTTCTTCACACTACTCAAAAAGAAAAATAATTTTAAATGGACACCGGAGTGTCAGCAAGCCTTGAACGAGTTGAAGAAATATTTGTCAAGCCCTCTGTTGCTTTCAAAACCAAAAGAAGGTGAAACGTTGCTAGTCTAACTCACGATTTCAGAAGTTGCGGTAAGTGCAATTTTTGTCTGAGAGGACGAAGGTACGCAATCTCCCATTTATGACGTTAGTAAAATTTTAACGGGGGCAGAAACTCGCTACCCACATCTGGAAAAGCTGTCCTTAGCTTTCGTAGTCGCTATTTGGAAGCTGAGGCCCTGCTTCCAATACCACCCAATATCGGTGGTAACTACTTTCCCTTTGAGGAATATCCTCCATAAACCCAAGCTCTTAGGTAGGTTGGCCAAATGGGTTGTCTAAATGAGCGAATTCGATATAAAATATAAACCGAGGACTGCAATTAAGTCACAAGTCATGGCTGACTTCAGCCCGGGACTATTGCCTCTGGCAGCTAAGGAGGCAATAATTGTGTCAAAATCGACGTCGGGAGTTTGGATCTTATTTACGGACGGAGCTTCAAATGTAAAAGGGTCCGTACTCGGAATAGTCTAAATCACGCCTTCGGGGGAAACCTTAAGGCAAGCCATCAGAACGATTCTTTTAACTAACAATAAAGCAGAGTACGAGCTTTGATTGCAGGGCTCGAATTGGCCGGGGGACTTGACTCCTAAGTCATCGAAATCAAATGTGATTCACAATTAGTAGTAAATCAGGTCTACTAAATTTTTGACACCAAAGAAGAACGTATGCAACAATACGTGGTAAAGGTTCAGACTCTATTGGCACGATTCCGGGAGTGGTCAATAACTCATATCCCGAGGGAAGATAACGTGGAAGCAGATGCATTGGCAAATTTGGGTTGATCAATATAAATCCAACGATCGGAATCAGGGACGATAGTACAACTGATAAACTCAGCCTTGGACACAGATGGCTACTATGAGGTGAATTCGACTAGTTTGGTTTGGGACTGGAGAAACAAAATAATCGATTACCTCAAGCATGGAAAGTTGCCCAAAGACCCCAAAACATCAAGAGCGTTGTACACCAAAGCTGCACGTTATAGCTTCAAGAAAGGCCAATTGTACAGAAAATCCTTTCAAGGCCCGTTGGCCCGGTGCTTAGGATCATCAGAAGCTAACTATGTCATGAGAGAAGTCCACGAAGGGATATGCGACAACCACTCAGGTGCAAATTCTTTGGTGCTGAAATTAGTTCGGGCAGGGTATTACTGACCTCGTATGGAACAAGATGCTAAAGACTTCGTACAAAAATGTGATAAGTGCCAACACTACGCACCACTAGTACATCAACACCGGATCCCCTACATTCGGTTCTGTCCCCGTGGCCATTCATGAAATGGGGGATGGACATCGTCGGACCGCTACCACCAGCTCCCAGAAAGGTAAGATTTCTTTTAATTTTAGCTGACTATTTTTCTAAATGGGTGGAAGCAGGTCCTTATTAGAAGATCGGAGAACGGGAAGTGGTCGACTTCCTGTGGAAAAATATAATTTGCAGGTTTGGAATACCAAAAGAGATTGCATGCGACAATAGGCCGCAGTTTATTGGCGAAAAAGCTACAAAGTTCCTTGAAGACTTGAAGATAAAGAGGATTACCTCTTCACCTTATCATACAAGCACAAATGGTCAAGCGGAGTCAACAAACAAAGTGATTATTCAAATCCTCAAGAAAAGGTTGGAAGTAGCAAAAGGCAACTGGCCCGAAGAATTACCATGGGTTCTATGGGCCTACCGAAGAATGGCCAAGTCAAGCACGGGAGAGACCCCTTTTTCCCTTGTATACAGTGCAGAAACTTTGATACCGGTGGAAGTGGGGGAACCAACCTTAAGGTATTTCCAGGCGAACAAAGAATCGAACAACGAAGCAATGATAATCAACTTGGAGCTGCTCGAGGAATGTAGGGACTTGGCGCATGTCAGAATGGCGGCCCAAAAGTAGAGAATTGAGCGATATTATAATCGAAGTGCCAACCTCCAATATTTCAAAGTAGGAGACTTGGTCTTGATGAAGTTAACTCAAAACACCCGAGAACTCAACGCGGGTAAGTTAGGCCCAACATGGGAAGGCCCTTATTGGGTTTCAGCTATCACTGAGAAAGGATCATACGAGTTGGAAAATTAAAACGGAGACAAGTTGCCCAACAACTAGAACGTGGATCACCTCAAAAGATATTAATGCTGACGAATAACAGTCAAACGGAAAGTATGTGATGCACTCTTTTTCCCTTCGTTCAGGTTTTATCCCAATTGAATTTTTCTGGCAAGGTTTTTAACGAGGCAGCGAAGGAAAGTATACTACGAAGATAACAGTGATAAGACGTTTCATAACAAGGCAAACAAACATGTTTCCACCCGGGGATGATTAGATAATCTTTTCTTCTATTGCAAATTCCCACCAGGAAGTTAAGTTTGCTACCGAATGGAGGGTACCCGATCGTTCCCGAGCACAAACCACTAGAAGACTGTTTGGTATTCTTTCGCTCGATAGCATGGGTTCCTAATGGGAAACAAGATATGTTGCCGAGTGAAGGATTACCTAGCAATTCATTGGTGGGATCTTCGAAGACATAAGATTTTCAGTGTTCCAATTTGCATTCTTCGCATTCGAACACTGAGGGAATGATATAAGGATACAACAACACTGAATGCCAGGCAACACTGAATGACACATCAACCGGGGAACGAAAGTACGGAACATAATACATCATCGGGACTAGAGACTGTGCAACCAGCCCCGTAGAAACAAGTTGTACAAGATAGCCACAAGTCATGGCAATTTCTTTTATGCATAGCAAAATGCTTATGTACTTTTGAAAATAGAAGGAATTAAATGAAATGAAATCCTGTTTTTTTTATGTTGTTTCTTGTCCGAATGATGATTAATTTTACCATTTGAAAGTTAAACAAGTAAACATAAGATGACCCTCTCTTATAAAAACCCTCACGTTTAAGGGCTGGTTCCGGAAGAATCAATGCCCGAAATCCATAATGCCATCGGGGAAAAAATACACCCGATGCTGCATACGAAAAAGACGCAAAAAGTAAACTTGCACAAATACATATTGAAACCCTCATTTAAAAGGGATAATTCTCGGAACCAAAATGCTTCGAAGAAAAAGCATCCGAGATTACACATAATAAAGCGCGAACAGAACAATATGGGCAGAATACTTAAGCAAGTACGAAAGTTAAAGACTTGCATGAATATTCAAAACGAGAATAAGACTCAAACGATACTTGAGCAAAAAATATATTTTTATTTACAAGGGCGCGTCAGAGTGATAAAGGTACAAAATAGAAAAAGAAAGAAAAAGCTAAGCTGCAGCATCTCCGGAATCAGGAGGAAGAGAAGTATCCGCATCCCCGGGAGTTGATACCATCGATGGCTCAACATTTTCCCAGCTTGGTCTTCGGCATCATCACTTTCTGATCCCTCTTCAATTTTCGAAAACTCGGAACCGAAATCAGAAGAACCTGGAGCATCAGACTGCGCCAGGAGTCCATTTTTTGCAGCCAACTCAAGCTCTTGGGCTTTAGCAATTTCGGCATCAATTTCAATGATACCAGTGTTGGCCTCTTCCAAGGTTTTTCTCCTCATGCTATATATGGAATAAGTTTTTTCAACAATGAGGGAAGCCGCTCAGCGCTTGAGTTCTTCTTTGAGTTGAGTAATTTTGGCGGAAAGGTTTTTCCGGGACGACCTAACATATTAGAGACACATCGAGCTCACGGATAATTGAACTATAGAGCCTATTATGCTCAATAATTTTCCTATACTTCTCCTCCAACTGGGCATGTTTCGCCACCACAACAACAAGCTCTTCACTTTTGGAATTTAAGGTTGCTTCCAAATTAATCACTCTTTCAGCGGATGCAGCCTCGCACTCGGTTGCAGCAAGAATGGCGTCCTGGACTTCATCCCATTTAGCCTTGGCTTCATCAAATCTAACCCTCAGCGGGCCAACTTCTTGGCTGAGGGTTATCACTTCTTGCTCTCTTCGCTGCAAACGAACTTCCAAAACATCGGCCTTGGTGGCTCTGGTTTCCAGTTCCGAGAGGCGGAGAACAATCTGGTTCCGTTCCGCCAAAAGCTGATCTCGTTCAGAAGTAAGTTCTTCCTTCTCATGAATCAGCCTTTGAAGGCCCTCGGAAACAAGAAAATTGGCCTGCAAAACAAGAAGAGGTAAAACTCAAAATACATTCATTCAAAAGTAGGGAAAATAACAGAGGAAGAAATAAATGTACCGCTGTGGAATTATGCATAGCATTGTTCAACAAACACTCCCCTGAGAGTGTCTGAATCTTTTCCCGATCTTTTTCTGAAGCCAAAGATTTCAGATAGTTAGCAATCTTCACCGGCCTCAAAAGCAAGTTGCACGCGGTGGAGACCAAAAGGGTAACACTGTTCCTCCTTTGTGGATCTTTAGAAGGGGAAGCATAATTTTTCAAAAAATTAAAATGAACTGGGGAATGTGGAGGAGGGGCACCTTCTTCATGGTCAGGCGCGGCCGATGGAGATGATGAAGCAATCGCTATTGAAAGAGTGGATGAATATGGGAATGATGTAGCAGTTGCTGGTGATGGTGATGGTGAAGGTGGAGATGAAGCTGATGGAGTGGAAGAGTGAGAAGAAGCTGCATCAAATGCAGTGCTGCTTATTTGATGCTCACCAACCAAAGACTACATGGACCCAGTACTCAGCCTTGTTGTACCGGTTACAACAATTGGGGCCCGAGAGCGGGAATTAGCATATTCAACTAAATCATATTCTCCCCAAATCAGGTGCGGCCGATGGAGATAATGTAGCAATCGCTGTTGGAAGAGTGGATGGAGATGGAAATGATGTAGCAGTTGCTGGTGGTGCTGAAGGTGGAGATAAAGATAATGGAGTTGAAGAATGAGAAGCTGCTGCATCAAATGCGGTGCTGGTTGTTTGAGGCTCGCCAACCAAAGATGGCACAGACCGGTAATTAGCCCTACGGTACCGGTTACATCAATTAGGGCCCGAAAGCGGGAGTTAGCATATTTAACTAAATCAGATTCTCCCCAAAGAGCTGAGACGTTATCGTCAGTTGGTGCAACTATCTCAACAGGTTGAGCATCCTGTTGAGATAATGAGGATCGAATCCTTCTATGTAAATAAGCTCCCTCATCACTAGCCTCTTCCTCATCGTCAATCATCACAGTGTCTATGACCGGCCCGGAAGGAGGATCAGTCACTATCGCCACTGGAGATGACTTAGTGGCATCAACCTTTGCCCTCTTATTCTTTTCACCGGTCGCAGAGGAACGTCTTCTTTTTGGTTGCTTGTTCTCTGGCCGGGGACTCCGTGAAGAAACGCTTGCACCCGAAGAAGGCCTGGAGACACCTGTTCGAGTAAGTGCCTCCTGAAGCAACCTCACCGCATCAGCAAGGTCAGCCAAAACATCCTTCTCGGAGACATCAACTGAGCCCGCAGGTAGACCTGATTTTGTGAGCATGTTAGAAGGGTTCAACCAAGTTATTCATAAGCAAAAAGTGGAAATGAGATAATTTCAAGTTACTATGATTTTTGGCCTTCCACTCATATTTAATGGATAGTTCTTTCCACAAAACGGGTTTCAGGCATTGTGATGTCCAAGATCTTCTGAACCCACCGGTTCAAGCCTTCTATCATCAGTGGGATCCATCGAGTCGCTATAACAAATGAAGATTGAAGGATCAATAAAGAGAAAAGATGTATTAAAGAGAACTTACGAGAGCGGTTCCAAGCAACCGGAAAGGATGAAGCCGTTGTTGGAATAATGTCAGTGGTGGCAACTGCAGCGAACTGTTCCATCCACCCTCGGTCGTTGTCGTCGTCCATGCTAGACATCAAAGCATGGTGGTCACGCTTGCAAAGGTTTATCATTTCCCCGCAAAAGATTTTGGGGGAATAAAGATTCATCATATGAACTATGGTTAGCTCCTCTCTAGTTTCTAGGCATAGACGTCAAAGGCAAGCAACCTTCCTCCATACTGAAGGACTTACCTGTGCCAAACATACTTGGTAGCGGAGGCAAAACTCTGCAATCAGGGAATCAAGCTCTCCGTTCAAAGAAAACGCACCCAAAGTAAAGGGATACATGAAAAAATATGTAAACTCTTCCCTGGGAAGGGTCAATCGCTCCGATAGGTCAGGAGAAATGATTTCCAACTCATTACAACAACAGTCCTCCTTTACAGCAGGAATACTGGAAGTGCGAATAGAAGAAGGGTACCTACTAACAGCCCATGTGCGAGGGTTAGCAATAGGAAATTTCTCTTCAAAATCCTTCGAAGTACTAAGCCTTCTTGGGATGATGGAACCCACTGTTGGAGGAACGGAATCCTCGGTTTTGTTCTTCCCTTTTGAAGAATTAGCACGTTTTGAAGAGGAAGCCGTTGAAATAGAAGGAAGGAAAATTTTTGATTCGAAGAAAGATCAGAGAAAAGTTGGGAAATAAAGGTGCAAATTAGAAGTTTGAGAGATTATGAAGTACATAAGAGAAGGATGATGCGTATAACTAAAATTCGGGCTAAATTCATGGCCATGATTACCTCGATAATCGGCAAAAGGCTTGCTGAATCATGGGAAGGTACGTGTTCGGGGTATTAAATGCGGAGAGACAGACGTGTAATCAACCGTCAGTGGCCTTCAAAAGGTATTATAGTAATTCCCGTCAAAAGAGTGTTTCTACCAACTTCTCGGTAACATAAAGTTATGTCACCAGAAAGCAGGTGGACTATCTGTATAGGAAAAAATACGACATAACACGTGGCCGCTCAAAGGAAGGACACGTGGAACACAAGATGTAGATGACCACCGAACATAGCTATTACGCTTGTCAATGGAAGGAATAATGATCATCAAAAGAGTATTAAATGGTTTGCGCCCGGTAACATTTAATATAGAATATTTTACAGTATTAAGGATGATGGACCGTTACAAGGAATTTGGCATTTTATGTCTGACGTTACATCTTCATCAAAGGCCCTCATAATTGACATTAAAGAAGGGTATGATCCTAGGACCTCCTTCCCTAGACATATCTATAAATAGAGAGCCCATTTATCATTGTAAGGGGGATTTGGCTGGTTAACTTACATTATATTGTATACAACATTTTAATACAATTTTATCCTCTCGCTTTTGATCTGATCATCGTTGTGCCCGAAAACCCTATTCTCGGACACACTAGTTCTGTCGCTTCATCTACATTCTAAGGCTAAGTATTTTATATTTCATCAGTTATTTCATTACCTTTTGGATCAAATTAATCTACTTGTCTAGAAACCACAAACAAATTTAACTGTACCGTTTTACGGGTAAACAATATAGAATGTATATATATAAACAAAAAATATTTTTTTTTTGGCTATTATTTTCAGAGCGGCTATACAATATCATTTTCCCAATATTTTAGTCAACCACTATTTTGCCTCTTGATCAGGAAAAAAAAAGGACAGCAATTTTGAGATAAATGGTTATAATATTTGCTCTTCAAAGTTATGCTACTCTTGCAGGTTGTTTCTCGATAAATAAATAAATAAATAAAAATTTCCCTTGTAAATTACTATTTCCGGATACGCAATTAATTTTTCTAAGTTATTTTCCTTTGTAGACAACAATATCCAAGTTCACATGAATAATTTCCAATTGTGTTGAAAAAGGATTTAAAAGAATTGATTAGGTAGGAAACTCCATTTCCCATGAATAGTCAAAACTACAGTAAGTCCATTTTAATTGATTTTTTGGCCTTTTTTTTTTTTTTTATGATCCATAATATTTGACTTTTTCAAATATGAAGAAGGAATTAATTTTTTTTTTTCAAAGTTACCTTTGAAGTAAAGAGTCTCAAAATATTTTTTATATTTTATGTGAACAAATTAAAGAGATACTAAAGGTTAATATGATAAATTTCATTGTTAATTAATATTAAAAGATATATTTTTTAATATATGTAAAAACAATAAAAATATCTGGACCAGAGATAGTAATAGCCACGTGTCTTATTGGAAAGAGAGATGTAATAATGCGAATATTTATACAACAACTACCTATCACGTTTCGAAATTTAAAATTTCTCACATGGGCCTCAACCTCTATTTTATTAACAAGTAATTAGTGAACATTTCAACATTTAATCTTCTATAAAGCTCAGTTGATCAGATGGGGAAACAATATCTAGAAAAGAAAGAAAGATGGCTAATTTCATTGCGGATACGAAGAACAAGATTCAAGATCTGTTCGTATACCTCGTTTCTTGTGGAAAATCTTCTAAAGGTAAGAGTTGAAAACTGTATTTTCTAGAAAACTTTGCCTTTTTTTCTTAATATTCATGTTAGAACCTCCTTTTTTTGGGGGGTGGGGGAGGGTATGAGAAGTGATTTGGGGTAGATGTTAAATGGATTTTAAGTTCAGTGTAATAATATTTTCACACTATTAGTGAACTTTTATAAGTGATAACATGTTAGCTTCCATTTTTTTTGACCAAATTATCAGTTGGAGACTTGGAGTAATAGTTAGCAAGAGTTTTACGTGTAATTACTTAATGGTTTAAGTTAAAATTTTTGCATGTGATTTAACCTGTTATATATAGTAGGTTATTTATTATTTGTTCCAAGATATAAATCAAATGCTTCTTATTAAATGGAATTATGTGTAATTAGCTTTTAAGCAACCTTTCTTTTTACATCGTTAATGTATATAGAATTTAAATTCTTACTTAATTAACAAGTGACTTAGTCGGCGTTTTCACATAAGAATTGTGAAATTTCAGAAAAAAGTGAAAAAAAAATTTCAAGTGAAAATGATATTTGAAAATTAGAGCTGTGTTTGGGAATGAATACAATTTGAAGTTGTTTCTAAATTTTTGTAAGTGATTTGAAGTGAAAATTTTGAAAAATAATTTTTTGAAGTTTTTCAAATTTTTGAAAAATTTCAAAATTCAACTTCGAGTGAATTCAAAAAAAATAAAAAAATTGTTTATGGCCAACCGAGCCCTTAATCATTGTATTAATATTTTTACATACCATCAGTACATAGAACATAAACTCGTGTTCATTTTGTTAGACCAAGGGCCAGCAAAAGATGTAGCAGAAAACTTCCAGGAAAATGGTGGACTGGTAATTATAGATGAACCAGGCAATAAACCAATAGCACCAATTACAGGTGAACAAGGAAATAATGCAGAGGAAGAGCAGCAAGATTTTGCAATATTCCCACCTGGAGATCCAAGAAACAATATAATATATGATCAACCAGAAAATAATAATGATGAAATTCCATCTGCAGGAAATGAGCAATATTATGTGCCACCTGTAAACCCTGAAGGTAAAGCAAATGTTCCTAGAGCTCCACCCAAACGAGTGCCTCCTAAGGTTGAAACTGATTGAAATAATACAGTCAGACCTCTCTATAACAATATCTCTGTATAATAGTCATTTATTATAAAAATTTAGTTTTCTCGGCTTTTATCTTATATTGTAATATATGTTCTCTATAACAACACTTTACTATAGCATTCAAAAAATATGAAACAAATGCGGTTGTTATAGAAAGTTTTGACTATATTACTCCCTCTGTCCTAATTTATATGATATTTTTTTCTTTTTGATCAGTTCCAAAAAGAATGATATCCTTCTATATTAAATAATAATTCAACTTTAAATTTTTCTTTTTACCCTTAATGAGATGATTTTAGCCACATAAATTTCTATGATTTGTTTTAGGCCAAAGTTTCAAAAGTCTTCCTTTATTTTTTTAAACGCCGTACCAAGTCAAATACTTTCACATAAATTGAGACAGAAGAAGTACAAACTTTGGAGTTGTTCGTTTGAAGAATCCTGCATATGGGGATGGGTACTTTTCATTTTTTTTTAATTTTCTATCCAGTGTTCGGTACCCGCATTGGAGCCCGATTATATTCGGATTCGCATCGGGCAAGGCCCCATTCAGGGGTAAATGTTTACCCATAAAATGGTACTATTGAGTTTGTTCGTGGTTTCTAGACAAGTGAATTAATTTGATCCAAAAGATAATTAAATAACCGATGAAATATAAAATACTTAGCCTTAGAATATGGATGGAACGTCAGAGCTGATGAGTCCGGGAACAGAGTTTCCGGGCACAACAATGATGAGATCAAAAGCGAGAGAATAAAATTAAAATATTGTATAGAATGTAATGTAAGTTAGCCAGAAAATACGTATCTTTTACAATGATAACTGAGCTCTCTATTTATAGCTATGTCTAGGGAAGGAAGTCCTAGGATCATGCCTTTCTTTAATGTCAATTATGAGGGTCATTGATGAAGATGTAACGTTAGACATAAATGTCAAATTCCTTGTAACGAGTCATCATCCTTAATGCTGCAAAATATTATGTATTGAATGTTACCGGGCGCAAAGCATTTAATACTCCTTTTATGATCGTTATTCCCCCCTGTGACAATCGGCATAGCTATGTTCGGTGGCCATCCCCATCTTGTGTCCCACGTGTCCTTCCTTTGAGCAGCCACGTGTCATGTCGTATTTTTTCCTATAAAATAGTTCCCTTACTTTCCGGTGACACAATCTTGAGTTACCGAGAAGTTGGTAGAAAGCACCTTTTTTGCGGGAATTACTATAACTCCCTTCGAAGTTTTCTGACAGTTGATTAGACGCACGTCTCTCCACATTTAATGCCCCGAACACGTGTCATCCCTTGATTCAGCACAACTTTTGGCGACTTATCGAGGTAATCATGGCCATGAATTTAGCCGCCAAATTTTTACTTATACGCATCATCCTCCTTTTATATACTTCATAATTTCTCAAACTTCTAGCTCGCATCTCTATTTCCCAACCTTTCTCTGATCTTTTTCGAACCAAAAATTTTCCTTACTTCTATTCCAATGGCTTCCTCTTCAAAACGTGCTAGTTCTTCAAAGGGCAAGAACAAAACCGAAGATTCTGTTCCTCCAACAGTGGGTTCCATCATCCCAAGAAGGCTTAGTACTTCAAAAGATTTTGAAGAGAAATTTCCTACTGCTAGTAGGTACCCTTCTTCTATTCGTCCTTCCAGTATTTGTGTTGTGAAAGATGAATGTCGCTGCCCTGAATTAGATATTATTGCCCCTGATTTATCAGAGCGAGTGACCCTTCCCAAGGAAGGTTTTACATATTTTTTTACGTATCCCTTTACTTTGGATGCGTTTTCTTTGAGCGAAGAGCTCGATCCCATAATTGCGGAATTTTGCCTTCGCTACCAAGTGTGCTTGGCACAGGTGAGCCTTTCAGTATGGAGGACGGTTGCTTGCCTTCGAAGCCTGTATCAGGAAACTGGGGAGGAGCTAGCCTTAGCTCATGTGATGAATCTCTATTCCCCCAAAATCTTCCGCGGGGTAATGATAAACCTTTGCAAGTGTGGCCACCATGCTTTGTTGTCTAGTATGGATGATGACAAACACCGTGGGTGGATGGAATGGTTCATTGCAGTTGCCACCAATGACATCATTCCGACAATGACTTCATCCTTTCCGGTTGCTTGGAACTGCAGTCGTAAGTTCTTTGTATAATATTCCTCTTACTAGATATTCTTCTATGGCCGTATCATTTCTTCACCCTTCGCATGTTTCAGCAACTCGATAACTCCCACCGGCAATGGAAGGTTTGTACCGGTAAGTTTAAAAGATTTTGGACGTCACAATGCCCGAAACACATTCGTGAAAAGTACTGGCCCTTAAATACGGGTGGAAGGCCAAAAATCATGGTAACTTTATTTTACCTTGTTTCAACGTTTTGTATATGAAGAACTTGGTTGAACCCTTCTGATTTGTTCATGAAATTAGGTCTAACTGCGGGCTCAGTTGATGTCCTCGAAGAGGATGTTTTGGCTGACCCTGCGGATGTGGCGAGGCTGCTTCAGGAGGCACTTACTCGAACAGGCATCTCTGGACCTGCTTCAGGTGCAAATGTTTCTTCACGGAGTCCCCGGCCAGAGAACAAGCAACCAAAAAGAAGACGTTCCTCTGCGGCCAAGGAAAACAAATAAGAGGGCAAAGGTTGATGCCCCCAAGTCATCTCCGGTGGAGATGATGACTGGTCTTCCTTCCGGGTGGGTCATAGACACTGTGATGATCGATGATAATGAAGAAGGTAGTAATGAGGAAGCTTCTTTACATAGAAGGATACGATCCTCATCATCTCAATAGGATGTTCGACATGTTGAGACAGTTGCACCAACTTACAATGACGTCTCAACTCTTTGGGGAGAATCTGATTTAGTTGAATATGCTAACTACCACTTCTGGGGCCCAATTACTATAACCGGCACCGTGGGGCTGAGTACTGGGTCCGTGCCATCTTTGGTTGGCGAGCCTCAAACAACTAGCATTGCATTTGATGCAACTGCTTCTCATTTTTCAACTCCATCAACTTCATCTCCACCTTCACCACCACCAACAACTGCTACATCATTTTCATCTTCATCCACTCTTCCAATAGCTATTGCTACATCATTTCCATCGGTCGCACCTGACCATGAAGAAGGTATCCCTCCTCCACAATCCCCAGTTCATGGAAATTTGGGGCAAAATTATGTTGCCCCTTCTGAAGATCCATAAAGGAGGAGGAACATTACTCTTTCGGTCTCTACTGGGTGCAACTTGCTATCCCGGCCGGTAGAGCTGGAAAAAGATTCAGACACTCTCGGGGGAGTGTTTATTGAACAATTCTATGCACAACGCCTCAGCGGTACGTTCCTTTCTTCTTCCGTTATTTCTTCTATTTTTGAACAAATGTACTCTAAGTCTTACCTTCTCTTGTTTTGTAGGCCAGCTTTCTTGCTTCTGAGGGCCTTCAAAGGCTGATTCATGAGAAAGAAGAACTTACTTTTGAACGGGATCAACCTTTGGCGGAACGTGACCAGACTGTTGACCGCCTCTCGGAACTGGAAACCAAAGCTACCGAGGTCGTTATTTTGGGGGCCCGTTTGCAGCAGAGCGAGCAACAGGTGGTATCCCTTAGCCAAGAAATTGGGCCACTGAGGGTTAGATTTGATGAATCCAAAGCTAAATGGGCAGAAGTCCAGTATGCCATTCTTGCTGCAACCGATCGTGAGGGTGCCTCCGCTGAAAGAGTGATTAATTTAGAAGCAGCCTTAAAGTCCAAAAGCGAAGAGCTTGCTGCTGTGGTAGCGAAACATGCCCAGCTAGAAGAGAAGTACATGAAAACTATCGAACATAATAGGCTCTTTAGTTCAACTATCCGTGAGCTCGATATCAGTCTCAAATCTGCTATGTCCGCCCGGGAAAACCTTTCCGTCGAAGTTACTCAACTCAAAGAAGAACTGCGCCGAGCGACTTCCCTCTTTGTTGAAAAAACTTATTCCATGTATAGTATGAGGAGAAAAACATTTGAAGAGGCCATGACTGGTATCATTGGCATTGATGACGAAATTTCCAAAGCCCGAGAGCTTGAGTTGGCTACAAAAAATGGACTCCCGGCGCAGTCTGATGCTCCAGGTTCTTTTGATTCCGGTTTTGAGTTTTTGAAAACTGAAGAAGGATCGGAAGGCGATGATGCTGAATACCAAGCTGGGAAAAATATTGAGCCATCGGTGGAACCATCTACTACTCCCGGGGATGCGGATACTTCTCTTCCTCCTGATTCCGGAGATGCTGCAGTTTAACTTTTTGTTTCTTTTTGTATTTTGTACCATTATCATTTTGACGCGTCCTTGTAAATAAAAATATATTTTTTGCTCAAGTATCATTTGAGTCTTACTTTCGTTCGAATATTCATGCAAGTCTTTAACTTTCGTACTTGCTCAAGTATTCTGCGCATGTTGTTCCGTTCGCTCTTTATTATGTGTAATCTCGGATGCTTTTTCTTTGAAGAATTTTGGTTCCGAGTATTGTCCCTTTTTCGTGAGGGTTTCCATGAGTATTTGTGCAAGTTTGCTTTTCGCGTCTTTTTCGTATGCGGCTTCGAGTGTATATTTTTTTCCGATGGCATTCTAGATTTTGGGCATTGATTCTTACGGAACCAACCCTTTAACAGGAGGGTTTTTATAAGAGAGGGCCCTCTTATGTTTACGTTTCTCTTGAAGAGGACGTCTCCTATTCATTACGGCACTAACATTTAAAGTACTTGTTTAACTTTCAAATGGAAAAATTAACTCATCGTTCAGACAAGAAATAAGATAAAAACCAAAGGATTTCTTTTAATTTAATTCCTTCTATTTTCAAAAGTACATAAGAATTTTGCTATGCAGAAAAGAAATTGACATGACTTGTGGCTATCTTGTATAACTTGTTTCTAGGGGCTGGCTGCGCAGTCCCCGATCCCGATGATGTATTCAATTCCCGAATATTTTTCCTCGGTTGATGTGGCATTTAGTGTTATCGGATTCTCATGTCATTCCCCCCATTGTTCGAATGCGAAGAATGCGAATTGGAACACTAGAAGACTTGTATCTTCGAAGATTCCACCATTAAATTGCTAGGTAATCTTTCACTCGGCAACATATCTTGTTTCCCCTTAGGAACCCATGCTATCAAGCGAAAAAATACCTAACAGTCCTCTAGTGGTTTGTGCTCGTGAACGATCGGGTAACCTCAGTTCGGTAGCAGACTTAACTTTCCGGTTGGAATTTTCTATCGAACCAAAGATTACCTAATCGTCCCCAAGTGAAGCCTTGGCATCCGAGATCTTATTGTTGTTGTCTTCATAGTATGCTTTCCGTCGCTGACTCATTAAAAACCTTGTCAGAAAAACCCAATTGGGATAAAAACTGAACGAAGGGAAAAAGGGTGCAACACATACTTTCCGTTTGACTGTTGTTTATCAACAGTAATATCTTTTGAGGTGAGCCACGTTCCAGTTGTTGGGAAAATTGTCTCCATTCTGGTTCTCCAACTCGTGTGATCATTTCCAAGTGATAGCTGAAACCTGGTAAGGGCCTTCCCATGTTGGGCCTAACTTGCCCGCGTTGCGTTCCCGGGTGTTTTGAGTTTCCTTCCTCAAGACCAAGTCTCCTATTTTAAAATAACGGAGGTTGGCTCTTTAATTATAATATCGCTCCATTCTTTGCTTTTGAGCCGCCATTCTAACATGCGCCAAGTCCTTGCGTTCCTCGAGCAGCTCCAAGTTGATTAGCATTGCTTTGTTGTTCGATTCTTCATTCGCCTGGAAATACCTTAAGGTTGGTTCCCCTACTTCCACCAGTATCAAAGCTTCCACGTCGTACACAAGGGAAAAATGGGTTTCTCCCATGCTTGACTTGGCCGTTGTTCGATAGGCCCATAGAACCCCAAGTAATTCTTCGGGCCAGTTGCCTTTTGCTGGTTCCAACCTTTTCTTTAGATTTTGTATAATTACTTTGTTCGTTGACTCTGCTTGACCATTCGTGCTCGGATGATAAGGTAAAGAGGTAATCCTCTTTATCTTCAAATGTTCAAGGAACTTTGTAACTTTTGCACTGATAAACTGCGGCTCATTGTCGCATGCAATCTCTTTTGGTATTCCAAACCTACAAATTATGTTTTCCCACAGGAAGTCGACCACTTTGCGTTCTCCGATCTTCTGATAAGGACCTGCTTCCACCCATTTAGAAAAATAGTTAGTGAAAATTAAAAGAAACCTTACCTTTTCGGGAGCTCGTGGTAGTGGTCCGAAAATGTCCATCTCCCATTTCATGAGCGTCCACGGGGATAGAACCGAATATAGGGGTTCCGCCGGTTGATGTACTAGTGGTGCGTAGCGTTGGCACTTATCATATTTTTGTACGAAGTCTTTGGCATCTTGTTTTATAGGGGCCAGTAATATCCAGCCTGGACTAATTTCAGTACCAAAGCATCTGCACCTGAGTGGTTGCCGCATATCCCTTCGTGGACTTCTCTCATGACATAGTTAGCTTCTGATGCTCCTAAGAATCGGGCCAACGAGCATTGAAAGGATTTTCTGTACAACTAGCCTTTCGCGAAGCTATAATGTGCGGCTTTGGTGCGTAATGATCTTGATGCTTTGGGGTCTTCGGGAAACTTTCCATGCTCGAGATAATCGATTATTTTGTTTCTCCAGTCCCAGACCAAACTAGTCGATTTCACCTCATAATAACCATCTATGTCCAAGACTGAGTTCATCAGTTGTACTACCGTTCCTGATTCTGATCCCTCGACTTCTGTCGATAAGCCCAAATTTGCCAATGCATCTGCTTCCGCGTTATCTTCCCTCGGGATATGAGTAATTGACCACTCTCAGAATTGTGCCAATAAAGCCATAACTTTTACCATGATTTACTACATATGTTCTTCTTTGGTGTCAAAAATTCCGTAAAACTGATTCACCACCAACTGCGAATCACATTTGATTTCTATGATGTCGGAGTCAAGCCCCTGGGCCAATTCGAGCCCTGCAATCAAAGCTTCGTATTCTGCTTTATTGTTAGTTAAAGGAATAATTTTGATGGCTTGCCTTAAGGTTTCCTCCAAAGGTGAGATCACAACTATTCCAAGCCCGGACCCTTAAGATGCGATGACATTTTTTCGATGAACGGGAAATGAACCTGCTCAAAGCTGTCAATCTCCTTGTGAGCCTATGGACTTCTTTTACATTAGACAATTAATCCGGTATGTCCTCTATGGCCTTGATTTTGTTGGGATTTACCTCGATTCCCCTTTGTGAGACTAGGAATCCTAGGAACTTACCCGAACTGACCCCGAAAGCGCACTTCTCGGGGTTAAGTTTCATATTATGCTCCCTCAAGATGTCGAATATTTCTTGCAAATGCTTCAGGTGGTCACCTGCATTCAACGACTTAACGAGCATATCGTCTATATATACTTCCATAGTATTTCTAATTTCTTTCTCAAACATCTTATTCACAAGACGTTGATAAGTGGCTCCGGTGTTTTTAAACCCGAAGGGCATCACATTATAGCAATATATGCCAAAATTCGTTATAAACGAAGTCTTTTCCTGATCTTCTGGGTTCATTTTGATTTGATTGTACCCAAAATAAGTATCGAAAAAACTCATTAACTCGTGCCCGGCCGTGGCATCAATCATTTGATCGATATTTGACAATAGGAATAAGTCTTTTGGGCACGCCTTATTAAGATCCTTATAATCTACGCACATACAAAATTTATTATTTTTCTTAGGAACTACTACTACATAGGCTAGCCAGTCTGGATATCTTACTACTCGGATTGAACCAATCTTAAGTAAACGGGTTACCTTCTCTTTGACGAATTTATTCCTTGCTTCGGCGATAGGGCACTTTTTCTGCCTTACCGGAGGTATGTTGGGATCCAAGCTTAACTTGTGCACAACTAGCCAATGTAGGAAATTTTGTTTTTGTAATTCAATCCCAACTGAGATATATATTTTAATGAAAGAAAATATGTGATTTTACATAAATGTGATGATGTAAGGACTAAAAAGTCGGGCTCAAAATAACATTTTACGGCTAGACTAAGGGTCTTCATTTACCTTTTAAAGTGGACTTATTTGGGCTTAGGTGCAGCCCTTGCTGCAAGTTACTCATGGGAGCAACTGGTAAATGTACTTGCTAGGGCACATGTATAAAGATAAGTAGTTAGTAAAATAGTCTACTATGTTAGTCATGATGGGTCCTTTGAAGCCTATATATGATCCTTTGTATAATGAGAACCAAGCAAAGCTTGGTGATCGTAACTGAAGAACGCAACAATGGTTATCAAGAACAAAGAAATGCTAAAATAACAAGAAGAAAATAATGAAAAGTGAAGATAGATTATTTTAGTGTTCGTGGTTGGGTACCATGCACATCGAGGAAGTTGTGATCCCAATTTGAGTAAACATGATATTCTACGAAAGATCATGAGCCCGAGGTCTGAGCATAATATCCTATTTAGCGATGTGTTTGAAAGATAGTGTAATTGTACGAAATGCCTATATCATCACATGTGAAGATTAACATTGCATGAAATATTTACGTAGGGGCATATGGATGTGTTCCATCGCTGCCGTACGCGAGAGTATTATATAGGAGTATTTCGATGTGTTCTAGCACTGCCGTATATAAAATTTGTGGATTTGTTCCACTGCAGGACTATGGTTATGATGCTCGGATGTGCTCCAAATGGAGGCGTAAGAAAATATGAGTTTCAGTCCCAACATTAGTCAGATAGATATTACCTACTGAGTTATTCATGATCAATTACTTTGGACCGAGTTTGTGCATAATAGTAGTTTTACTAATTCGATATGCAACTCTTATCATTTTAGGCGTTACATGAATGTGAGTGTCTTGCTCTATCTGGTTGGTTGAATACGGTAAGTCACAGTTGTTGGATCCAGATTTGGTTTAACAAGCCTTGGATAATGTTCCACTAAATATCGGAGTGATTTTGAATATTATAGAGTAGACAAAAATCCTATTCTATAAATGATATTGTGATTTGGAGTTCATGAAAGGTGGAAAAAAAACTCTTTTAGAAGATTTTATCATGAAGGAGTTATGAGATTTTGAATAAGATTGGATTAGTGGAATATAGACTTGCCGTGTACTTAAGACTTTCAACTAAACACCTTGTGTTTTATGTGTTTATAACGAGAGTGATATAAAATTCAGCCCAAGGAAGTGGAACTAGAAATAAAAAAGGTTTGAGAGTTAGTCAAATTTTTGAATGTTGAAAATCTGTGTGAATTGTAAAGTGATCTAAGGATTCGATTTTTCCTTAGAGCGACATATTCAATATTTGAAGTTGTGAATACAATTCCATGTTATGAGTTTGATTTGGAGAAGAAAAGAATTGGACGCACAAGTATAAAGTGTAAGGTAGCAATGTCTTAAACACTTCTAGACTGTTAGGCCTAGTGTGAAAGATATTATGAGAAAGATGCTTATATGGTTCTAAGCTTAATGCCTTTTAAAGTGATTTAGTATTAACATTGATATCGTGATGCTAATATTATAAGTATAATTGTGGCATGGTTATTCTAATTTAAGTGCATCGAGTATGACCTTGATAGAGGCACTATGTGATGTAAAAGGTACAACATATCCTACTTGGGGTCTGTTAATGAATTCCGGTCTGTGAGAGAAAGTAAGACTTAAGTATAATGCTAATGCACCAATATAGTAAAAGGGTGAGTATGAAACTTAGCGAATAGTGGCATGATTAACTATTAAAATAAGGGTAAGACGTACAGTATGGAGACTGTCGTGCACCGTATACAAAAGAGATAGACAATTCAAAGAGTTGAAATACTTGAAAAGAATTAGCACAAATGTTATCGAATTCAGCGTTCTATTATGACAATTGTCGTAATGTTGTATCTTGTACTACATGAGTTGTGAAAGTTTGAATATTGACGAAGTGATGTGATAACTAAAAAAGCTTGTGAATGAACCTAAGTGTTCAGGTAGTTGAAGAAGTTGAACAAAGTGCTCGAGGTGACGCGCTTGGTATTCCTGCACGAGTACTGTGAGTAGTAATCTTAGCACAATTTGTGTTTTCATAACCTGCATGGTTTATATATTATTTTGAAAATAAATGTGTTACCGATGCTTTGATATTGCATGTGGGACAAGTCCTTTACTTGATATGCTACCGAACATTTTACTTGATATGTTTACCAATTAATCTAAATATTTTTACCGTTACTAGATATGTTTTACCGTTACTTGAGAGGTTACAATTATTTGAATTATTCTCACTGTTACTAGATATGTTTTACCGTTACTTCAAACATGATTACCGTTACCGAAATAAAATTTCAAGATTTGATAAGAAATGATATGCCCTTTATTATTTTGAAAATGCTTTTGTACGAGTATTTAATGTTTACAAGAAAGAGTATAAATGGGAGGAGACTTTGAAGGATCTCGTAGCTAACGGCTGGTTCATTAGACCTGGTGCACCTTGTAGTTACAGATTATCAATTACAGTTATAGCCCTCGCTAGTGGGAAGATAGAACTAGCATACAGTTACAGTTTCCCTCGAGTAGGGACCTACAGTTATATTTAACTTCTTTCACGAAGGAGTCCACACAGTGATACAGATTACATGATCCTTTCTTGGAAACCTCCCAAACATAATGATTTGCTATGAGACAGTGCTTACCGAATTGTTAAATTGATTTATGTTATAGGAAACACATGATGAGACTGATTATTGTTTATTATTTTTCAAAGGGCATTCTTAAGATATTTTCTATATAATATACTAGCATGTTTTTTGACTTGTTCCCAATTAAAAATAGTTGTGGTTAAGTGTTATTACTCACTGAACTAACAACTCATTTCCCGCTATTGTTTTTACAGAGGCAGCAGTAGGCGCATGCGAGGATTCCATTAATTAGAGTACACGAGTTGACAGTTCCTGGTGAGCCCCGCATTTATTTGTGTTGGCAAGGATTGTTATTTATTTGTTATAGTATCTTTCTTGAAACTCTTAGAGGCACTCTATAGTCATTTTTATGAGTATCACGAGTATTCTTTTATAAATATAGACTTGTGACTCGTATTAGACTTTTCGATTGTATTTTTGGAGATAGAGTTAGTATTATTGTGTTGGGAGTACTCGTTGATGAGGATTATAACTTGTTTTGGTGGATATTGGTTGGTTGTGTTATTAATTTCTAAGACACGTTTATTTTTGGATGGTCCTAAAACAGGTGAAACTCAGTCCGATTTTCTGTAAAATACCGATGAGACTTACTTGGGATCACTTGATCCTGAGCGCCGGTCATGATCCTAAAATTGGGTCGTGATAGAACTACTACTACATTGGCTAGCCAGTCCGGATATCTTACCTCTCGGATTAAACCAATCTTAAGTAAACGGGTTACCTCCTCTTTGACGAATTTATTCCTTGCTTCGGCGATAGGACGCTTTTCCTGCCTTACCGAAGGTATGTTGAGATCCAAGCTTAACTTGTGCATGATTATTTCCGTTGAGATTCCTGTCATATCCTCGTGCGACCATGCAAAACAATCAGCGTTAATTTTAAGGAATTTGATAAAAGCAGACCTGCGCTCCGGGTGAAATACTGTTCCCAAATGGAATTTCCTTTCTAGGAATTCTTCGAATAATGCAATTTGCTACAGCTCTTCTGCTGTGGACTTCGTCGCGTCCGTTTCTTCTAGTACTTGAAAATACCTTGGTACCTGGTATTGTTCCGAATCTTCTGTCCCTGGGCTAACTTCATCTGGTTCGGGGGCAGGTGCCGGTTTCGGTAATTGCTATGCCACACATTCCTTTACTTTGCTACTAAAGACCAAAATTGCATTCATCTCCCTTGTTGCTGGTTGATCACCCCTTATCTGTTTGATCTCCTCGGGTATCAGAAACTTTAACAATTGGTGATATGTTGAAGGCACAACTTTCTTCTCATGCAGCCATAGTCTTCCCAAGAAGATTTTATACCCCATGTCTCCATCTACCACTTCGAAGAGAGTTGTCTTCATTACTCCGTTAGCATTCGTGAGCAGTAAAATTTCTCCCATGGTTGTCACACTTGCAAGGTTGAATCTAGCAAGGAGTTTTATATTCCCGGGATAATGCTTCCGGTGGGTTTAGCTTGCTCCAGTACTCTCCATTGTATGATATTAGCTGAACTTCCTGGATCCACTAAAACACGTTTAATTTTAAAATCTAACACTTTCAAAGGAATTACCAGTGCGCCATTGTACGTTAGCAGTAATTCGTCTGCATCTTCGCCCGTAAATGTGATATCATCTTCCCCCAGCCTTTTACTATGATTTATCATTTTTTTTCTTTGCTGCTGAAAAGGTGACCCATTAATATCATTCCCTCCGAAGATTATGTTGATCGTTTAACGTAGGGGTTCTTCTCCTGCTTTCGAGGTTTCCGCATTGCCCTTGTCCCGACCATAATTATTTTTAGCTCGATCACTCAAGAATTCTCTAAGGTGACCATTCCCGAACAGTGTTGCCACTTCTTCCTGGTGGTGTCGGTAGTCCCTAGTCTGGTGGCCGTTAGTGCCATGGTATTCACACCATAAATTGGAATCCGTCTGGCTGGGATCAAATTTCATAGGTCTTGGGTGTCGTGCCCCATGTTTCTCGCAAAAGGCGTGATTCGACGTGTTGACAACTCTTCTAAAAGAAGAAGAGTTGCCACATAACGGCTTTTGAGGTGCGTTAGGGCACCTATTATGTAGATAACTCTGTTTGACTAGTCAACGCCACCAAAGATCGGGTAAGGGCTCAAATTACCTCAAAGAGAAGGTGTTAGGCACTCTTCGAGGTCCACAACTGTGGGTCCCGACCGAACTTAAGACTATGTGGAATACGTAATTAGGCTAGATAAACAAAGAGAGTAAGGGTCAAAAAAATTTATTATAACACAATGAGAAATAAGGATTACAAGGATATAACTATGACGGTCTATATTAGACAGCTAAAAGTATAAAGAAGAGAGGGGAGGGGGGGGGAGTGCTAAGTTTTTTAGCCTAAAGTATCACCATGTGCAATATAAATAATACTTCGCAACTCCCTTGAAGTAGGGAATTACTCATATTATTCAGCGGGCACAGACTATCATCTCCTGCTACCCGATTACTATGTTAAAGTTATTTACTTAAGCGCTCTAATTCAATTCTAAGTCGTGCACTGCCCGTCCCGTACCTATGGTCCAGGAGGCATTGGACCTCTATTTAAGGTTGGTTCTAGACTTTACTTAGGCTGCTCAAAATGATAAAATTAGGCGACGTACAAAACAAGTTGGACTTCATGTAAGGACAGTTAGGGGCTCAAGTTAGCCTCCACACTTAAACAACAAATGCATGCAAAATAGGTTCTCACATTAGGCATTAGACAGTTTCGAAACTGAGGCGAATTGAAGCCATTAAGCCCTATAGACATGGTTTCTATGTGACCTTGGATTCAAACGTGCAGGCAGTTTCAGATGTAAGGTGCCACTTTAAACTTATAGACACGATTTATAAACAACTATACATATTAGGGGTATTTGGTATTGCATGCTGATTATTGAAGTTACAGGTTATAAGTGATTAAAACTATAGACATGATCTCTAAGCGATTTACGCAATTGGGGGGGGGGGGAGTGAAAACCATTGGGAATACTCAGAATTACTCATGTTTGATCCTATTGGCATGCTTTCTAAGCAAGTAGCAGTATTTTATAGCTTGGTTCTAATAGTTGGCGGTTGAAAATTGATTCTGTAACACTTCGTCCCTATAGGCATATTTTCTAGGCGAGCAATAGATATAACAGTAGATGATGAATCAATTAATAACCTATGGACATGATATCTAGATGAGGACCAGTAGAGCATAAGTTAGTATAATCCTATAGGCATGGTGTCTAATGAACATGCTGCCGTTATGCAAATTGAAGGATGGTTATTGGCATTTTGTTTTCTATAGGCCTGTTGTCTAGTGACACATAGCAGTAGACATGGGAATAAATAGAGTATTTAAGCTCATGCTTTGATAGTAAAAAAGTTGTGTGAGTGTATGATTCCCCTAATGGCATGATTTCTACTAATGTACATGGAAATTCAAATAGCATATATGACGGGTTGGATAAAATAACAAGTAAATCATACGAATCCTATAGGCATGTTTTCTACCCTTTCATGCAAACATCATAATATATTGTTTCCCCAATTTCACTAACACCCCAATTGTTTATTACAAAATTATTACAGACCCAATGATGAATCTAATTACAACATATTATACAAGCAATAGAAGCAGGTCTATAGCAGGCCCAAAAGGAGATACCCGGTATTCCCTGGGCCTTCAACAAACGATTTCTTCACAAATAGCTTACCTAGATCCCAATAGGGGACTGTGTTTATCAGCACAACCCAGAAACCATAGAGGAACTCCAACCAAACCAAACAACCACAAATTGATCATATGACTCAAACATTGAATCACACAAAAATCATTTGAACAACCCAGTTTGCATATTCAGTAGATAGAACGAGGAAAGAACTGAGTGTTATAGAAAGCTAAGGTCTTAGTAGTAAAGAGAATGGCCAAAGAACCCCAAATCCTAGTGTGTCAGAGTTCACAAGGGTCTCAAATAGACCCCGAGCAGTGCTTACACTAGGGAGGTCAATAGAGAGAGTCTTAGTGGCCTTGGCTTCCAGCCGGCCAAGAATGATAGATTCAGAATAGTGTAGGCAACAAATGTGGGTGAGAGAACAATGGTCAATGGAGAGAATTTGAAGAGATGCACTTGTATTTTAGAAAGCAGACATAGAAAAATTGTCTAAAACACAGAACATACTAGTTAAGAAGGTCAACAAGACTTAGAGGCATGTTGCTATTACAGGTTTAACATTTAGCAAGAAGTAACATATTAGCAAAAAATACATTGAGATAAAAGAGGAGAGTCAAGTTTCCTGATATTACAAGATTAACATACAAAGATGCATAATACCAAACAAGTCTGAATAAGGCATTAACTTAAAGGGTTAAAGCCTAAGGGTCCAAATCATGCTGAATATCCTCCACAACACCAGAAAGCAGACATGCCAATTTGTCACTAAGACAAACAGTCTCAAATATTGTAAGGAAACACAGATTAAGATAGCCACTATAAAGTCTCAAATAATCACTAAATGGGTATGGAATTAAGTAAGTAAGAGACATGCAGAATGATACAATAGCAGGGGAATAAGTCATAGATTATAACACATTACAGATGTGAGGCAGTCATTGCAGGAATTCAAAGTAGAGTAGGAAAAGCAAACTCATGTCAAATAGTAATGTAGACATTCAAGTACCAATACATTAGGTTAAATGAACTTAAGAGAGTCTAAATTATTCAGGTGAAGCATATTCAAATAACATATCTCAAAAAACTTCAGATGTTAAGTAAAAAGGCCAAATGCTAAAGAGGTTCAAATCAAAATACGAGTGCAATGCTAGTAAAGTTACACATAGAGCTGGTCTAAGAGCACATTTAGTTCATGAAATTCATAGGCATGAATATGCAGGACATGGACACAAAAGAATGAAACCGTAATGCCAAGGGACTTACCAGTTATCAGTTGAATAAACAAACAAGAAAGAACCTATTTCACAGTGCTCTAGATGTTAACAAAGAGCAAGAACCCAGATTCTTAGTGCGTCAGAGTTCCCAAGGATTTCAAATGAACCCCGGGCAGTGCTCACACCAAGCAAAATTGAAAATCGAATCCCGGTGACCTTGGCTTTCAGCCCGGCCAAGAATCAGCGTATAGAACAAAAGAACAATAGAGTAATAACTTCGGTTTGTAGTGAATCCGGGTGATTAAAAGTTCCTTTCAAAGGGGAAAGGGGTGGGGTTTATATAGAAGTAGGAATCAAGCGAACTAACAAGGAAAACAATCAATCAGACATAAATATGGAAAGAAAGTACCACATGCTATCAACAATGAAACGGGTAAAAGGAAAAGTATAAAATCCCGAACCCTAATTCGACAGAAATCAAGGAATCGACCAAAGGTTTTGGTGAATCTGCTTCATATCGCCTTGCCATGAATGTATATAGACGGAATACCATCTAGATCTTGGAGATTGAAGAAGGTTTTCACATGATTTAGGCTTGGTACTTGCCAAAAATAGGCAAGTAATAAGTGATACCAAAAATCGTGTAAGTAACACGGAGATGGAGCATATATGGAAGGCAAATTGTGGAGAGATTCCATATTAGAACTGGAGTTGGGAGATTTAGAAGATGCGAATGCTAGGGTATGAGAGGAGAAGAGAGAACATATGGAGGGAAATGGGGCGGCGGTCTTTAGGGAAATGGGGATTAGGGTTAGAGGGTTGGGTAATTAAAAGGGGTTAGTTTATTAGAGGTCATTGATCATTTAAGATCAACGACTAAGATCGGATAGGGAACGGGCGCCTCAAATGAACGGGTCTCTAGCCAGGTTAAATTAGAGGGTTATTTGATTGGGCTGCTGAGGTGAATGGGCTAAGTGTTTGGGCCACAATTGGTTAGAAAATTAGCCTAAAAGTTGTGCCAGTTTTTTAAATAGGAGATTAAAAGGGAAATAATTTAATAAAATAGTTAAATAAATATATAAAAATACTATTTATTCAAATTAATACTTTAAAATAATAGTATAAAATTATAAAAAATATAAGATATTATTTTGACCTTGAATAAAATGACAAAATGCAATAAATATTGCAAATATAGGCTATTATTGCAAAATTGTGCAAATAGCTAAACAAATACTATTGTAATTATATAAAATGAAGTAAAAGTATTTGAAGCATGTATTATAGGTACAAATAATAATTTTAGATAATTAAGTCATTACAAAAATAATTTGAAGGAATAATTAATAAATATTCAAGTAATTTAAATGAAAGAAAATCGATTCTAAAGTTCTAAATATTATGGAAAAATATAGAAAAGTTTTGTATATATTTTTGCAAACTAAATAATGATATAAAAATGATGTTTTGAAAGGTATATATACTATTTGAGAAAATATCAGGGCAAAATTGGGTATCAACAGCTGCCCCTCTTTACCCGGGAATGATGAAAGAGTTGTCGGATAAAGAAAATGATGACCAATTTTTGCCGAATTGAGTGAGGAATGATGTGATTTAAAAATATGGGGGCCGAACCCTGGTTCCTGAGTTGCCTATATATTTCTGGTGTTACGGGAATCAGGCCGTGTGTAGTTCTGGATCCAACGGTGAACGAAACCGATGGAGTTGTTATATGAGTGTTCGCATGTTTCGGAGAGGGTTCTTTCGAGTAGGATAGTATCGGATGAATTTATGCGGAGTCATGCATGTAAATCTGAAATGCTACGGATGTATCACGGAGTAAATATCTGAACGGTCATAGAGTAAAAGTGGGCAACTGCTGGTGGTCGGTTACGTTTGAAACAATTGAAGGATGTGAACATTATGAATGGAAACCGGAGCGAAGATTGCTCCCGTTTGTAGAACGGTTACCTCCTGGATTACCTGAAAAACTTAAAATGCTGATGTGAATTCCCTTCAGATCATGAAGGTTGTCTTTGGACGGTGAGGATAATATCCTTAGACCATGAGGTCCTGGGCCATGAAGCGTGTGATAAGGGATTCGCAGGCCATGAAATGATGTCCTCGGGCCATGAAAATGGTGCCTCTGAACCATGATGCCTTTGAATAATGATGTGCAATACTGAGAGATTCTCAGGCCATGGAATGGTGTCTTCCGGCTATGAGGATGATGCCTTCGGACTATGACGTCTTTTGGACAAAATGGCAATATTTCATCCCATGAAATGCAAAGGTATGATACTTGGTCATATGCGAGGTCGAGACAAGACAAGGCTTAGTCTTGTGTGAGATAAGGGCAACACTTAACCCTAGGTGAACAAAGAGATAGCGTAGCGGAGATAGTATTTAATCTTATGCAAGGAAAAGGCAATTCTTAGCTTTATGCCAAAAAGGGGGGACCAATGCTTAGTCTCGTGCGGGGAAAGGAAATACTTGGCCTTACACAATTGGAGAGGCAATGCTTAGCCTTATGCGAGAAGAGGAGACAATGCTTAGTCTCATGCAGGAAAGGCAATACTTAGCCTTATGCGGTTAGGGAGACAATGCTTAGCCTCATGCGAGAAGAGGAGACAAGGCTTAGCCTCATTCACGAAAGGCAGTGCTTAGCCTTATGCAAGAAGAGGAGACAATGCTTAGTCTTATGCAAGAAGAGGAGACAATGCTTAGTCTCATGCAGGAAAGACAATGCTTAGCCTTATGCAATTAGGGAGGCAATTCTTAGCCTTATGCAAGAAAGGAAATTCTTAGCCTTATGCAAGAAGATGAGACAATGCTTAGTCTCATGCTATTAGGGGAGACAATGCTTAGTCTCATGGAATTTGGGAGGCAATGCATAGCCTCATGCAAGAAGATGAGACAATGCTTAGTCTCATGCAGGAAAGACAGTGCTTAGCCTTATGCATATAGGGAGTCAGTGCTTAGCCTCATGCAAGAAGAAGAGACAATGCTTAGTCTCATGCAGGGAAATGCAGTGCTTAGCCTTATGCAATTAGAGAGGCAATGCTTAGCCTCATGCAAAGAGGGGAGACAATGCTTAGTCTCATATAAGGAAAGGCAATGCTTAGCCTTATGCAATTAGGGAGGTAGTGCTTAGCCTCATGCAAGAAATAGAGACAATGCTTAGTACCATTCAAAGAAAATCAGTGCTTAGCCTTACGCAAGAAAAGCAATGATCAACTGCGAGAGAGTAAAGTATTTCTTAGCTTGATGTGTTTGCGTTTAGCAACTTGTCGTCATGGAGGTAGTGATTTTGATGTGCGTATGTATTTGCGAATATTACTGTTGTGTCTATCGTACCTGCATTCAAAGGAAAATTGTGAGTTTTGAGGGGGACGGTTGGTTCGTGCTCTTGATTCCTTGCTTCGCCTTCACTCTTGTCTTGCAGTCCTGTTTGAGTTACCCTGGGTAGCATCCGGCTGTTATAGAAACAAAGTTTTCAAAAAATATGTATGCATTTGACAAATTATTTGCAAAAATATAATTGCTTGAAATGTATTGTAGTATGTAAGATCAAATAATTTAGATGAGTCGGTGACTGTGACACATTTAGAGACATTGCAACCTCCTTGCTTTAGAATTTTGAGGGTCCTCCTCAAAATTCTGCCCCAGTTTAAATGCATACTTCTGACAATGCTTTTTGGTTGTTCCACATTTGACGAAGTTGGCTGAACTTGCGATCTTGCCCCAGTTTATGATCATGGGAAAATGAAGATGTTATTAAGATATGACCGAACCCACAGGACTGCCTACGTATCCCCTCTTAAACGGGAATCAAGTCAAGCGTAGTTCAGTTACATCAAATGCAGAAATGTAAACAATCCTAAACAAAGTATCTCTTGACTGCATCTGAGTTGATAGGTTTTGGCCAAATCTCTCCGTCATTTATGCAAGTATGAGTGCTCTGCCTGTTAGTACTCGATGAACCATGTAGGGACCTTGCTAGTTGGGTGAGAACTTCCCCTTGGCTTCGTCCTGATATGGGAAGATATGGTTTAGCACTAACTGCCCCGGTGTGAATTGTCTTGGTCTGACACTTTTGTTGAAGTCTCTTTCCATTCTATTCTGGTAGAGTTGACTGTGACATGCCGCATTCATTCTTTTTCCATCTATGAGAGCCAGTTGTTCACATCGGCTCTGTATCCATTCTGCGTCGCTGAGCTCAGCTTCTTGTATGATTCTTAGAGAAGGGATTTCTACATCGACAGGGATAACTGCTTCAGTACCATAGACTAGCAAGTAAGGAGTTGCCTAGTTGATATGCGAACTGTGGTACCATACCAGAGCAGAGCAAATGGCAACTTCTCATGCCATTGTTTGTAATTGCCTACCATTTTCCTTAGTATCTTCTTGATGTTTTTGTTGGCGGCTTCTACAGCTCTATTCATCCACGGCCTGTATGTTGTGGAATTCTTATGCTTGATTTAAAAGTTTCACACATGGCCTTCATTAAATCATTGTTGAGATTGGCGGCGTTGTCGGTAATGATTGACTCTGGTACTCCAAACCGACAAACAATGCGATCCCGAACAAAATATGTTACGATCTTCTTAGTTACAGCTTTATAAGATGCAATCTCTACCCATTGTGAAGTAGTCTATGGCCACTAGAATGAACCTATGCCCATTTAAAGTGGCGGGTTCGATTGGACCGATGACATCCATTCCCCAAGCGGAGAAAGGCCATGGTGTGCTTGTTGGATTGAGTTCATTGGGTGGGACTCGTATCATATCAGCATGTATCTGGCATTAGTTCTGGACATACTTGATGCAGTTTGTTTCCATAGTCATCCAGAAATATTCTGCTCTTAGTATTTTCTTGGCTAAGACAAAGCCATTCATGTGCGGTCCGCATGTTCCGACATGTATTTCCTCGAGCAATCTGGATGCTTCCTTGGCATCAACACACCGCAATAATCCCAGGTCTGGAGTCCTTTTGTATAGAATTCCTCCGCTTTGAAAGAAATGGTTGGCTAGCCTTCAGAGTGTGCACTTCTGAGTATGAGTTGCATGTTCCGGGCACTCTCCCTTTGCCAAGTATTCTTTGATGTCATGGAACCATGGATTTTCGTCACTTTCTTCTTCAACATGAGCACAATAGGCCAGTTGTTTATGAATTCCTATTGGGATAGGGTCGATGAAGTTCTTGTCTGGGTGTTGTATCATGGATAATAAAGTGGCCAATGCATCTGCGAACTCATTCTGGACCCTCAGAACATGTTTGAAATCTATCTTCATGAACCTCTTGATCAGTTCTTGTACACAGTACAAATATGGTAATATTTTGGTGTTCTTGGTAGCCCATTCTCCTAAAACTTGATGCACCAAAAGATCAGAATCTCCAATCACCCGCAACTCTTGAACATTCATGTCAATGGCCAACCTGAGCCCCATGATGCAAGCCTCATATTCTGCCATATTGTTGGTATATGGAAACCTGAGTTTTGCAATGGGCCAGTTTCTGATACTAATACAGCTCTGATACCCACTCCTTTTGAAGTTTGCAGCTCGGTCGAAGAACATTCTCCAACCATCATATGCTTCAGTGATATCTTCTCCTATGAATGATACCTCTTCATCAAGGAAATACATTTTTAATGGTTAGTATTCTCCGTTTATAGAATTTTCTGCCAAATGATCTGCCAACGCTTGCCCTTTGACCGCCTTCTGAGTTATATAGATGATGTCGAATTCGCTTAGCAATATCTTACATTTTCCTAACTTTCCCGTAGGCATGGGTTTCTAGAAGATGTATTTTAGTGAATCCATCCTTGATATGAGATATGTGGTGTATGCACAGAAATAATGCCTCAACGTTTGAGCTATCCATGTCAAAGCGCAGCAGGTGCGCTCCAGCAAAGAGTACCGGGCTTCGTAAGGTGTGAATTTCTTACTCAGATAATATATTGCGTGCTTATTTCTTCCAGTCTCATCATGTTGTCCCAGAACGCAATCAAAAGCTCCACTTAGTACGGACAAATAAAGCAGCAAAGGTCTTCCTGGTTCTTGTGGGACCAGAATAGGTGGTTTAGACAAATACTCCTTGATTTTGTCGAAGGCTTTCTGACATTCTTCAGTCCAACTTGTTGCAATATCTTTCTTCAGCATTTTGAAGATCGGCTCATAGATCACATTTGATTGTGCTTTGAAACGGTTGATGTAGTTGAGTCACCCTAAGAAGCTCATCACATCTTTCTTATTCTTCGGCGGTGGCAAGTCCTGGATAGCTTTGACCTTTGACGGGTCCAATTCAATCCCTCGACGACTGACGCTGAATCCTAGCAATTTTTCGGTAGGGACTCCGAAGGCACACTTTGCAGGATTCAGTTTCAGATTGTACCTTTGAAGCTGATCAAAGAATTTTCTCAAGTCTATTATATGATCTGTGCTTCTTATGGATTTGATGATGACGTCATCCACGTACACCTCTATTTCCTTGTGTATCACGTCGTAGAAAATGGTTGTCATGGCTCTCATGTAAGTGGCTCCAGCATTCTTCAAACAAAACGGCATCATTTTATAGCAGTATATTCCCCATGGTGTGATAAAGGTTGTCTTTTCAACATCCTCTTCATCCATCCAGATCTGATGATACCCTGCAAAGCAATCCACAAAGGACAAGAGTTCATGCTTAGCACAATTGTTGATCAATGTGTGTATATTGGGAAATGAGAAATCATCTTTGGGACTCGCCCTGTTTAAATCTCGGTAATCAACACACACTCTGACTTTCCCATCTTTCTTCAGAACCGGCACAATGTTGGCCAACCAAGTCGGATATTCAAGTACTCTGAGAACCTTGGCTTTGATTTGCTTGGTGGCCTCTTCTTTTATCTTCAGACTCATATTCGGCTTGAATTTTCTGAGCTTTTATTTTACCGGTGGACACATGGGATCGGTTATGTAGCGAGTGAGCCACTATGGACATGCTCAAATCAGTCATATCATCATAGAACCATGCAAAGCTATCTGCATACTCTTTTGGGAAGAGACATACTCTTCCTTCTCTGATGGTGATAGGTGAATGCTTATACGTGTTTCCTTAACCATTTCAGAGTCCCCTAAGTTAACTGTCTCAGTCTCGTCCAAATTAGACTTAAGCTTGTTTTCAAAGTTTTCCACTTCTCTGACAATTTTTTCAGGTATTATGTTGTTTTCCAGATACTCTGAATCATTATCCTTATGTCGCGTTGCCTCATTACATGTCACAGTCGTAGGTTCATCAGGATAGGTAATAATAATGCTATAGAGAGAAACAAATGTAAAGAATAACAATAAATACTAAAAATAGCAATGCATTAATAAAATTTTAAAAACGTCAGTACGGCTCGATGACTCGAGCAATTATTTCAAAACAACATACGTTCAAAACAAAATACTGAAAATGTCTTAGATGCTAAAAAAAATTACTTTAAAATAATTGATGTTAATTTCCTGGCTACTCAGGAATTCGACGGGCCCAGGATGGTGCAACAGTCCAATTCTTGAGAACAACTCCCTTTTCAATTGTCTGAATGGCAAGGTCTTCCTCCTCCCCCTCCTCAACTATCGCACTGCAATCCATGTCTTTGTCATCCATAAATAGCTTCCTTATGCCAGCTAAGGCTTCATCTTCCTCAGACTCCCACATCATGTCAGCTTGATGAAATGTCTGGTGAAAATGTGGTACTGATTGTTCCAGCGGATAATAAAGACCGTGCCATGGTGGCGACCAATCTTGGCACTCTTGCCATGTATATTCGTACCCAAGCCCGAAGGTTGTTGTTACAACCCAAATTCGCATACCATAGATCACGTCATAAGTTAGTCGATGTAAATCCAAGAAGAGATTATCTTTGAGATGATAAGAAGTTAATCATATTGGTCTTAAACGATACAAGGGTGTATAAGAGTGGTTAACAAATATTAGAAGTTAAACGAATCAAGGATGTTGTAACCCGTATTTTCGGGTAACACTAGAGGTGATTAACTGTCCCAAGAGGTCTTGTTTTAATGTATTTGAATCATATAATATCCGCATCATAAGTCTTGAAGTCAAGCGAGTTATGAAACAAAAGTTGATAAAAGTTGTCGCAACTTAGGTTTATAATTTTACTTAAACTTTAGGTCAAATGTTACTGCATTTTTCTCCCAATGTGCTTGGAATTATGGGGTGATCTACCTATCAAATTGAAGATCTATGAGTCTAGTTTCCAACGCATTAAACCGTTCATTGATACGATCTCGGAATAGAGAGATATTCGCGTTTTCGCGAGAGTGCGCCAAGCTGCTCTCTATGGGGCCCACAAAGGCGGTTTAAGACATATGGACATATATAAGATACCTCAACCCCGTTTTAAGTCATTATTTTTCAGTATATTCAGACCTTATAACCCTAAAAACAGTCTCTCAAGGTTCTCTCATGATCCAAGACCCAAACAAAGAGCAAACAACACAAATCAAATGTCGGGAATCCCGTGGCGCTAGTAAGTTTCTTGTTCTTCTTGTTGTTGCTGATTTTTGTGTTGTTCCAGCTCGTGTGGGAGGTTGTTTTAAGTGTTTTATGTCCGTAAATACACCTTCAAGTTTTTAATATCAACCCTAGGTGATTTCAAGTCTTCTAAAGTAATTCTAGTGCCGAAAAACCCGAATTAATTGCTAGTTTCGCTTCCTTGTTCTTGTGGCAGAATTGAAGGGATATTTCGTGGAAAATTAAGGTCAAATTGGAGTTGTTCTTTCTGTTTAAAGGTAAGGAACCTCTTACTCTATATATATTTAAGATTATCCAAGTTGCAGCTAAGTCGTTGAATCTAGAACTTGTGAAATATATATCGAAAAGCTTGGTAGTAATGTTGTTGGTTGGTGGACTGTTTTGGAGGCTCAATATGATTATTAATGATGTTGTTTGGGCTGTTTGGTGATTGTATTGACTTGTGGGAAGTCATATAAATAGGGAAGGTGCTGTCCGTTTCATCATAAAATAGGTTGTGGTCGATACATAATAGTTACGACGCTTAAACGATAATGATAGTGTCATTTGTCTTATTGTAGACTAAGGAGTCGTGATATTTGCATAGCTTGAGGTTGGGCAGTATATACAAGGTATGTGAGTCTATCCCCTTCATTCTTTTGCACGACTCCGATTGTACATAATGTAATGAACGAGCTCCCAAAGATACTCTACTCTTAGAAGCTAGCAGTACTTACATTGCTGCCCTTCTTATGAAACGATTGGTATTGATGTTACTTCTCTTATTCTTATATTATCAATGTTGTTGGTAGTTCCTGATTCTTATAAGTTTCTTGATGAAGAGTTAATCCTAATAACGTGTACGAAGGATACCGACCTTACGTCACTCCGAAAGGTTCAAAATGTGATTCCAATGAGTCCAGCATGCATCATATATATGTATCTATTTTACTCTACCGAGCCACGCTATAGTTGGCCGGGTATGGCACCTATTGTGCAACCACTGATCAGTTGGGTTTTACCGAGCTCCACGTGGCCGGGTACGATTCTACCGAGCCCTATGATGGCCGGGTACGTTTTACCGAGCCTATTATGGCCGGGTACGATATGATGATGGTGATGCCCACAAAGGCGTATGTTTTAAAAGTTTATGTATATATATGTATGTATCATGTATTTCATGTCAGTAGCCCTCAGAGGTACCCAGATGTCACAGGTTGTATATTCTCTATCCATGTTTACATTACTGTTCTTACTTATGCTTTCTTGCCTCACATACTCAGTACTTTATTCGTACTGACGTCCTTTTTATTTGTGGACGCTGCATGTCGTGCTGCAGGTCCTGATAGACAGGTAGACGTAGCTCCCCCACCACAGTAGGCTGTCCAGTTCAGCGGTTATTGGCGAGATCCCTTCTCCGGACTTGCCGTGGTCTTGGTATGCATTTTTGTTATAGACCTTATGGGTATGTCGGGGCCCTGTTCCGGCAATGTTGTAGCACTTATGTTCTTTTAGAGGCTCATAGACAGGTGTCGACTTATGTATGGTTTAGAATGCCTTTTCGGCTGATTTTTGTTGTATAGTCTTTCATGGCATCATGATAGCTCGTACCTTATATATAGTTTCTTGACAGTCTTGTCGTCCCATGTTATGTATGTTCATGACATTATCTTTCATTGTTGGATGTTCATGATCCATGTCTACTATTTATATTGATCTTGTCGGCCCTTAAAGATAATAAGGAAGGTTAGATAAAATGTACGTTGGTGCTCGACAAGTATGGCCCGGGTGCTAGTCATGACCCTCCAGTTGGGTCGTGACAAACTTGGTATCAGAGCAAGTCTGTCCTAGGGGTTGTCTATGAGCCGTGTCTAGTAGAGTTTTGATTATGGATGTGTAGCGCGCCACATTTATAATCAGGAGGCTACGTGACATCTAGGGTTGTTACCTTCTTCCTGAATCTAGATCGTGCGTAGAGTTGTGTAGTAAGTGTTCATATCTAATATTCACCTTGTTTTCCTTCAGCGATGCCTTCGACTAGGAAGCAAGTGATTAGTAAACGGCTTGATACAACTGTGGGAGAGGGTAACATTCAGGTGCCTCCAGCCAGAGCAGGCCAAAGTGAGGCTCAGAGTGAGATGCCGTCTCATACCTCTCTGTCTCCTCCCGAGGATATTAGGAGGCACCCAGTACATCCAGTTCCTCCGTCTGGCACTACAGACCATGATATGCGCAGTGCGGTGCAATTGTTGACTAGCTTGGTAGCTGCTCAGGCTCAGAGGCAGAATACCGGTGCTGCTGATAAACCGGTTAGTGCGAGAGTTCGTGATTTTATTAATCTAGACCCTCCAGTGTTTACCGGATCAGACCCCAAGGAGGACCCACAAATATTTATTGATCAGATTCATCGTACATTGCGGGTTATGCATGCTAGTGATACGGAGGCAGTAGAGTTGGCTTCTTATCGGTTACGGGATTTAGCGGTTTTCTGGTATGATAGTTGGGAGAGATCTAGGGGTCCGAACGCTCCTCCAGCCGTGTGGAAGGAATTTTCTGAGGCCTTTCTTCGTCACTACTTGCCAGTTGAGATACGACGAGCTAGAGCTGATAAGTTCTTGAACCTTCGACAGGGTAATATGAGTGTACGAGAGTATAGTATACAGTTTGATTCTTTAGCAAGGTATGCTCCCCATATGGTGTCAGAGATGAGTGATAGGGTACATCTGTTCGTGAACGGGTTGGGACCACATCTGATAAATGAGTGCACAACAGCCTCCTTGGTAGAGGGCATGGATATTTCCCGTATTCAAGCTTATGCCCAGACCCTAGAGGATCGTAAGCGCCAGCAAAGGGCAGATAGGGAGCAGGATAGGGGCCAGCATAAGAGGGCAAGATTTGCATGGTATTCTGATGAGTTCAAAGGCAGTATCAGGTCCCAATCTTCGAGGAGTTCGGCACCACCTGTAGCTAGTGCTCCTCTACAGTTTCAGAGGCCTCGGTATGATCGATTTACCTATTCTGGTTCAGGTCAGAGTTCGAGGGCATCAGGCTCACAATTTCATAGAGATACTAGTCAGACGAGACCCCCAACACCTCGTTGTGATCAGTGCGGCAAGGCCCACTTTGGACTGTGCCGTCGAGGTTCCGATGCGTGCTATTCTTGCGGACAGCGTGGCCATATGATGCGGGATTGTCCTAACAGAGGAGGTGGTGGTATGGCTCAACCGACTGGATCTGTGTCTGGTTCTTCCTCATCAGTTCGACCTCCAGCACAAGGTTTTCAACAGTCGACAGGTCGTGGTAGAGGTAGAGGTTCAGTGCCGAGTTCGAGTGGTGCTCAAAATCGAACCTATGCTCTAATAGGTCGACAAGATCTCGAGTCATCTCCGGATGTTGTTACAGGTATATTGTCTGTGTTTTCTTATGATGTATATGCGCTAATTGATCCAGGATCTACCTTATCATATGTTACACCCTTTGTGGCTAATAAGTTTGGCATTGAACCTGAATTGATAAGTAAACCACTTGCGGTATCCACTCCGATAGGAGATTCTGTGATTGCTAGAAGGGTTTATAAAGGTTGCACTGTGATGATTTGTAGTCGTCAAACCTCGGCAAATTTATTTGAGTTAGAAATGGTTGATTTCGATGTGATAATGGGAATGGACTGGTTGGCCTCATGCTATGCAAGTGTTGACTGTCGTACGAAGATGGTTAGGTTTCAGTTTCCTTGTGAACCCGCCATTGAATGGAAGGGGAACATTGCTACGCCGAAAGGTAGGTTTATTTCCTATCTTAAGGCAAGGAAGATGATCTCAAAAGGTTACATTTATCATCTTGTTCGCGTTAGGGATGCGGAGGCGAAGCCGCCTACTCTACAATTAATCCCCGTGGTCAATGAATTTCCAGATGTTTTCCCAGATGAACTCCCAGGCCTTCCTCCTGAAAGGGAGATTGAGTTTAGCATTGATGCATTGCCTGACACTCAACCGATTTCTATCCCTCCATACAGGATGGCCCCGGCAGAGTTGCGAGAGTTGAAGGCACAGTTGAAGGACTTGCTGGATAAGGGTTTCATTAGGCCTAGCACTTCACCTTGGGGTGCGCCAGTCTTGTTCGTTCGGAAGAAAGATGGGTCGTTAAGGTTGTGTATCGATTATCGACAGTTGAATAAGTTTACAATAAAGAACAAGTATCCACTTCCAAGAATTGATGACCTGTTTGACCAACTCTAGGGTGCCAAGTATTTCTCCAAGATTGACTTGCGTTCAGGGTATCATCAGGTGAGGGTTAAGGAGAAGGATATTCCAAAGACGGCCTTCCGGACAAGATATGGGCATTTTGAGTTCTTGGTGATGTCGTTCGGGCTAACAAATGCCCCAGCAGCTTTTATGGATCTCATGAATAGTGTATTCAGGCCCTATCTTGATGTGTTCGTGATCGTATTCATTGATGACATTCTGGTGTATTCTCGTTCGGAGGCGGAACATGCGGGCCACTTGCGGATAGTATTACAGACCCTTCAGGATCATAAGTTATATGCTAAGCTCTCTAAATGTGAATTCTGGCTGAACTCAGTAGCATTCCTTGGCCATGTGATATCTGATGCCGGTATTAGTGTCGACACTCAGAAGATCGATGCAGTGAAGAATTGGCCGAGACCTACAACACCGTCAGAAGTCCGCAGCTTCCTGGGGCTAGCAGGATATTATAGGCGGTTTGTAGAAGGGTTTTCCTCTATATCAGCACCATTGACTAAGTTAACACAGAAAGCTACCAAGTTCCAGTGGTCTGATGCTTGTGAACATAGTTTTCAGGAGCTAAAGAATCGATTGACATCCGCGCCAGTGCTCACTCTCCCAGAAGGAATAGAAGGTTATGTGATATATTCTGATGCCTCAGGTATAGGTTTGGGGTGCGTATTGATGCAACGTGGGAAGGTGATCGCTTATGCATCAAGACAATTGAAGAAGCATGAAAAGAATTACCCGACTCATGATTTGGAATTGGCTGCAGTAATATATGCTTTGAAGATATGGCGGCACTACTTATACGGCGTCCATGTTGACATCTACACAGATCACAAGAGTTTACAATACATCTTCAAGCAGAAGGAGTTGAATTTGAGGCAGCGTAGGTGGCTTGAATTACTGAAAGACTACGATGTCGAGATATTGTACCATCCCGGTAAAGCTAATGTTGTGGCAGATGCTCTCAGCCGTAAGTCAATGGGAAGCTTAATACATATTGAGGCAGGTAGACAAGGGTTGACCAAAGAGCTTCACCAGCTGGCCAATATGAGAATTAGATTGTTGGACTCTGATGACGGAGGTGTTACTGTACAGAATACAGCAGAATCATCTTTGGTAGCCGAGGTAAAAGCACGGCAATATGAAGATCCTACCTTAGTAAGATTGAGAGAGGGAATTCAGCAGTGTAAGATTACAGCTTTCAAGATCGGAGGAGATGGGACACCGAGATACCAGGGCCGATTATGTGTACCTAGTGTGGCAGGGTTGCGAGAGAAGATTATGATTGAGATTCACCAGTCCCGATATTCTATCCATCCTGGCTCGACAAAGATGTATCATGACGTTAAGGAGCAATATTGGTGGGATAACATGAAGAAGTCTATTGCAGAATTTGTAGCCCAGTGTCCTAATTGTCAACAAGTAAAGATCGAGCATCAGAAACCTAGTGGATTGATTCAGAATATAGAGATTCCGACCTGGAAATGGGAGGTGATTAATATGGACTTCATTATTGGATTACCTCGCTCTTATCATAAGTTTGACTCCATCTGGGTGATAGTTGATCGACTTACAAAATCTGCCCATTTTCTGCCAGTTAAGACAACTTACACGGCTGAAGATTATGCGAAGTTGTATATCAAGGAGATTGTTAGGCTTCATGGTGTGCCGGTATCTATTATATCAGACCGAGGAGCTCAATTTACGGCTAACTTTTGGAGGTCTTTTCGGAAGGGTTTAGGCACACAAGTAAATCTCAGCACTGCATTCCATTCGCAGACTGACGGACAGGCTGAACGTACCATCCAGACGCTTGAAGATATGCTACGAGCATGTGTTCTAGATTTCAAGGGGAATTGGGATGACCATCTGGCACTTATAGAATTTGCCTACAATAATAGCTACCATTCCAGTATTAAAATGGCCCCGTATGAGGCACTGTACGGGAGGAGATGTAGATCACTAGTTGGATGGTTCGAAGTCGGTGAGACAGAATTATATGGGCCAGATTTGATTCACCAAGCCATTGAGAAGGTGAAAGTGATACAAGAGCGACTGAGGATGGCACAAAGTAGGCAAAAGTCTTATTCCGACGTCCGACGTCGTGATCTGGAATTTGAGGTTGGTGATTGGGTTTTCCTGAAGATCTCGCCGATAAAGGGTGTTATGCGTTTTGGGAAGAAGGGTAAGTTGAGTCCGCGGTATATTGGGCCGTACAAAATTCTTCGACGAATTGGACAGGTTGCTTACGAGTTAGAATTGCCATCTGAATTGGAATTTGTCCACCCGGTATTCCATGTATCTATGTTGAGGAAATGTATTGGAGACCCTTCTCGGGTCGTCCCTATCAAAGATGTACAAGTTACAAAGGATCTATCATATGATGAAGTGCCAGTGGCTATATTAGATCGACAACTCTGCAAGCTGAGAACAAAGGATGTAGCTTCTGTGAAAGTATTATGGAGGTACAAGAATATAGAAGAAATGACATGGGAAGCAGAAGAGGAGATGAAGTCTAAATACCCTTACCTATTCCAGAGTGAAGATAACGAGGATGTCGGGGGAAAGAAGGACGCATTATAAGGTGAAATGGCTCTATGAGATAAGCAATAGCTTGTGAATACTCTTTTTTTTAATACAAAATGGTGATATGCAGATAATGTACATATCCATAATGCTTTGTATAGTCTTGTAAGGCCATAGGTTGGGTTTAACTGCTTACAAGTTTGGCTAGCGTCCATTTTATGGGGGAAACTCAGCCGGAAATCTCCGTCGGAATCCACGATGAGTTAGACACCCCATAAACCCTTACATTCGAGGACGAATGTTCTTAAGGGGGAGAGGGTGTTACAACCCAAATTCGCATACCATAGATCACGTCATAAGTTAGTCGATGTAAATCCAAGAAGAGATTATCTTTGAGATGATAAGAAGTTAATCCTATTGGTCTTAAACGATACAAGGGTGTATAAGAGTGGTTAACAAATATTAGAAGTTAAACGAATCAAGGATGTTGTAACCCGTATTTTCGGGTAACACTAGAGGTGATTAACTGTCCCAAGAGGTCTTGTTTTAATGTATTTGAATCATATAATATCCGCATCATAAGTCTTAAAGTCAAGCGAGTTATGAAACAAAAGTTGATAAAAGTTGTCGCAACTTAGGTTTATAATTTTACTTAAACTTTAGGTCAAATGTTACTGCATTTTTCTCCCAATGTGCTTGGAATTATGGGGTGATCTACCTATCAAATTGAAGATCTATGAGTCTAGTTTTCAATGCATTAAACCGTTCGTTGATACGATCTCGGAATAGAGAGATATTCGCGTTTTCGCGAGAGTGCGCCAAGCTGCTCTCTATGGGGCCCACAAAGGCGGTTTAAGACATATGGACATATATAAGATACCTCAACCCCGTTTTAAGTCATTATTTTTCAGTATATTCAGACCTTATAACCCTAAAAACAGTCTCTCAAGGTTCTCTCATGATCCAAGACCCAAACAAAGGGCAAACAACACAAATCAAATGTCGGGAATCCCGTGGCGCTAGTAAGTTTCTTGTTCTTCTTGTTGTTGCTGATTTTTGTGTTGTTCCAGCTCGTGTGGGAGGTTGTTTTAAGTGTTTTATGTCCTGTAAATACACCTTCAAGTTTTTAATATCAACCCTAGGTGATTTCAAGTCTTCTAAAGTAATTCTAGTGCCGAAAAACCCGAATTAATTGCTAGTTTCGCTTCCTTGTTCTTGTGGCAGAATTGAAGGGATATTTCGTGGAAAATTAAGGTCAAATTGGAGTTGTTCTTTCTGTTTAAAGGTAAGGAACCTCTTACTCTATATATATTTAAGATTATCCAAGTTGCAGCTAAGTCGTTGAAGCTAGAACTTGTGAAATATATATCGAAAAGCTTGGTAGTAATGTTGTTGGTTGGTGGACTGTTTTGGAGGCTCAATATGATTATTAATGATGTTGTTTGGGCTGTTTGGTGATTGTATTGACTTGTGGGAAGTCATATAAATAGGGGAGGTGCTGTCCGTTTCATCATAAAATAGGTTGTGGTCGATACATAATAGTTACGACGCTTAAACGATAATGATAGTGTCATTTGTCTTATTGTAGACTAAGGAGTCGTGATATTTGCATAGCTTGAGGTTGGGCAGTATATACAAGGTATGTGAGTCTATCCCCTTCATTCTTTTGCACGACTCCGATTGTACATAATGTAATGAACGAGCTCCCAAAGATACTCTACTCTTAGAAGCTAGCAGTACTTACATTGCTGCCCTTCTTATGAAACGATTGGTATTGATGTTACTTCTCTTATTCTTATATTATCAATGTTGTTGGTAGTTCCTGATTCTTATAAGTTTCTTGATGAAGAGTTAATCCTAATAACGTGTACGAAGGATACCGACCTTACGTCACTCCGAAAGGTTCAAAATGTGATTCCAATGAGTCCAGCATGCATCATATATATGTATCTATTTTACTCTACCGAGCCACGCTATAGTTGGCCGGGTATGGCACCTATTGTGCAACCACTGATCAGTTGGATTTTACCGAGCTCCACGTGGCCGGGTACGATTCTACCGAGCCCTATGATGGCCGGGTACGTTTTACCGAGCCTATTATGGCCGGGTACGATATGATGATGGTGATGCCCACAAAGGCGTATGTTTTAAAAGTTTATGTATATATATGTATGTATCATGTATTTCATGTCAGTAGCCCTCAGAGGTACCCAGATGTCACAGGTTGTATATTCTCTATCCATGTTTACATTACTGTTCTTACTTATGCTTTCTTGCCTCACATACTCAGTACTTTATTCGTACTGACGTCCTTTTTATTTGTGGACGCTGCATGTCGTGCTGCAGGTCCTGATAGACAGGTAGACGTAGCTCCCCCACCACAGTAGGCTGTCCAGTTCAGCGGTTATTGGCGAGATCCCTTCTCCGGACTTGCCGTGGTCTTGGTATGCATTTTTGTTATAGACCTTATGGGTATGTCGGGGCCCTGTTCCGGCAATGTTGTAGCACTTATGTTCTTTTAGAGGCTCATAGACAGGTGTCGACTTATGTATGGTTTAGAATGCCTTTTCGGCTGATTTTTGTTGTATAGTCTTTCATGGCATCATGATAGCTCGTACCTTATATATAGTTTCTTGACAGTCTTGTCGTCCCATGTTATGTATGTTCATGACATTATCTTTCATTGTTGGATGTTCATGATCCATGTCTACTATTTATATTGATCTTGTCGGCCCTTAAAGATAATAAGGAAGGTTAGATAAAATGTACGTTGGTGCTCGGCAAGTATGGCCCGGGTGCTAGTCATGACCCTCCAGTTGGGTCGTGACAGTTTGTGGGTATTGAGTTGGGTGGTGATGGTGTTGTTGACGAGACCCTTGCCAGGTTCATACCCTATCCATAGCAGCATGCTTTCTATTTTGTTGCTCCAACATTTGTCCTTTTCGTTTGCGTTGACTCGCTCAATGCGATGGTATGTTTCTCCACCTAACTTCTTCCTATTCTCGATGACCGAAACAGTCTGATTGGTATAAATGGGATTACTTCCATCTCCGTGGATGATCACCTCCTGGTGGTTCCATTCAAACTTCACGGCCTGATGCAGAGTAGAGGCCACTTCCCCAGTGGCATGTATCCAGGGTCGTACCAACAATAGATTATAGGTAGAAGATATATCCAGCACTTCAAACTCAACATCAAACCAGGTTGGGCCCATCTGTAGGCTGAGGTTGATTTCTCCGATTGTGGCTCTTTGAGATCCATCAAACGCCTTTACATTTATGCTTTCTTCTCGTATCTCGTGCAGTCCTATACCCAATCTCTTCAGAGTGGTCATTGGACATATATTGAAACTTGAACCCCATCTATAAGGACCCTGGCGATGATTTTATCCTCAAATTGCATTGTGATATGTAGCGCCCTGTTGTGACTTAGTCCTTCTGGTGGTAGCTCATCTTCATGAAAGGTGATTTTGTGGCTTTCCAGTACCTGCCTGACCATGGTGGCCATTTCCCCACTAGTGATGTTGGTGGGTACATAGGCTTCACTTAGCACCTTCATCAGGGCATTCCTATATGTCTCAGAGTTTTGTAGCAGTGCTAAGATAGATATCTGAGCGGGAATTTTGTTCAAATGGTCAATCACAGAGTATTCTCTCACTTGTACTTTTCTCCAAAGGTCGTCAGGACCAGTCTCAACAACAGGAGGCTTACATGCAGCTTCTTTGCTTGTTCCTCCCAAGTTCTCTGGTGTATAAACCCTGCCAATTCTGGTCATGCCTTGTGTTGTACCTGTTTCTTCCATTTTCACTTTTCCTTTCCTTCTCGCTTCCGCAACATAATCCCATGGTATAGCATCAGACTTGTAAGATGGTGTGGATGATACCATCACAGTGAAGGGTGTGGTTACCTCAACTTCAAATGGTGCTGGTGCGGCTACCTCATTTTCAAGCGGTGCTTGGGTGTGTACCACAATGGGCGTGAGGGTGAATGAAGATGTTTTAGGATCATCCCCCTCCCAAATGAGTCCAATTGACCCTTCCGGATCCCATTTCTCATCGGTCTATATCACATTCACTCCCTCACCTCTGTGATCCGGGAGAGGATTATTACGAACATTGGGTGCATATTCTTTTGCCTGTATGACCTTGGTGTCGATCAATGTCTAAATCTTGTCCTTCCGAGTGCGAAACTCATCAATGGTATAGCCCTTAATGCCTGAGTGATAGGCACATGTCTTGTTTGGGTTAATCCACTGAGAAGAGTTTTCCATAAAAACAGCGGGAATGGGAGTGATATAACCAGCAGCCTTCAGTCTCTCATACAGTTGGTCTATGGGTTCAGCGATTGGAGTGTATTGTCTGGGTGGTCTGCGGTCGAAGTTTGGTCTTGGTTTTTGGTAATTTTGACGGGCGGGTAGTGGTGAGTGATAATATGTGGGTTGGGTGTTATAGGCGTGGTAGGTGGTGGAAAGTTGTTGGTATCTGGGGGTAAGGGCTGGTATGTGGGTGGAGGTGTTTCGTATGTGAGAGGAGACTTAGGACCCTAGGCCACCATTATAGCACCCACTTCTTTCTTCTTAGAGATACCTCCTGATTGCAAGGCTTTATTTCTGGCCTGTAATGCTTCAAAATTCGCCACCATTCCACTCTTAATTCCTTCTTCTATTCTTTCTTCCAACTTGATGATGTCAAAGAATTTATGGTTTTTAATAACCATCAGCCTTTCACAGCACTGCGGGTCTTGAGCTTTGATGAAGAACTTATTCATTTATTCTTCTTCAAGCATTGGCCTTACCTTTGCAGCTTCAGATCTCCACCGAGTAGCATACTCGCGGAAAGTTTCTGTTGGTTTCTTCTTGAGATTTTGAATGTAGAAAAAGTCTGGTGCGTTTTCTGTGTTGAACCTGAATCTATCCATGCAATCTGACGCCATGCTCACCCAATTAACCCACTTCTTCGGGTTCTGACTGATGTGCCAAGACAAAGCATCTCTTGTGAAGCTTCTCATGAACAGCTTCATATGAATTCGTTTATCTTTGTCGACTCCTACAAGTTTGTCACAATATGTCCTTAGATGTACCTTCGGATCACCAGTTCCATCAAACATTTCGAACTTGGGAGGTTTGTAACCTTCCGACAGTTCCACATCTGGTTGAATGCACAAGTCCTCATAATTCAAACCTTCAATGCCCTTACCACCTTCGACACTCTGAACTCTGCCAGTGAGCTTCTTGAGTTCTTCTGCCATGTTCTTGATGAACAGGTCCTTCTCGGTTGATTCTGGTATATATAGGGTTTGTTGTGGGGTGTAGGGTAAAGTTTCCACATATATGGGATTGCTTTGGTGAACTCTAGGAATCTGAGCATGTGGTCATTGGTTGAATTTTGGGGATTAGGAGTAGGTTGTGGTGCATTCTGGGGAGTATGATAAGTGGTGGTTTGTGGGTATTGAGTCAGATGATGGTAGTGTTGGTGAGGAGTAGGTACTGGTGGAGAGTTGTGGTTCTGAGGAGGTGTGGTGTATTGATGTGGTGCGGGAGGATTCGGCGGTGGATTTTGGTTCTACGTGTTTTGGGGTGGTGTAGGGTTTTGGGCATTCAGATTTTGTTGGTTGATATCTGGGACGTTTAGGGTGAGGGATAGGTTTGCCAAGTTTCAGACCTACTCAAGTTCTCCTTGTAGCTCCGGGATTTTCTGTTCCAGGCGTAAGACTAATTCGTTCTGTGCCGGAGTACTTCGGCCATCTGAAGTTTCAACATTTTCTGCTATAGTAGCATTGTCTTTTCTGATACCGCTCAAATCATCCATTTTTTTCTTTCCCTTTGTTTCTGCCTTTAAGATCACTTAGTGGAGGACCTCTGGATCTAGTGTGATATGCAGATGATGCTAGTATGCACGAACCAACCTTAGGGAATGGGAATAATCAAAAGAAAGAAAAAGCAAAAGGTAACCAAGTCAGTAAGGGATATTTGAAATAATGCTTGCAGTATTTAAACATGTTCTGTGAAATCATGAAATAATTCGCGTCCTAATTGGGGACCTCATTGTGCCTGAGGTAAGCCTAAGCGACACATAGACTTGGAGAAATTTTTTGCCAATATTGCGTCATTTCATTAATGTGAAAACGAGCCAAACTTTTACTAAATCGATAATAACAATAATGAAGTTACTAATGGCGTTTAGCCTTATTACAATCGAAATCTAAACTAAGCTAGAAAATAGTAAAGAACGTCATTTGCTAAATCTATTTGGTCCCTGAGGGACCTTCTCCATGCTTGGCTCTTTTGACTCCATCAATCAGGTTCCCTAGGTCGCGCATATCCAACAATAGGTAAGCCTTTGCTAGATGCCCTCCTTCATTGCCATCCGTGTTCTGACAATCTGAAAGCCGCTTCCTCATCTTTCCCTCAAACTCCATCAAACCTTGCTCCAAATATTCCAATCTCTCGGTGGACTTAGTGGCGATTTCCTTCCATTTATTAATTGCCTCCATGTCCACTTTGTGTTATTCCAGGTGCCTGGCTTCAGACTCGAAGACCCTTTTGCGTAACCTCCTATACTTGACATGTGCCTCGGCAATATCATCAATGATCCTATTTTCCAAATTGACCCCTGGCTTGACGTCTCCCGCTATATCATCTACTAACCAAGATGGATAGAAATACACATGACCGGCATGGTACATGTCTGGCTCGATGGTCTCGTTTTCCACAATGACCTTCTGGTTCCACATATGTTGCGCCTCGTACTTGACATGAGTGATGTCCCCTTTGATATCTGCCTTGTACTGGACCATGTTGGAAATTCGAGGTATGACCTGTTTTCTTTCTGCTTGTCTCATTACCCTTATAGGAGCATAAGGATAAATGCCTCACAACCCGATCAATACCAAATAAGTAGTGTCCTTCGACCTGATAATAAACTCACTGCTAGGAAACCACTCAAACATCCAATGTACCTTCTCGTTTGTCAGATTGCTGAAGAAACGTACCCAACTTACACCACTTCCGGGCTGTGCAAACTTATCTAGGATGAATGCCATTTTCTTTGGATGGTGGTAGGCTATATAGTCATTCAATGGCCGTCGCAGAAGCTCTTGTCGATATTCTCCCTTCTAAAAGTGTTCCAATAAGCAGACTTGCAATAATAGATTACAACCTTCAAAATGTCCGAACGCCTGCTTGCACCGATCTAGAGCACGGTACAGTTCAGCTAGGATCATAGGGATGATGGTGTAGGTTTGACCCTCGATGCCTTCCATTAAATTTCTTGCAACCATAGCTAAACGAGTGTGAATCCTTCCCCCTTTCATTGGAAATATCAACAAACCCAAGAAGCAAATGATGAATACATAAACTCGGTGATGCGTCCATCCTAAGGAGGTAATGGCAAGTTCCTCATGATGAAGACGATATGACTTACTGTGCCCGTAACGCTCATAAAGGAATTCAAATGGGATGTATGACTTCTTCAAACAAAGCAACTCATCATTTTTCTTAAAATCTAGCATTTTTTGAAAATCGCAAGGGGTGCGATGTTCTGGAACTAATAACCCTGGACTATCCCATGGCAGCTTAGCGAAGCATCCTATTTCTTCTAAGAGAGGAGTCATTTCTATGTCACTAAAGCGGAAGACGACCCTTTTCTCATCCCAAAACATGGTAGCGGCCTCGATCAATGTCCTATTTTGTCGGATGTCTAGCAAGGACGATAAATTACCAAGGACCCTTCTCACATGATTCTTGTCGGAAGGTGTGAGATTTTTCCACCAATCAAGTAGCAGAGGTGGGATGTTTTGGACCAAGCCGAACCTGGGAACTTCGTACTTCATTTCGTACAAGCAAATAAGGTTAGCCATCTCCCCCCTCCAGATTTGACCATTTAGACACTAATGATCAACATATTGGCATATTTTCTCTAAGTAATGCACATAACATGATAGTGTCCATTGGGATTGTGGAAATCCCGTCGGACTTTGGACAAGGCTTATCTTAGCGGGCTATTACGTTAACAACGTCATAACCCATACTAGGTTTAACATGGTGCATGTATATTTGATGTTGGAGTAAGGTTTCTAGAATGGTCTAGACTGGTACTCTCTATTGGACAACTTGAAAGGGGAAGGCACGGGATAGTCGACTGCATTGCTGATCGACTAGTCTACCTCAAATAAACCTTTCCGATTTAAAAGGGGTAATTCTGGAAGAGCGCGGACACTCATCAAGTGCCGCTATGTTGATAATTGGCACGAGTGGAGTATGATGTGGATCATGCTTTATGCAGATATAATAACATATTGCCAAGTATTTATATGATAAAATATGTAAAAGCAGTAAATACAATAGCAAAGTAAATATGGAAAACGTAAAAAAGAAAGACAAAAGGAAGAAGTCAGTTAAGTTCATAGAATATATGCAAGAATGTAATAAAGTAAATAAGGAAGTAGGCAGTTTTGACAAGATAAAAGAGTGGTCATAGCAAGTAAAGGTGAATAGGGGGAGGGGATATTCATGTCATAGCAGATTTAAATAAAGGTGAGTAAGGGAAGTGATGTACATGTCGTAGCGGATTTAAACAAATAAAGGTGAGTAGGGGAAGGGATGTTCATGATGTAGCAATTTTGAGCAAATAAAGGGACGGGGATGGGAGGTACATGAAAGATGTTGAACAAGCAATCCAATAATCCACACAAGCAAAATTCGTTATGGTAAGAGCCTTAGTATATCCCCAGCAGAGTCGCCATGCTATCGCACCCCATTTTTCTCGCGAAAGGTGGGCTTCGACATGTTGAAAACTCTTTTGTATGGGAGATAGAGTGCTAAAAGAGGAAGAGTCTCCACCTAACGGTTTTTGAGGTGCGTTAGGGCACCTATTATGTAGATAACTCTGTTTGACTAGTCAACGCTACCAAAGATCGGGTAAGGGCTCAAATTACCTCAAAGAGAAGGTGTTAGGCACTCTTCGAGGTCCACAACTATGGGTCCCGGCCGAACTTAAGATTATATGGATTATAATTAGGCAAGATAAACAAAGAGAGTAAGGGTCAAAGAAATTTTTTATAACACAATGAGAAATAAGGATTACAAGGATATAAGTATGACGGTCTATATTAGACGTCTAAAAGTATAAAGAAGAGAGGGGGGGTCCTAAGTTTTTTAGCCTAAAGGATCACCTCGTGCAACATAAATAATACTTTGCAACTCCTTTGAGGTAGGGAATTACTCATATTATTCAGCAGGCACGGACTATCATCTCCTACTACCCGATTACTATGTTAAAGTTGTTTACTTAAGCGCTCTAATTCAATTCTAAGTCATGTCCTATGCGTGCACTGTCTGTCCCGTACCTATGGTCCAGGAGTTTCTATGTTACCTTGGATTCAAACGTGCAGGCAGTTTCAGATGCAAGGTGCCACTTTAAACTTATAGACACGATTTATAAACAACTATACATATTAGGGGTATTTGGTATTGCATGCTGATTATTGAAGTTACAGGTTATAAGTGATTAAACCTATAGACATGATCTCTAAGCGATTTAAGCAATAGGGGGGAGTGAAAACCATTGGGAATACTCAGAATTACTCATGTTTGATCCTATTGGCATGCTTTCTAAGCAAGTAGCAGTATTTTATAGCTAGGTTCTAATAGTTGGTGGTTGAAAATTGATTCTGTAACACTTCATCCCTATAGGCATATTTTCTAGGCGAGCAATAGATATAACAGTAGATGATGAATCAATTAATAACCTATGGACATGATATCTAGATGAGGACCAGTAGAGCATAAGTTAGTATAATCCTATAGGCTTGGTGTCTAATGAGCATGCTGCCGTTATGCAAATTGAAGGATGGTTATTGGCATTTTGTTTCCTATAGGCTTGTTGTCTAGTGACACATAGCAGTGGACATGGGAATAAATAGAGTATTTAAGCTCATGCTTTGATAGTAAAAAAGTTGTGTGAGTGTATGATTCCCCTAATGGCATAATTTCTACTAATGTACATGGAAATTCAAATAGCATATATGACGGGTTGGATAAAATAACAAGTAAATCATACGAATCCTATAGGCATGTTTTCTACCCTTTCATGCAAACATTAGAATATACTGTTTCCCCAATTTCACTAAAACCCCAATTGTTTATTATAAAATTATTACAGACCCAATAATGAATGTAATTACAACATATTATACAAGCAATAGCAGTAGGCCTATAGCAGGCCCAAAAGGAGATACCTAGTATTGCATAGGACTTCAACAAATGCTTTCTTCACAAATAGCATACCCAGATCCCAACAGGGGACTATGTTTATCAGCACAACCCAGAAACCATAGAGGAACTCCAACCAAACCAAACAACCATAAATTGATCATATGACCCAAATATTGAATCACATAGAAATAACTTAAACAACCCAGTTTGCATATTCAGTAGATAGAACGAGGAATGAACTGAGTGTTAGAGACATCTAAGGTCTCAGTGGTAAAGAGAATGGCCAAAGAACCCCAAATCCTAGTGTGTCAGAGTTCACAAAGGTCTCAAATGGAGCCCGAGCAGTGCTTACACTAGGGAGGTCAATAGAGAGAGTCTTAGTGGCCTTGGGTTCCATCCGGCCATGAATGATAGATTCAGAATAGTGTAGGCAACAAATAAGGGGGATGAGAACAATGGTCAAGGGAGAGAATTTGAAGAGATGCACTTGTATTTTAGAAAGCAGACATAACAAAATTGTCTAAAACACAGAACATACTAGTTAAGAAGGTCAACAAGACTTAGAGGCATGTTGCTATTACAGGTTTAACACTTAGTAAGAAGTAACATATTGGCAGAAAACACATTGAGATAAAAGAGGAGAGTCAAGTTTCCTGAGATTACAAGATTAACATACAAAGATGCATAATACCAAACAAGTCTGAGTAAGGAACTAACTTAAAAGGTTAAAGCCTAAGGGTCCAAATCATGCTGAATATCCTCCACAACACCAGAAAGCAGACATGCCAATTTATCACTAAGACAAACAATCTCAAATATTGTAAGGAAACACAGATTAAGATAGCCACTCTAAAGTCTCAAATAATCACTAAATGGGTATGGAATTAAGTAAGCCAAAGACATGTTGAGTGATACAATAGCAGGGGAACAAGTCACAGATTATAACACATTACATATGTGAGGCAGTCATTGCAGGAATTCAAAGTAGAGTAGGAAAAGCAAACCCATGTCAAACAGTAATGTAGACATTCAAGTACCAATACATTAGGTTAAATGAACTTAAGAGAGTCTAAATTATTCAGGTGAAGCATATTCAAATAACATATCTCAAAAAACTAGAGATGTTAAGTAAAAAGGCCAAATGCTAAAGAGGTTCAAATCAGAATACGAGTGCAATGCTAGTAAAGTTACACATAGAGATGGTCTAAGAGCACATTTAGGTCATGAAATTCATAGGCGTGAATATGCAGGACATGAACACAAAAGAATGAAATCGTAATGCCAAGGGACTTACCAGTTATCAGTTGAATAAACACACAACAAGAAAGAACAAATTCCATAGTGCTCTGGATGTCAATAGAGAGCAAGAACCCAGATTCTTAGTGCGTCAGAGTTCTCATGGGTTTCATATGAATCCCGGGCAATGCTCACACCAAGAAAAAATGAAAATCGAATTCCGGTGACCTTGGCTTTCATCCCGGCCAAGAATCAGAGTATAGAAAAAGAGAACAATAGAGTAATAACTTCGGTTTTAGTGAATTCGTGTGATTAAAAGTCATTTATATAGTAGTAGGAATCAAGCGAACAAACAAGGAAAACAATCAATCAAACATAAATATGGAAATAAAGTACCACATGCTATCAGTAATGGAACGGGTAAAAGAAAAAGTATAAATTTCCGAACCCTAATTCGACAGAAATCAAGGAATCGACCAAAGGTTTTGGTGAATCGGCTTCATATCGCCTTGCCATGAATGTATATAGACGGAATACCGTCTAGATCTTGAAGATTGAAGAGGTTTTCACATGATTCATGCCTGGTACTTGCCAAAAATAGGCAAATACTGAGTGATACCAAAAATCGTGTAAGTAACACGGAGATGGAGCATATAAGGAAGGCAAATTGTGGAGAGATTCCATATTAGAACTGGAGTTGGGAGATTTAGAAGATGCGACTGCTAGCGTTTGAGAGGAGAAGAGAGAACAGATGGAGGGAAATGAGGCGGTGGTCTTTAGGGAAATGAGGATTAGGGTTAGAGGGTTGGGTAATTAAAAGGGGTTAGTTTATTAGGGGCCATTGATTATTTAAGAACAACAGTCAAGATCGGATAGGGAACGGGCGGGTCAAATGAACGGGTCTCTGGCTAGATTAAATTAGAGGGTTATTTGATTGGGCTGCTGAGGTGAATGGGCTAAGTGTTTGGGCCACAATTGGTCTGAACATTAGCCTAAATATTGTGCCAGTTTTTTAAATAGGAGAAAAATTGTGCCAATATTGTGCTAATAAAATAGTTAAATAAATATAGAAAAATTATATTTATGCAAATTAATACTTTAAAACAATAGTAGAAAATTATAAAAAAATGTAATATATTATTTTGACCTTGAATAAAATGACAAAATGCAATAAAAATGCAAATATAGGCTATTATTGCAAAATTATGCAAATAGCTAAACAATACTATTGTAATTATATAAAATGAAGTAAAAGTATTTGAAACAAGTATTATAGGTGCAAATAATAATTTTAGATAATTAAATCATCACAAAAATTATTTGAAGGAGTAATTAATAAATATTCAAGTAATTTAAATGCAAGAAAATCGATTCTAAAGTTCTAAAAATTATGAAAAATTATAGAAAATTCTTGTATAGATTTTTGTAGACTAAATAATGATGCACAGGTGATGTTTTGAAAGGTATATATACTATTTGAGAAAATATGAGGGCAGAATTAGTTATCAACATTGGGAATCGTGCCTTTTTGATATTTCTAATGGATGATACCAACTCCACCACACTAACGTTGAAGTTATATTCCGACAACTTCGGGTAAGAAGAATCTCTCGACCCCGAGATTTCTCTATCCTGTAGCGATCTGTTTTTCCGGCCACGATCGGTCCTTCTATCAATGGTGAACTTCTCTACTGTCCGAAAGCTCTTGCCACGACCTTCTGTCCGCTCGTAGGGCAAAAATCATCCCCTCGAAGTCCGTCTATCCGTGACAATATCATCTTTCATTTTTTGTCTATTCTTCTCCCAACTTTTGGTCGACAATGGAAAGCCAACCTGATCGTCTTCGATCCTTATTTTTGACTCGTACCAGTTGTGGACATTCGCCCAAGTCGTCGCTTGAAACTCGAGCAGACTTTCCTTCAACTTTCGGAAAGCGTCCGAACTTCTCGGATTTAAACTTTTGGTGAACGCTTCGGATTGAAACTCGTCCGAGACTGCCGATAGTAACATCCTTTCTTTCTGGAATCCGGTAACGAACTCTAGTAATAACTCGGACTCTCCCTGCGCGATCCTGAATATATCGGCCTTTCGGGCGTGTACCTTTCTAGCACCGGCGTAAGCCTTAAAGAAAGAATCCGCGAGTATCTAAAAGGAATATATGGAATGCTCGTGCAATAATGAGTACCACGTTAAAGCTCCCCTCGCGAGAGTCTCACCAAATATCTTTAGTAACACATATTCAATTTCGTGAGGAGCCAAATTATTTCCTTTCACTGCTGTTATGTAGGTTGTAATGTGATCCTGTGGATCTGAAGTTCCGTTATACTTTGGTACTTTGGGCATTTTGAACCGCTTCGTGATTAATTCTGGGGTTGCGCTCGGTTTATACGGTAATTGAATATACTTCTTCGAGTTTGGGCCTTTTAATACTAGTGGTGCACCCGTGATTTGATCCATGCGTGCGTTTACTTCCTTCATGAACCGCAAAAGTTCATCCTTGAACGGATCGTTCTCGTTGTTGAGGCCGGATCTGCTCCCCCAGCCCCGTTGGAGCCAACTTCGCCTCTATGAGTGTTATTATCAACTCTCTGCGTCGTCTGGTTCGCGGGAACATCAGGAGGAATTGGATCTCGCCTGTTTGCATTATTTGAGGCACCCGGTAGCGCCTGCTTCAGTTCTGTCATAATCTGATCTTGTCGCGTGAGATGACCTAGAATGATTTTATGTTGCTCTTGGAGGACCCTTACTGCATCTGCTACATGCTCCTCATCAGCATCATCAGGAATTGACTCCCAAACCTATCGAGGGTATCGCTTGTCATATACCGGTGTGGCATTGTTTCCCTCATTGCGAGTGTCACTGATTGAATCCTCAAAATGAGGATGTTCCCCTTAAATTTCAGGGTTGCGAGTGCCGTTAACAGTGTTATCTGCCATTTTTTGCTAGGATAAAGTAATCAAAACACGTTAGTAAAAAAGACAAAGATCAATTTAATCGCACGACTGTCTAGGCCCCACGATGGACACCAAATTATTTACCCGTAAAACGGTACAATTGAATTTATACATGATTTCTAGACAAGTAAATTAATTTGATCCAAAAGGTAATGAAATAACCGATTAAATATAAAATAGAGAAAATACATAAAATGCATCACGTACTTGTCTAGAAAAATTAGTTATAACTTAACCTTCACGGGTGTTCTAACACATCGTATCCTTATTTGTAGTGTAACAAACACCTCCCTAACACACATATAACCAGTCACATGGTGGGAAGTATTCTACACTCTCCTCCACGTCATTGCCATGTCACTGACACGTCAACAATATGTTAGATTTCAAAAAGATTATTTTCTATGTCACCCAATTTTTTCTTCTCCGTTACCCACCACCAAACCTGCCACAACACCACCACCAAAACTGTCGCACCACCACAACAAATTTGACCACCACAATCACAATCACAACAAATGATTCACTCATAAAAAGTCACTATCTTCCATTGAATTTCTAACATTTAGATAAGAAAAAAAGAAGCTAAAATGCAACGAGAAGAAGAAACAACATCCTTATTCACATGGATCATCCTCTCTCTGAAATGGGCAAAAAGTTACAAAACAAGAATGAAACTTTTGCTAGTTAGTAATATAAAGAATTTACTTTTGATAAAAGGAAAACCAAAATAAAAAATTGAAAAGGAGAAGCAACCAGAACCAAATTAATAAGAAGAATAAGAGCTCTGGAAGGTATATGGGTATAAGAGATTTAACATCATAATTGTTACAGTGGGCATAACTTTCGATTTTGACCGGTCTTAGGAAGGAATTCGATTAGATATTTAAACCGAAAGGCATTAGTAATTAAGGTTTTTTTTTGGAGGGGGGAGGGGGGGGGGAGAGTTTTGATTTTTGGTTTTTGGGCCTCTATGGTTTCTATATAAAAGTGTTTAAAGGATTAAAAGATTGGAAAATTTGTGAAAGGAGGATGAGGTGAAGACGGGGATGAAGATGAAGGAGGGTCTGGTTGGCCTTGCTTTAGAATCTTACGCGCCGACTTTTTCCTTATATTTAATTTTTATGCCACATCAGCTTTTAGGATGGTGTTTATTATACTAAAAATAAGTATATGGTGGTATTAGAATGCCCGTAAATGTTAAGTATGAAACTAATTTTTTCGGATAAGTATAAGGTGCACCTTATGTATTTTCCCTATAAAATACTTAGTCTTATAATGTAGATGGAACGACAGAGTTGATGAGTCCGGGAACAGGGTTATCGGGCACAACAATGATGAGATCAAAAGCGAGAGAATAAAATTTAAATGTTGTATAGAATGTAGTGTAAGTTAGCCAGAAAATTCGTGTCATTTACAATGATAACTGAGCTCTCTATTTATATCTATTTCTAGGGAATGAAGTCTTAGGATCATGCCCTTCTTTAATGTCAATTATGATGGCCATTGATGAAGATGTAACGTTAGACATAAATGCCAAATTCCTTGTAATGGGCCATCATCCTTAATGTTGCAAAATATTCCGTATTGAATGTTACCGGGCGTAAAGCATTTAATACTCCTTTTTATGATCGTTATTCCCCCGGGTGACAAGCGGAATAGCTATGTTCAGTGACCATCCCCATCTTGTGTCCCACGTGTCATTCCTTTGAGCGGCCACGTGTCATATCGTATTTTTTCCTGTACAGATAGCGCTTCCTACCAAAGATTTTTTCATACTCAGGGCTCGAACTCAAGACATCTGGTTAAGGGAGGAGCGATCCCATCCACTGCACCACATCCTTTGGTGGTGATATTTTTCATTTTTTTTACTTTGTATTTGCTATTGATAATACATCCTTCTGCTTTATTTGTGGTGTTTAGTTCTTGTTTATCAATAAGGAGAGTATATCTATGAGATTGTACGTCAAATACCCTTTTTATTTTCTTAAATATTTCACTTAAGTAATGTATTCTCTATTAATTGAAACAGTAATAGTTGATTTTAATCGAAAAAAGCTTTAGGTGACTTCTTGGTTTTCTTACACGTTAAATATTTTAAAATAAATATAATTTGATAAACCTCTAGTACACCCTGAGTCTCAATTTGTTAGTCATGGTTACTATTTTGGGAGTCAACTAGTTGTACTGTTTGACTAAATATATATATATGTTATACTATCTTCGTTTTAATTTTTGTGAACCCATTTGACTGGACACGGAATTTAAAAAAAGAGAGAAGGCTTTTGAACTTGTGGTGTAAAATGAGGCACATATATTTTGTGTCGCTATAAATCACACTACTAGAAATCCGGTAAAAACCGACCAAAAAACCCGACCAACGTTGGTCGGTAATGGCCAAAAATCGACCAAAACGCGACCATTTACGTGTGGACGATATTTTTATGGTCAAAAAGGCATACCGACCAAAGTTGGTCGAAAATTACCGACCAACTTTGGTCGGTCAATTAAATTCAAAAAAAAAAAAAATATTGCAAAAAAAAAATCGACCAAAGTTGGTCGGTATTTTATTATGTAATAAAAAGATTCACCATCTGGGAATCGAACCGAGGTCTGTACTGTGGCAGGATACTATTCTACCACTATACTATTTAATTGTATTTTCGCACGAAAATAACCGACCAAAGTTGGTCGGTTTTATTAAAAAGTAAAATTACCGACCAAAGTTGGTCGGTTTTTTTAAATGACCCGCCGAATTAACCGACCAATTTTGGTCGGTTTTTTTAATATTAATTTTTATTTATTTTAATTAAAAAACCGACCAAAGTTGGTCGGTTTCTTGAAACATAAATTTTGCGGGACTCAAAAATAGTTTCCCTCATTTTTGCACCAAAGAAAACCGACCAAAGTTGGTCGGTTTCGTAAAAAAAAAAAATTTAAAAAATATTTTGAAAAAACGACCAACTTTGGTCGGTTTTTAGTCGGTCGACCTTGGTCAGTTTTTGCCGAATTTCTAGTAGTGTCATTGCATAAAGATAAATTATTTCCAAATAAGGAAATGAGTCATTCTTTTTTACACGGACTAAAAAAAAATAAGTTTACATAAATTAAAACGGATGGAATAATTATTTTAAAATATAAATTATTATGACTTATAGTATTTTTATGTAGTTTTTGATTGTAAATTTTTTATATCTAATTTATGATCAAAGTTAAAAAAAAGTTGGCCCTCGTGATTCGAACCATGACTAACAAATTGAGACACGAGTAATATTCAAGACCGACAAGTAGTGATATCTTAAATGATTATGGATCTATTAAAAAATATTACGTAGCACTTATTTTAAGAAAATTATACAACAACTTTTTGGATCCGAACATAACATGAGAGAAATCTTAGTAGCTCATGAACTTTCAAATTAATGGTGATGATTTGATTTCCCATCTTGTAATTCCTACCCGGCCCCCCACTTTTTCTTCCCCTCCTCTTTGTATGTAATAAAAAAAGAATTAAAAACAAAACATAACATGAGCTTCCATATATTTAATTAGGTTAATCGACGAGAACACAGCACATAATATTCTCATTATAGTGTAACTTGATCCACATGCAGCGATAATAGATGTATTTAAAATTAAAAGATCCCCTCTATAGGCCAAGAATGCCTAAAACCTCCAACCTCTATAGTGGAATAGTATTTGGTCAACTCTAGTAGGCTTGTTCTTATTCTTTTCTTGTTTCTTAATTTTGAACTTTTATGGGTTTCTGTAGCAATTCGAAGTTAAAATTTAATAATAATTATGTTCAAAATGTAGATCCGCTAGTACAGGGGTTTCTTTCTAAAAATATTGAAAAAAGAAATATTTCCTTCGTCCCATTTTACCTACGCCGTATGTTTCAATTTATGTAATTTTATTTCCTTTTAGGTTCGTGCCGAAAATAATAACTTATTTTCATATTTGGAAATAATTTAATTTAATACAATGATTTATACCCACATAAAATATATGTGTTTTATTTTATATCATACATTTAAAAGTATTTTTTTCTCTTAAATTTTATGTCGAGACAAGTAGATTCACATAAATTAAATATGCCATATTATTTTATCTCTTTTCTTGATGAGCCTTCTTCAGTTTTCTTTTCGTTGTCTCTTCATGTCTCGTTTAACTCTAAATCACCTTCTTTTGATCAACTTTCAACCAAACACAACATAAAATGAGCATATATTTATCCAATATTCATGCATTCTTCATCAAATCACACATAATAGGGGACTTTTCGCCGATTATCACATATTAAGAAACTAATAAATACAAGGGGCTCATATACAAGGATGAAAAACTCCATCTATCCATATTACAAGTCCCTTAACACATCTAGATGAATTTATCAATATTATCAAAGAAAATCTTGAATTATGAGGAGCGTTGATTTCTAAGGATCTATATTATTGAGGAAAAACTACGATATTTCATACAGCCTAGGATTTGTATTGATTTTGCATAAATTTATTATAAGTGACCAAATAATACTTATTGGGCAAATGGAAACTATTACATGTCATGATTTATTTGTAATATTAACAATTATGTTTGTTCATGACAACTTGACATCCGCTGTTTTGTTCATCATCTGAATGACTCATACATTAAAGGACGAGAAAGAAAAGAAAAGAAAGTTTTTCCAAGGCCATTGAAATTTGAATAATTTATTTACAACTATCAATATCGTATTAAATTATCTAATAGACAAATTGTAGTGGAATTCTAGTTTGAAGTGCTTGAGTTGTCAGTTAAAAGTACAATACAACGCACAAAAAGAGGCAGCAAGAAATATTTTCATAGAACAAGCAATACAGAATAAAAAGCGTGAGTCAACCAGTACTAGAGCAGGTAGCTGAGACAACGGAAACAAGATTAGCATATGGAGGAAATAATAATAATGTAATGTCACAGGAGGATATGGGCAGCAGTAATCAAGTAGTTGAGGAATTAATCATGAAATCCTCAAGCCTAGCTACATGCATCAAGAATCAACCGGGTATTAATCTGGTAGTAGAACTGCATGGGAATCTTATGGAGGAGGAAGCTATAGAGAAAGCTGACAATGAATCCGATGAAGAGGTGGAACAAAGTATAGCAGAGAGCCAGAGACACCAAAACCAACACAAGATCATAATAATGAACCCGAAGATCCAACTAAGGTTCACTTGAAGGATGTTATTGAAAAAGGAGGTCTTTCTCCTGTTAAAAGTGGAAGAAGTCAGTCTAGAAAGAGAGGCAAGCAAGGAAGAAATAAGTCCAGTCCCAGCAACAAGGAGAATGACACACAATAACTCAATACCTATTATTTTTCATGATTAGTATAATTTTCTGAAATATACGGGGAATGAGATCCAAGAAAGCAGTACATCGATTGAAGTATTTGATCAATATTAATAAGGTGAATTTTGTAGCAGTCTTTGAACCTTTTGCAAAAAAGTTATTGTGTAACTAATAAAGTTAGTCAAATATGATGTTTCTGGTCACATAACCTTCAGGGTACAGTCTTGACAAACGAGGAACAACAAGTTACAATAGAAATCGAAGATGGAGTAGGAACAGACAATGTGTACATCACAGCAATTTATGCTAAATGTACAACCGAGGAAAGGAAGGAGCTTTGGAATTCATTGGAAACCATAAGTAGTACAATTCGTGGACCATGGTGCATTGGAGGAGATTTTAATGTGATCATGGACCCCGATGAAAATATAGGGGGCAGACCACATAGAGCACATAAGAGTTTTAACTTTATTTCCTGTATGGACTCATGCGCTGTTGTAGATGCAGGATTCGTGGGGCCAAAATACACATGGTGCAACAATTGGAGACCAAAATACACATGGTATTGAGGAGACTGGACAGAATTCTAATTAACAATACGTGGATACAAATATTCCAGAATAACTTTGTGACACACTTATGGAGGACAGGATCAGATCACAAACCAATTCTTTTGAGATGCCAGAATGATCAGGGAACAGGGGTCAAGTATTTCAAGTTAAATTTTGGGTTGATTAACCAGGATTCTTTGATTTAGTCCAACAAATTTGGGATATCGAGATAGATGGAAATGTAATATGGCAATTACAACAAAGGTTGAAGACACTAGGCAGAAGGTTGTCTACTTGGTCCAGAGAGATCATTGGTGATGTTCATCAAAATGTCAATGAGTGGGAATTTAAAGTGCAATAATTAGAAAAGCTAGAGTTGTTTCACAACACTGAAGCTACAAGGGAAGAACTGAATAGGATGCATGCTGAATATGTTAAATGGATGACTATGCAAGAGTCAATACTAAGGCAGAAGCCCCAAGTCAAATGGTTTGAGGAGAGAGAATGTAACACTAAACTATTTCACAGTGTCATCAAAGACAAAAGAAGGAGGTTACAACTAGTCAGGATAAAAAATCACACAGGAAGGTGAATACATGGGGATGATAAAATTGCTAGAGCAGAAATCACACATTTTGAGAAGCTTTTCAACTTAAAACAACACCAAGTGAACCCAAATACTCTTAATTGTATTTCAAATATTATTTTAGAGGAGGAGAATGAGTTTTTAGCAGTTGCCCCTAACAGAAAAGAGATTAAAGATGCATTCTTTGACATATGCCCAACAAGTTCAGCTGGACCAGATGGCTAAAATAGAGTCATTTACCAAAAATGTTGGCACATTATCAATAGGGAAATGGTGAATGTGGTAGAAAGTTTTTTCAAGGGAAACAGTGTAACGACCCGACGAGCCGTTTTGAACATTTACGCTCTTTTCAACTATTTGAAGTCTTGAATAACTTCCTACGAGGTACTAAAATTTGTGTGAATTGTCGGTTTTGGTTTTAAGGTATTTCAGAGTTAGCTTGGAAGAATAAATTTCATATTGGAAGCTTAAGTTGAAATAGCTGACCAGATATTGACGTATGTGTAAACGACTGCAGATTCAAATTTTGATAATTTCAATAGCTCCGTATGGTAATTTTGAACTTAGGAGCGTATTCAAAAAATTATTTGGAGGTCCGTAGTAGAATTAGGCTTGAAATGGCGAAAGTCGAATTTATGGAAAGTTTGACCGGGGAGTTAACTTTTTGATATCGTAGTCGGAATTCAGTTCTGAAAATTTTCATAGCTCTGTTATATTATTTATGACTTGTGAGCAAAATTTGAGGTCAATCGGAATTGATTTGATAGGTTTCAACATCGAATGTAGAAGTTGGAAATTCTTAAGTTCCTTAAGTTTGAATTGGGGTATAATTCATGGTTTTAGCATTGTTTGATATGATTTGAGGTTTTAACTAAGTCCGCATGATGTTATAGGACTTGTTGGTATGATTTGACATGTCCCTAGGGGCTTGGATGTAGTTCGTTTTGGATCATTGGTTGAGAGACTAGTAAGGTTAAGAAATTTGGGAGGTTGACCATTGTCGATATCGGGTCAAGATGACCTCTTTACAGTATTTTGAGTGTGCGATCAGGTCCGTAGCGTATTTTATAATTAAAATTCATATATTGTTTGTGTCCGGAGGTTTCGGATGGTTAACGGATCAAAATTTGGACTTAAACAGCTGCTGAAAATTTCTGCTGCTGGAAAAATAGAGGCCATGAAAAACCGAGGTCATGAAAAAAAATCGAGGATCGACGACCAAGGGCCGAGGACCGAGGACCGAAGATCGAGGACCGAAGACCGATGACCGAGGACCGAAGACCGAGGACCGAGGACCGAAGGCCGAGGACCGTTGCCCGAGGGCCTAGACAGAACTGTAAGTTATAAAGTAGGGGCCTTAGTCCCATTTTCCATTTTTGTCAAATTGGAGCTTAGGGAGAGGCGATTTTTGGGAGGTTTTCAGAGAAAACATCGTGGTAAGTGTTCTTAACTCAATTATGGTTAGATTACCCGAATTCATCATTTATTTTCTCCATTTAATTAGTGTTTTGAGATTGAAATTTGGGAAAGTTTTAGAAATCTCATAAAAATGAATATTTGAGATTTCGATGTCGATTCAGAGTCGGATTTGAGTGAAACTGGTATGGTTGGACTCATAATTGAATGAGTTATCGAATTTTATAAGTTTCGTCGGATTTCGAGATATGGGCCCCACATGCATTTTTGAGCTAAAATTAGGATTTTTATGAAATATTAGCATTTTCTTATGGAATTTATTTCAATAAATATTATTGACTGAATCAAATTATTTATGGCTAGATTCAAGACGTTTGGAGGCCAATTAACGAGAACAAGGCATACCGGAGTAAAGAATTACACGGTGTGAGGTAACTAACACTTCTAAACTTGGTTCTAAGGGTATAAATTCTCGAATTTGGTATAATATAAATTATTTGAAGGTGACACTCACGATAGGTGACGAACATGTGGACGTGGACCATATAAATTATGTCTTGAATAAATTCTATGCAGTTGTAAGATTAAAGAATCACGTTATTATCTGAACATTTCCCCACGTGTTAGAGAAATTGAGATGAGGCTCTTATTTAAGATCATGTTTAGGCTACGTGCCGATATTTTGGGACCCATGGGGTCGTGTTGCTATTGAATTAATTGTTTTAAAAATGTACATTTAAAACTTAGTCATATACGTCCATTGTGAGGATATTTTTGGGGTCGAGTTGCGCGCCGCAACAAGCCATATTTGCTTTATATATGTTATTATTAAATGGATCGTGGTTGCCCGCCTGCAGCAGGCCAGAATGGCTTTATACATTATTATTGTACTAGATCGGGGTTGCTCACCTGCAGTAGGCCTTATTGGCTTTACTATTTTATGGATCGGGGTTGCCCGCCTGCAGCAGGCCTTATAGGCTTTATTATTATATGGATCGGGATTGCCTGCATGCAGTAGGACATAAAGGCTTTATATCACGCTTGGGTTGAAGGAGCCCGTCCGGAGTCTATACACACCCCCAGTGAGCGTAGATGATTATGTATATTTGAAATGGATTTCCTAGAGCATGGACTTGCCTTACTTATTTGTATTATAATGAATTTACCTGGACATGGATCTTGTCTGTATCATTTACATTTGGGAATAAATTACCCAGGGCTGGATTGGCATTATACGGTATTGAGTGACTGACTGTCAATCGATGTGTATTTATATACGGGTTGGAACACCCCTGGGATGGATTGGCCATAAAAAGTACCGAGTGACTGAATAATTGGTGACCAGTATTTACTTGAGGTCTTTCTACTGAGATGTCATATTCCTCATATCATGCAATATTGATCTATTTCGCTTGTACTGAGTTTAACTGTTGAACTTGAAAGCATGCCTACATTTTTGTACCATTATTTATACTGGACTATACCTGCGGAGCTCGTCACTACTTTCAGCCAAGAGGTTAGTCTTGTTACTTATTGAGTTAGTTATATTCATACTACACTCTGCACCTCGTGTGCAGGTCCAGTGCTCCCGGATACGACGACTGTTAGAATTCAGTCTTTCGGAGATTATCAAGGTAGATGCTTGAAGAACGCAGTGTTGATTCCCTTCCTATTTAGTTATTGTACTGTTCTATATTTCAGACAATGATTGTTTTTTACCAGTCAGACTTTGTACTCATTTAGATGCTCATACACTCAGTGACACCGGGTTTTGGGAGTGTCGTATTTGTATTTGTGAGATTTCTTTCATTGAATTTAATTATTTGGTTTTCAAACTTAATAGATATGGTGGTTTATTGAGATTGTCGGCTTGCCTAGTATTGAGATAGGCGCCATCACGACATGTGAGATTTTGGGTCGTGACAAGTTGGTATCAGAGCTCTAGGTAACATGGGTCTCACGAGTCATGAGCAGGTTTAGTAGAGTCTTGCGAATCGGTACGGAAACGTCTGTACTTATCTTCGAGAGGTTGTAGAACCCTTAGGAAAAATTTCACTTTCTTGTATTCTGTCGTGCGAATTTGTTGATTCTGGAAACTAAATTTTTGTTATTCTATTCTCTCATAGATGGTGAGGACACGTACTACCAGGTCGGACGGTCAACCACCAGTGTCACCAGTTAGGGCCGCGAGAGGCCGGGGCCGTGGTACAGGCCAGGGTCGAGGTAGAGGTCGAGGTGTAGCTCGTACCACACTGAGACCAGCACCTATAGTACCACTAGTTACACCAGCCCAGGCACCAGCTGTGCCCATTGAGATTCTAGGCCTTCAGGAGACTTTGGCCCAGATATTAACAGTTTGCACTGGCCTCGCTCAGGTGGTTTCATCTCAGGCCGCACCTGCCACTTCGCAGGCTAGGGGAAGTACTCATACCCCTGTTGCCCGTACTCCAGATCAGGTAGTACAGGGAGTTCATATACCTGGGGCACTACCAGCCCAGCCCGTTGCAGCCGCTCAGGCCCTAGTAGTCTCTGTTATGTCAGATGATGAGCAGAGAAGACTTGACAGATTTGAGAGGCTTCGACGTCCACTATTTAGCGGTGCTGAGTCAGAGGATGCTTAGGGTTTTCTGGATAAATGCCGACGGATGCTTCGAACAACAGGTATTCTGGAGACCAGTGTGGTCCCGTTCACTACGTTTTAGTTTTCTAAGGCTGCCTTCAGATGGTGGGAGGCTTATGAGAGGCGCAGGCCGGTTGGTGCAATACCACTTACATGGCAGGAGTTCTCCATTCTACCTTTGGAGAAGTTTGTGCACAATCTCGCAGAGAGGAGCTGTCCAGACAGCTTGAGCAGTTACGTCAGGATGGCATGTCCGTGACGCAGTACGAGATGAGATTTTCTGAGTTGGCTCGTCATGCAGTTTGGTTGGTTCCCACTGATAAGGAGAGGATTAGGAGGTTCATTGATGGCTACACGTATCAACTGCACTTTCTTATGACTAGGGAGAGAGTATCTGGTGCCACTTTTGACGAGATGGTTGACGTTGCTCGACAGAAAGAGGTGATCCGTAGCCAGAAGCATGATGATAGAGAGGCTAAGAGGCCCCAAGGTTCGGGCAGTTTTGGTGGGGTACCTTCTGAAGGGCAGTCCTACCACAACAGGGGCCGTCTAGTTCACCGTGGTGCATCATCCAGCCATGGTTCATATAGTTCTCATCAGAGTCAGTCATCTCTCAGTGTACTTCCAGCCCCGAGTACGCTCCATGCACCATCAGTTCAGGGATCATATGTACCAGGTCCTTCTGGTAGTTATTTTGGTTCCCGAGGTCGGCCTTAGAACTCGCCACCATTCTTCGAGATGGAGTGCTATAAGTGTGGAGAGCTGGGTCATGTGAGGAAATATTGTTTCCGCCATACGCGAGGTCCAGTTCAGAAGAGGAGTCAAGCTACTACTTTTGCACCAGTTGCTCCACCACCCGCCCAGCCAGCTCGGGGTAGGGCTCAGTCAGCCAGGGGTCACCCAAGAGAGGGAGGCTGATCCGGTGACGGTCAAGGCCGATTCTATGCTTTTCCTGCCAGACCTAATGTTGTTGCTTCAGATGTAGTGATCACAGTTATTATCTTAATATGCGACGGGGAGGCCTCTATATTATTTGACCCTGGTTCCATATATTTGTATGTTTCATCATATATTATTCATTATCTGGATATGCCCTGTGAGTCCTTAGTTTCACCTGTTCATGTATCTACGCCGATGGGCGATACAGTAATTTTGGACAGTGTGTATCAGTGGTGTATGGAAATTATTGGGGGACTAGAGACCAGAGTTGATCTTTCATTACTTAGTATGATCAATTTAGATGTTATCTTGGGTATGGTGAGTTATCAGATGTTTTGTTATATGGTTTTGAGCCAAGTGGGGGAGTGTGTTATCTATGATTTGATTGCACGATTTTGTACAATATTGGATTTTGGGCCTAGGCATACTTGTTGATTAGTTATGACTTGCAGAGATTGATAAAGTGGATGACATGGGTAAGAAAAGTTCTTGAATGCGGGTTATATTGCACTTTATGAAAAATCATGAAATGATCAAATTGTTATTTTGAAGGATGTAGTGCACACGAAATATGAATTTGATTGGTGGTGTTAAGGCAGGATTCCTTCTTTGGGGGCCGTTGTGCTAATGGAACTTGTGTCTTTTGGCATATTTGGGTAGTTAATATCTCTGCGTTAACTTGCTGATTTGAGTAGTGATAGCACACCTTTCACCTACCTACTCCATGACGTGTTATTTGTACCAGTCCAGGAGTGTGAGAATCATAATTCATTTATCATATACATGTGTGCTTATTTGATCGCTCATGTATGATATGCTTGGACTGGAGGCCTGTGACCATGCCAGGCGAGTTATATTATTGGCACGTGAGTTGTCCGTGCGGATCCATGTACTGATATTATTAGCACGTGAGTTACCCGTACGGGTTTAGATATTTATACTATAGCACGTGAGTTGTTCGTGCGAGTGATGATAATGTGAGCTCTAGAAGAGCTAGTTACTCTTATTAAATTCGGGAGTCTTGATTCTACTATATATAATGAGCTTATATCATTGCAGTTGTGGTGGTGCTTGTTGAACTTACAATACGGTTGTCTACTTTGAGACATCTTCCATTTTGGGTACAAGGTTGCGCAGTTGTGCCTTGAGTTGTATTGGTGTGGAATGTCAGTGGGATAGTTGTGTTTAATAATATATGGTCATTGGACCTAGAATGGGTACTATGAGATTTTATTACGGTATATTGGGAGGATAATATTGAAAGTCATCTTAGAAGGATATTATGATTCTGGTTGGGGCAAGAAAGCTCCATGACTTATTGATTATATATGGGGTTATGGCTATGGCTTTATACAACTTGTTCAGACTTATACGGTGTGTGAGATTTAGATCTTGGAAAGAATTCTGGGTGTTAGAAATTGGGCTCCAAGTTTTGGGCTAAGGTTAAATTAATGATTTTCAGTTGTGTTATGTTGTCAGGACTATATAGAATAAGGTGACGTGAGATCACCCCCCAGGTATATGCATGGTAAGGAGGAACATTGATTTAAAGGCTTAGGAACAACTCTTGGCACGTTCGAGGACGAACGTATGTTTAAGTGGGGGGAGATGATAACGACCCGACCGGTCGTTTTGAGCATTTACGCTCCTTTCAACTATTTGAAGTCTTGAATAACTTCCTACTAGGTATTATGAATTGTGTGAATTGTCGGTTTTGGTTTTAAGGTATTTCGGAGTTAGCTTGGAAGAATAAGTTAAAACAGTTTATCGGATATTGACTTATGTGTAAACGACCTCAGATTCGAATTATGATAATTACAATAGCTCCGTATAGTGATTTTGGACTTAGGAGCGTATCAGAAAAATTATTTGGAGGTCCGTAGTAGAATTAGGCATGAAATGACGAAAGTCGAATTTGTGGAAAGTTTGACCGGGGGGTTGACTTTTTGATATCAGGGTCAAAATCCAGTTCTAAAAATTTTCATAGCTCTGTAATGTCATTTATGTCATGTGTGCAAAATTTAAAATCAATTGGAATTTATTTGGTAGGTTTTTGCATCAAATATAGAAGTTAGTAATTCTTAAGTTCCTTAAGCTTGAATTGGGGTATGATTCATGGTTTTAGCATTGTTTGATATGATGAGGTTTCGACTAAGTCCGTATGATGTTATAGGACTTGTTGATATGATTTGACAGGTCCCGAGAGGCTTGGATATAGTTCTTTTGGATCATTGGTTGAGAGACTAGTAAGGTTAAGAAATTTGTGAGGTTGACCATGGTCAATATACGGTCAAGATGATCTCTTTTCAGTGTTTTGAGTGCGCGAACAGGCCCGTAGCGTGTTTTATGATTGAAATTCATATATAGTTTGTGTCCGAGGGTTTTTGGATGGTTAGCGGATCAAAATTTGGACTTAAACATCTGCTGGAAATTTCTGTTGCTGGAAAAATCGAGGCCATGAAATACCGAGGTCATGAAAAGAAATCGAGGTCATAAAAATCGAGGACCGAGGACCGAAGACCTACCGAAGGCCGAGGACCGAAGGCAGAGGGTTTGGACGGAACTGTAAGTTATAAAGCAGGGGACTTCGTCCCATTTTTTTATTTTTGTCAAATTGGAGCTTGGGGAAAAGCGATTATTGGGAGGTTTTCAGAGAAAATATTGAGGTAAGTATTCTTAACTCAATTATGGTTAGATTACCCGAATCCATCATTTGTTTTCACCATATAATTAGTGTTTTGAGATTGAAATTTGGGAAAGTTTTAGAAATCTCATAGAAACGAATTTTTGAGATTTCGGTGTCGATTTAGAGTCGGATTTGAGTGAAACTGGTATGGTTGGACTCGTAGTTGAATGAGTTGTCAGATTTTATGAGTTTCATCATATTTCAAGACGTGGTCCCCACGGGCGATTTTTGAGCTTAAATTCGGATTTTTATGGAAAATTAGCATTTTCTTATGGAATTAATTCCAATAAATTTTATTAACTGAATCTAATTATGTTAGATTCGAGGCGTTTGGAGGCCAATTCACTAGGAAAAGGCAAACCGGAGAAAAGAATTACACGGTTTGAGGTAACTAACACTTTTAAACTTGGTTCTGAGGGTATGGATCACCGAATTTGGTATGATATAAATTGTTTGGAGGTAACACTCACGATAGGTGACGAACATGTGGATGTGCACTATATAAATTGTATCTTGAATAAATCCCGTGCAGTTGTAAGATTAAAGAATCATGTTATTATCTGAACATTTCCCCATGTGTTAGAAAAATTGAGATGAGTCTCTTATTAAAGATCATATTTAGGCTACGTGCCGATATTTTGGGACTCATAGAGTCGTGTTTCCGTAGTAGGGCATGTTTAGGATACGTGCCGATATACGTCCACTGTGAGGATATTTATGGGATCGAGTTGCGCGCCGCAGTAGGCCATATTTTCTTTATATATGTTTTTATAAATGGATCGGGCTTGCCTGCCTGCAGTAGGCCAAAATGGCTTTATACATTATTATTGTACTGGATCGGGGTTGCTCGCCTGCAACAGGTCTTATTGGCTTTACTATTTTATGGATCGGGGCTGCCCGCCTGCAGCATGCCTTATAGGCTTTATTATTATACAGATCAGGACTGCCCGCCTGTAGTAGACCAAAAGGCTTTATATCACGCTTGGGATGAAGGAGCCCCTCCGGAGTCTGTACACACCCCTATTGAGCGTAGATGTTTATGTATATTTGGGATGGATTTCCCAAGGCATGGACTTGCCTTACTTATCAATATTGTAATGAATTTACTTGGACATGAATCTTGTTCGTATCATTTACATTTGGGGATAAATTACCCAGGGCTGGATTGGCCTTATACGGTACTGAGTGACTGACTGTCAGTCGATTTGTATTTATATACGGGTTTGAACACCCATGGGATGGATTGGCCATAAACAATACCGAGTGACCGAATAATTGGTGACCAGTATTTACTTGAGGTCTTTCTACTGAGATGTCATATTCCTCATATCATGCAATATTGATCTATTTCGCTTGTACTGAGTTTAACTGTTGAACTTGAATGCATGCCTATATTTTTGTACCATTATTTATATTGGACCGTACCTGCGGAGCTCGTCACTACTTTCAGCCCAGATGTTAGTCTTGTTACTTATTGAGTTAGTTGTACTCATACTACACTCTGCACCTCGTGTGCAGATCCAGGTGCTCTCGGATACGATGACTGTTAGAATTCAGAGTTCTTTCCGTTGGAGACTATCAAGGTAGATGCTTGTAGACCGTAGACATGATTCCCTTCATGTTTAGTTATTGTACTATTCTATATTTCAGACAGTGATATTTTTTTTACCAGTCAGACTTTGTACTCATTTAGATGCTCGTGTACTCAGTGACATCAGATTTTGAGAGTGTCGTATTTGTATTTGTGAGATTTCTTCTACTGAATTTAATTATTTAGTTTTCAAACTTAATAGATATGGTAGTTTATTGATATTGTCGGCTTGCCTAGTATTGAGATAGGCGCCATCACGACAGGTGAAATTTTGGGTCGTGACAAAAGGTCTAAGAAAATACTACACTCATACATGCCTAGTGTTGATATCAAAAGTAGAGTCACCAACTTGGTTTTCTAATCTACGACCAATTAGCCTCGATAATTTCTCTAGTAAGATCATTACTAAGGTCTTATCTAGAAGAATGAACCTGCTGCTTCCCTAGTTGATTTCATAAAACCAAACTGGGTTTGTCAAAGAAAGAGCCATCATAGAGAATGTATTATTAACATAGGAAATTGTGCATGGTATCTCAGAATCAAATAAAGGGGGATACATAGTGATCAAGCTTGACATGGCTAATGCATATGGCAGAATGTCTTGGCCTTTCCTTACTTCAGTCATGAGGCAGTTTGGATTTTCGGAAGGGGTGATTAAATTAATTTGGAGATTGTTAGCTGGAGTGTGGTATAACATTATTATTAATGGAAAAAGAGAAAGTTTTTTAACCTTAGAACAAGGGCTTAAACAAGGGGATCCGTTATCACCATTTCTCTTCATCATGGGGGCTGAGGTGCTATCAAGGCTTTTAAATAAACTTCTTTCAGACCCCGAGTATGTTCTTTTTTCTATGGATAAGAGGGACCCACAGATTGCACATCTTGCATATGCGGATGATTTGGATATTTTCACGGGTGGAAATGAATATTCTATCAAGAAGGTCTTTGAGCAAATCAAGAAATATGAGAAATCATCTGGGCAGAAGTTGAATAGATATAAGAGTTTCTTTCTTACTGATCCTAAAGCGTCACCCTCCAGAATCAATAGAATGAGAGAGGCCACTGGTTTCATGAACCATAACTTTGCCTTTACATACCTGAGCTACCCCATATATGTAGGGAGGAAGAAATTGGTGTATTTTGATAGTCTGGTAACTAAGATAGTTAAAAGGTTGAGTGGTTGGCAGGGTACTCTTATAACATGGGGGTAGAATGATACTTATCAAACATATACTACAGGCAATCCCCACTTATACCTTAGCTGCATTATGCCCACCAAAAGGAACTATCAAACTTATTGAAAGACACTTTGCCAGGTCTTGTTGGGGAGCAAAAAATGATAACAATAGGTATCATTGGAGTGCATGGACCAATATTTTCCATACTAAGGAGGAAGGTGGTGTTGGGGTCAGCAAAATTGAAGAATTTAGTGATACTTTAACCATAAAGAGATGGCGGAATTTTAGAACCAATAATTCTCTTTGGGCATCCTTTTTGAAAGCTAAGTATTGCCATTCTAAACATCCGGTGATGAAAAGGTGGTTATCTGGACAATCACATGCTTGAAAGAAATTGATGGAGGTCAAGGAGCACACAGAAGAAAACATGAAATGGGTGATCAACAAAGGTAACTCAAATTTTTGGTGGGATAACTGGACGGGTAAAGAAACTTTAGCCAATCTAGAACCGTATCCTTCAAGATCCAATAATATTAAGGTGGTGGATTTTCTCTATCAGAGAGAATGGAACACAAGGAAGCTTGTGAGATACCTATCTAGGAATATGGTAGAACATATAAAAACTATTGAGATAAGTAGATGTAATCGGTAGGATTATGCAGTATGGGAGCCGTTCTCAGACAGAAAGTTTACAAACAAATCAGCATGGGATAGTTGTAGAGTGAGGGGTCAACATAGTCATTTACTAAAGAAACTCTGGCATAAGAAAATTCCTTTAAAGATATCCTTTTTGGGTCGGAGAATGATTAAAAGGAAACTTTCTTTTGATGATATTTTAGCTAGATTTGCAAAAAATTTGGTTTCCATATGCTTTTGTTGTCTAGAGCCGAAATGTGAATCAATGCAACATGTGTTTGTTGAGAGTGACGTAGCAAGACATGTGTGGAATTTCTTTGGAGCACCAGTGGGAATTAAACATCAACTGATACCTGTAGCACGAGTTTTTAATAATTGGTTCAGTATCAAGCCAAAGAACTATCACTACTAGAATAATGCAAATTTTTCATGAAAATATATCAATGGTAATTCCCACCAAAAATTTGACAAAATTAGTGGGAAAGTAGGGACACGAAAATTTTATCAAAAATTCAATAGTTCTCACAAACTCTCCGTGGGAACTGTTTAGCACCTAAAACCGCCAAATTTGTTTTCCACCTATGTAGGTGGGAAAATAATTGAAAATTAATTACATAAAATTAAAAAGAAGTTCCCACGAAAAACAGTGGCAAACTAAAGAAAGTATATGGAATATTTTTAATATTCCCACACATTCTCTGAGAAAGTAAATATTAGTATATATTTTTTTTTTTGGGAAGAAGGATTTCCCACCTTCTAATTAGGTCAGTCGTTTCCCATTCTCCCATTTTCCACATCTGTGTTGAATATTGGACGGAACCGTTATAGAAGATTTCATCAGCAGAAATAGGTGAAACTTCAAATTCTGTATTAACAAAAGCAAACTCAAAATCATCATCACCGTTCTCATCTTTATCCAGTTCAGCTTTCTCATCCAAAATATGTGCACAACTGAATGTCTCATTATTATCATTGAAGAAAAATTCGTAATTTGTTTCATCTTCAGTGTTGAATTCTTTGATAACTCTAGCAGCAATTTCGGTGAGATTGGTGTTGTAATTATAACTCGGAGACTTCAGGGACAATATCGGTAAGTCAATCTCTCTTTCTCTCTCTCCTTTCCCCTTTTTTCGATTTCGGGTTCCGCCACTGTCACCTGAAGCTTGAGTTTGCTTCACTCCAATTCTTTTGCATGCAAGAATTTGTTGGTCAGGAATTGAGTTTGTTAACTCCTTAGGTAACCTATCTGTACACTAGGTGTTAGATGAATTTATTGAAAAAAATTAATTTTTATTGAACTTCTAGATTTTGCTTCTTTTTAAATTTTGATTTTGGTTTGTATTTTCTTATGGTTGGACTATATCTGTCCATTCGAAATTTTTATTTTACAAAATGTCATTGGATTTCAGAAGTGTTATATGCATTTGATTGGAAAGATTGGATTTACTCCATTTTTCTGGTTCAAAGGGGTGTTCATGAAAAATTAAAAAATTCAACCAGAACGAAAATCGAATTAAATTGTTCGGTGATATGTTTACATGTGCTTTGCTTCATCTTTTTTCTCCAGCAGGTCTCTTGTTTCAGATGAAGTAGCATGATCTTATATAGTGTGTGTTTCTATGGAAAATATTTTATTGCTGCTTAAATCTACTGGATCATCTCTTTTACGTTATTTTATGTTAAAGAAAAATAATTTCAACATTCAATACAAGCTTCACTTGCATTATTTTTTTTATCTATCTAGCTTACAAGCATATAGAAAGTTGTACAAGCTTATTTCTTTTTTCAGCATGCACATTATTGATACTGAAGAAATGATCCTCTAAATTTCTGAGACATAAATTGTAAAAGATGACATATTCTTGCCTATGCAAGGGAAGAATATAAGGGACCTGCAAATTTAGTTAGGTAGTTTGGCAGATTTTTGGACATATTATACGATTATAGTCTGCAGTTAGATGTGGTTGAGCAATATTTCTTTCAACATGTGCAACTTATGATTGTGTGATCCTCCTCTTGGCAAAAGCAGTATGTGGTCTAATTTTTTACTTAGTGCCCTTTGTCTTATTTGTATTTTGAAGTAATTAATGAAATTCTTAATATTGGGAACATGTGAACTTAAGTTGATTTGTTGCAAACTGAATCCTTTACTTGAACTTTTTCATATTTCTTCAAGACGGTTATTATGTGGTTTCTTATGTGGGACAAGTCTGGTTATGAATATTCAACTGATTCCCTCTGTAGTTATTGCTAGACCAGTCTGTATTATTGATAGTGTTTTCAGTTGGGTAATATCATTTTTTAGCCTAGCACGTAGCGAGGACTAAGCTTTTTGAAAGGTAAAGTAAGAATTTTGTTCAAGCTAGCACTAGCTTCGGCTATTGTGGCATATATCTGTTGGAGAAACACACTTAGTTAGGGCAATTGAGACTGAACTTGGAATACAAGTACGTCAATAACAGACATAGCACTAGAAGAGCGCTGTTTCACTACCAAAGACAGGTCATAGTGAAGAAATATAAACAAACTGAAATATAAATGTTGGAATTCATCTTATTTTTTCCCCATTAGAAGTAATGGAGAACTAGTAGCTAGTAGCTTATGGATATTGATTTTTACAAAAGAGAGGGTGTAGTAATTTTTCCCCATTAGAAGTACTGATACATTATCTATACATTATCTTTCCGTATGTTTCACTTTAAAGTTTGAAAAATAAAGATACTTGCATAAATTTTCTTTAATAAAGTTTACTTTTATAATAATTATAATTTTTTATAGGATACTTTCAAACGAAGCTTGGAGGAGTTCAATCAAAGTCAGCTGATTGATGATCAAGGTAGGCCAATCCAGCCATCCCAAGAGGAGATCATGGGCATGTGGATTAAGACAGCTGGTGGCGTGCATAAGGGGAGAGTTTACGGCCTTGGATCAGAGTTTAGTCTCGGTCGTCATACTTCTGGATTGTCTGGTTCTTATTCTTCCCCACATTGCTCGGTTGATCTGGATGAGTTTGAGGAATTGAATAGGAAGGTAGCGAAGATTACTGAGTTGTATCTTCAAGAAAGGGCTGCAAGGGAAGAAAAGGCAAAGCGGAGGGAGGAAGAAGATAGGCGAAGAGAGGAAGAGGAAAGGCGAATGGAGGAAGAAATGAGCCAAAAAGGACGATGCATTAAGACTTCTCACTAGTGATGTTAAAAGTCTCAAATTTCAGATAAACTCCCTCTTAGCATCTGGTGCATTTCCTGTGCCCCGTTCTCCAGCATCTGATAATAACTAAGGAGTAGTTTCTTTTATTAGTTTGTCTTGGATGGTACTTGAATGTTGAATATTGAATGTTGGATTTTTTGAGTTTTTGTTCTACTTTTGAATTAGTTGGATTAATTATAAAATTGATTGATTAGTTATTGTTTATGAAATGAATTGGATTGCATGTTGAATTTGGTATTTGAATGCTTAATTGTATTTAGTCTTGTATTGTTGGTTGTACTTTCTGTTTGGCAAGTGGTGTAGTTCTAAATACAGATTTGGCCATGAATTTTTTTTTTCAGATTTTCCACGGATTTCCCACAGACTCCGTGAAAATTTTGTGCATTTTTTTTTCCAGAATTTCAATATTTTTTACTGATTTTCGTGGGAATGTTCATATGTTTATTTTCAGGTAATGAATATTTCCCACTGCATCCATGGGTAAAATAAAAAAAATATCTAAATTATTTTTAATAATTCCCACTGATTCGGTGAGAAACTTAAGAAAATTAAATTATTTTATTTTCTTACTTTTCCCACGACGTTCGTGGGAAATTACACTAGGTGACCCCACCAAACCCTCAGTGGAAAACTCGCTGGGAATTCCCCACAAATGTCGTGGGAAACTATTTTTCCACCAGCCTTTTTCCCATCGAGCATCTCCACTGGGAATGTCGTGAGAATATTGAAATTTCAAACAAATTTCCCCCTGATTCTTCCGTGGGAAAAGTATGTATTTCTAGTAGTGTATGTCCATAGGATGGTTTTGCAGGTCACTCCCGTGGTTATATACTGGGAAATCTGGAAAGGTTTCTGTCCATGTAAATTTGGCAATGAGAGAAGAATGGTATATAATTCTATTAAACGTGAAATTTCTTGGATCCTTACAACAGTTATAAAATTAGCATTTCTTAGCTGCTCTATGGATCAGTCATGGTGTAATATCTGTGATATGGTAGAAAGGTTAAGGCCTATACCAAGAAGCATAACTGTCTTATGACAGTTACCGGTAGAAGGTAGGTACAAACTTAAGACTGATGAGAGTTATATATAGGGGAGTGGACAAGCAGGAGCTGGAGGCATTCTAAGATATCATGAAGGGAGACTAATTATGACTTTTGCCATAACACTTAGCTGCAACAGTAACAACGAACTGGCAGAAGCTATTGCTGCTAAGTTTGGAACTGAGTGGTGCCTGAATAATACGTACACAGAGGTGGATTTAGAACTGGATTCACTTATTGTGGTGAATATGCTTAAGAACAGATATGTGGACAATGAAAAAATAAAGATTGTGATAGATGAAACTTTCTAGTTGCTATCACAATCTAATTTTGATGTAATGCATTGTTTCAGAGAGGCTAATCAGGTGGTCGGTGGACTTGCAAAGATGGCCTCCGCTACTCAACAGAAATCTGTGATGTTTCAATTCCAAGATCTTCCAAGAAATGCTAGCGGAGCTTATCAATTAAATAAGTGGCAACTACCTAGCATAAGAATCAGATATGACAGGGCTAATTTCTTTGTAAGCTAATTGTCTTTTTGTATATTTCTCGTCTGTGTATGACTCCAACAGTTGGAACTACACAGTTTTTGTTAAGAGGTTTATGCCAAGTCCCCCTCTTTATTGTATCTTTTTGGATATAATACAACCCAATACAAGACTGGGAAGCTTAATTTTTTTTAAAAAGGACAAAATTATCCTATTTCGAAAATTTTGAGGAACAAATAGCTATATTTTATAGGTTGACTTTCCCCAGTAGCTAAACTAGGGATTGGCTAAAAGCCTAAAAGTAATTCAATGGAATTCTGTAGGATTAGTTGCGGCAGAGGGAGATTCAGACATTTGCTTCAGACACAAAATATTGTACCCTCCTCGGACTGGTTGAAATAATAGTATACCTTTGTATTTTTTGTTGTGCATCCTTCACCTTTGTTGTTTTTAGTTTCGGGACTTAAAAGTTAGCTGCATTGTGTATTTATATTAAACTAATAAATATATATGTTTTGCACACGCGGATTTATCACTTAATTATAGTTGAATAATATGTATCCTTATTTTAATTTCTACTTTTTAAGGTTAAATTACTTGTTTTAATGTCAACATGTGGTGCAATAAGTAGTTACCGTTTTGGAGTATCAATGAGCTAATGAAGATTACGTTTGTTTAAATTCAATTATGAATTGTAATAAGAAAAAATAATTAACCTGTAATAGGTGTTTTTTTCTTCTTCTCAAAATGTAACGGGAGTTTAAATTTTGTGTTTGACAATAATCAGGGGTGTCAATTTTTTTTAAATGGGGGTGTCGATGGATATTTAAAAATCGACTAAACCGATCAAATAAAATTATACCGATTATTAGGTTTCTTTTAATAAAATTATAGGTAGGTTTTAACTTTATGAAAATTATAAACCGTACCAAATTTTATATTTAAAACTAATTTAACTTTAAACTTTTTATTTTATCATAATTCATATGATTTTATAGCCACATAAATATTATGATATATTTAACATTATAATTTTTAAATATTTTTTTTTCTTAAATTTTATGCTCAATCAAACTGTGTTACATAAAGTAGGGCCAGAGAGCAAATACCTTAACTAGGGAAAATAGAACAATATGACGATGATATGCGACCTTTCGAGGTAGTAACGGACTATTTTGTGGTTGAGAATATTTAGATCAATTGGTGATAAATATGACAGATCAGTACTACATTCCCTTATATTCCAAAAAAGGAATTTGTCGTTAATGTAATATTCCAAAATCTTTGGTTGTACATAAAAAGATTACCCAAGTTGGATATTTCTTTTTCCCCAAGCAGATACATCTTTTTCAAAGTGGAAATTACAAAATATATGTCGTTAATGTTGAAACTAATAAATAAAGAAAAAAGTCGCTATAACCCTACGTTTTAAAACTACAATCGATTTTACTTATTGAATTCTGGATAGATTATTTAAACATATAAGTTAGTACACTAACCAAACAAGATAAAATCGATTAAAGTTCTATTGTACGGAGTCTTTGTCACGACCCAAAATCTATTAAAGATCGTGATGGCGCCGGACACCGTTGTCAGGCAAGCCAAAAAATAAATACTTAATTTGGTTCTCATTTTAATATTTTTGAAATCATATTTCCTTCAATTAAATGGTAAAAGATGGAATTTACAAAGTAAATAGTAATATTTTTAAAAATTTCAATACAGGACAACACAAATTACCCCAAAACCCGGTGTCACAAGTGCATGAGTCTCAACTAGGAATGTAAAATAAAATACAGCATCTGTCCGGAATATAAATTCGGACAGGAGAAATATAAATACTCTAAAGGAGACTCTGCTGGCTGCGGACTCGTAACGTGGAATGCAGCTCACCTAAGTCCCCACATTAACCGCGCCTCTGTGTCCACTAGGCCACTAGACATATATGCACCTGCACAAAAATATGCAGCAAGTGTAGTATGAGTACATAAATCAGCGCGTACCCAATAAGTATCCCGCGTAACCTCGAAGAAATAGTGACGAGGGGTCAACTTCGACACTTGCTATGGGCTATAAATAAAATATCAATGATATAATTAGGCATGGATTATGTAGAACGGCTGTAAGCTTAATATCATGAAATAAGTAAACAATTCTTTTGTTCATAAGAAATTTTCAAATTTATTTTCGTCATTTAATATTTTTGGACCTCGGGCCAATGAAAGCAATATCAATTATTATCAATTCCAAAGATATATCATGCGTAAATCATGCTGAGGTCGTACGGCCCGCTCCAACATAAATATTTAAACTGTGCACTACCGAGGGTCGAACGACGCTAATCATAGATGTGTTTATTTAACCTGCCGAGGCGTTCGACCCGCTCCACAAAAGAGAAAATACAATTTAAAATAACTAAATTCAAGATTTATTAAGGAAAACTAATCAAGAAAAATACAAATTCCCATTTACGGTCAAGAAGAATAAAGTTTAACCTTTTAAAGTTCATTTACCAAGTTTCGATATGATTTAAGCAATTTAAATTAACAAGTAGGATACAAGTATCGCAATTATAACATGATCTGGGTTCTAGACTACCCGGACATAAGCATATTCGTAGCTACGCATGGACTCTCGTCACCTCGTACGTACGTAGCCCCAACAAATAGAAGCATATATTGAATTATTTTACCTATGGGGTTAATTCCCTCTTACAAGGTTAGAAGGAGACTTACCTCGCTCTGAAGTTCCATAGCCGGCTCCCAAGCCTTTCAAAAAACTCAAATCGATGCCCAACGCTCCAAAACTAGTCAATAAATGAGCAATTCCATAAATATATACTTTAGTACTCATTATAATCCTATTTACAATAATTTCAAACTCCGTTCGAAAAGTCGATAAAAATCACCCTCGGGCCCACGTACCCGGATTCCGAAAATTTTTGAAGACAAACTTTACCCATAATCCCACGAACTTAAATATATAATTTATTTCCAATTCCATGCCCAAATTCGTGATCAAAATCCAAGAATACCAATTTCTAGGTTTTTCTTCAAAATTCCAAATTCCTACTAATTTCCATGTTTAAATCCATATACAAACCATGTATTTAACCCAAAATGAGAAGACGTCACTTACCCCATAATAGAGGATGAAGATGACACTCCAAACCTGCTCCAAAATCGGCTCACATGGACAGAATGAAGTGAAATTGAACCCAACTCTCATTTTAAAGAAAACACTACCCAACCACGATCTTCGCACCTGCGGTCCAATTGCCGCTTCTGCGGATTTGCACCTGCGGAAATTCCATCGCAGGTGCGGTTCAAGCTCAGCCCAAAATTTCCTGCATCTGTGGCCTGGCAGCGCTTCTGCGCCTCCGCTTCTGCGGCTTTTCATGCGCAGGTGTGGTCCCGCTTCTACGGAACTTGACCGCATCTGCGGTCCCAGCCTTCCCCAGCCAGAACCGCTTCTGCGACCCTCTTGGCCAATTTTGCGGCTCCGCACCTGCAGCCAAAACCTCGCAGGTGCGGTTACACCAGATACCAACTGCCTTAGCATTTTCCTTAGTCCAAAAATCGATCCGTTAAGTATCCGAAACTCACCCGAGGCCCCCGGGACCCCAACCAAACATTTCAATAAGTCCTAAAACATCATACGAACTTAGTTGAGCCTATAGGTTACATCAAACAACGCTAAAAATACGAATCACCCTCCAATTCAAACTTAATGAACTTTAGAAAATCAAACTTCTATATTCGATGCCGAAACCTAACAAATCACGTCCGATTGACCTCAAATTTTGCACACAAGTCACAATCGATATTTCGGACCTACTCCAACTTCCAGAATCGAAATCCGACCCCGATATCAAAAAAGTTCACTCCCGGTCAAATTTTTCAAAAACCTTCAAATCTATAACTTTCGCCAAATTTCACCAAAATGACCTACGGACCTCCAAATTCACATCCGTACGTGCTCCCAATACCAGAATCGTCTTAGGAGCTATTCCCAGACTCGGAATCCCAAACAGACATCAATAAGATTAAAATGCACTTCAACCCAAATTTAAGAAATTCTTCCAAAAATGCCAACTTCCATAATAGGCGCCGAAACGCTCCCGGGTCATCCAAAATCCGATCCGGATATATGCCCAAGTCCAAAATCATCATACAAACCTGTTGGAACCTTCCAATTCCGATTACGAGGTCGTTTACTCAAAAATCAAACCTTAGTCAATTCTTCCAACTTAAAGCTTCCGAAATTAGAATTTTCTTCCCAAACTAACTCCGAACTTCCCGAAATTTAATTCCAACCATACGTACAAGTCATAATACCTGAAGTGAAGCTGTTCAGGGTCTCAAACCTTTGAATGACGCGCTAGAGCTCAAAACGACCGGTTGGGTCGTTATAGTCTTACCCTAAATTTTTGCAAGAGATTATTTTCACGGCTCGAACCCATGACCTTCTGATCACATGGTATCAATTTTACCAGTTACGCCAAAGTTCCCCTCAAAATAACAAAGAAAGAAACATGAAAAAAGCCAAAAATCGAGTAACAATCAAAGAGGACTTTAGCTAGTGACATATGTTTTGCGAATATTTCAAAGTGATGATTATATTCTTTTCATATTTAGCTTGAGTGTGTTATGCTACTTTAGAATCCACTTAGATAAGGCATACTTGCCCTTATCATACAAGTGATCAAGAAAAATCTAGATATATATTCACCAACTTGTAATTCTTCTAGCAAATTTCACCTTTAAAAAAAAAAAAAAAAACTAACATAGCACTGCTAATGTCTCTATATATAGCTTCATGCGAGGTTCATGTTTCTAACAACAAGTCAAGCAAACCTTCACTATTTCATGTAGCTTTCTTTCCTCTTAACCAAAAGCTATATAAAATCTATGCATTTTGCCAATAATTAAACACATTATTTCTTGAACATACAAACAATATGGATATGGTGATGAAGTTGGGAGCAGCAAGTCCAGTAGTGATTTTCAGCAAGAGTAGTTGTTGTATTTCTCATAGCATCGAAACCCTAATCCGTAGTTTTGGAGCAAACCCTATAGTTTACGAGCCCGATAGACATCCAAATGGGAAGCAAATGGAGAAGGCACTAATCGAACTAGGATGTCAGCCAAGTGTGCCAGCAGTATTTATGGGGAATGAGTTTGTTGGCGGTTCTAATGAGATCATGAGCCTTAATGTGAGTAGCAAGCTGAAACAATTGCTCAATATGTGTGTGCGCGCGCGTATAGAATATATGCTTATAATTTATTAAAATTAATTAGTTAATATAATTATTTATAAAGATTACGCTTATAGTTTATAATTATGTATAGTAAATATATATGTGAATAAAATATATGCTTATAGTTTATAATATTTTTTTAAAGTTTATAATATTTTAAGAAATAATAACACAAAAAAAATAATTTAGTTTTTTCTTTAAAAATAACCGACCGAAGTCGGTGGGTTAATGGTTAAACACAGTCAACGCGTGGTCACTTAAGTGTACCGACCAACTTTAACGACCAGGTAACTTTAATTCCAGATCTCAAAAACGGGCTTTCCCTCTCATTTCTCTTACTCTCTTCTCAAAATTTTCTAACTCCCCACTCTCTTCTCTCTCACACACACAACACCCTTCCCCCACTCCTTATATATTTCCCTCACACAAATCCCATTCCCCACCCCACGTCGCCACTGCCCGCCGCCGCCACTGCCGTTGCTACTGCCTCTACTGCCGCCACTGCCCCTTCCACTCCACCTCCTAAAAATTCCAAGTTTGGATTTGAACTTACATTGTTTGTATAATTTTAATATTTTGTTATTATGAATTAGTTAATTATTATTTAAATTAATTGTTTAACTTTGAATTTTATTGAATCTAGGACTTAGGTCATGTTAAAATTGAATTGAATTGAATTGGTTACCCAGGGTGTAAATTCAATATTTAAATTTGTATTGACTTGAATTGTTTAGTTAAGAATTGAATGTTTAACTTTGAATTGAATTGTGTTTTTAGGATTTGTTCTTGTGAATTGAACTTTTAGGGGAATTATATTTTTAGGGGTAAGTGTTGAACTTTTCGGATAGAGCTTATGTGTTGTGAGGTTAATTAAATTGTTTGGGTATTAATTGAATTGTTTAGGGTATGGGTTGAACTTTTAGGATATGATTTGAACTTTTAGGGGTAATGGTTAAACTTTTTGGATGTGAATTAAAATTTTACGGATAAGTGTTGAACCTTTTGGGTATGAATTGAACTTATAGTTTATATTTAAATTGAATGTATTATAATTAATTATATTTACTATAATTTAATTTTGGTGTAATTAGTAAAAAATAATTATCTTAATTAACTAAAAATGATTTAATTAATTTATAATTATAGAATAAATTAAGTAGTTCTAATACTTATGGACATATCTCGATTTTTTTATTTGTATAGATGGAACATCGTACTTGGATGTACAATAGGAATTATCCTAATCGGCAGGAATTGCAGGAGGATTTTGTAGAAGGGGTTAATGACTTTATTAGACATGCAATGTCACTTTCATCATACCAAATTGAAGGAGTAATTAGGTGCCTTTGTATCAAGTGCGATTGTGTGAAGTTTAAAAAATTGGAGGAAGTTAAGCTTCATCTTTATAGGAAGGGGTTTATAGAGAATTATTTTGTGTGGACTAATCATGGAGAGATCGATGGTAGCCGTGGAATATTTCATAACATGGTTATTGGTGAAAGTAGTAGGTTGGTGAAGAATAGAAATCATGATTCTAGAATTCAGGATATGCTTGCGGATGCTTTTGGGATGCACTCTGGGGGTGAGCCCAATAAAAATCTTGAACAAACTCCTAATGATGATGCAAAATATTTTTATGAACCGTTAGAGGAAGCTAGTCGTCCATTACATGAAGGAAGTCCGCACTCTGAGCTGTCTGTTGCAGTTGGATTACTAAGTATCAAATCTGATTGGAATATTTCTCAAGCGATTATGGACTCTTTCATTGACCTTATTAGTGAACTAGTTAACCCAAATATCAACTTACCTGGTGATATTTATATGGCAAAGAGATTGGTTTCTAAGTTAGGACTTTCATCGATGAGAATTGATTGTTGTGAAGATGGTTGCATGTTATATTATAAAGATGATGCAAATTTAGAAAGTTATAAGTTCTGTGAAAAGGCTCGTTTCAAAAGGCTTTCTAGCGAGCATATGGTCGCTGTGAAGGCGATGCATTATTTGCCTCTTATACCTAGGTTAAAGAAGTTATATGCGTCGATGAGTTCTGCTCCTCATATGAGATGGCACTTTGAAAATAGAAGATCACCTGGTGTTATGTGTCATCTTTCAGATGGAGAAGCTTGGAAGCACTTTGATAGGACATATCCAGATTATGCTAGTGAACCAAGGAATATTCGGTTAGGTTTGTGTGCGGATGGCTTCACGCCTTTTTCTATATCTGCGACACCATATTCATGCTGGCCTGTCTTTCTTACACCTTATAATCTACCACCTGAGTTGTGTATGACTGGTCCATATATATATATATATATATATATATATATATATATATATATATATATATATATATATATATATATATATATATATATATATATATATATATATATATATATATATATATATATATACGGTCCATGTAATCTTAAAAAATTGATTGATGTATATTTGCAACCTTTGATTGATGAGCTAAAACAGTTGTGGTATGATGGTGTTGAAACATATGACATATCAACCAAGCAAAATTTCAAAATGAGTGCTAATTTAATGTGGACTATTAATGATTTTACTGCATATGGAATGTTGTCTGGGTGGATGACTGCTGGGAAGCTAACTTGTCCTTAGTGCAGGGAAAATGGTAAAATGTTCACTTTGAAACTGTAACGATCCGGCCGATTGTTTTGAGCATTTCAGCACCGTTTTTCCATTTACTGCTCATTTTGTGCTTTAAAGTTGTTATATAACTTTTTGGGGTAATTGGTTCGGGTCCGGTGAAGTTTCAGAATGAATTGAGACACTTAGTCTCAAGGATGAAAGGTTAGGTTGAAATAATTGACCGAATGATGAAATATGTGTAAACGACCCCATAATGGAATTTTGATGGTTCCAATAGCTCCGTATGATTATTTCAGAATTAGGAGTGTGTCCGGATATTTATTTTGAGGTCCGTAGCTAAATTAGGTTTGAAATGGCGAAAATGAGAAATTTAAGTTTGGAAATTTGACCGGAGAGTTGACTTTTTGATATCGGGGTCGGAATCCAATTCTGAAAATTTTTATAGATCCGTTATGTCTCTTATGATTTGTGTGCAAAATTTGAGGTCAATCAGACTTGATTTGATACGTTTCGACCCAAAATATAGAAGTTGGAAGATTTGAAAACTCATAATTCGATTCGATGCGTGATTCGCAATTTCGATATTGTTTTACATGGTTTGAGGCCTCGACTAAGTTTGTATTGCATTATCGGACTTTTGGTTGAACAGTGCGTTGGGGATTTGAATCATTTCGACCTCGCGAAGTCAGGTCTGTAGCGCGCTAGACCATGCTATATACCTCGCGAAGCCAGGTCTGTAGCGCACTAGACCGTGCTATATACCTCGCGAAGCCAGGTCTGTAGCGCGCTAGACCATGCTATATCCCTTGCGAAGCCTGGTCTGTAGCTCGCTACAGAGCGTGCCTAGCCTGGTCTGTAGCCCGGTCTGGAATTTTGAAGGGTCCATTCTTCTATATCTTTATAGCTGAACCTATCTCGTTAAATAGACGTAATGGACCATTTTTGAAGGGAATATCTGATATTTTAGAGAGAAGTGAGAGTGTTCTAGAGAGAGGAAGAAGCTCAAGTGCTTTGTTCATCAAAATCTTGTTCAAGCCTTGAAATCCAACAAGAAATCCCTCAAGTTCTTCATCTAAGAGGCAAGGTTCCATACCCTAGTTTTCAATTTCATTTTTGGATGATTTTTGAGCGAGAATTCCCGGGAAAACTTGAGGTAAATCACTTGTGGTCATTATTAGTCAATAATATGGAATTATTATCGAATATTCCGACTAGATTACTTGTTTATGGGGTCAAATTCGAAGGTTTGGGCCTAGGGATTTAAAAATTTGATTTGAGGATTTGGAGGTCGAGTTGATGTCGGAATTTGGTAAATTTGGTATGGTTGGACTCGTGGTTGAAGGAGCGTTCATATTTTTTTTTAACTTTTGTCGGTTTCCGAGATATGGGCCCCACTGATAATTTTTGAGTTAATTTCGGATTATTGTTGGAAAATTAGTATTTTCATACGGAATTAATTCCTATAATATGTATTGAATGAATCAAATTAATTGTGAATAGATTCGAGGCGTTCGGAGGCCGATTCGTGAGGCAAAAACATAGCAAAAGTAAAGAATTACACGGTTTGAGGTAAGTAACAGTTCTAAATTTGGTCCTGAGGGTATGAGTCCCTGAATTCTGTGTTATATCAATTGTTAGAGGTGACGCACATGCTAGGTGACGAGCGTGTGAGCGTGCACTATAGAAACTGTGACTTAAATAAATTCTATAGAAATGTAAAATTAAAAAATCATATTATTATCCGCGTATCCTCCACGTGTTAGAGAAATTGAGCTAAGACTCGTATAAAAAATCATGCTTAGGCATCTCTGTTATTATTTGTACCCACTGAGGTCATTTCTGCGTTTGAATTATATGTTCAAATTGTAATTTCACAGTCAGTCATGTTCATTCATTTCATATCATATCTCAGTCTCTGTTGCTATTTATTGATACATCATATTATCATTTTTAGGCTGATTTTCATGACATCTTGAGCCCGAGAGACTGGAGAGGTTGATGACCGAGTGAGGCCGAGGGCCCGATTGTGAGGATATTTATGGGATCGGGCTATACACCGCAGCATGTTTCATTGATTTATGCTACGATTGGCTTGTTATAGCGCTTAGGCTGAAGGACCCCCTCCGGAGTCTGTACACATCCCCAGTGAGTGCAGGTACTTACTGAGTGCGAGTGCTGAGTGATTGAGATGAATGAGTAATTGTGAGGAAAGAGTGATTGTGAGGTTGGAGTGAATGGGAGGACTGCGAGACTGTTGTTCTAAGAGGATGCATTGATTTCATTATTGTTGCACTTTAACTATCATATATCACTGTTTTGGAAACTTCTGAAAGATATTATATCTTGTTTCGATCGAACTTGATATGAAATTACTATTGAGTTTTAAATGTTGAATTGGAAAGCATGCCTACCTTCTATTGTTAGAAATTACTGTAATTGGACTTAGTTGTGAAGCTCGTCACTATCTTCAGTTCTTTATTTAGTATTGTTACTTGCTAAGTTGGTTGTACTCATACTACACCCTACACCTCGTGTGCAGATCTAGGTACCTCCGGTCACGGCGGTTGCTAGTTATTCAGAGCTTTATCTGCGGAGACTATCGAGATAGTTGCTTGGCGTCCGCAGACCTTGACTCTCTTTCTTTTCAGTTATTTGTATTGTTCTATATTTCCAGACAATGTTCTATCCGTCAGACTATGTTATCATTTAGATGCTCATGTACTCAGTGACACCGGGTTTTGGGAGTGTTTTATGTCGGTATTAATGAGATTTTGTATTAACCTTAAATATTATATTTTTAAACTTAAAAGAAATTGTGATTTATTGAGGTTGCTGGGTTGCCTAGTATCGAGATAGGCGCCATCACGACAGGTGAGATTTTGGGTCGTGACAAGTTGGTATCAGAGCCTAGGTTACATAGGTCTTATGAGTCATGAACATGTTTAGTAGAGTCTTGCGGAGCTGTACGGAGACGTCTGTACTTATCTTCGAGAGGGTTCCGAATCCTTAGGAAAATTTCACTTTCTGGTATTCATTCATGCGAACTTGTTGATTCCGGAAACTAAATTTCTGTTATTTTATTCTCTCACAGATGGTGAGGACATGTACTACCGGATCAGACGGTCAGCCACCAGTGCCACCAGTTAGGGCCGCAAGAGGTCGGAGCCATGGTAGAGGTCGAGGTGTAGCTCGTATAACAGTTAGAGCAGCACCTGTAGAACCTGCAGTTGCTCCAGCTCAGGAGCAAGTTCCAGACATAGTTGAGCCGGTGGGACCAGCTCAGGAACTAGTTGTGCCCATTGTGATTCCAGGCCTCCAGGAGACTCTAGCACATATATTGACTGTTTGCACTGGCCTTGCTCAGGTGGTTTCGGCTCAGGCCGCACCAGCCATTTCTCAGGCCGGGGGAGGTTCTCATACCCCTGTCCCCCGTAATCCAGAGTAGGTAGTGCAGGGACTTTAGATACCGGGGACATTACCAGTCCAGCCGGTTGCAGCTGCTCAGGTCCATGTGGTTCCTGTTATAATTGATGATGAGCAGAGGAGATTGGAAAGGTTTGGGAGGCTCCAGCCTCCATCTTTCAGTGGGGCAGAGTCAGAGGATGCCCATGATTTCTTGGACAAGTGCCAGCGGATTCTCCGTAGAGCAGGTATTATGGAGACCACTGGGTATCGTTCACTACCTTTCAGTTTACTGGGGTTGCCTTTAGATGGTGGGAAGCTTATGAGAGGTGTAGGCCGATCGGCGCAGTACCACTCACATGGAAGGAGTTCTCCGTTCTCTTCTTGGAGAAGTTTGTACCGCAGTCTCGTAGAGAGGAGCTGCGCAGATAGTTTGAGCAGTTACATCAAGAGGGCATGTCTGTGATGCAGTATGAGATGATGTTTTCTGAGTTGGCCCGTCAAGCAGTTTGGTTGGTTCCCACTGATAGGGAGAGGATTAGGAGGTTCATTGATGGCCTCACATATCAGCTGCGATTGCTTATGACTAGGGAGAGGGTATCTGGTGCTACTTTTGACGAGGTGGTTGACATTGCTCGGCAGATAGAGATGGTCCATAGCAAGGAGCGTGGAGGCCAAGAGGCCTCGTAAATCGGGTTGTTTTAACGGTGTTCCTTCAGGGGGCCAATTTTATCACGGAAGGGGTCGTCCTACATGCACGATTAGGCGGGTCGTCCAGCTCACCGTGGTGCATCATCCAGCCATGGTTCATATAGTTCTCATCAGGGTCAGTCATTTCTCAGTGCCCTTCCAGCTCAGAGTTCGTCCCGTGCCCCTTCAGTTCAGGGCTCATTTGCACCGGTGCTTCTAGCGGTTATTTTGGTTCTCGGGGACCGATTCAGTCCCCACCACCACCAGTACTGGGGAGTTATTTTAAGTGTGGGAAGTTTGGGAATATGTGGAGGCAGTGTCCTCGTCGCCCGGGAGGTCTAGTACAGCAGAGGAGTCAAACTTCGACTTCAGAACCAGTTACTACACCACCCGCTCATCCATCTCGGGTGCGGCTCAGTCAGCTAGAGGTCGCCCTACAGGGGGAGTCCGATCAGGTGGCGGCCAGGCGAGATCGGTTGGGAAGGGGTGTTTATCATATTTGGCTTTTGTGAGAGATGTTGATGTTGACATTCCTGCTATTGACTCTGTTCCGGTGGTTTGAGACTTTCCGGATGTATTTCTTGCAGACCTGCCGTGTATGCCACCCGACAGGGATATTGATTTCGGTATTGATTTGGTGCCGGACACTCAGCCCATTTCTATTTCTCCGTATTGTATGGCTCCTCCTGAGTTGAAGGAGTTGAAAGATCAGTTATAGGAACTTCTTGATTAGGGGTTTATTAGGCCCAGTGTGTCACCTTGGGGTTCGCCAGTTCTGTTTGTGAAAAATAAAGATGGTACTATGCGGATGTGCATTGATTACAGGAAGTTGAACAAAGTTACAATTAAAAACAAGTATCCTTTGTTGCGCATTGATGATTTATTTGACCAACTTCAAGGGGCGAGGGTGTTCTCCAAAATTGATTTGAGGTCTGGGTATCACCAGTTGAAACTTCGGGATTCGAATATTATAAAGACGGCATTCAGGACCCGTTACGGTCACTATGAATTTCTTGTGATGTCTTTTGGGCTAACCAACGCCCCAACAACATTCACGCACTTGATGAATAATGTATTTCAGCCGTATCTTGACTAGTTTGTCGTAGTATTTATTAATGATATTTTGGTGTATTCACGTAGCCAGGAGGATCATACATAACACTTGGGGTATTGTATTATAGAAGCTGAGAGAGGAGAGACTGTATGCCAAATTCTCTAAGTGTGAGTTCTGTCTTAGTTCGGTGGATCCAAAGAAGATAGAGGCAGTTCAAAGTTGGCCTAGGCCATCTTCAGCTACTGAGATTCGGAGTTTTCTCGGCTTGGATGGATATTATCGATGCTTTATGGAGGGTTTCGCATCCATTGCAGCGCCTATGACTAAATTAACCCAGAAGGGTGCTCCATTCAAGTGGTCGGATGAGTGTGAAGAAAGCTTTGAGAAGCTCAAGACTACTTTGACCACAACTCCAGTTCTACTTTTGCCTTTAGCGTCGGGTTCTTATACTGTATATTGTGATGCTTCTCGGATTGGTATTGGGGGTGTCTCAATATAGGAGGGTAGAGCAATTACTTATGCTTCGCGCCAGTTAAAGCCACATGAAAAGAACTACCCTGTTCATGATTTAGAGTTAGCGGCTATTGTTCAAGCGTTGAAGAGTTGGAGACACTACCTCTATGGTGTGTCTTGTGAAGTATTTACAGATCATCGGAGTCTTCAGCATTTATTCAAACAAAAGGATCTAAATTTGAGGCAACGCAGATGGTTGGAGCTGCTAAAAGATTATGATATTACAATTTTGTATCATCCCGGGAAGGCCAATGTGGTGGCCGATACTTTGAATAGAAAGGCGGTGAGTATGGGTATCCTTGCATTCATTCCTGTTGGTGAAAGGCCTTTTGCAGTTGTTGTTCAGACCCTGGCCAATCAGTTCATGAGATTAGATATTTCGGAGCCCAATCAGGTTCTAGCTTGTGTGGTTTCTCGGTCTTCCTTATATGTCCGCATCAGAGAGCGTCAGTATGATAACCCTCATTTGCTTGTCCTGAAGGACACAGTTCAGCACAGTGATGCCAGAGATGTTACTATCTGGGATAATGGGGTATTGAAGATCTAGGGTCGGATTTGTATACCAAATGTAAATGGGCTGTGTGAATTGATTCTTAGAAAAGCCCACAGTTCGCGGTATTCCATTCATCCGGGTGCCACTAAGATGTACCAGGACTTGAGGAAGCACTATTGGTAGAGAAAAATGAAGAAAGATATTGTTGGATTTGTAGCTCGGTGTTTAAATTGTCAACAGGTGAAGTACGAGCATCAGAGATGGGCAGATTGCTTCAGAGATTTGAAATTCCGGAGTGGAAGTAGGAGCGTATTACCATGGACTTCGTAGTTGGACACCCAAGGACTTTAACAAAATTTGATGTTGTTTGGGTGATTGTAGATCAGTTGACCAAGTCCGCACATTTTATTCCAGTCGGTACTACTTATTCTGTGGAGCGGTTGGCTGAGATTTATATCCGTGAGATTGTTCGCATTTACGGTGTGCCGGTGTCCATCATTTCAGATCGGGGCACGCAGTTTACCTCACAGGTTTGGAGAGCAGTGCAGCAAGAATTGGGCACACAGGTTCAGCTGAGTACAACAATTCACCCTCAGATGGACGGACAGTCCGAGTGCACTATTCAGATTTTGGAAGATGTGTTACACGCTTGTGTTATAGCTTTTTGGGATTCTTAGAATCCGTTTCTGCCTCTAGCAGAGTTTGCCTATAATAACAACAATCAATCGAGCATTCAAATGGCTCCATATGAGGCTTTATATGGGAGACAGTGTCGGTCTCCGATGGGTTGGTTTGAGCTAGGTGAGGCTATGCTATTGGGTACTGACTTAGTTCAGGATGCTTTGGAAAAAGCTAAATTGATTCAGGATCAAATTCGCATGACACAATCTAGACAGAAGAGTTGTGTCGACCGAAAAGTTCGTGATGTTGCTTACATGGTAGGAGAGAAGGTACTACTCAGAATTTCGCCTATGAAAGGTGTTATGAGATTCGGGAAAAAGGGCAAGTTGAGCCCTCGGTATATTGGGCCTTTTGAAATACTTAAGAGGATTGGAGAGGTGGCTTATGAACTTGAATTGCCGCCTATTTTATCGGGTATTCACCCAGTGTTTCATGTATCCATGCTCCGAAAGTATGTCGGAGATCTGTCTCATATTTTGGATTTCAGCACAGTGCAGTTGGATGGAAATTTGACTAATGATGTAGAGCCGGTGGCTATTTTGGAACGGCAGGTTCGAAAGTTGAGATCAAAGAACATAGTTTCAGTGAAAGTGCAGTGGAGAGCCCAGCCAGTCGGAGAAACTACCTGGAAGACTAAGCGGGAAATGCGGAACAAATATCCACACATATTTGAGACTTTAGGTATAATTCTAAACCCGTTGGCGGACGAACGTTTGTTTAAGAGGGGGAGAATGTAACGACCCAGCCGGTCATTTTGAGAATTTTAACCCCATTTCCCCATTTACTTCTCATTTTGTGCTTTACAATTGTTATATTACTTGTCGGGGTAATTGGTTTGGGTCTGGTGAGGTTTCAGAATGAATTGAGACACTTAGTCTCAAGGATGAAAGGTTAAGTTGAAATAATTGATCGGATGATGAAATATGTGTAAACGACTCAAGAATGGAATTTTGATGGTTCCAATAGCTCCGTATAATAATTTCAAACTTAGGAGTGTGTCCGGATATTTATTTTGAGGTCCGTGGCTAAATTAGGCTTAATATGGCAAAAATGAGAAATTTAAGTTTGGAAGTTTGACCGGGGAGTTGACTTTTTGATATTGGGGTTGGAATCAAGTTCTAAAAATTTTTATAGGTCCGTTTTGTCGTTTATGACTTGTGTGCAAAATTTGAGGTGAATCGTACTTGATTTGATACGTTTCGGCCCAAAATATAGAAGTTGAAATATTTGAAAACTCATAATTCGATTCGATGCGCGATTCGTAATTTCGATATTGTTTGACGTGGTTTGAGAGTTTGTATTGCATTTTCGGACTTTTGGTTGAACAGTGCGTCCGAGAGTTGAACCATTTCGACCCCGCGAAGCCAGGTCTGTAGCACGCTAGACCGTGCTATATACCTCGCGAAGCCAAGTCTGTAGCGCGCTAGACCGTGCTATATCCCTCGCGAAGCCTGGTCTGTAGCTCGCTACAGAGCGTGCCTAGCCTGGTCTGTAGCCCGGTCCAGAATTTTGAAGGGTCCATTCTTCTATCTTTACAACCCGACCATATCTCGTTAAATAGACGTAAGAGACCATATTTGAAGGGAATATATGACATTTTAGAGAGAAGTGAGAGTGTTCTAGAGAGAGGAAGAAGCTCAAGTGCTTTGGTCATCAAAAACTTGTCCAAGCCTTGAAATCCAACAAGAAATTCCTTAAGTTCTTCATCTAAGAGGTAGGGTTCCATACCCTAGTTTTCAATTTCGTTTTTGGGCGCTTTTTGAGCGAGAATTCACAAAAAAACTTGAGGTAAGTCACTTGTGGTCATTTCTAGTCAATAATATGGAATTATTAGCGAATATTCCGACTAGATTACTTGTTTTTTGGGGTGAAATTCGAAGGTTTGGGCCTAGGCATTTAAAAATCTGATTTGAGGATTTGGAGGTCGAGTTAATGTCGTAATTTGGTAAATGTTTTATGGTTGGACTCGTGGTTGAAGGGGCGTTCATATTTTGTATCTTTTTCGGTTTCTGAGACGTGGGCCCCACTGACGATGTTTGAGTTAATTTTGAATTTTTGTTGGAAAATTAGTATTTTCATATGAAATTAATTCATATAATATGTATTGAATGAATCCAATTAATTATGAATAGATTCGACGCTTTCGGAGGCCGATTCACGAGGCAAAGGCATAGCGAAGTAAGGAATTATACGGTTTGAGGTAAATAACATTTCTAAATTTGGTCGTGAGGGTATGAATTCCTGAATTCTGTGTTTCATAAATTGTTGGAGGTGACGCGCATGCTAGGTGACGAGCGTGTGGGCGTGCACCTTAAAAACTGTAACTTAAATAAATTCTGTGGAATTGTAAAATTAAAGAATCATGTTATTATCTGCGTATTCTACACGTGTTAGAGAATATGAGTTAAGACTCGTATTAAAAATCATGCTTAGGCATATCCTGTTATTATTGGTACGTACTGAGGTCATTTCTACGTTTGAATTATATGTTCAAATTGTAATTTCACACTTAGTAATGTTCATTCATTTAATATCATATCTCTGTCTCTGTTGCTATTTATTGATATATCATATTATCATTTTTGGGCTGATTTTCATGACATCTTGAGTCCGAGAGACTGGAGAGGTTGATGACTGAGTGAGGCTGAGGTCCTGATTGGGAGGATATTTATGGGATCGGGCTGCACACCGCAACATGTTTCATTGATTTATGCCATGATTGGCTTGTTATAGCGCTTAGGCTGAAGGAGCCCCTCCGGAGTCTGTACACACCCCCAGTGAGTGCAGGTACCTACTGAGTGCCGAGTGCCAAGTGGTGAGTGATTGAGAGGAATGAGTAATTGTAAGGAAAGAGTGATTATGAGGTTAGAGTGAATGGGAGGACTGAGGGATTGTTGTTCTAAGAGGATGCATTGAATTCATTATTGTTGCACTTTAGCTATCATATATCACTGTTTTGGAAACTTCTGAAAGATATTATCTCTTGTTTCAGTCGAACTTGATATGAAATTACTATTGAGTTTTAAATGTTGAATTAGAAAGCATGCCTACCTTCTATTGTTGGAAATTACTGTAGTTGGACTTAGCTGTGAAGCTCGTCACTATCTTCAGTTCTTTATTTAGTATTGTTACTTCCTGAATCGGTTGTACTCATACTACACCCTGCACCTCGTGTGCAAATCCAGGTACCTCCGGTCACGGCGGTTGCTAGTTATTCAGAGGTTTATCTGGGGAGACTATCGAGGTAGCTGCTTGGCGTCCACCTACCTTGAATCTCTCTCCTTTCAGTTATTTGTACTGTTCTATACTTCCAGAGAATGTTTTATCCATCAGACCATGTTATTATTTAGATGCTCATGTACTCAGTGACACCGTGTTTTGGGAGTGTTTTATGTCGGTATTAATGAGATTTTGTATTGACCTTAAATATTATATTTTTAAACTTAAAAGAAATTGTGGTTTATTGAGGTTGTCGATTTGTCTAGTATCGAGATAGGCGCAATCACAACATGTGAGATTTTGGGTCGTGACAGAAACTTGGCCGTAAGCAATCATGGTTTTATTTTCACCGTCAGTTCTTGCCTGATGATCATGAGTTTAGAAGGATGAAAAATGCATTTAAAAGAATAAAGTGGAATGTGATTCGCCACCTCCGATACTTTCAGGTGAGGAAATTTGGGAGAGGGTCTAGAACTTCAATAAAGTTATCTAGGCTCCACCTTCTAGATTCTCTGGATATGGTGTTACTCATAATTGGATGAAACAGAGTATATTTTGGGAGTTGCCTTACTGGAAGGATAATCTTCTACGACACAACCTTGATGTCATGCATATTGAGAAGAATTATTTTGACAATTTGTTAAACACAATGATGGATGTTAAAGGTCAGACAAAAGATAACCCGAAGGCTAGAATGGACTTACAAGAATATTGTAGGTGATCTGAATAATACTTGCAGACAACGAACAATGGTAAGCTGTTCATGCCCAAGGCAAGTTATACATTCACTTTGGAGGAAAGACGACAAATTTGTTATTAGGTTACGAAATTGAAGATGCCTGAAGGTTATACGTCGAATCTGGAAACCAAAGTAGATATGGAGGTAGGGAAGTTGAGCCATTTGAAAAGTCATGATTGTCATATTTTCATGGAGACCTTAGTGCCTATTGTCACGACCCAAAATTCACTATAGGTCGTGATGGCGCCTAACACCACCGTCAGGCAAGCCAACTGTGATTTATCAATTTATTTACTTATTTGAGTATTTTTGAAATCATAATTTCCCTTAATTGAATAGTATAAAATAGAATTTACAAAGTAAATGCATATGTTTACACAATTACAACAACGAACAATCCGAAGAAAAACCCCAAAACCCAGTGTCACAAGTGCATGAGTATTTTCTAAGGAATATAATAATAATACAATATCTGTCCCGAATGTAATAAGATAGAATAAAATAAATAGTACAATAGAGACTCGATGCACTGCGATGCGTAGCCTGGAATGCAGCTCACATAAAGTCTCCTCAACCGGTGCGCCTAAGCGCCAAGGTGATCATCAATGAACCTGTCAGATCCTGCACATTTAGGGCAGAAGTGCATCATGAGTACATAAATCAACGCGTATCCAATAAGAATCTAGCCTACCCCTGGAGAAGTAGTGACGAGGGGTCGACATCGATACTTACTAAAGGTCAAATATAAGCAGATATAAGGCATACAACAATGATGGGGTAAATCTGTAAGTTACATAATCTTCCAATTTCTTCTTTCAAGCATGAATTTCTAAATCTTATATTCTACCTTAACGGCTCAGAAAAATGTCAAGTGTCATTATCAAATTAATCAGGAATACCATATAAAATATCGGGCATCAGTGGCGAGATTAGCTCGTGAATATTCAGACTACGCACGATTTTGCTGAGGTCGTTCGGCCCAATCCAGAATAATGTGTACACTGCCGAGGGTCGAGCGACATGAACCATAGATGCATCTATATATTTCTGAGTCGTTCGGTCCGGTCCAAAAGAAAAGGAAGGAAGTTACCAAATTACGAGACACATGTTTACAATACCGTACATGAGTACATGATAGATATAATCTTTACCGTTATCTCAAATAACTTCTCCACAACTCAAAGTGTTAAGGCTTGTCCTAATATACATATATGTATTTCTAAATTAATTTTATTTATGATTTCAATTAATTAAGCCAGCAGAATGAGTTCAAATAATTCAAATATTTCATGATAAGACCCTAAGTCTACCCGGACATAAACATATTTTATCTACGTACGGACTCTCGTCACCTCGTGCGTACGTAGCACCCGAAACTAGTAGCACATAACAATAAATATCATCTAGGGGTGGTTTCCCCCTCACAAGGTTAGACATGAGACTTACCTAGCTCCGAAATTCTATAACCGGCTCCAAGGCCTCTCTAACACCTCAAACCAAATGCCCGTCGATCCAAAACTATTCAAACAAATGTGTAAACCAATCAAAATATACTCTAATACCCGTAATAAATCATTTAAATAATTCCCAACTCCGCTCGAAAGGTCGATAAAATCAACCCTCAGGCCCATGTGCCCGGATTCCAAAAATATTTGAAGATAAACTTTACCCATAACACCACGAACTCAAATATATAATTTATTTCTAATTTCATGTCCAATTTCGTGGTCAAAATCCAAAATTATCGAATTTTAGGTTTTCTACCAAAAAACCCACAATTTCTACTAATTGCCTTGTTTAAATCCTTAAACAAACCATGTAAATAATGTGTAATAGGTGGGAATCACTTACCTTGGGTTGCTAGGTGAAAATATCCCCTTGAAGCTCACCAAAATCGCCCCAACCAAGTGAGAAAATGAGAAAAATGAGCAAAACCCCGATTTTAAAACAATCTGCCCAGCCGACCTTCCGCACCTGCGGAAAATCCATCGCAGGTGCGGTTCCATCCAAGCCAGGCGAAATCCGCTTATGTGGACCATTTTACGCTTCTGCTTGGCTGCTTTTGCGGTCCACCAGGCGCTTCTGCGCTCCCGCATGTGCGGATACCCCTCCGCTTCTGCGACCCAGCTGCCCCTCTCGTTTTCCGCTTCTGCGGAGTTCCCTTCGTATCTGCGGGCTCGCAGATGCTGAAATACACTCGCATCTGTGGCTCCCCAGCTTAGTCCAAAGGTCGCTTCTGCGGCCACAATGTCGCTTCTGCGGCTCCGCACCTGCCGCCAAAACCTCGCAGGCGCGGTTACAAAAGATAAGCTGCCACCAGCATTTTCATAAGGACAAATTCAATCCGTTAACCATCCAGAATCCACCCGAGGCTCCAGGGACCTCGACTAAATGTACCAACCAGTCCTAAAACATCATACGAACTTAGTCGAGCCTTTAAATCACATCAAACAATGCTAAAACCACAAATCACGCATCGATTCAATCCTAATGAACTTTAAAACTTCATACTTCTACATCTGATGCCGAACCCTATCAAATCAAGTCCGATTTGCCTCAAATTTTGCACACAAGTCCTAATTGACACTACGGACCTACTCCAACTTCTAGAATCGAAATCCGACCCCGATATCAAAAAGTCCACTCCCAATCAAACTTTCCAAATATCATCCAATTTCCAACTTCCGCCAATTGGCGCCGAAATAACCTACGAACCTCCAAATCAACATCCGTACACGCTCCTAGGACCAAAATCATCATATGAACCCGTTGGAACCTTCAAATCCTGATTCCGAGGTCGTTTACTCATAGTTTAAACCAAAGTCAATTCTTCTAACTTAAAGCTTCCGAAATTAGAATTTTCTTTCCATATCAATCCCGAACTTCCCGAAATTCAATTCTGACCACACGTACAAGTCATAATACCTGAAGTGAAGCTACTCATGGCCTCAAACCACAGAACGACCCGCTAGACCTCAAAACGACCGGTCGGGTCGTTACATTCTCCCCCACTTAAACATACATTTGTCCTCGAACGTGCTAAGAACTGTTCCAGAGTTGTCCAAAATCAATGTTTAACACCTCGTGCACCTACACAGGCCAACACATTCCAGTTGAACACACTAGCTCGAGCCAGACTAAAAATCCTCCCTGTAACCTTAGCTAACAAGCTTTAGAACCAAGTTCCAACTTCTGAATCTCTTTACAAGACCTGATTCTAACATACGAACATCGTAACAATCACCACGCACTATACCAAAACATGATCATGCACCTATGCTGAGATCACACCATGCACCACTGAAGTCGGTTTCCCATAGTAACATCCTCCGACCACCAAAGCTTAAATTTCACGAATCCAATGCCCGCAATACATCTCATGACACATATAAATCCTGTTCTGACTCTCGCAATACTGCCACGACGATAGAGACATGTAGAAATTCATAACCACCTACCGAATCAATAATTTATGGAGTCTCTCCTCCTAACAAGAACCGTTACCTCATTCTAAACTGAATAAAGATATTTCCTTTTTATTGTACCTTATATAAATCCGATTGCACAAATTTCATATCCAATAATCTCGTCAAACCCATTACAAGCTGCTCAGGCAATAAGCCATCTCAAACACTGCCAAAAACCCTTATATGACGCCCACAACGCGCCAACAAACTACAACTCGAATGTGATACATAGGAAGAATGAACCCTTGAAAAGAATTACTCGGCCCGCGTAACGAATAAAACGGACAAACAGATGCTATGGACCCTTCTCAGAGAGTGAGAAGCAAGTTACGAAGGGATAGATATAGGGAGCCGTACTTAACATAATACTGTTATGGCGTGCAACCCGATCCAAACATGACATCATTGTGCAGCATGCAACCTGATCCAAACAACACACATGTGGAGGCGTGCCACCCGATCCACACATACAAATAATAAGGAAATACCCATCAAGCCATAATTCTTACACCTACAAAATACCCAAATATCGACCACGAACATGCTAAGTGCAAAAACATAACCCTGGGGAGACGGATAGTGCCATACGCTACAAAACCCAAGCACGACTAAGATGCAATAAATGATTTGCATCTCGAGAGCCATCTTGCTCATAAAACACCATAAGTCACATGGGGTCACAACACATGTGCGAATAATCAAGTCGTCTCATGATCCAAAGAGCACAATAGAGTATTACATGGAATAGCTGACGAAGAGAATAACATCCAACGGTCGAAGACTCCTCCATAAGCAATGCTATGCTGAATGAACACATCCAACCTGACGTAGAGCACACATTCACATTAGACCCACCAACGAACCACAAGCCGATTCTGATCGTACCATACTGGGCCAACAACCTTTCAAGGATCCATAATGGCCCTACTCATGACACACACGAGCAGCCGCCCAATCCGGAACAAACTCTCACAGTCCACAACCAAAGGAATAGGGCGCCTTTCAAGCATAAACTCTCACATTGGCGATAGTACCAGAATCTCCATTCTCGGTTTCAATCCATAACAATCAAGTGACTAACATGTCACACTTATACTAATTCCCCGTGGGACATGCTCCCATGACCTTCTGCACCAGGTAGCAAAGTCTGCACCTCCACACCATCCATTGTACTAATTCTGTAAAGCAAATCAAGAATCCGCAAATCAATACACAATGCCTCTTACACAGGACATCGTTCTTAGGTGACACTAAAGAAAATGCAAGCTTACTCTGAACATCTGAATTCTTCCCTGCTCATCCTAGCTCATTACATTCTTGTCAACACTGAACTGCAACCTTGGTCCTCAACTCTCAAACTCCCATGCCGCTCACTGCACCTATCATGCCGCTACACGAGAATACATGAATTTATCATAACCCCTGAACTACCAGTAGAATAACACTTCAACGGCTAGAAACCTATCACTTAGCTCATTTTCGAAGAGCCCATGCGACACGCAACTGAATTCCCAAACTGTAGAAAACACAACCTCAAATCGTGATCTAAACCGGCATAACTCTTCCAGAATCCATTTACACAACAAAGCCTTTTAAATCAAACACCTCCCAAATCAATCAGGCCATGATGGCTGTCAAGCCCGCACGTACAGCCACAAACCACACGTATAACTTCACACAACGAAGGAACTGATCCTTGCCACAATTATGCTGATTCAGCCATTACTAATCGACCCAACTTCTTTGAATTTACCCTTGACCTGACTTAAAAATATGATAGCTCCGTTCACAACATAACGAACCCGATCCGCACTCATACCGAGTGACCCGAATTGCGAGACCACATCGCCTCAATACCCATGACTCATCTCATACCTCCTTACGCACACAATAGCATCTCCAACTGGTGCACCCATTCTCCAAGAGCTTCCGCGAGTCCGAAGCTATTTCTTCATTTCCTCTAATACTATGCTTAAATTCTTGAATCCACTAGGACCGTTGTCGAGAGTCACCCACTCTGACCTGGTCCCAAATATGACCAAACTCCAATGCTCTACTAGCACATGAACACCCTCTAAAAGAAAAAACCGGCTGAACTCTTTTCCTTGTACATTACATCCACAAAAGCATAAGCTCCGAGTCTTCCCAAAAACCTGAACATGCATCAATAGCGCCGAACATAGCACACGTCCATCAAGTTCTTTGCTGAATTACCCCTGATATATCCTTTTCTTGGTCATACATAATCCGCCAATGCACCGATAACCAGAAACTGCACAAGTAGACAACCACGCGATCCAATCATAAACGGTGGGGCTCCTCCACTTAGCTTTAAGCTACCATCACATAATGCAGAGCCCACAACAATTCCTTATTCTTAATTACCATGATCTCGCACCGTTAACTCACCAGACTTCTCGAAGTCTTTTGTTAAGCTTTTCATGAACATCCTGAATCACCAGTCACAGTCACACACTCGACCTATTACCAGGTAGCAAGTAATATTCCTCGCAGAAGCTTCATCAACATCACGCCACTGCTAACCCGCTCACAGGAGATAACCAACCTATAGAATTCCTTACCGACATCTTCCAACAATGCTGCATTGGGTACAACTACCACGTAATCAGTAAATTCTCCTGAGCTCATGCTCACCCACTAGCTGTATAAGTCTGCTCCTTCCCTGTTAACATTAACTGAAAGTTCAACAACACCTACCGAACTCAAGTCATATTGCACCTGAAAGGATAATCAGATCTTCACACCCCTCTTCATTTCAAGCAAACTTCTTTCTGCCATATTCAATCTTTCTTCGTATAGTAACCATCACTCCAAATAAAATTCGTAGTCCAAATCACTTTCCATCACGATCCCCAAACCGTTCTACACTTTCTCAAGGCACGCGGCTATCCTACCACAGAATCTATATGCTAATCTGCCACTCTTACTTCGGTTAAACCATCTCCTTTAAGCAACTTCTCAACCTCTGCTTCTCATACTTGACCTGCTAGTACTTCAACCACCGCAAAATACTTCCCGCCATGTCTTCCCTTATACTTTGCTGCCCAATTATTGCATCAAATAAAAAATGCATCTCTGTAGCACCTGAACCAATAGATTGTTACTAACTCTAAGACTCTTTGGAGATCATCTCTCTCGAGCCATCAACATTAGAAATACCAATTTGATTTTGAACCGTTGCATACCTCTACCTCTGACAACTGCCCCTCAGGCACCATTTCACAACACCCTGCTCCGAAGGCAAAATCCAAAAAGACCGTAACACCGACAAACCATAATGCATAAACAAGGATGGCGACACCGCATCACAATGCAAATTTCTACCATGCTCGAAAATATCAAGTATTCTAACTTTATCAACCAAACATGGACATCTATAGTCTGATTGCTTTTCCTTCGTTGGAATTAAATGCCGAACCCCTTAATTATGCACTGAGAAATCCTCTCTTCAAGCCGTTCACTACCTCAATCACATAAATGAGCACCTTACCATTACACCAACAATGTGCGATAATAACGCATAGACATCATAGCAATCCGTGCACAGTCTCGAAACCATAGAAAATACAGATACGGAGCTGGAACAAAAGAACATCCTTCCGCATGGCGATGTTAATAGCATGCCCGAACACGCAGGGAAAAACATCCTACACCACGTGTGCAGTACCACTACAACTCCTCGATGCCCAATTGATAACAAGCACTTCGCGTCGTATAGGATTGAGTAGGAAGGAAATAAAGGCACAAGCCTCAATGGAATCAAACCGTACGATGAGGAAATCAAGAAGGGAAGTGCTCCTAACAGCCATGTAGCCTCTCGAAGATAAGTACAGACATCTCTGTACCGATCCGCAAGACTCTACTAGACTTTCTCATAACTCGTGAGACCTAAGTGAACCTAGAGCTCTAATACCAAGCTGTCACGACCCAAAATCCACTGTAGGTCGTGATGGCACCTAATACCGCCGTCAGGCAAGCCAACAGTGATTTATCAATTAATTTACTCATTTGAATATTTTTGAAATCATAATTTCCCTTAATTGAACAGTATAAAATAGAATTTACAGAGTAAATGCATATGTTTACATAATTACAACAACAAACAACCCATAGAAAAGCCCCTAAAACCCGGTGTCATAAGTGCATGAGTATTTTCTTAACAGAATAAAATAAATAGTACAATGGAGACTCGGTGCACTGCGATGCGTAGCCTGGAATGCAGCACACATAAATTCTCCTCAACTGGTGCGCCTACGCGCCAAGGTGATCATCAATGAACACGTCAGATCCTGCACATTTAATGCAGAAGTGCAGCATGAGTATGTAAATCAACGCGTACCCGGTAAGTATCTAGCCTAACGCCAGAGAAGTATTGACGAGGGGTCTACATTGACACTTACTAAAGGTCCAATATAACTAGGTAATAAAACATAAGCAGATATGAGGCATACAACAATGATGGGGTAAATCTGTAAGATACATAATCTTCCAATTTCTTCTTTCAAGCATGAATTTCTAAATCTTCTATTCTACCTTAACGGCTCAGACAAATGTCAAATGTCATTATCAAATTAATCAGGAATACCATATAAAATGTCGGGCATCAATGGAAATATTAGCTCGTGAATATTTGGACTACTAGCGATATAACGCACAATTCCGCCGAGGTTGTTGGGCCCGATCCAGAATAATGTATACACTGCCGAGGGTCGAGCGGCACGAACCATAGATGCATCTATATATTGTCGAGCCGTTCGGCCCGCTCCACAAGAAAAGGAAGAAAGTTACCGAATTACGAGATACATGTTTACAATACCGTACATGAGTACATAATGGATATAATCTTTACCGTTATCTCAAATAACTCGTCCACAACTCAAAGTGTTAAGTCTTGGCCTAGTATACATATATTTATTTCTAAATCAATTTCATTTATGATTTCAATTAATTAAGCCAGCAAAATGAGTTCAAATAATTCAAATATTACATGATAAGATCCTACGTAGCATCCACAAGTAGTTGCATTATCTACGTACGGGCTCTCGTCACCTCGTGCGCACGTATCACCCACAACCAGTAGTACATAACAATAAAATCACATAGGGGTGGTTTTCCCCTCACAAGGTTAGACAGGAGACTTACCATGCTCCGAAGTTCTGTAATCGGCTCCAAGGCCTCTCTAACACCTCAAACCAAATGCCCGTCGATCCAAAACTATTCATACCTATAATTAATCATTTTAAACAATTCCCAACTCCACTCGAAAGGTCGATAAAATCAACCCTCGGGCCCACGTGCCCGAATTCCAAAAATATTTGAAGATAAACCTTACCATAATACCACGAACTCAAATATATAATTTATTCCTAATTCCATGTCCAATTTCGTAGTCAAAATCCAAAATTACCAAATTTTAGGTTTTCTACCAAAAACTACACAATTTCTACTAATTTCTATGTTTAAATCCTTCTACAAAACATGTATATAACTTATAATAGGTGGGAATCACTTATCTTGTGTTGCTAGGTAAAAATCTCCCCATGAAGCTCTCCAAAATCGCCCCAACAAAGTGAGAAAATAAGGGAAATCAGCAAAACCCCGATTTTAAAACAATCCACCCAGCCGACTTTCCGCACCTGCGGGACACCAGCCGCACCTGCGGAAAATCCATTGCAGGTGCGGTTCCCTCCAAGCCAGGCAAAATCTATTTCTGCGGACCATTTTAAGCTTCTGCGCGACTGCTTCTGCGGTCAGCCACGCACTTCTGCGTTCCTGCATGTGCGGATACCCCTCCGCTTCGGCGACCCAACTGCCCCTCTCGTTTTCCGCTTCTGCGGAGTTCCTTTCGCATCTGCGGAAATACACTCTCATCTGCCGCCACCCAGCTTAGTCCAAAGGTATCTTCTGCAGCCACAGTTCCGCTTCTGCAGCTCCTCATCTGCGGCCAAAACCTCGCAGGTGTGGTTATATGCTGCCACATGCATTTTCATAAGGCCAAATTCAATCCGTTAACCATCCAGAATCCACCCGAGACCCCCGGGACCTCTAACAAATGTACCAACTAGTCCTAAAATATTATACAAATTTAGTTGAACCTTTAAATCACATCAAACAACGCTAAAACCATGAATCACGCATCGATTCAAGCCTAATGAAGTTTAGAACTTCATACTTCTACATCTGACGTCGAACCCTATCAAATCAAGTCCGATTGGCCTCAAATTTTCCACACAAGTCCTAATAGACACTAAGGACCTAATCCAACTTTCAAAATTAAATTCCGACCCCGATATAAAAAAGTCTACTCCCGGTCAAACTTCCCAAAAATCATCCAATTTCCAACTTCCGCCAATTGGCGCCGAAATAACCTACGGACCTCCAAATCAACATCTGAACACGCTCCTAAGACCAAAATCATCATATGAACCCGTTGAAACTTTCAAATCCCGATTATGAGGTCGTTTACTCATAGGTCAAACCTTAGTCAATTCTTCCAACTTAAAGATTCTGAAATTAGACTTTTCTTTCCATATCAATCCCGAACTTTCCGAAATTCAATTCCGACCACACGTACAAGTCATAATACCATAAATGAAGCTACTTAAGGCCTTAAACCGTCGAATGACATGCTAGATCTCAAAATGACCGGTCGGGTCGTTACACCTATTGCATTTTGTGGTTTGCTTGAAAGAATCTGGAAACCCATCACAGAGATTAGTTTAATTTTCAAAGACTTGTATTCTACAACCTTAAGGGAAGAAAACCTACTTCGTATGGATCAGAACATTCGTGTAACTTATAGTAAGATGGAAAAAATATTTCCATGTGATTGTTTTGATGTGATGGAACACATTCCAATCCACCTTATACACGAGGCACGACTTGAAGAGCCTGTTCAATGCAGATGGATGTATCCCTTTGAGAGGTAATATTATAAGTTTGATATAATATTCTATTTTATTTGAATGTTCTTGGCTAACATGACATTATATAGGACAATTGGCAAATGAAAATAATTTGTTAACTAGAGGAATAGGATTAAAGGATCTATATGCGAAGCCTATCTTGCAAAGGAAACTGCACATTTTTGTCCCTATTATTTTGAGAGTAACATGCCATATTCTAGGAATAGGCCAAATAGGCACACTGTCGAATGTGTGAATGATCCATTATATCCACCAATGTCCATCTTCAATTGACCAGGCCGATGTCCTAAAGATGTTAGAAAGAGAAGTTTGAGTGATATGGAGTACAAGTCAGCTACAATGCATGTGTTGCTAAATTGTCCCGAAGTTGTACAATTTCTTAAGTAAGTATTGATTTATTAAGTTATCAAAATGTAAAATTTATAGTGATTACATATTGATGCAACTACAAAAAATATTTGATGTGTCACATTCATTTCATGGGTGAATTTGGCTATAATGCTGTATATACGAGTTTTGATACGTGGTTCAAATAGTTTGTAAGTTTATCCTGATAATGTTCTTCTAAAGTTCCCGCTATAAGTTAGCATAACCATATATATATATATATATCCAAATAATTGTGTAAATCAAATTTTGAAAGATATATCTTGGGGACCTGGGCTTCAGGTCACAACAATGTCTAAGTACGTAGTGAATGGTTATAAGTTTCATACAGAGGATTTCTCTAAAAATAAAAATAGCAACAACAGCGGGGTGTGGGTTCAAGGTGGTGATGGCAACCAAGTTGGAGATATTGATTATTATGGTGTGGTCAAAGAAATATTACAACTAGAATATACAGGTTGGCCATATAAGAAATTGATACTCTTTAGATGCAAGTGGTTTGACCCAAATCCAACAAGAGGTACAAGAGTACACCACCAATACAACATAATTGAGGTTAATCATACGAGGGAGTATGATCACTATGATCCTTTCATAATTGCACATAACGTTAGGTAAGTGTATTATGCTCCTTATCCATTGCGGCAGAATAAGTCCGATTGGTGGGTTGTAGTAAAAACTAAGCATGTAGGTAGGGTGGATGTCGAGAATGTGTTAGATGTTTCATATCAAAACGATATCTCCAGTATTCACCAAATAGTGTACGATCAGTTAGAAAATAATTTGGAACATCCTGAACGCATATTGGAAGAAGTTGATATAAATGAAGTACTCCCTCCATTCCAATTTATGTGAACCTGTTTGACTGGGCACGGAGTTTAAGAAAAAATGAAGACTTTTAGAATTTGTGGTCCTAAACAAGTCAAAAAGGGGTCCAGAGTATTTATGTGATTATAAAAAGCTTCTCATTAAGGGCAGAATTGGAAGTTTAAGCTTAATTGTTTCCAAATTTAGAAAGGGGTCATTCTTTTTGGAATGGACCAAAAAGGAAATAGGTTCACATAAACTGGAACAGAGGGGGTAACAATTATAGAAAATGAGGACGGAGAATCAACTGATGAAATTCAAACAAGTGAGGACGAGGAATTCTCGGACGAGGAACAATACATCGACGGGGATTAAAAAGTTGGGTTTTTAAAGCACTCTCGTGTTATAACTAGTTTCTTATATGTTTCAATCTAAATATGTATTATATTATGCAGATGGCAGGCAAAGGTCAAGGTAACTGTCACGACCCAAAATCCAACTAGCCGTGATGGTACCTAACCTCATCTGCTAGGTAAGCCAAATAACAACAATCCGATTCAATTAATATTTAACTAACTCTAATACACTCCCCAAGGCCTGGTAGTACAATACGTCATCTGTCTGAAATATACATGAACAAATTTTAAAAAAGAATTCAAAAGCTACCTAGAACAAGAGGCAGCTGTGACTGGATCATAGGTACATCTTCAGATCCAGCTCCCGCTGTACGCAACAACATCAGCATCAGAAATCTGCACGCAGGGTGCAGAAGTGTAGTATGAGTACAACCAACCCCATGTACTCAATAAGTAACAAACCTAACCTTAGGTTGAAAGTAGTGACGAGCTTGTACCAAGATCAGAGTCCACACCAATAACCAATAACATCTCATAACAATACAATTTAAAGTATCACAAGGAATAAATCGATAATAAAATGCTCAGCGCGTATACAATTCCGGAAAATAAACATTTTCTTTTCAAGTATAACAGTAAAACTCAAATCCTTTTTGCCAAAAATCACCAAAAATATGAGTAAGTCTGAAATCTGTAATTTTTCTCAAAAACCTTAACGAGAGATAAGAAATTTTATTATCAGATGGCATGAGGAAAAATACTTCTCTATGCCTACATATCAAGTATGCTTGTCTAATGCAATGCAGCACGGTGATGAACTCATGCACTCACACTCTCAAACTACTTAATCACTTAGTACTGTATATGGCCAATCCATCCCAGGGAAGATCCATTCCGAATATATACATAATAACTAACATTCAGTCACTCAGCACAGTACATGGCCAATCCATCTCGGGGAACTCTATCCCAAATATAAATAAATAAGGCAACTCCATGCCTAGGGAACTCCATCCCGAATATAAATAAATACGGCAACTCCATGTCTAAGGAACTCCATCCCGAATATAAATAAATAAGGCAACTCCATGCATATGGAACTCCATCCATAATATAAAAAAATAAGGAAATTCCATGCCGAGGGAACTCCATCCCAAAAGTTAATATATATGGCAACTTCATGCCTAGGGAACTCCATCCCAAATCCACTGCACTCACTCTGGGGGGTGCAGACTCCGGAAGGGCTCCTTCAGCCCAAGCACTATAATAACCTAGGTTCAGGCATAAATAAATAAAAACATGTTGTGGTGTGCAGCCCAATCCAATAATATCCTCACAATCAGGCCCTCGTCTCACTCAATCATTGATATCTCCAGTCTCTCGGGCTCACAATGTCATGAAACTAGCCCAAAATGATGATATAATGTATCAATAAATATCAATAGATACTGAGATATGATATGCAATGAATGAACATGACTGAGTATGAAATTGCAATGAAAGCAAATAACTCAACAGCAGTAATGACCTCCTTGGGTTCCAACAGAATAAGCATGTAGCCTAGACATGGTTTCTAACATGGATCACAACTCAATAGCTCTAGTACGTAGAGGTTTCATGGTTACAGTTAAGCTCAAGTAACTACACAGTACCACAGAAATAACAGAGTTACGATTCACACGGTGCACGCCCACGCGCCCACACGCCCGTCACCTAGCATGTGCGTCACCTCAACAACAAACACATAATACGAAATTCGGGGTTTCATACCCTCAGCACCAAGTTTAGAAGTGTTACTTACCTCAAACAAGTAGAATCCAATGCCGATCAAGATAAACAATCCTCCGGAAATTCCATTACGAACGCCTTCATGTCTCCTCAATTCCAAGCCAAACGATTCGTAACTAATCAAACAACGTGCAAATTAATAAAAATATACTCCAATGCTTACAATTTAATAATTTATAAGAGTTTCAACTCCGCTCGAAAAGTCTGTAGTGGGGCCCACATCTCAGAATCTGACGAAACTCATAAAATCCGATAACACATTCAACTACGAGTCCAACCATACTAATTTTACTCAAATCCGACTCCGAATCGACATTCAAATATCAAAAATTCATTTTATGGAATTATAGAAAATTCTTCCGATCTCTCTTGAAACATCAATAGTCTAACGCTAAAACGAAGATTAATTCATGAAATATAATCACAAGGGAGAAAAACTCCCCTCCAAAGTCGCCCAAACCGAGCTCCAAAATCCGAAATTGTGAATAAAATGACCGAAACCTCGATTATAGCTTCTGCCCAGATTTTCCGCATATGCGATTGCATAGTCGCATCTGCGGTATACATCTCGCTTAAGTGAGAACAGCTTGGCCAGCAGTGATCGCTTCTGTGATGCCCAGGACCGCATCTGCGATCGTGCTTCTGCGCAAAACACTCCGCATTTGCGGACTCCTACCCAGCTGCTCAGTCCGCTTCTACGATGGGCTGCTCGCTTCTGTGGAGTTGCTTCCACAGAAGCGGTTGCACCAGCAATCCAAAATTCCAGCAGCTTCAAAAAATTTCAAATGGATTTGAACCCCGTCTGAAACTTACCCGAGCCCCTCGGGACCCCGTACGAGCATACCAACAAGTCCCAAAATATATTACGGACCTACTCGAGGCCTCAAATCATATATAACAACATCGAAACGATGAATCGCACCTCAATTCAAACTTAATAAACTTCAAATCTTTCAAGTTCCAAATCTCGCGCCGAAACATATCAAATCCATCCGGAATGAACTCAAATTTTGCGTACTAGTCATAAATGACATAAAGAAGCTACTGAAATTTTTGGAATCGCAATCCGGACTCGATATCATAAAAGTTAACTTCCGGTCAAACTTTCAAACCTTCAATTTCTTACTTTCGCCATTTCAAGCCAAATTCAACTACAGACTTCAAAATAAATATCTAGACACACTCCTAAGTCTGAAATCACCATACAAACCTAACAGAACCATCAAAACTTCGTTCCGAGGTCAAATACTAAAAAGTCAAACCTGGTCAACTCTTCCAGCTTAAGGGTTCAGACACGTAATTCATTCTTCCGATCTAATTTCGAAATACCTGAAAAGCCAAAATCGACGATTCACACAAGTCATAATACATCATATGAAGCTATTCAAGACTTCAAATAGTTGAAAGGAGTATAAATGTTCAAGACGACAAGTCGGGTTGTTATATTCTCCCCCACTTAAACATACGTTCGTCCTCGAACGTGCCAAGAGTTGTTCCTAAGCCTTCAAATCACTATGCCATCTTACCACTCACGTACCCGGGGGTGATCCTACATCACCCTATTCCATATAGGCCCGACAACATAATATAACTGAAGATCATTACTTTAACCTCAACCCATAAACCACAGAATCCAATTTCCAACATCTAGAATTTCCCACAAGACCCGAACCTCGCAACTACACATTGTATAAGTCTGAACAAGCTGTATCAAGCCATAACCATAGCCCAAGATGCAATCACATGATATACGACATAACTCAGATACTCATAGCAATAATATTCGACCACTATAACTGCTTGAAACAAACCCGGAACCGGTAATAAACCTCATATCAAATAGAACCTTGTTCTATAACCTTCGTACACTGCCAATGATGAAAGAAACACACAGAAACTCATAACCACTTATCAGATCAACAAGTCATGGAGCTCCATCTCCTTCGACAAGAACTATAACCAATTTCTACGCCGATCAACGACATTATCCTTCCAAATTTACCGCAAACAAATCCGATAGCACCCATTCTAGATCCAATGACATCATATCATCACACAACCACTCTAGTGACATGCCTCATCAATACAAGCTAAAGCCACAACCGTTCAATCCATGCACCAATAAGCAACAATTCAAAGGTACCCAAAATAGAAAATGACTCAAATGAGATAACCATCCTGCAAACTCAACAAGCATCACCACAACTGCAATGCTATGAACCCATCATACATAGTAGAAACAAGACACATGAATCTAACACAAAGGATCATATCTCGACTTAACCCAGCTGAAATGCGTGACCCCATCCAAACACGGGTCCTTATGAAATACCTCAAGCAACCATGCTCGAAATCAACAATTACACAAAATTCGATATCAAATACATGAAGTGTATGACCATAACCACAGAGAAGCAAATAGCACAATATACCACAGTCTGAAGAGAACATAACCAAGGCGCAATCAACCATTCGACACCCTTATAACCATCTCGCTCAAATCCCTCTATAAGGCCCCAATATAACCGCACCATGTGTGCATATAACTAATAAATCACAACCCCTCGTAGCATAGAGGAGTAACACATAGATCATATCAGAACATGAATAAGCTCAACTCTAACCGAATGACACATCCCTCAATAGTAGTAGTACGGAGTCAACCAATCTGATCTAGTGTAGAATACACATCCTCATTAGGCCTACCAATGCCCCCCAGATCAATCCTGGTCATCCACAAATAGATACATAACCCTCTGAAAGTCCACAATGACTGAAACATAGTACATACTATCTTCTAGATAGCTTTGGCCACATCTTCACAGTCCACAACAACGTAATAGTCTGTTTCTGAGAACTCCCAGTCTCCAAATCCATATAACACACGAATCACCATATCTGATCCCAACTCTACCGCCCGAATGTCTAACAAATCTCTCACACACAGTCATCCCACGAGGAATACTTCTATAATTCTTCCATGCCACATAGCAAAATTTGAATATCAGCAGTCAATCAACTAGGCGAGTACCGCAACACCAATGAAGCATCCATAAATAAAAACACAGTACACCTTTTGAAATGTACCCTCTACTCAAGTAATACCAATTAGTGCCCACATACAAATTCGTTTGTGTTGCATACGAATTTATGTTCTTTCCTTCAAAACTGACCAACAACCTCGCGCATGCAAATCTCAATCCCACACAACACACCACATCTATCATCTCATCATATGAAAAGTACAAAAATCTCATAGTCAACTCTGAGTCACAAGCAAACTACATACTCAATTAGCCAGGAACCTTCCATTTGATCTCATCCAGGAGAAAATCACAACACGCAATATGTTCCTCACGCCAACAGGAAATATACACCTTGAACCATGGTAGAAACCATCGAGAACTTTTCGAAACCCATTTGCACATAACCAAGCTATCAGAACTTAATTCTTCTAACTCGACCAAGGCACACAAGTTTCCAAATCCGCGAGTATTGCCATAAAACACTCGTAAAGCATCACCTCATCATAAGAACCAAAAGAAACGAGCATACCATTACCATACTGATCCATCCTGTTACCCATTTGTCCTATTTTCTCCGAGTGTCTTCTGAATTACCCTCAAGTTGATGCATCTCCTTGTTAGAACACCATGATACTTACTCAAAGCTCACCACCTAAGATCCTAGCATAAACCACACTACCCTAAGGCCCATAAGCCATTATATTCTTCTTAAGCACCCCCAAGTACCACAATTGAAATGCCCACTCTGAAAATACCTTATGTGAATTTAAAATTATTCTTTTTACCTTTCTTATACTGAAATGTAGAATCCATAGTCATACAAAATTACCGCAAGTTCCGGCACCATCAAATGCAAATCTCAGATTTTATCCATACACAAAGCCGGAAAAATTCTCAATTGCTATATATAAATCTCGAACCCATTAGAACCTTCTAGAGAGTCATCCACTATGCTGAAATGTAAATTGCACCGCCCAAACGGGTCAAAAGACACATGCTCCTTGAGCTTAACAACACTCAAAGAGGTAACCATGCCTTAACACCACTAATCAAATTCATACTCCGTGCATACTACATCCTTCATAATAACAACTCGACCATCCCATGATTTTTATATACTCATAAAGTGCAATATAACATGTATCCAGGAATTTCCTTACTCGAGTCATCCTCGATCTCAACCTCTACAATCATAACTGATCCACAAGTATGTCTCAGACCAAAATTAAAATTTAACATATAACCATGAAATCAAATCGTCAATAGCAGGCTCCCCCCTCCCCCACTTGGCTCAAAGCCATATATCAAAACATTCAGTAATTCACAATACCCATACCCTATTACTCCCATAATAATGCAGTGAGATTCAATTAAATTCTTCACAAGCTCATACAACACAACCTGTATATTACCTCAAATGATCTATTGGGCTCGCCTTCATCCTCGTGACGGCCAAGACAACTTTCCTCACTAATTCAAACTCAAATCACAATACTTATAACCCATTGGTAGAAAGAAACCCTTCGTACAACTTTATAAGGATCACACCTCTGTAATTTACCTCGCAGGTGATAACCCTCCTGCTTAGCCTCAAACCGGCATCCCTCTACATCATTTCTCAGGCACAATTAAACAACATGACTGATCCTTTAACACACTCTCACCTCGAGATCGTATTTCACATCATACTTATCAAATATCTATTCAACCGCTCATCGAGCCACAAATTCCACTCATAGGGACACTACCGTACATATGAATTAAAATGTACAAGTTCACACGACTGAAGCTACTAAGCCTAAGTTGCAATCTAAATGTGGCCTCAAGTCCTCCAGACTGGCCCATCACCAAAATAAATAATACACATCTCAAACCTCGTTCATGGAATCACAAGCCGGCGATGCACAGCTGATACCGAGCACTCACATGTGCACACGAATGCGTGGAAGGAATTCAAAGAGTTATGTTTCAAGATGAATCAATTCTGCACGATAAGGAAACAAAGATGGGAAATTATCCTAAATGTCATGTAGCCTCTCGAAGATAAGTATAAATGTCATCGTACTGATCCGCAAGACTCTACTAGACACTTGCTCATGACTTGTAGAACCTATGAACCTAGAGCTCTGATACCACCTTGTCACGACCCAAAATCTAACTAGCCGTGATGGAACCTAACCTTACCCGCTAGGTAAACCAAATAACACCAATGCGATTCAATTAATGTTTAACTGACTCTAATACACTCCCCAAGGACTGGTAGTACAAATCATGAGTTTCTAAGATTAGAATTTACAAATAAAATTGGTGTGAAATAAAAATACGTCATCTTTCTGAAATATACATGAATAGATTTTTAAAAAAATTCTAAAGCTACCTAGAACAAGAGGAAGCTGTGACTGGATCGTAGGTACATCTTCAGATCCAGCTCCCGCCGTACGCAGCAACATCAGCATCAGAAATCTGCACGTAATGTGCAGAAGTGTAGTATTAGTACAACCGACCCCATGTACTCAATAAGTAACAAACCTAACCTTAGGTTGAAAGTAGTGGCGAATTTGTACCAAGGTTAGAGTCCACACCAATAACAAATAACATCTCAAAAAAATACAATTTAAAGCAACACAAGTAATAACTCGATAATAAAATGCTCAGCTCGTATACAATTTCGGAAAACAAACATTTTTCTTTTCAAGTATAACAGTAAAACTCAAATTCTTTATGCCAAAAATCACCGAAAATATGAGTAAGTCTCAAATTTGTAATTTTTCTCAAAAGCTTTAACGACAGATAAGAAATTTCATTATCAGATGGCATGAGGAAAAATATTTCTATATTCCTACATATCAAGTATGCATGTCTAATGTAATGTAGCACAGTGATGAACTCATGTACTCACACTCTCGAAGTACTCAATCACTCAGTACTATATATGGCTAATCCAGCCCACGAAAGATCCATCACGAATATATACGTAATAACTGACATTCAGTCACTCAATACTGTATAGGGCCAATCCAGCCCAGGGAACTCCATCCCAAATATAAATAAATAAGGCAACTCCATGCCTAGGGAACTCCATCCCGAATATAAATAAATACAGCAACTCCATACCTAGGGAACTCCATCCCGAATATAAATAAATAAGGCAACTCCATGCCCAGGGAACTCCATCCGGAATATAAATAAATACGACAACTCCATGCCTAGGGAACTCCATCCCGAATATAAATAAATCAGGCAACTCCATCCTAAAAGTGAATATATATGGCAACTACATGCCCAGGGAACTCCATCCAAAATATAATATCCACTGCACTCACTGTGGGGGGGTGCAGACTCTTGAGGGGCTCCTTCAGCCCAAGCGCTATAATAAGCCAGGTCCAGGCATAAATAAATAAAAATATGATGCGGCGTGCATCCCGATCCCATAATATCCTCACAATCAGGCCCTTGGCCTCACTCAGTCATCAATCTCTCCAGTCTCTCGGGCTCAGAATGTCATGAAACTAGCCTAAAATGATGATATAATGTATCAATAAATAACAATAGAGACTGAGATATGATATGCAATGAATGAACATGACTGAGTATGAAATTGCAATGTAAGCAAATAACTCAACAACAGTAATGACCTCCGTGGGTGCCAACAGAATAAGCATGTAGCCTAGACATGGTTTCGGACATGGATCACAGCTCAATAGCTCTAGTACGTAGAGGTTTCATGGTTACAGATAAGCTCAGGTAACTATATAATACCTTATAAATAACGGAGTTACGATTCACACGGTGCACGCCCACGCGCCCACACGCCCGTCACCTAGCATGTGTGTCACCTGAACAACAAATATATAATACGAAATTCAGGGTTTCATACCCTCTGCACCAAGTTTGGAAGTGTTACTTCCCTCGAACAAGCCGAATCCAATGCCGAGCAAGATAAACAATACTCCAAACACCTTCATATATCCTCAATTCCAAGACAAACGATTCGAAACTAATCAAACAACGTGCAAATTAATAAAAATATACTCCAATGCTTACAATTTAATAATTTATAAGAGTTTCAACTCCGCTCGAAAAGTCGGTAGTGGGGCCTACATCTCAGAATCTGACAAAACTCATAAAATCCGACAACCCATTCAACTACGAGTCCAACCATACTAATTTTACTCAAATCTGACTCCGAATTAACATTCAAATATCAAAAATTCATTTTATGGAATTATAGAAAATTCCTCCGATCTCTCTTGAAAAATCAATAGTCAAACGCCAAAAACGAAGATTAATTCATGAAATATAATCACAAGGGAGTCAAACATACTTACCCCAAGTTGTGTGGAAAAACTCCCCTCCAAAGTCGCCCAAACCGAGCTCCAAAATCCGAAAATGTGAATATAATGAGCAAAACCTCGATTATAGCTTCTGCCTAGGGTTTTCGCATATGCGATCGCATTGTCGCATCTGCAGTATACATCTCGCTTCAGTGAGAACAGCTTGGCCAGTAGTGATCGCTTCTGCGATGCCCAGGACCGCATCTGCGGTCATGCTTCTGCGCAAAACACTCTGCATTTGCGGACTCCTGCCCAGCTGCTCAGTCCGCTTCTGCGATGGGCTGCTCGCTTCTACGGAGTTGCTTCCACAGAAGCGGTTGCACCAATAACCCAAAATTCCAGTAGTTTCCAAAAATTTCAAATCGATATGAACCCCGTCTGAAACTTACCCGAGCCCCTCGGGACCCCGTACGAACATACCAACAAGTCCCAAAATATATTACGGACCTACTAGAGGCCTCAAATCACATATAACAACATCGAAATGACGAATCGCACCTCAATTCAAACTCAATAAACTTTAAATCTTTCAACTTCCAAATCTCACACCGAAACATATCAATTCCATCAGGAATGAACTCAAATTTTGCGTACAAGTCATAAATGACATAAAGAAGCTACTAAAATTTACAGAATTGCAATTCGTACTCAATATCATAAAAGTCAACTTTCGGTCAAACTTTCAAACCTTCAATTTCTTACTTTCGCCATTTCAAGCCAAATTCAACTACAGACTTCAAAATAAATATCTAGACACTCCTAAGTCCGAAATCACCATACAAACCTAACAGAACCATCAAAACTTCGTTCCGAGGTCAAATACTAAAAAGTCAAACCTGGTCAACTCTTCCAGCTTAAGGGTTCAGACACGTAATTCATTCTTCCGATCTAATTTCGAAATACCTGAAAAGCCAAAATCGACGATTCACACAAGTCATAATACATCATATGAAGCTATTCAAGACTTCAAATAGTTGAAATGAGAGTAAATGTTCTAGACAACAAGTCGTGTCGTTATAGTAATAATAACCCTACTAGTTCTCGGGGTCGCGAAAATGCTAGGAAGGGAAAGAGGATGGTAGGTCCTAGGGATAATACAACTTCCTCATTTCCACCCTCTTCAGAGATGCCTATGTCTTATTCTCAACCACACGGATATACAGAGCTGCCACAGTATCACGAGGCCTACACAGAGTCTTCCATCATATGGCCATAGGACTATTTGTTCGACATACAGTCCAGCTGCCTCACAACCATGTGGATCTTAGCCATCTGCATCATAGCCACGTGGATTGCATCCCTACATATCACAGACACTTGGATCATAATCATCCATATCACAGCCACTCGGGTCAAAACCATCAGTATCACAGCCACATGGGTCACATCCAGCTATGTCGTAGCCGCAGGGATCGCAACCATTTTCATCATCAACCCCATCTATTTTAGGACTTCGCCTGTGAGACCGTAGTTCTGAGCCCCCATCTACACTGTCTTCACATGCCTCTGATACACATGCTGAGGATGATGATCCAGAGGTAGTGCATTATGATTGTTGTGGCAGGATCATCATAGTCCCTGAGGGTAACAGGTAGGAGTTATTTGTTATTTTTGCGTTTATTATTTTTTATAATATTTTTACTAATATTTTCATGTATTTTTGTTATTAAATTGCAAGTTCAGGTCTGGTAAGAAGACTACGAAGATAATCACCAATGCGATCAAAAAGCTTTATGATGGCTCTTATGCGACATGGAGTGATTTCCCATACTCGCTGAAGGAGAAAATTTTCAATCAATTTAAGGTATAAATATTATTTTGTGTAGTTTAATAATTTAAATTTATGATGTTTCCATCTAATATTTAACTTTTGAAATATAGAGCAAGTGTGTATAGAAAGACCTCTATAGCGAGGAAGTGGCTACAAAATTTCATCATAAAGTCCTCAAGAGATTGGCGGATCATTTCTCGGATGGTAGAAAGAAGAACAAGAGGCTTGACTGGTGTCTGCAACATTTATGGGATGATTTGCTAAGGTAACGGTAGAGTGAGGAATTCTTAAAAAGGAGCGAACAAGGAAAAAAAGCTCGCTCATCCGAGAAGGGAGGCTCATTGCACACTAGGGGTGCTATTAGTATCGGAACAATAAGAAGAAGAATGGTAATTGCTTAAATTATTTTACTTTTCTAAGTATATCAATTCTATTTATTAACTAAATTAATTTATTTTCAGGAAAAGAAGTATGAGCGTCCAATGAGCCATGATGAGCTATTCAAGGAGACACATATTTTAAAGAAGAAGAAAGAGGGGGATGTAGATAGGTGGGTTGAGGACCGAGCAGAGACTGCATATGTAAGATTTCAATTTTCTTTAAGTGTTATAATTTACTTTTATAAGAATTTTTAAATACTAATTTAATTTAAAATAACATGGAGGAATTCATTCGTAGTCAGCCAGTTGGTGCATCAGGCGAGCCAACCCAACTTTCGGATGAGGATGCTGAAAGAATATGGTTGGAGGTTATTAGTGGTCCAAAACGGGGGAAGGTATATGGGCTTCCTGAGAAACAATTCCATTGCTATAGGTGTGGAATGCAAGGAATAAGGACTTCCTCACAGGGCAAGACACTTAATAGGGAGGGCCTCTCGGCTATGCAGGAGACAGTGACAAGGTTTACATCCAAGCTAGAAGCGGCCAAGGAAAGAGAAAGTCTTAGAGATGCCCAATTCCTTGGTATTCAAGCTCATATCAGATCTCTCTTTTCTACTGGAGATTTGCCGTTGCCCCGGTCTCGTGAGTCATCGCCAGAGGCTCCACCTCCACGTGATCGTTCCTCCCCTACTCCCCGTGATCGTTCTTCCCGTCCTCCACAAGATTGTTCTCTATACCATCTTGTAGATGAAAGTTCATCAGACGGTGGTGATGTTGTAGAAAATACCCATTGACCAATACATTGATATACTTTGAACTAGACTAATAGAACTAGTTTTGAATTAGATTGAACAATTTTGAACTTGTTGTAATTACTTAGTTTTTTCTTGCTTTTGCATTGTGATGTTTAATTGAACTTTGTTAGTTTTAAAGTGTTAATTGGATCTTTGGTTGGATTTGTGGTGAATTAGGGATTATATGTGGTGAATTGGGGGTATTGGTATGTTATTTTTATTTGGCAGATGGTGTAGCTACCAAAACATGTATTTTCTGCCAAACTTAATCCCAAAAAACTGACCAACCTTGATTGGTAACTAATAAAAAAAAATTAAATTGCAAAATACCGACCAATGTTGGTCGGTTAATGCACATTGAATTCTCAGAAATTCAACATTACCGACCAACTTTGGTCAGTAAGTTGGCTGCCCTATCCAGACCAACATTGGTCAGTATTCATAAATTTTAATTATTTATTAAAAATATAAATTTTCCAATACCGACCAAAGTTTGTCGGTAAGAAAAATTAATAAATTTAATACACCGACCAACATTGGTCGGTAATATTAAATTATTAAAATAACATTCTGACCATTATTGGTCGGTAAGTCAATTAAATTATCAGATGGTCGTGCGACAATGTAGGTCGGTAATTTCCGACCAACTTTGGTCGGTATGCTCTTCATACCTTCAAAATACCGACCACACGTAAATGATCGCGTTTTGGGCGGTTATTGGCCATTACCGACTGATTTTGGTCGATTGTTTTGGACGATGTTTCCCGAATTTCTAGTAGTGTATTGTTCTTAGATTGTAATTGATATATTATAGTTTGTTATAGTACAATTGATGGTAGTCTTATTTTATAGTTCTTATGTATTTCTCAATTCATGGTAAAAGAAATAAAAAAGGAAAGAAAAGGTCGAAAAAACACAAGATCAGACAAATTTAAAGGGCCAAACCAATCAAAAAAGAAAAAAAGAAACAAATGAAGAAACCAAATCACTGAAAACTTAACCCACCATCCGACTGTCCCGTTATCAAAATAATATGCATAGACTAATTATTTTATTTTATTTTATTTTTGCTGAAAATCTGATAATTACTTTATTTTATTTTGACAAAACATCATGAGAGAACCAGATAAGGAACCTGAAATAATTAGTTCCTTTGCGTTTAGAGTAACAAGTTAAATGTCTGGTTCAACTCTAAATGAAATTAGTTAAGGGAATAACAGAGAGAACAATAGAGGGAACAGATAGAGATCAGTTTCTCCGATCACAGTACATGTCAACTCCTTACAACTGTTAAAGTCATTGCTCATCGCACTACACACGCAACAGTGCAACAGTCACTTTATGGAGCATGTCTTGTACTAGATATTTGCTTACATCATCCCAATGACCTCTCACACACATATTATCAACATGAGGCAAGGGATTTCATTTGTCTAACACTTGCAAAAACTAAAATTTGATTTTTCTCTCTCAAGTGCTAGCCACCATCTCTCTCAAGAACAAAGCTGCTGCAACCTCAAGGACCAGATCCAAATATTGAAGATATCTTAAGTCCTTAGGTTTGTTGAGTTTTTGTTATTTGTTCTTCATTTGTAATCCTACACGACTTTCAATATGTGTCTTTGTTGGACAGATTTAATCCACTGTTTGGTTTAGTTTCTTGACTAGAGTTAGTCAAGGTTTGTTGCTTTGTAATAAAGTTATTACAAAGAGGCTTGCAATATAGTTATTGCAAGTAGGTGAGAGATTAAGAGTTTAATTTCTAGGTTACAATAGGTTGCAATCTAAAGTTGCTCGGTTAGTGAAGTTGAAATCCGACGAGTGTAGGTCGTGGTTTTTAATCCCGTGAGTTGGGAGTTTTCCAAGTAAAATATTATTGTGTTATTTACTTACCGCTGTGTGTGTATGTTCTGTGGGAACTGATAGAGAACCATGTTCTCTATACAGTTTGGTGGACCTTAAGTTTATATCAATTAATATCAGAGCAGGTTCTTTCTAAAGGGTTAACACCTAGAAAGGATCCTCATGGCTTCTCCACCAAACTTCGAGGAAGGATAATCAACATACATACCACCAAGATTCAACGTCCAATACTATGGTTGGTGGAAAATAAAAATGCATGACTTCATTATGGCTGAAGACTCCGAACTTTGGGACATAATTTGTGATGGTCCCTTTGTCCCTATGAAGGCTGTTGGAGAGGGAAAAAGGACTATTCCAAAGACAAGAAAAGAATACAATGATGTTGACCGAAAAGCTACTGAGAAGAACTTCAAGGAGAAGAAGATTCTTGTGTGTGGTATTGGACCAGACGAGTATAATCATATCTTGGCATGTGAATCAGCCAAGGAAATCTGGGAAGCTCTTCACACGGCTCACGAGGGAACTACTCAGGTAAAGCAATCCAAAATAGATTCGCTTACAACTGAGTATGAACTCTTTAAAGTAAAAGAGGATGAGTCCATTCAAGAGATGCATACTCGTTTCACCTCCGTAATTAATGAGCTTCACTCACATGGTGAAATCATTCCAACCAACAAGCTGGTACGAAAAATACTCAGTGTTTTACTAGGTTTGGAGGAAAGTAAAGTGAATGCTATCACTGAAGCCAAGGATTTGCAGAAGCTGACCATTGATGAACTCATTGAAAATCTCAAAACCTATGAGATGAAGAGAAAGAAAGATCTTGAAAGAAGAGAGCCCAAGAAGGAGAAGAACCTGGTTCTCAAAGATGCACACAGTGAATCAAGTAGTGATAAATCTGACATGACTTATCCACTCGAAGATTTTAAAAGATGATTTGTAAAAATGGTGGGATCCCAAAGAAAGGAAGTTACAACAGGAACTTCAAAGGAAATGATTGTTGTCATAAGTGTGGAAAACATGGACACTTCATTAATGATTGTCCTCTTCATAAGCATGATTATTACAAAACCAACACTGAAAAGGCGGCTAAGAGGAGCTAGGTCCCTGACAGAAAGTTCAAAAGAAGAGATGTTGCTAACAACATGGTAAAGCAAGCCCTGGTTGACAGGGAAGATTTCTCCAGTGAACCTGAAGGTGAATATGACCAAGGAGATACATCTACATCTATGATGGTTGCTGGCAATGAATCTTTAGAATATGAGTCAATCTTTGCACTCATGGCAAAATCTGATGATGATGAGGACAAGGAGGAAGATGAGGTAAGTTTTCTTGATGTTCAAAGAAATTTAAAAACTTACTCTAAGAAAAAATTGATGTCCTTAGAAAATGTGTTGATTGATGCCTATCATAGCCTCATTAATGAGAAAAATGCTTTAATTGAAGAAATTTGTGGCATAGAATAAAAGAGAGATGATATGGTAGTTTCCATTGTAGACTTAAAGGAACAATTGGAAGAAGGAACTAGAGAAAATACCTTGATGAAAAACTAAACGAAAAAATGGATGGACACCCCTAAGGGTAAAGAAGTGGCTAGTGATGCTCAACTTGAGCGTGTGAGTAAGATTAAGAAAGTTAAAACAAGTCTTGTTGCTGAGCTTGAAAAGAATAGACAACTTCAAGAGGATTTGAAAAGGGTTAAAAATGATTTTGATAAGTCACTTAAATGTACCTATTCCTTTGATGTAATCACTTCCATGTATAATAGTAATGGGGGGAACATGCAAGGAATCTGGTTCCACAAGGAAAAAGCCCCATATAACCCACATAGCCAGTATGTCACTGTGCCTGATAACTGACTTTGTACTTACTGTGGTAAGACTGGTCATTACCAACATTCATGTAAAGCAAAGTTTCCGTCCCAAAAGAAAAACAAAGTTTTTGTCAAAAACATTTCTACTTCTAAGGAACCCGATTCTCTGAAAAAAGAAATATGTGATGCCTACATGGACAAAAAGAAATTTGATTCGCCCCTTCCCTTATTGCAAGGGACTCAAACTTGTTTGGGTTCCTAAGACTAATCTCTGATTCCCTTGTGCAGGCAGTAGTGAAAGGAAGTAGTAAAAAATGGTACATGGATAGTGGCTGCTCTAAACACATGACTGGAAGAATGGATGATTTTCTTTCACTCAAGGCCCTGCAAGGTGGGAGTGTATCCTTTGGAAATATTGGGAAAACACTCTCTCACTTAATTGAGAATGTGTATTATGTGAATGGCTTGAAGTATAGCATGCTGAGTGTCTCTCAATTCTACGACAAAAGAAACAAAGTAGAGTTCCTGTCAAAGTCTTGCACTGTCACCAATCTTATAACTGGTGAAGTGGTTCTTATTGCTAAAGGTTCAAAAACATTTATGTTGCAGACTTTGAATCTTTGATGGTGGTAATCTTACATGACTGAGTGCTATTGATGATGATGCTGAACTATGGCACAGAAGATTGGTACATGCAAGCTTTACTCTGTTGAACAAGCTGATCAAGAAGGACCTGGTTTGTGGGTTGCCGAAGTCAAAGTTCAAATATCACAAGGTGTGTGATGCATATGTGAAAAGGAAGCAAGTCAAGTCCTCATTCAAGACAAAGAACTAAGTGAGCATTTTAAGGACACTGGATCTTCTCCATATGGATTTGTGTGGACCTATGAGGATGCCTGACAGAGGAGGAAAGAAGTACATCTCCGTTATTATTGTTGACAATTCAAGAATCACATGATAAGTATGATCAAGATGGAGATTATTCAAAGGTCCCCGGAGAGGTAATTGATATGGCAAATCGGAAGGCTGATCTAATGAGTCAAGTCAAGGAATCCAGTGAAGAAAATGCAGCAGAACTTCCAAATGATTTGGAGGAACCTGGTCCTTCCATCACAGCAATTGAAGCTAACAATAGAGTTGTTGATGCTGTGTCCATCAATGCCAATGATGGGTCTCACATGGCGGAACCTGGTCCCTCACATCCTAAAACCCATGCGTCAAACTGGAAGCACAAACGCTCACATCCATTCCGAAACGTAATCACTCCTCTGGATTCAGGGATTCATACTAGATACAAGGCTAGAAATATGTTTAATTTCTCAGCTTTCTTGTCTCAAATTGAGCCGAAAAACATCAAGAAAGAATTGAAAGATGTTGATTGGATTGTTGCCCTGCCAGAGGAGCTCCATCAATTTGAGAGGAACAACGTGTGACGCCAGGTTCCTCGACCCTCAAATAGAGTTATTATTGGAACTAGGTAGGTAGTCAGAAACAAGCTTGATAAATTTGTCAATACAACAAGAAATAAAGCCAGACTGGTGGTCCAAAGCGATAATCAAGAAGAAGGAATTGACTATGATGAGACTTTTGCCCCAGTTGCTTTAATGGAAGCCATCGGAATTCTTATTACCTTTGCATCTCATATGGAATTCAAACTGTTCCAAATGGATGTCAAAAGTGCATTTTTGAATTGATATTTAAAGGAAGAATTTTTCTTCAAACTACTACCTAGTTTTGAGTGTCATGAGCATCCCGATCATGTGTTCAAACTTGATAAGGCATTATATGGGTTGAAATAGGCCCCTCATGCAAGGTAAGAAAGGTTGTCCAAATTTCTTCTTGAAAATGGCTTTACAAGAGGAAAAATCGATAACACACTATTTTTGAACATGGGAGGAACCTGCTCATCTTGCAAGTTTATGTTGACGACATCATCTTTGGTACAACAAATGATTCCTTGTGTGAGGAGTTTGCAAAGCTTATGGGAAGAGAGTTTGAAATGAGCATGGTGGGGGAATTGAATTTTTTTCTTAGGGTTGCAAGTTAAGCAAACCCCTAAGGGAACGATCATAAGTTAGCAGAAATACATTAAGGAGCTTCTGAAAAGGTTTGAGATGGAAAGCAAAAGACCATTGATACTCTCATTGCTACTGCCACTTGTCTATACATGGACAAACCTGGTTCTCCTGTAAATGAAACTATGTATCGAGGTATCATTGGATCTCTCTTGTACCTAACAGCCAGCATTCCTAACATTGTGTTTAATGTTGGGTTGTGTGCTAGATTCCAATCAAGTCCTAAAGATTCTCATTTGAAAGCTGTCAAAAGAATCCTGAGGTATCTCTACGGAAAGCAGGCCTTGGTCGTCTATTATCCTTGAGGAGATAATTTTGACTTGATTGGGTATACTAATGTTGATTATACTGGTTATCTGGTGGATAGAAAGAGCACATCTGGCATGGAATACTTTTTGGGATCTTTCTTGATTTCATGGGCTACAAAGAAACAAAATTATGTGGCCCTCTCTACTACAAAAGCTAAATATGTAGTAACTGCCTCCTGTTGTGCCCAACTGGTGTGGATCGAGCAACGATTGGAATACTTTTGTGTATTCTCTGATTGTGTGTAACTGCTATGTGACAACACAAGTTTCCTTAATATGGCAGATAACCTGGTCCCTCTATGATTGGCTATGAAAGGATGGTAAGGTAAATTACTAAAAAGTATTTTCTGGCAATTTCTAACTTAATTATATACCATTATAGGTAAACAAGTGGCTAATGACATTGTAAATTTTTGAAGGATGATGCTCGTATTTATAAAATTTGTCAAGGAACGTGGTTCCCATGACTTGGGTTAGTAGTTCCTCTTACACTCATATGCATTTTGAACTACTAGTGTACCACATCATTAATTGCCTCCGCTTCTTCTCATATCTCTTAAATCGACCCAACTACCCATCCCTTTTTCTCACACCTTATTGTAACCGGTCCCTCTTTTCCCTATAAATACCCCAAACCCTCTTTTTGTGTCTTCCCTCTCTTAGAGTCAACCATTTCTTCACCACAATCTGAGTCTCCCAAAGTGACTAAAGACATCCCTATTATGTCTCCGTATCTCGAAGCATAACTATCTAGATATGAGTGTCGATTCCTGATAGGATGGATGGTGTGTTGTGTCTGGTGTTTTTGAAACTCAATGTGCTCAGGGTTTTGATCTGAATATTTCTTCAACATCAGGTAATGCTCCATCCTCTTTTACTGATACTGCATTATTGAGAACTATTGTGGGTAAGATAAGTGAATTGTTTTTACTGTTGTTGCTATGGAACGTCTAGTTGGGGATTCTTTGTCTGGTGATGTAGGTACTAGGACTTAGAGGGAAGAACTAGGAAATGTGGACCAGGTGGCTAAAAGTGACCAAGCACTAGTTAGTACTATAGGGGAGCGTACAGAGGGACTTGGTCCCTCTGACCAAGAGGAGTTCTCAGCTCCTACCTGGGATGAAACTCCTAGATCAACTAGATAGCCCCTGGGCAGTACTGACCCTTCATCTTGTGATGACCCAAAATGTCATCTTTAAAGTTAATAATTAATTTTGTGTTCTAAGACCTCAAAAAATACTATTTATGATTTCTCGACTTGCGTGCACAGTCCGTAAATTTTTTTAGAAAGTTTTTATGTGAAAAACGGATTAAAATGTGAATTAGAGCTTTAAAACTCAATTGAGTTGACTTTGGTCAACATTTTGAGCAAACAGACTCAGATCAGTATTTTCAAAGTTCCGATAGATTCGTATCGTGATTTAGGACTTGGGCGTATGCCCAGAATCAAATTTCGAGATCCCTAGCCCGAGTTATGGAATTTTGATAAAAACTTAAAAGTTTAAGTTCAAATAGTGACCGGATGTCGAATTATATGCAAACGACCCCAGAATAGAATTTTGATGATTCCAACAGCTCCGTATGGTGATGTTTGACTTAGAAGCGTGATCAAAATTTTATTTGGAAGTCCGTAGTAAAATTAGGCTTGAAATGGCTAAAATAGAAATTTAAAGTTTGAAAATTTGACCGGGGAGTTGACTTTTTGATATCGGGGTCGGAATCCAGTTCTGAAAATTTTTACAACTCCGTTATGTCATTTGTGACTTGTGTGCAAAATTTGAGGTCAATCGGACTTGATTTGATAGGTTTCGACATCGAATGTAGAAGTTGGAAATTCTAAGTTTCATTAAGCTTGAATTGGAGCATGAGTCGTGATTTTAGTGTTGTTTGATGTGATTTGAGGTTTCAAATAAGTTTGTTTGATATTTTAGGACTTGTTGGTGTATTTGGTTGAGGTCCCGAGGGTCTCGGGTGAGTTTCGGATGGTTAACGGATAAAAAAATGGGACTTAAACAGCCGCTGCAAAAGCTGCTACAAATTTTCTTCTGCTGTGCAATCGAGCCCAAAAATCGAAGGCTAGAAATCGAGCCCAAAAATCAAGCCTAGAAATCGAGTCGAGGATCGAAGGCAGGCTCGAGAGCCTAATTTACTGTTTTCACCATAAATTAGTGTTTGAGATTGAAATTTGAAAAAATCTAGAAATCTCATAGAAACAAAATTTTGAGATTTCGGTATCGATTCGGAGTCGGATTTGAGTGAAACTGGTATGGTTGGACTCGTAATTGAATGGACTGTCGGATTTCATAACTTTTGCCGAATTCCGAGATGTGGGTCCCGCGGGCGAATTTGTAATTAATTTCGGGATTTTTATTAAAATGTAGTATTTCCTTATAGAATTTATTTCCTATAATTTTTAGTGGTTGTATCGAATTATTTTTGCTAGATTCGAGCCAGACAGAGTTGGATAATCGTGGAAAAGGCAAAATTTTGGATTAAATTGGAGCAAGACGAGGTAAGTCTCTTGTCTAATCTTGTGAGGGGAAAATTACCTCATAGGTGATTAAGATTAAATAATTATTACTAATTGTGGGGGCTACGTACACACAAGGTGACGAGAGTCCGTGCGTAGCTACTATTAATGCTAAAGTCCGGGTAGTTTAGGACTCAAAGCATGTATTACTTGTGTAAATGGTATTCTTTGATTAATTAATAGTAATTGATATATATATATGAATATATTGTGAATTGTTTGGTAAAGATATTAAAGGATGAAAATCTCATAGGCTTGATTTCTATTTAAATCAATTAATTGTCAAAAGAAATTGTTCTCCTCCCAAATTTATCATATAATAAATATACTGTCCATCCGGAGGCACATAAGAAAATATCCTCCTTTCTTGTGGAGCGGGCCGAATGCCTCGGCAGGATAGATGCATCTATGGATCGCGCCGCATGTCCCTCGGCAGTGTACACGACACTCTGGATCGGGCCGTACGTCCTCGGCAGAAATCGTGCTTAATAATAATAATTACACGATACGTTAATAAATTATTTCAGCTTGTGAAGCTAATTAATAAATTGAAAAATCCTTGGAATTTAATAAATTATTATTCTTGCTCGTTAAGGAATTAATTGGTACTCCTGTAAATGGGATTTAATTGATAAATTGGAAATTATTTGAGTTGAAGGAATTTAATTAATATATTGAGAATTGTTACATTTGAAGGAATTTGATTATTTTCGTTGATTAAATAAATTATTTATAAATTCTGTAAATCATGCTGATTTGAATATCCTAATTTTATTTCAATTATCATTGACCCATAGTGAGTGTCTAAGTCGGCCATCTCGTCTCTACCACTTTGAGATTAGGCTTGATACTTACTGGTAGACGTTGTTTACGTACTCATACTATACTTGCTGCACTTTTTGTGCAGGATCTGAGACAGGTACTGGTGGAGGACCTATCATCACATATCCACGTCATCCCGAGGCATAGTGATAAGCTGCCTTTCTGTGCCGTTCTGCAGCTACCAGTGTCTCTTCTGATATTTATATTCTGTCTATTTCATTTCACACAGTATTTGAAGTTTTGTATAATTTACTAGATGCTCATGCACTTATGACACCGGGTCTTGGCACACACACATTGGTAGAAGTTGGTATTTTATTATTTTCTTGGAATAAAAGTTTAACCAATGTACGTATGATTTATTCGTTGGCTTGCCTAGCTGTAGTGTTGGGCGCCATCACGACCTATAGGTGAAATTGGGTCGTGACAACATGGTATCAGAGCACTAGGTTCACGTAGGTCTCACAAGTTATGAGCAGACCTAATAGAGTCTTGCGGATCGGTACGGAGACGTCTGTACTTATCTTCGAGAGGCTATATGGTGTTAGGAAACTACCTTTCTTCATATTCCATCGTGCAATTGATGTAGTACTAAATATCCTTCTCTTATTCTCTCACAGATGGTGAGAACACGCTCTAATGAGATTCCAGACCAGGGAAGAGCTACTCCCCCAGTTGCTAGAGGCCGAGGTAGAGGCCGAGGGAGGGCTCCAGCCCGTGGTAGAGGGCGAGGACGTCCCAGGACTATTCCGGTTATGCCGCCAGTGGATCCAGTAGAGAATCCCATTATTGAGGAGCAGGGTGAGGTGCCTGTGGCAGAGCCAGCTCCGGTGGACTTCACATCTGCACCGGGATTTCAGGATGTTATGGGTCGTATACTGCGATTCATGGATAATATGACTCAGGTCGGTTTATTTCCGGCAGACCCAACCACATCTCAGGCAGGCGGGGGAGCACAGACCCCTACCACGCAGGCTCATGGACAAGCAACTGCTGTATATCAGACCCAAGGTGCACTACCCATGGTTGGAGTCCAGCCAGTGGCAGCAGCTACACCTGAGCCCAGGCCAGCTGTAGCCGCGGATCCTCAGAAACTATTGGACAGATGGACTAGGCTACATCCTCCTGTCTTCGGGGGTGAGCGACATGAGGATCCACAGGATTTCATTGATCGTTGCAAGGATAGACTGTACAACATGAGGATATTGGAGTCCCATGGGGTTGATTTCGCTACTTTTCAGCTAGAGGGTAGAGCCCGTAGATGGTGGCAGTCTTATGCTCTTGGCAGACCAGCAGATTCTCCTCCCATGACTTGGGACAGGTTTCACCCGTATCTTCTTGGACAGGTATATTCCACCCTCCTAGAGGGAAGAGTTGCGGTTTCAGTTTGAGCAGCTCCAGCAGGGTCAGATGTCAGTGACCGATTATGAGGCGAGGTTTTCTGAATTATCTCGCCATGCACTAATGATACTCCCTACTGAGGCGGAGAGAGTGCGGAGGTTTGTAGCCGGTTTACATATTGGTATTCAGGCCACTATGGCTCGAGAGGTTGAGATGGGTACTTCTTTTGAGCGAGTTGTGGAGATAGCCCGGAGGATTTAGGGTGTACGTCAGCGGAGCCGAGAGCAGATTATGAAAGATAAGCAGTTCAGGTACTCTGGAGAGTTCAGAGGTGCTCCGTCCTGGGGCAGAGGTCAGTTCGTGAGGGGACAGTCCAGCAGACCCCCATATCCAGCACCACCACCTCCTCGAGGTGCTCCAGTGCGACCTTATCTCAATGCTATCCCAGAGAGTTCTTACCGCCCACTAGCTATTCAGGGTCCTCCTAGTGGGTATTCAGGTCCCCAGGGCCAGACACTTAATCAGCAGCCCATCGCATCGAAGAGTTGTTACGAGTGCGGGGATCCCAGTCACCTACGGAGGTTTTGCCCCAGGCTTCGGGGTAGACCAGTATAGCAGGGTCAGCAGCCTATGCTTACCGAACCAGTTACTCCACTAGTAGTCCGACCACCCAGAGGTGGAGGACAGGTGGGTAGGGGCCGTCCTAGAGGTAGAGGTCAGCCAGGCGGAGGCCAGCTAGTTGGCGCTCCAGCTCGATTTTATGCTTTTCCGGCTAGACCAGATGCAGAGGCCTCAGATGCTGTGATTACAGGTATTATTTATGTTTGTGGCAAAGGTTCCTCAGTATTATTTGATCCAGGATCTACGTATTCATATGTGTCATCTCTATTTGCTCCATTCCTGGGTGTTTCTCATAAGTCCTTGAGTACTCCTGCTTATGTGTCCACTCCTGTGGGCGATTCTGTTGTTGTGAACTGGATCTACCGGTCTTGTATTATTATATTCTGTGGTTATGAAACTAGAGTAGATCTCCTAGTGCTTGAGATGACCGATTTTGAAATTATTCTGGGTATGGACTGGTTATCTCCATATCATGCTATTCTAGATTGTCATGCCAAGACTGTTACCTTGGCTATTCCAGCATTGCCTAAGCTGGAGTGGAAGGGTTCGCCTGTTAGTTCATTTAATCGAGTTATTTCTTTTATAAAGGCTCAACACATGGTTGAGAAGGGTTGTTTGGCTTATCTAGCCTATGTTCGGGATACTACTGCAGAGACTCCGGCTATTGATTCAGTGCCTGTAGTTCGGGAGTTCCCCGATGTATTTCCGTCAGATCTTCCAGGTATGCCACCTGATCGTGATATTGATTTCTGTATTGACTTGGCTTCAGATACCCAGCCTATATCTATCCCACCGTATCGCATGGCTCCGAAAGAATTGAAAGAATTGAAAGAACAGCTTGAAGAATTACTAGCCAAAGGGTTTGTCAGACCGAATGTATCGCCTTGGGGTGCACCAGTATTGTTTGTGAAAAAGAATGATGGAACAATGCGGATGTGTATTGATTATCACCAATTGAACAAAGTCACTATTAAGAACAAGTACCCGTTGCCGCGTATTGATGATTTATATGACCAGTTGCAGGGTGCTAGGGTATTCTCTAAGATCGACTTGAGGTCGGGGTACCATCAGTTGAAGATTCGGGATTCGGATATTCCGAAGACTGCTTTCCGTACTAGATATGGTCATTATGAGTTTCTGGTAATGTCTTTTGGTTTAACTAATGCCCCGGCAGCATTTATGGATTTGATGAACAGGGTATTCATGCCATATATTGACTCATTTGTCATTGTCTTCATTGATGACATTTTGATCTACTCACGTAGTAAGGAGGAGCATGAGCAGCATATGAGAGTAGTGCTTCAGACATTGCGGGAACAAAAGCTATATGCTAAGTTCTCTAAATCTGAGTTTTGGCTAGAGTCTGTAGCATTTTTGGGACATATCGTATCGGGCGAAGGTATTAAAGTTGATCCCAAAAAGATTGAGGCAGTTTAGAATTGGCATCGTCCCACTTCGGCGACGGAGATCAGGAGTTTTCTGGGTTTGGCAGGTTATTATCGTCGGTTGGTGGAAGGTTTTTCATCTATTGCAGCACCTTTGACCAAATTAACCCAGAAGGGTGCTCCATTCCGATGGTCCGATGATTGTGAGGTGAGCTTTCAGAAGCTCAAGACATCATTGACTACAGCACCAGTGTTAGTGTTGCCTTCCGGTTCGGGGATGTATACAGTGTATTGTGACGCTTCGCGCGTTGGCTTGGGTTGTGTATTGATGCAGGAAGGGCAAGTTATTGCATATGCTTCACGTCAGCTGAAGCCCCACGAAGAGAATTATCCGATACATGATTTGGAGTTAGCTGCGATTGTTCACGCTCTTAAGATTTGGAGGCATTATCTTTATGGGGTGTCTTGTGAAGTTTACATTGATCATCGCAGTTTGCAGCATTTGTTCAAGCAGAGGGACTTAAATTTGAGACAGCACAGATGGCTGGAGTTACTAAAAGATTATGATATTACTATCTTGTATCATCCGGGCCTGCAGATGCCTTGAGCAGAAAGGCGGAGAGTATGGGTAGTTTGGCTTTCATTTCAGCAGAGGAAAGGCCATTAGCCTCAGATATTCAATCCTTGGCTAACAGACTTGTGAGGCTGGATATTTCAGAGACCAGCCGAGTTCTTGCATGTGTTGTGGCCCGGTCTTCACTATTTGAACAGATCAAGGCTCGCCAGTATGATGACCCACACTTGGTGGTTCTTCATGAAACAGTACTACGAGGTGGTGCCAAGGAAGTCACTATTGGTGCAGATGGTGTTCTACGACTCCAGGATCGTCTGTGTGTTCCTAATGTGAATGAACTGAGGAAAAAGATCCTGGAGGAGGCACACAGTTCTCGATATTCTATTCATCCAGGTGCTACGAAGATGTATCGTGATTTGAGGCAGCATTATTGGTGGCGACGAATGAAAAATGACATAGTTGAGTATGTAGCTCGGTGTCTAAATTTCCAGCAAGTTAAATATGAGCACCAGAGGCCAGGTGGCCTACTCCAGCAGATGACCATACCAGAGTGGAAATGGGAACGAATTACTATGGATTTTGTAGTTGGGTTGCCGCGGACCTTGAGGAAGTTTGATGCAGTTTGGGTGATTGTTGACAGGTTGACTAAGTCGGCACATTTTATTCCTGTTGTGACTACGTATACTTCAGAGAGGTTGGCCCAGATTTATATTCAGGAGATAGTTCGGTTGCACGGTGTGCCAATTTCCATCATATCAGATAGAGGTCCTCAGTTTACTTCACATTTCTAGAGAGCAGTACAGAGTGAGTTGGGGACCCATGTAGAACTCAGCACAGCCTTTCATCCGCAGACCGATGGACAGTCAGAGAGGATAATTCAGATTTTGGAGGATATGCTCAGGGCATGTGTGATTGACTTCGGAGGTTAGTGGGATGGTTTCCTGCCTTTGGCCGAGTTTGCTTATAATAACAGTTACCAATCCAGCATCGAGATGGCTCCATTTGAGGCTTTATATGGTCGGCGATGTCGTTCACCTATCGGATAGTTTGAGCCAGGTGAGACTAAGTTATATGGCACTGATTTGGTAAGGGATGCCTTAGAAAAGGAAAATTGATTCAGGAGCAACTTCGTACAGCACAGTCCAGACAAAAGAGTTACGCGGATCAGAAAGCGCGTGATATATCATTTATGGTAGGTGAAAAAGTTCTCTTGAAGGTTTCGCCGATGAAGGGAATTATGAGATTCGGGAAGAAGGGCAAATTGAGCCCAAGGTTTATAGGCCCATTTGAGGTGTTGAAACGAGTTGGGGAGGTTGCTTATGAGCTTGCCTTGCCTCCCAGCCTATCGGGAGTTCATCCGGTGTTTCACGTATCTATACTCCGGAAGTATCATGCCGACCTATCATATGTGTTAGACTTCAGCACAGTTCAGCTAGATAATAGCTTGGGTTATGAAGAGGAGCCAATTGCTATTGCTGATAAACAGGTTCGCCAATTGAGATCCAAGAGGATTTCTGCAGTAAAAGTCCAGTGGAGGGGCCAACCAGTCGAGGAAGCGACTTGGGAGACCGAGGAAAACATGCGGAGCAGATATCCAGACTTATTCAGCACTTCAGGTATAATTCTAAACCCGTTCGAGGACGAACGTTTGTTTAAGAGGTGGAGAATGTAATGACCCAACCGGTCATTTTAACTTTTAGAACCCCGTTCCCTAAAATAAAACTTCCCGTAGGTGCTTGTAATGATTTATGACTTGCGGGGATGGTTGGTTCGGGATTTGGAAGTGTTTGGGGTGAAACCGGAACATTTGGTTCCTTAAGTTGGCCTTAATGTGCTAAATTTGACTTCGGTCAACATTTTTAGAAAACGACCCCGGAATAGAATTTTGATGATTCCAACAGCTCCGTATGGTGATTTTGGACTTAGGAGCATGATCGGAATTTTATTTGGAAGTCCGTAGTGAAATTAGGCTTGAAATGGCTAAAATAGGAATTTAAAGTTTGAAAGTTTGACCGGGGAGTTGACTTTTTGATACCGGAGTCGGAATCCAGTTCTGAAAATTTTCATAGCTTCGTTATGTAATTTATGACTTGTGTGTAAAATTTGAGGTCAATCGGAGTTGATTTGATAAGTTCCGACATTGAATGTAGAAGTTGAAAACTCTTAGTTTCATTAAGCTTGAATTGGGGTATGATTCATGGTTTTAGCGTTGTTTGATGTGATTTAGAGGTTAGACTAAGTTCGTATGATGTTTTAGGACTTGTTGGTATATTTGGTTGAGGTCCCGAGGGCCTCGGGTGAGTTTCGGATGGTTAACGGATCAAAAGTTGGACTTAAAAAGTTGCTGCAATTTTCTCTTCTGCTACATATTCTGGGCTATGATCGAGCCTCAGATCGAGCCCCAGATATCGAGCCTCAGATCGAGCCCCAGATATCGAGCCCTTGATCGAGGCCTGAGTCGAAGCCAGGGACGAGGCTCAGTATCGAAGCCTCGATCGAAGGTAAGGCTCGAGGGCTAGGATCGAGAACCATGCTCGATGCCCTGATCGAAGGCTCAAGCTCGATGCCATGATTGAGGCTATGATCGAAGGCCCAACCTTGATTCCCTGATCGAGGCCATGACCGAGGTCCAGGCTCGAGCCTGTGATCGAAGCCCCGATCGAGGCCCAGTTCGAGGACCAGTTCCGAAGGCTGCTGGGCAGTTTTATAAAAAGAGGGCATTCGTCCCATTTGCCATTTTTGACGAACTTAAGCTTTAGCACAGACGACTTTTGGCAGATTTTAAAGGGAAAAATATTGGGGTAAGTGATTCTAACTCGGATTTGGTCTACATATACAAGTATATCATTGTTTTCACCATAAATTAGTGTTTGAGATTGAAATTTGGAAAAATCTAGAAATCTCATAGAAACGAAATTTTGAGATTTCGGTATCGATTCGGAGTCGGATTTGAGTGAAACTGGTATGGTTGGACTCGTAATTGAATGGGTTGTCGGATTTCATAACTTTCGCCGGATTCCGAGATGTGGGCCCCACGGACAAGTTTTTAATTAATTTCGGGATTTTTATTAAAATGTAGTATTTCCTTATGGAATTTATTTTCTATAATTTTTAGTGATTGTATCGAATTATTTTGACTAGATTCGAGCCAGACAGAGTTGGATAATCGTGGAAAAGGCAAAATTGTGGATTAAATTGGAGCAAGACGAGGTAAGTCTCTTGTCTAATCTTGTGAGGGGGAAATTACCTCATAGGTGATTAAGATTAAATAATTGTTGCTAATTGTGGAGGCTACGTACGCACGAGGTGATGAGAGTCCGTGCGTAGCTACTATTAATGCTAAAGTCCGGGTAGTTTAGGAATCAAAGCATGTATTACTTGTGTAAATTGTATTCTTTGATTAATTAATATTAATTGATATATATATATGAATATATTGTGAATTGTTTGATAAAGATATTAAAGGATGAAAATCTCATAGGCTTGATTTCTATTTAAATCAATTAATTGTCAAAAGAAATTGTTCTCCTCCCAAATTTATCATATAATAAACATACTGTCCTTCCGGAGGCACATAAGAAAATGTCCTCCTTTCTTGTGGAGCGGGCTGAACGCTTCGGCAGGATAGATGCATCTATGGATCGCGCCGCACGTCCCTCGGCAGTGTACACGACACTCTGGATCTGGCCGTACATCCTCGGCAGAAATCGTGCTTAATAATAATAATTATACGATACTTTAATAAATTATTTCAGCTTGTGAAGTTAATTAATAAATTGAAAAATCCTTGGAATTTAATAAATTATTATTCTTGCTCGTTAAGGAATTAATTGTTACTCCTGTAAATGAGATTTAATTGATATATTGGAAATTATTTGAGTTGAAGGAATTTAATTAATATATTGAGAATTGTTACATTTGAAGGAATTTGATTATTTTCGCTGATTAAATAAATTATTTGTAAATTCTATAAATCATGCTGATTTGAATATCCTAATTTTATTTCAATTATCATTGACCCATAGTGAGTGCCGGCCATCTCGTCTCTACCACTTTGAGATTAGGCTTGATACTTAGTGGGTACACGTTGTTTACGTACTCATACTACACTTGCTGCACTTTTTGTGCAGGATCTGAGACAGGTACTGGTGGAGGACCTATCATCACATATCCACGTCATCCCGAGGCATAGTGGTAAGCTGCCTTTCTGCGCCGTTCTGCAGCTACCAGTGTCTCTTCTGATATTTATATTCTGTCTATTTCATTTCAGACAGTATTTGGAGTTTTGTATAATTTACTAGATGCTTATGCACTTGTGACACCAGGTCTTGGCACACACACATTGGTAGAAGTTGGTATTTTATTATTTTCTTGGAATAAAAGTTTAACCAATGTACGTATGATTTATTCGTTGGCTTGCCTAACTGTAGTGTTGGGCGCCATCACGACCTATAGGTGAAATTGGGTCGTGACACTCGAGAACCATGATCGAAGGCAAGGCTCGAGGGCGATGATCGAAGGCAGGCTCGAGGGCCATGATCGAAGGCAACCTCGAAGGCCAGTGATCGAAGGCCACTGATCGAAGACCCAGGATCGAGGGCTATGACCAAGGCCAGTGATCGAAGGCCATAAAGATCGAAGCCATGATCGATAGCCAGGATCGATGGCTGTGATCGAGCCCTAGGGTCGAGGGCCATGATTGAAGCCATGATCGAAGGCCATGACCGAGGTCCATGATCGAGGGCAATGACCGAGGGCCATGATCGAGCCCCAGGATCGAAGGTCCATGATCGAGGTCCAGCCCGGACAGATCTGTAAGTTTATAAAACTAGGGATTTCGTCCCATTATCCATTTTTGATGAACTTGAGCTTGAGCAGAAGCGATTTTGACAGATTTTCATGGAAAACTATTTGGGTAAGTGATTCTAACTCGTATTTGGTCAATATACATGAATATATCATTGTTTTTACCATTTAATTAGTGTATTGAGATGGAAATTTGAAAAATTCTTGAAATCTCTTAGAAACGAATTTTCGAGATTTTGGTATTGATTCGGAGTCAGATTTGAGTGAAATTGGTATGGTTGGACTCGTAATTGAATGGGTTATCGGATTTTAGGAGTTTTGCTGGATTCCGAGATGTGGGCCCCACGGGTGATTTTTGAGCTAATTTCGGATTTTATTGAAAAATATAGTATTTTCTTATGAAATTGATTCCTATAATTTTTGTTGACATTATCGAATTAATTATGACTAGATACGAGTCGATCGGAGTCGGAAAATCGAGGAAAAAGCATACTACTTGTTTAAATTGGAGCAAGTCGAGATAAGTGACTTGTCTAACCTTGTGTGGAAAAAACTTTCCCTAGGATTGATATTAATTGTAATATGATGAAAGTCGTATACACGAGGTGACGAGTGTGTACACGGGTTAAATGTGAAGGATTATGTTTTTAAATTGAGTAGATCACTATTGCATATTAATTAAATTATTAAATCTTGTTATATTCTCCATCATTGATTTGATTTATATACTTTAAATTTGCTTGGCCTTTTTCCTGCTAATTATTTTACCTGTTTAGTTGGAACTTGGTTTCTTTTCTTCTGTGCATTATTTGAAGGTCGATTTTCTTTAAAATAAATATTATTAATATGAAGTATTTGACATTTTAAATTTGGTATTCAAGCAACGTATTAAAGATTTTGAAATATTATTTTGCTGAATTATTTATTCCTGAATATTTGTGTAAGATTTTCGTACTTATTGTGATGGAGCCGTGAGCTCTTTATTGTGGAAGAATATTATTGATAATTTATTTTGGCATGAGCCGTGAGCTCTTTATTGTGGAAAAATATTATTGGTGATTTATTTTGGCATGAGTCGTGAGCTCTTTATTGTGGAAAATATTGTTGTTGAATTATGTTGGCAAGTTAAATTATTTGAGCACTTGAGGTGCAAATTGTGATATATTGTGATATTGATACGCATGCAGTGGTATAAGGTCTGGGTATTAAAATGCATGCGGTGAGATAAGGGTGGCTTGATACGCGTGGCTAGTAGGGGGAACTACTAGAAGTCATGCGGTGTGATAAGGATGACTAAAACGCGGGATGCTATTTCGGAAAAAATGTTTTCTTTAAAATAAATTGTGAAGGCTCCCGCGGTGAGATAAGGAAATGTGATATTGTGAATTTATTTATGATTTGGGACTACGAGGCGGTACCTCGTGAGTTCCCTTGTTGATATTGATTTATGGCCATAGTTGCCTTTGATTATTTGTTATGATTTTCATAAAGTTGAAAGGAATTCTGTTTTGATTCCACGAGATATTATTTGCCATTATTTTGTGTAATTAAATGGTGACATGCTACTTGATTCATTTTCATTGTCATTTTATTTTATTATATTGTTAAACATTGTACCATGCAATTATTATTTTCCAGTAGGGCCTGACCTGATCTTGTCACTACTCTACCGAAGTTAGGCTTGGCACTTATTGGGTACCACTGTGGTGTACTCATACTACACTTCTGCACATATTTTTGTGCAGATCCAGGTACTCCTTACCAACCCCGACATCTGTCAGTTACCTGTACATGGAGACTTCGAGGTATATCTACCAGCATCCGCAGACTCCGTAGTCCCCTTCTATCATTATTGTGTTGCTTCCTTATTTTCTTTAGACCTTGATATATATAGAGACATTGAGGATAAATTCTTAGAAGCTTGTGACTTATTTCTACTGGGTTTTTGTAGTTGTAATTTTTTGAATGGTAGTTTATTTATTTCAGATATTTATGATTATTCTGCATTGATAGGCTTACCTAATCTTAGAGACTAGGTGCCATCACGACCTCCAATGGAGGGAATTTGGGGTCGTGACAAGTTGGTATCAGTGCACTAGGTTCATAGGTGTTATGAGTCACAAGCAGGTTTAGTAGAGTCTTGTGGATCGGTACGGAGACGTCTGTACTTTTCTTCGAGCGGCTATGGAACTATTAGGAAATATTCACTTCTTTGATTCCTTATCGTGCGCCTTTGTTCATTTCGAAGTTCTAAACAATTGTCTTTTTACTCTCTCACAGATGGTGAGGACACGCGCAACTGGATCCGATGATCAGACAACCGTGCCCCCTGTTGGAGCCGTAAGAGGCAGAGGCCGAGGAAGACCACGTGGTGCAGCCAGAGCACCTGCACGAGCTGCTGCAGCAGAGCCACCAGTAGCTTCAGTTGGAGAGCAGGCACCTGAGACGCCTGTTACTACTTCTGCACTTCAGGAGACTCTTGCCCAGGTTTTGAGCATGTTTGGCACTCTAGCTCAGGCAGGGTTAATTCCACTTGCTCCTGCCACATCTCAGGCCGGGGGAGGATCACAGACTCCCGCCGCCCGTACTCCAGAACTGCGAGCCCAAGTTGACCATGCCTTAGAGGTTATACCAGTGCAGCCAGTTGTCCCAGTTCGGCCTAAAATTAGGACAACAGTTTCAGAGGGGAGCAACTCAGGCTCGAGAGGTACAAGAAGTACCACCCTCCCACTTTCAGCGGCTTAGCTTCAGAGGATGCTCCGGGTTTTCTAGAGGAACGTCACCGTATCCTTCGTACTATGGGAATTGTGTATTCCAGTGGGGTTTCTTTCACGGCATTCCAGTTTAGAGGAGCAGCCTACCAGTGGTGGCGGGCATATGAGTTGGATATTCCGGTTGAGGCAGCTTCACTCACTTGGATTCAATTTTTAGATATGTTCTTAAGGGAGTATGTTCCTCAAAGTCTTATAGATGCATGGCTCGCAGAGTTTGAGTAGCTGCGCCAGGGTTCTAGGACTGTGTCAGAGTATGCTGTCCAATTCAGTAATTTGGCTAGGCATGTACCAGCCTTAGTTTCTACTGTTTGAGAGCGGGTTCGCAAATTTATTGAGGGTCTCCACCCTAGTATCAGATACAGTATGTCTCGAGAGTTAGAGATGGACATCACATACCAACAGGTGGTGTCAATTGCTAGGAGATTGGAAGGTATTTAGACTCGGGAGAGGGAAGATGGGGAAGCTAAGAGACCCCAGGATTCTAGAACATATAATAATTCTCGTGCCCCAGTTGCAGCCCGTCATGGTAGAGGTTATGTGAGCCATCCTGTTTATTCAGCACTTCCAGCTTCCAGTGGTGTTCCGGCTACTCCCAGACCTCAGGTTCCATATTATGCACCACCAGTGTCTACTGTACCTCCTATACGGGGTGCTTTCAGTGGGCAGTCTAGTCGATCAGGCCCGAGCCAGTCCCAGCAACCACGTCCTCCGAGGGCTTGTTTTGAGTGTGGTGACACTCGTCATATCATGAGGGATTGCCCCAGACTTAGGAGGGGTGCACCTCCACAGATTTCTCAGGCCCCACATATTCCACAGGGCCCTCAGGCTTCTCAGGCCATGATTACTGCACCAGTTGCCACTCCACCTGCACAACCAGCTAGAGGTGGAGGTCGGACAGGTAGAGGTCGCCCTAGAGGGGAGGTCATGCCAGATATTATGCCCTTCCTGCTAGGATAGAGGTCGTTGCATCCGATTCTGTTATCATAGGTATTATTCCGATCTGTCATAGAGATGCATCTGTCTTATTTGATCCAGGCTCCACTTATTCTTATGTGTCATCTTATTTTGCCTCGTATTTGGGTGTATCACGTGATTCCTTGAGTTCTTCTGTTTATGTATCTACACCCGTGGGTGAATCTATTATTGTGGACCGTGTGTATCGGTCATGTTTAATTGTTATCAGTGGTTTTGAGACCAGAGCTGATTTATTATTGCTTAGTATAGTGGATTTCGATATTATTTTAGGCATGGACTGGTTGTCGCCCTATCACGCTATTCTCGATTATTACGCCAAGATGGTGACGTTGGCTATGCCAGGTCTACCATGGCTAGAGTGGAGAAGTACCTCAGATTATGTTCCTAGCAGGGTTGTTTCATTTCTTAAAGCTCAACAAATGGTTGAGAAGGGGGGTGATGCGTATCTAGCCTATGTGAGAGATGTTAGTATTGATACTCCTACCGTGGAGTCAGTTCCTGTAGCAAGAGATTTTCCTGATGTATTTCTAGTAGATCTTCCGAGTATGCCACCCGATAGAGATATTAACTTTGGCATTGATTTATTACCGGGTACTCAGCCTATTTCTATTCCACCATATCGCATGGCCCCAGCAGAGTTGAAAGAATTAAAAGAACAGTTACAGGAATTAGTTGATAAAGGCTTCATTCGGCCCAGTGTATTGCCTTGGGGTGCTCCTATCTTATTTGTGAAGAAGAAGGATGGTTCTATGCAGATGTGTATTGATTACCGCCGGCTGAACAAGGTTACATTGAATAACATGTATCCTTTGCCACGTATTGATGACCTATTTGATCAGCTTCAGGGTGCCAGAGTGTTTTCTAAGATCGACTTATGTTCAGGCTATCATCAGTTGAAGATTCGGGAGCCAGATATCCTGAAGACTGCTTTTAGGACTCGGTATGGTCATTATGAGTTCCTTGTAATGTCATTTGGGCTAACCAACGCCCCAACAGCGTTTATGCACTTAATGAATAGTGTATTTCAGCCTTATCTTGATTCTTTCGTCATTGTATTTATTGACGATATTCTGGTATATTCCCGTAGTCGGGAAGATCATGAACAACACCTGAGGACTGTGCTTCAGATTTTGAGAGAAAAGAAGTTATATGCAAAATTTTCAAAGTGTGAATTCTGGCTTAATTTAGTGGGATTTTTGGGTCATATAGTTTCGTGCGAGGGAATCAAGGCAGATCCGAAGAAGAGCAGAGTTGGTCCAAACCGTCCTCAATTACAGAAATTCGGAGTTTCCTTTGTTTGGCAGGGTATTATCACTGATTTGTAAAGGGTTTCTCTTCTATTGCTGCATCTATGACCAAATTCACCCAGAAGGGTGCTCCGTTCAGGTGGACCGAGGAATGTGAGGAGAGCTTCCAAAAGCTCAAGACAGCTTTGACTACAGCCCAGTATTGGTATTACCTACAGGTTTAGGGTCTTATACTGTGTATTGTGATGCATCACGTATTGGTCTCGGCGCAGTGTTTATGCAAGACGGTAGGGTGATTTCCTACGCGTCCAGACAATTAAAGGTACATGAGAAGAATTATCCGGTCCACGACCTGGAGTTAGCATCTATTGTTCATGCCTTAAAATTTTGGCAGCATTATTTGTACGGTGTCCATTGTGAGGTCTACACCGATCACCGGAGTCTACAACATCTGTTTAAACAGAAGGATCTTAATTTGTGGCAGAGGAGATGGTTGGAGTTGCATAAGGATTATGATATCACCATTCTCTATCATCCTAGGAAGGCCAATGTAGTGGCCGATGCCTTGAGTCGTAAGGTGGAGATTTTGGGCAGCTTAGCATATTTACCAGTAGCAGAGAGGCCTTTAGCCTTGGATGTTCAGGCCTTGGCCAACTAGTTTGTTAGACTGGATGTTTTCGAGCCGAGTCGAGTTTTGGCTTGCGTGGTTTCTCAGTCTTCTCTTTATGATCGTATCAGGGAACGTTAGTATGATGACCCCCATCTGCTTGTCCTTAAGGATATAGTTCAGCACGGTGATGCCAAGGAAGTCACTATTGGAGATGACGATGTATTAGGGATGCAAGGCAATCTATGTGTGCCTAATGTAGATGGATTGCGTGAGTTGATTCTCTAGGAGGCTCACAGTTCGCGGTACTCCATTCATCTGGGTGCTGCAAAGATGTATCAGGACTTGAGATAACACTATTGGTGAAGGCAGATGAAGAGAGACATAGTAGAGTATGTAGCTCGGTGTCTAAATTGTCAACAAGTGAAATATGAGCATCAGCGACCAGGTGGATTGCTTTAGAAGTTAGAGATTCCATAATGGAAATGGGAGCGGATCACTATGGATTTCATTGTTGGGCTCACACGGACTCAGAGGAAGTTCGATGCAGTTTGGGTGATTGTGGATAGGTTGACCAAGTCAGCTCATTTCATTCCTGTGATTACTACTTACTTTTTAGAGTAGCTGGCTCAGGTATATATTCACGATATTGTCAGACTTCATGGTGTACCGGTATCTATCATCTCTGACCGGGGTACACAATTTACCTCACAGCTTTGGAGGGCTGTACAACGAGAGTTGGGTACTCGTGTGGAGTTGAGTACAACATTTCATCCTCAGACGAACGGACAGTCTGAACGCACTATTCAGATACTGGAGGATATGCTCTGTACGTGTGTGATAGATTTTGGGGGTGCTTGTGATCAGTTCTTACCACTTGCTGAGTTTGCTTACAACAACAGTTACCAGTCGAGCATTCAGATGGCTCCGTATGAGGCCTTGTATGGTAGGCAGTGTCGGTCTCCAATGGGTTGGTTCGAACCGGGCGAGGCTAGGTTATTGGGTACAGACTTGGTTCAGGATGCCCTGAAAAAAGTTAAGTTGATTCAGGATCGACTTCGTACAACCCAATCTAGATAGAAGAGTTATGAGGATCGGAAGGTTCATGATGTTGCATTCATGGTTGGTGAGCGGGTCCTGCTCCGGGTTTTGCCTATGAAGGGTGTGATGAGGTTTGAGAAGAAGGGCAAGTTGATCCCTAGGTATATTGGGCCTTTTGAGATTCTTGAAAGAGTTGGAGAGGTGGCTTACAGACTTGCACTACCACCTAGTCTCTCTGCAGTTCATCCAGTATTCCATGTTTCTATGCTTCGAAAATATCACGGCGATCCGTCTCATGTGTTAGACTTTAGTTTGGTTCAGTTGGAAAAGGATCTATCTTATGTCGAGGAACCAGTGACTATTTTAGATGGGCAGGTTCGAAAGCTGAGGTCAAAGAATATTACTTACGTAAAGGTTCAGTGGAGGGGTCATCCGGTCGAGGAGGCGACTTGGGAGACCGAAAATGATATGCGTAGCTGTTATCCACACTTATTCACCAGCTCAGGTACTTTTTCTAACTTCGTTCGAGGACAAACGTTTGTTTTAGAGGTGGAGAATGTGATGACCCAAGATGTCATCTTTAAAGTTAATAATAAGTTGTGTATTCTAAGACAACGAAAAACATTATTTATCATTCCTCGACTTGCGTGCGCAGTCCGTAAAATTTTCCGAAAATTTTTATGTGAAAAATGGATTAAAATTTGAATTAGAGCTTTAAAACTCAATTGAGTTGACTTTGGTCAACATTTTGAGCAAACAGACTTGGATCAGTATTTTGACAGTTCCGGTAGGTCTGTATCGTGATTTGGGACTTGGGCGTATGCCCGGAATCAAATTCCGAGGTCCCTAGCTCGGGATATGGAATTTTGATAAAAAATTAAAAGTTTAAGTTAAAATAGAGATCGGATGTCAAATTATGTGCAAATGACCCCGGAATAGAATTTTGATGATTCCAACAGCTCCGTATGGTGATTTTGGACTTAGGAGTATGATCAAAATTTTATTTGGAATTCCATAGTGAAATTAGGCTTGAAATCGCTAAAATATGATTTTAAAGTTTGGAAGTTTGACCGGGGAATTAACTTTTTGATATCGGGGTCGGAATCCAGTTCGGAAAATTTTCACAGCTGTGTTATGTCATTTATGACTTGTGTGCAAAATTTGAGGTCAATTGGATTTGATTTGATAGGTTTCGACATTGAATGTAGAAGTTGGAAATTCTAAGTTTGATTAAGCTTGAATTAGAGCATGATTCGTGATTTTAGCGTTGTTTGATGTGATTTGAGGTTTCAACTAAGTTTGTATGATGTTTTAGGACTTGTTGGTGTATTTGGTTGAGATCCCGAGGACCTCTGGTGAGTTTCAGATGGTTAACGGATCAAAAAATGGGACTTAAATAGCTGCTGCAAATTTTCTTCTGCTGTGCAATCGAGCCCAAAAATCGAAGGCTATAAATTGAGCCCAGAAATCAAGCCGAGGATCGAAGGAAGGCTCGAGAGCTATGATCGAAGGCAAGGCTCGAGGATCATGATCGAAGGCAGGCTCGAGGGCCATGATCGAAGGCAAGCTCGAAGGCCAGTGATCGAAGCCCACTGATCGAAGACCCAGGATCGAGGGCTATGACCAAGGCCAGTAATCGAAGGCCATAAAGATCGAAGCCATGATCGATAGCCAGGATCGATGGCTGTGATCGAGCCCCAGTGGCGAGGGCCATGATCGAAGCCATGATCGAAGACCATGATCGAGGTCCATGATCGAGGGTAATAACTGAGGGTCATGATCGAGCCACAGGATCGAAGGTCCATGTTTGAGGTCCAGCCCGGACAGATCTGTAAGTTTATAAAATTGGGGATTTCGTCCCATTTCCCATTTTTGACGAACTTGAGCTTGAGCAGAAGCAAATTTGACAGATTTTTAAGGAAATATATTTGGGTAAGTGATTCTAACTCGAATTTGGTCAATATACACGAATATATCATTATTTTCACCATTTAATAAGTGTATTGAGATGGAAATTTGGGAAATTCTTAAAATCTCATAGAAACGAATTTTCTAGATTTCGGTATTAATTCGGAGTCGGATTTGAGTGGAACCGGTATGATTGGACTTGTAATTGAATGGGTTGTTAGAGTTTATGAGTTTTTTCGAATTCCGTGACGTGGGCCCCACGAGCAATTTTTGAGCTAAGTTCGGATTTTATTGAAAAATATAGTATTTTCTTATGAAATTGATTCCTATAATTTTTGTTAACTGTATCGAATTAATTATGACTAGAAACGAGTCGATCGGAGTCGGAAAATTGAGGAAAAAGTATACTACTTGGTTAAATTAGAGCAAGTCGAGGTAAGTGACTTTGTCTAACCTTGTGTGGGAAAAATTTTTCCTAGGATTGGTATTAATTGTAATGTGATAAAAGTCGTGTACACGAGGTGACGAGTGTGTACACGGGTTAAATGTGAAGGATTATGCTTTTTAAATTGAGTAGATCACTGTTGCATATTAATTAAATTATTAAATCTTGTTATATTCTCCATCATTGATTTGATTTATATACTTTAAATTTGCTTGGCCTTTTTCCTGCTAATTATTTTACCTGTTTAGTTGGAACTTGGTTTCTTTTCTTCTGTGCATTATTTGAAAGTTGATTTTCTTTAAAATAAATATTATTAATATGAAGTATTTGACATTTTAAATTTGGTATTGAAGCAACGTATTAAAGATTTTGAAATATTATTTTGCTGAATTATTTATTCCTGAATATTTGTGTAAGATTTTCGTACTCATTGTGATGGAGCCGTGAGCTCTTTATTGTGGAAAAATATTATTGATGATTTATTTTGGTATGAGCCGTGAGCTCTTTATTGTGGAAAAATATTATTGGTGATTTATTTTGGCATGAGTCGTGAGCTCTTTATTGTGAAAAATATTGTTGTTGAATTATGTTGGCAAGTTAAATTATTTGAGCACTTGAGGTGCAAATTGTGATATATTGTGATATTGATACGCATGCAGTAGTATAAGGCCTGGGTATTGAAACGCATGCGGTGAGATAAGGGTGGCTTGATACGTGTGGCTAGTAGGGGGAACTACTTGAAGTCATGCGGTGTGATAAGGATGGTTAAAATGCGGGATGCTATTTCAGGAAAAATATTTTCTTTAAAATAAATTGTGAAGGCTACCGCGGTGAGATAAGGAAATGAGATATTGTGAATTTATTTATGATTTGGGACTACGAGGCGGTACCTCGTGAGTTCCCTTGTTGATATTGATTTATGGCCATAGTTGCCTTTGATTATTTGTTGTGATTTTCATAAAGTTGAAAGAAATTCTGTTTTGATTCCACGAGATATTATTTGCCATTATTTTGTGTAATTAAATGGTGACATGCTACTTGATTTATTTCCATTGTCATTTTATTTTATTATATTATTAAACATTTTACCATGCAATTATTATTTTCCAATAGGGCCTGACCTGACCTCGTCACTACTCTACCGAGGTTAAGCTTGGCACTTTCTGGGTACCGCTGTGGTGTACTTACACTACACTTCTGTACATCTTTTTGTGCAGATATCCAGGAACTCCTTACCAGCCCCGACATCAGTGAGTTACCTGTACACGGAGACTTTGAGGTATATCTGCCAGCGTCCGCAGACTCTAGAGTCCCCTTCTATCATTATTGTGTTGCTTCCTTATTTTCTTTAGACCTTGATATATATAGAGACATTGAGGATAAATTCTTAGAAGCTTGTGACTTATTTCTACCGGGTTTTGGGAGTTGAAATTGTTTGAATTGTAGTTTATTTATTTCATATATTTATGATTATTCCGCTTTGATAGACTTACCTTCTCTTAGAGACTAGGTGCCATCACGACCTCCTATGGAGGGAATTTGGGGTCGTGTCACATCTTTTCCTCACCTTGATACAATCTCTTTGGAGGTTGTGTACCCTGATATGAAGTGGGTGTCTGCGAGAGAATTTGATAATAGTGAGGATGACCTATCTGCAAAAGTTGTTGGGGTTGGTGGTGACGAAGGAGTTGAAAAAGAAGAAGATTGTTGAGAAGAAAAGGCCACTTAGAAAGAGGCTAAGTACCTGTGAGGAACCTGGTTCCTCAAAAAGGGCCAGAGTTGATATGTCTGAGCTTGAAAGGAAAGCACAATTGAAAAAGCAAAAAGATTAGTGGGGTAGTATTTGTGATTGATGAGATTGTGCTCGAGGGTATTCTTGGCGTGCATGCTGAAGGGATCTTAATTGTGGAGGGAACTTGTTCCCTATGTTTTAGGAAGTTTATTCTCAACCCTCAAGCTGTTCAATAAGGGGAACGAGTGTACAAGAAGGCAATGCTTCTAGAATACCAACTTTTGTTCGAGTTGGTGAATAAGGTCTTGCTACTAAGAGCTGAAAGGCTATCCATTGCCTCTATAATGGACCTGAGTCTTGGGGAAAGCACTTGTGGGAATTGGTAAACAAATGTTCTCAATGAACATCTTGGAAGAATGTGAGCATGTTGACAAAAAGGGGCGAATAGGCAGCAATTCCATAATCTCTCAGCTTATTGATGCCCAAAATGCTGCAAATGAGGAAATTAGGCGGTTAAAGGTGCATAATGTTATTCTTAAGTCTAAGCTCAATCAGGCCAGCAAGGAACCTGGTTCCAGCAATGCTCAGGGGGAAGAAGCTGCCCGCCTAAAAGCTGAAAATATGGAATTGAGGAAACAAGTGGAGAACCTGTAAGAGCAGCAGATCAATGATCAAAGGGTTGTTAATGCTTGAATTGACAGCCTCCTAAAAGCTGTTGCTTCCTAGTCGATCCCTTCTCCATCTAGTGTCCCCTATCTTACCCCTTTGCCAGCTCCTGTTTAATATCACCGTGTCTTTTTGGCATCCTTCCATTTAGCATATGGTACTCTAGTTTTGTTTGACTTATGTTTGTTTGTAATTATGGTACTGCTACAGTATTGTTTCCCTAACTTAATGAGCATCGTTGTCTATTAATGCATGTTATACTCTTAAGTTCTATTTTTAGCTATGTTGTGTGCACACAAGTGGCATGAGTTAACTTTGCTGGACTTCTTTTTGCATTTACTTGGCTAATTCCTTTTTATGATGACAAAAAGGGGGAAGAAAATTGGAAAATTGAAGGGGAAAAACAGGTTCTCAAGGGGAATATGACTATCATGCAGTGGGGAACAATATGGATATCTGGTTCTCAGGGGAAACTTCAATTCTAAGTTTGTCATCATCAAAAAAGGGGAAATTGAAATGTTATGTGCCTTTGTATTTTGATGATTTAACAAACTTCATATAAAAATCAGATAGGGAAAGGTTTTCAAGGGGAATATGGCTATTCTGCAGGGGGAACAATGTTGAAGATCTGGTTCTCAGGGGGAATATCAACTCTAAGTTTGTCATCATCAAAAAGGAAAAAATTGATAAGATATGTGTCCTTTGTTTTAATGATTTGACAAACTTAAGGAGAGAACCAGATAAGGAACCTGAAACAATTAGTTCCTTTGCGTTCAGAGTAACTAGTCAGATGTATGGTTCAACTCTCAATGAAATCAGTTAAGGGAACAACAAAGAGAACAATAGAGGGAACTGATAGAGATCAGTTCCTCAGTCACAGTACATGATAACTCCTTACAACTGTTAATGTCGTTGCACTGCTGCACTGCACACACAACAGTGCAACAGTCACTTTATGGAGCATGACTTGTACCGTATATTTTCTTACATCGTCCCAATGACCTCGCACACACATATTATCAACATGAGGCAAGGGATTTCATTTGTCTAACACTTGCAAAAACTAAAATTTGATTTTTCTCTCTCTCAAGTGCTAGCCTGCATCTCTTTCAAGAATAAAGCTATTGCAACCTCAAGGACCAGATCCAAAGATTGAAGATATCTTATGTCCTTAGGTTTGTTGAGTCTTTGTTATTTATTTTTTATTTGTAATCCTACACTACTTTCAATAAGTGTCTTTGTAGGACAGATTTAAACCATTGTTTGGTTTAGTTTCTTGACTAGAGTTAGTCAAGGTTTGTTGCTTTGTAATAAAGTTATTACAAAGAGGCTTGCAATATATTTATTGCAAGTAGGTGAGGAATTAAGAGTTTAATTCCTAGGTTACAATAGGTTGTAATCTAAAGTTGCTCGGTTAAGTTAAAATCCTAGGAATGTAGGTCGTGATTTTTAATCCCTTGAGCTAGGAGTTTTTCACGTAAAATATTGTTGTGTTATTTACTTACCGTTGTGTGTGTGTGTGTTCTATGGAAACTGATAGAGAACCAGGTTCTCTATACAGTTTGGTGAACCCTAAGTTTACATCAAAATCACTATTAGGGGGTTGTCTATATATATGTTCCTATTTTCTACTATCAGTATCAAGTATGGCATTTGCATTAGTATTATCATATATAGTCACTATTTATAAAAAAAAAAATAAGAATTCGCGATGGATAAATTTTGTAGCTAAACAGAAAAATTTATCGCTAATCTCATTTAACAACGGAGTAAGAATAAATTATCAAGACTTTTTGTTAGCTACAAACGATTTAATGATAGATTAGCGATGAAATTCATAGCTAATTCCAGTTTATTTTTCCTTAGAAATAAATATTTTATGCAGTATCTTCTTAAGGAGAGGAATCTATTCTAGCTAGAGTGATCTTATGGGTGTTTATGGGACGTAAAGGACCGGGCTAGACATGGAAAACAATAGCATGTCCGGTTAGTGGGGTGAGCTGGAATTCCGGGCTGGTAGTGGGCTGGGATATTCTGGGTTTTGGTGGGCCCGTCCGGGTTTGGGCTTATCGGGTCCAGACCGGACCGGGTTAATTTTTTGTTTAGTGTATTATATTTTTTTGCTCAATGTAATTGTTATTTAAGTGTTTGCAAACTTTTAAATAATAAAATAAGTATTTTAAGGCATAAAATTAAACTTTTAAACTTTAATGTTTACAGTTTTAAATTTAAAATTTGTATTTTAAAATTTGAAAATTGAAATTAAGTGGCTACATGAAATTATTTAATAAGACCAATATGTAAGGATCAAACTCCAAAGGCTTTCATTTCATATTTTCATTGCATAATAGTACTTCAAATTAACTTGCTTATAAACTATCACATTAAACTTAAATAAGTCTAACAAATTCAAATCAACTTAAATACAAATTCCTAGAGGACACACAAGACAACTCTTGATATGCCACCTTAAACCAGCTGTGCCCTCCCACTTTCAACGGACATTAAAGACTCGACCACAGTTCTTGCACTCTACTTTGTGAATTTCTTCATTTTTTTCTACCACATGAAAGTATTTCCCAAATACATGTGAACACACTCTAGAAGCACGGGGTATGATTTAACTTGAACCTAACAAAAATGGTAACCGCACTTCACTTGATAATTGTAATTTTGTAGTTGCTACCGTAAATAATTGATAAAACTTGAAATATTACTTAACTAAGAACTTGAGAGCAATAAGCAATTCAATAATCAAAAGGGAATTGAGAGAGAATTAGAGTAGAAGAAGAGAGCAAGTTCTGAAAAAAAAAATGAAGAAGAGGGGGGCTATTTATAGTTATTAAAAGGCTAAGAATGTAATTTATCAATTATTAGGAGGTAGAGGGGTTATTTTAGTAAAGGGATAGGCCGAAATGGCTAAAAGTGCAAAAAATGGCCGTTGCCTAACGCTCATCTTTGATTTTGACCGTTGGAAATGGTCAGAATTTTTAAAAACAATTACAACATAAACTTGGTTGGATCGGGCTGGAAGGGTTAGCGGGCTAGCCGGGTTCTAGTGCATCGGTAGCCAAAAAAGGCCCGACCCTTTCCCGCACAACCCCCTACCCTAGCCAACCCATCCCACCCCTTATCGAATCGGGCTGACCCAGGCTTAACCGGATCGAACCGGATTGTTAGTGGGCCGGCCCGGCCCCGATTAACACCCTTAAGTGATCTTCATTAGTATCTAAAAGATTTCGGATCTGAGGATAAGAAATATAGAAAAATAAGAAGAACATGACTAATTCTATTGAGATCTACTCCAAATATACCAGAACCTTGCTAGCCCTGGCTCTCGTTGGAAAAAGGGAAAATTGCTGGGTAGAGGCACATTTGGACATGTTTATGTTGGTTTTAACAGGTACATTCACTGACCATGGCCTTCTGAAGTAAATACAAATCCAACATGTTGACATGTCCAATTATACTATTGATCGTCTGAAGATTTTGTTTAATACCTGGCCTTGTCTATTCTGCAGTGATAGTGGTGAAATGTGTGCAATGAAGGAGGTTACATTATTTTCAGATGATGCAAAGTCAAAAGAAAGTGCAAAGCAGTTGGCTCAAGTAAGTTTATCCAATAGGGAGCAGTCTATTGAAGGTTTAATGTTTGTGGACTGCTTAGAGTTGTTGATTCCCGAGTCATAATATATTTATATGTTCATGTTTGAGTATGCTCTTATATTCAAGTACTTTGCAGGAGATTGCATTGTTAAGCCGGTTGAGGCATCCAAACATTGTTCAGTACTACGGGACAGAAACGGTGAGCTTCGGACACAGTTTGCAGCCTTATCAATTGAGAGCTTGATATGTTAATTACTGTTAAAGAATTTGGTTCATAATCCTATCACTCCAAAGCTTAGTCGCGAGATTTAAGTCTGGAGAAACTATAAACCTGATCATATGAGAGCCATATACTTTTCCGTCCTGTGAATCAATAAAACAAGTGCTAAGTTTCAGAGTAGTGAATAAACCGAAAGGAAAGAAGAGACTTTCTCGAGCTCCGAAATTTTATCATCTTTTTGAGCTGACATTTTTTTCTGAATTGTTTACCTCTATCAGGTTGGCGATAAACTGTATATCTACTTGGAATATGTATCCGGCGGGTCCATTTATAAGCTTTTACAAGAATATGGTGCATTTGGAGAAACAGCGATCCGTAGTTATACTCAACAAATCTTATCAGGGCTTGCATATTTACATGCTAAAAACACAGTGCATAGGTAATTATGTTCTTTGGTTGGATCATTTTCGTAAAATATCATTCTTTTAGCAGTCTTTACCTTTGTACCCTGATTGCCTAACTCTGCATTTTCACAGAGATATTAAAGGAGCAAATATTCTTGTTGATCCAAACGGGCGCATAAAGTTAGCAGACTTTGGAATGGCAAAACATGTAAGTTTACCCATAGACTTCTAAGGAGTTATATGTTAGATGATCGCAATTTGCTGTATGATATAATCAATTAGAGACATCATATGGCTTTTTTTATTCAAATCTGCTCTTCAATCTCTAAATTATTGCTGTTGGAATAGACAACATTTTTTCTAATCATCTAGCTTTGTTTCTTGTTTCTGGAGTGATAAATACAGTAACTTAATCCATTAAGTCATGCGCTGGTGTTATTGTCAATACTGTACCATCAGGAACACTTTTACCCTCTGTAGGTGTGCTCTTCAGGCTGAGCCTCATGTCTTTAATTTTTCATTCGCAAATTTACAGATTACAGGACAATCATGTCCATTATCATTCAAGGGAAGCCCTTACTGGATGGCCCCCGAGGTGAGGATTTGATTTGGGCAGTACTTAAAATTTTTGCATGTGCCTTGGTTGCTTATAGTTTGACTTCAAAGTGCCTGTTTGCTAATGTTTCAGGTTATAAAGAATTCTAGTGGGTGCAACCTTGCTGTTGATATATGGAGCCTTGGATGCACCGTCTTAGAAATGGCTACATCCAAGCCTCCTTTTAGCCAGTACGAAGGGGTGAGTAATTTGGCCTAGAGAACATTAGTTGAGCATTTCGTCTTTTTTTTCTTCTGGAATTTGTCTGGGGATTGAGTTTTGCTGTAATTTAATTTGAGATTGCAAGTTGTACAACACAATTTATTCCCTTAACCTCTAATATGTGGTGTTTGATGGGCCCAAAGGTTGCTGCTATGTTTAAGATTGGGAATAGTAAAGAACTCCCAGCTATACCAGAACATCTCTCAGATGAAGGAAAAGATTTTGTGAGGAAGTGCTTGCAGCGTGAGCCCCGTCATCGTCCTACTGCTGCTCAACTATTAGAGCATCCTTTTGTGAAAAATGCTGCAACTCTGGAGAAGCCAAATGTTTCTCCTGCATCTTCTGATCCTCCATATGCAGGAATAAATGGCGTAAAATCTCAGGTACACTTCTGTTTATTTTAGTCTTCTTTTCTTCCCATCAATAAGACTTTGGAAGTCCTTTCTCTTTCTTTTCAGCTAAGTTGCTCGGACAGGGGTGCGGGTGTCCGATACATGTGCGGATCTTTGAAATGTAAATTCTAAGATTCAGGGATGCGGATCCTAGTACGGAAACGAGTGTGGGGATCCGGCTAAAATAATTCAAAAAAAAAAAAATCTCTAAATTATGAGAAATTTTATGGGATACTTATGTATAGCTTGTAAAATGTGGATTTCTTTTTTATTCTCGAGTTGTAGATAAGTAAATGATTGATTTCCTAGATGAGATATGCTATTTTTTAAAAATTTACCCTAGTTTTGGTTCTGATTTTGGGAATCAAATGTATCTCGTCTCGAATATTTCCGTCCGTCGTGGTCAAAGTACCCAAAATTATTTGACCAGATCCGGCACAGATCCCATACTCACACCAATACTAGTGTCGTGTCAACACGGGTGCGGCATCTAAACTGCCATGTCGGAGCAACTTAGCTTTTCAGAAACAGGAAAGTTGTGATGACGGTACTTGTAAAAGTACACTGGCACATTTATTCTTCTATCAGTAAAATGATCATTAATATGATGTATTCTGAATCAGCAATTAGTTTTGGCAAAATTAACTGATTGGGTACATGTATCCAATATTCAGGCGGGCTTTCTTTATTTTAAATCTGTTGACCGCGTATATTGTTAAGGTCCATTCCTGGTTAAGATTAGTTCAAGCGTCTATATTTGGAGTTCATACAGTAATCAATCTCATATGCCGATAATAATTCAGTTATATGAACTTGTCACATAGGACTCAGAGAATGGCTAGTTCTTAGAAAAAAGATCGTTTCATTCTGGAAAAGTAGATGTGATTTAACTGGTATGTAAATATGGTCAAGGTTTATATTGTTGGATGTGTGCTAAATAATCTGTGTAGTAGAGTTTGTAGCTTTTCTCTACAGTGGCTAGGGGAGGAAACGGGTTCTTACAATATATTTTCCTTGGGTATCACCAATTAGTTTCTGTTATCTTTTCTGGAACCATGAACTTTTTTTTTCCTTTCCTTTTTCCTTCGGATAGGAATCTTTTAGCAATCGAAGTACTTAAAATTAAAAAGAGAAAGATAATGGATTTACTAGACAAGTTAAAAGAGGAACAGTGAGAAACTTTCTACTTGCTGACCAGTTGTATTGCATTCTGTCGTGTGGCTAAAAGCTGCTTCTTTTGACGAAGCTGCTTCTTTTGACGAGATTAACAAGCTAGGTTCATTTGGATGACCAAACTTAAAAATTTTAGTCCTGTCATTCCCCATCCTTGCTTCTCTTCCCCTGTATTCAAACAAAAGCAGTGAGCTACCTCTGATGTCTGTGCATGTGCCTTCTTAAGCATAAATGTGTTTTATGTTAGAATGCCATCTCTTTTGTCATTGCTTTCCTTGAAGGTAATCGAGATTGGTGAGCCTAGTTCTTGTTAGCTTCTTGGTTCATAACAGAGTAAGATGCTTCACTCTTAGAAAAAAGACACAGAAAATAGAAGTGAACCTCTACTTTGAAAAAAAAAATTGACTTGCTTTTCGCTTCTTGATTCATTTGAGAGTAAGTTGCTCACCCTTGAAAGAAGAGAGACAGAAAGAAAATAGAAGTGAAACTTTTATGCTTAAAGGAAATGAAATTGACTTGTGTCGGTATCCATAAGGAGATCTAGATGGAGGATGCTCATGGTGCAGCATATCCGAAAAAAAGGGAGTGCAAAAGATTGATAACTGCATATTAAATTCATGATGTCTGAATGCACAAAAAAGTAATTCCAAGTGAAACTTACAGTAGATCGAAAACATTATACATCTTCATCTTGGACTTATGTGGCATGGTTTAAACTTACGGGTGTGTTCTTTATGAATCTTAGGGCATTGGACAGGCAAGGAACTCACCTACGTCAGAATCAGAAAGACTTGCAATCCATTCATCCAGAGTTTCAAAATCTAATTTTCACTGCAGGTTCTTTTCTCTTGATTATTTCAAATTTCTTTAGTTCTTTGATTTTTAATTGAGTCTCTTTCTGAAGAAAGCAATTGCCATTCAAGTTATAATTCTGAATATAATAGAGAAAAAGAATGGAGGCAGTACTTATCTTTGTGATTACTGATATTCCTCTTTGATCTCCAGTGATATCAACATTACAAGGAACATATCATGCCCTGTCTCGCCGATTGGTAGCCCTCTTTTACATCCAAGGTCACCTCAACACCTAAATGGGAGGATGTCTCCTTCACCCATATCAAGTCCTATCACCATGTCTGGCTCATCAACACCTCTCTCTGGAGGGACTGGTGCTATCCCATTTCATCACCTTAATCAGTCAGTTTACTTACAGGAGGCAGCACCACTTCCACAGAGTCCTTATATGAATGGGCCTTCGTACTGGGATCCTGATGTTTTACGAGGGACACCATCAGGATCTCATGCTTTCCGGGAATTGGCATCCTCTCAAAATGATGCTCTTGGAAAGCAGTTCGGGAGGCCTACGACAGGAGAGCTTTTCGATGGGCAGTCGGTGCTGGCCAATCGAGTGTCTCAGCAACTCCTAAGGGATCATGTGAAACTGGTTCCTTCACTAGATCTAAACCCATGCCCTCCTTTGGAAGGTCGCACAGGTGAAGCATGATGTTGTATTTGTCAGATACAACATTCGAGGTTGAAAAAATTAAAAGATACAACATTCACGGGAAACTTCCCAGTTTCATTGTTTACTGGGTTTTCTTGTAAATCTGTTTATCTTTGTAACTTTGAAGGAAGCTGATTTGTGCAATAAGGATCCCGTGGAAGGGTGGGGGTTGGGGACTTGGGAAATAAAATAGCTTATTGAGCAGAACTTCATCCATTGTCGATGTCGTTCAGCTGATCAATATTACCTCTGCCCGGCCTTGAGTCTATTGTTTCAAAGATGAAGCTTACTTCCCAGTGAATCTTTTGGCCTTCTTCACCATAGCATCTCTGGTCACTACAGCTGTTTGTAAAATGTTGAGTGCCTAAGATCGAATTTTATAACCAACCCTGAGCCATGAAAGGAGTCATTTGTTCGTGGAAGCTAGCTTCAAGTGATTCAATGTATAGCTGATCCTTCAACAAGACATTTGTGGTACCAAACATGTATATTTATGCTGTCCCATAGAAGAGAGTACAAAAGAAGCAAGCTTGCAAATTAAATAGGTTTAGGGCCCTTTATCTCCTCCGCTTTCACCCTTTTGGGGATGGAGGTTGAGGTTGTTGTACAGTGAACAATGAACTGAAAATATTGCAGATACTGTTGATTAAACAATCTGAGATGACAGCACATTTCTTTTCTATATTTTGCTTCTTCGACTGCAGCTGGTGTCTCACTGAGCCAAACTTCAAGTATGTTTTGATTTAAAAGACTTTTAATGCGTGCTCCAATTGTTTATGAGTGTTGGGAACCGTATCAGTTGGTTGGGACTAAATTAAATCCCAAAACAAGATAGCGAAGTCAAATGACATGGTTATACCATAAAATGAGGCAGTTACCCGGTGGAACTGTAACTGCAATGAAGCTTATAATGCTGATAAGAAGCTTGACCTAGAGCTCCTCTTGAAAAAAAATCGGATATTTGTTTGGCGTGGTAGCCTATGAGTCCCCTCTTCACTCAGTAGCAAGGTTTAAAAGAGTATGCTTTATGTTAGTCAACTAAACTCATGGTAAAGTCCCACAACTTTTTTGCCAATTCAGTATCTTTAGCTTGTGGGCTTGTCTCAGCTATGTTGCAGTCCGAATAATATTTGCCACTTACACCTTTAACATCCGGGTGCAAAGCCACATAGCATGTTGTTGCAGCCCCCTGAGACCAATTTTCACAGGGCAACATCAGCAAATATAGAATTATATCAAGAATCTTATGGTGACAACATTATTTGCCTATGAAACAGTTAAAAGGTGCATGAATGGAACAACCAAAACTAAAGAAAATATTTTTTGTCTCCAGATCTCTCTTTTGGCTCCTGAAACTTCATTTGTGAAAGCTATTCATACATGTCAAAGCTACTTCTATAAGATTGTGGATTTGAAGCTATAACAGTAGAAATGGAGAAAAGAAACCACTTTGAACACAAATGATGACAAACCTCATTTTCTTCTTTTAAGTACTACTTGATAATAGTCAGAAGAAAGGGTTGTTCAAGGAAAAATAATAGCAGACTCTTTGTATCATACTCAATGAATCGTGATTTGGAAGTTAAAATTCAAGTTCTAACAAACAAGGTAATTTAGACGTCTCATTTCTCTGCAGTCCATTTCTCTTCTTCTTGCAGTTTAATATAAAAGAATTTAGTAGAACTTCCACTACTCCCATAATTACCTGCTGAACATTTTTCATCACATGCTTACCAAGGATATTAACAATGCCTGCATCACATCGAAAAGGGAAAATGGCTTAAAAATTCACAACCATTGTTTAAAAAAGAGTAAAACGTGAATAAGAACCATGTAGAAAGGGTACTAGTCACAAGACCAAAGAACATATCCATTAGTCCAAGTTTTCAAAGATTAATGAACATACCAACCTGCAGTATATTTAATTCATTTCTACTATTGGTTACTCAGAGTACAGAACCCGAAATACAACATGGCAGAAAGATCTGAGAGAGAATCTTTAGGTAATTTCAAAATGCCCTCAAAGAGAAATAGATGAAAGATAAATAAGCTCGCAGCCATATAAAGCTTATAATTTAGACCAAAGGCAGTGACCTGATCATATTGTTCCAGAAAATGTAAGTAACAGGTTCACAAACTTTAGTAAAGAACAAGACATAAGCAACACATGTAAGAAACGAGCAGATCCACTATGGACAGTTTACAAGGGCTCCAAAAACGGATTTGGCTTATTAGATGCTTACCTAGCTAATATCAACACCACCAAATTTAACTTAAATCCTCGCCTATGAAGTCATGAAGCAACAGAGATAGACAGAATACATGACTCAAAAGTCAAAGAGATTACCACTGATAATGCTGTGCTGACGGAAAAGGTCAGTGGCAATGGCTCCTGGGTGAAGAGAATTCGCTGTAATCTCCACGCCCCCTTCCTTTTCATGGAAATGACCACATTATTGTTCTTAAAGGAAATGGCCACATTATTATTCTTAAAATGGATAAAAAGCTTATCTTCTACTTATACCTGTTACCCTTGACAAGCAGAGTACCAAAAGGTTCTTTAAGCCTAACAATGCTAGTTAAAGAGAGAATTCAATCTAACTACTTCAAAGTCTACTGGTTAGGTTAGCACGCCTAATCAGAAAAGAAGCGAGGATACTTATGCCAATATCTATTCAGGGACTATGGGCTTTAATATATTTTTAAGATAAAAATTGTAACTCAAAAGTGTTACAATGCAATATCACAGGGACTGCAATGGATGATGTTTTCGTGAGAGCATCTTTAGCAAATGCTGAAATTTAAAGGTGTGCTTTAAGTACTTGTTTAGCAGAAAGCGCAAAGCCAAAAGCCTCCTACCATTTGGTATGCCACTTCGTCGAGGAGATTTTACTCATCATGGTAAATCCATCCAAAAATTACTAAGTCTAGTGTCAGTCTCAGATTTGATATCTTTATATGACATGCCTTTACAATGATCTAGTGGAATATTTTTACCAAATGTATTAGAAAAGAGAAATCATCAAACACATTAAACTGTTTACTAGATCAGTTGTGTACCTTCAGACGTCTAGCAAGTTCACTAGCATGCAGCACATTGGCAAGCTTTGATTGACCATAGGCAGACAGCCCATTATACCTGAGGATCATTCATCCGCATAAGACAAAGCCCTGGTCTCAACTTTTCTAGACATAATCATAGTTCATCTATTTTTGAAAACACCATAATATGTACTTCCTATGACTGCAAATAATTGATCAACTCCTTTGGCTAAAACATTTTTGTCCTCCATCACCAAGAACTTTTATCCAAAAATTTTAAATTTGTGTAGGGAATAAATATTTTGCAGTAGTCATTGGAAATGGCATCCCTATAATGTTTCTTCATTCGATGTGGTCGGTGATAACACAACAAGGAAATCAGGGCCTGTTTCTAACAGATGCTCAGTCCCTATAAGAGAAAGATTGGGAGAAACGGCAAAAACAAATTTCTATCACTTTAGTTCTTTACAGATACTCTAATCCAACTAATCAAATTTTTGGGGAGAAAATTAAAGACTCAACAATTAAAGAATTAGCACATGAAAGATATGTATGACTGTAGCATGTTCACCCTAATTGATCATTGATTTTGTCAAACCGAATCCCTTCATGGTACGAAAATTTGTGGCGTCGTGAGGAGACATTAACAATCCTCCCTTCTTTTCTGCTATGAGTAGCCGTTCTTTTCATGGTCTCCAGCAATAGATTTGTCAAAAGAAAGTGGCCTGCAAATAAATATACCCGTGAAATCACCCTCAAGAGTGATTAAATTTGATTTTAGTATCACCAAAAATATAATGTAAATACAAGATGTCATTATGTTATGCAGAAATCTACGAATACAGAACCATGCTTAGCGAAGGAGTATGGCATTAAAACAATTAGCATCCAACACTACAAATGCCCACTAGGGTGCCTGCTTTAAATGATATTAAACTAGAAAAGATGTCATAAAGTTATGCAAAAATCTAAGAACACACATCATCGCAAACGAAGGACATGAGCACGACAAGGGAGTATTAATGTAAACATAAACCGAGTGAATTTTGGCTGTAAAGACCAGGTGATCATCCAAACTTAAGCAAACCAAGAATTGGCCATCACATACAGTATAACAAGCAGTAGATTATTAGATGATAGACACTTAGCCAAAACACTTGACCTCATCACTCCAGTGTTAAGGCCCAAAGACTGGAGATTCATGTTACCCTGTATTAACCATATTGCCTCCATAGAAAATACCCAGTCCTTCTATTCTCATTTTCCTTGACTAGTTCATTTCAGTGTTTAATAGGAAATATGTTGCATCTTACCAACATGGTTTGTTGAAAATTGCAGCTCAATCTTATCCTTGGAAAGTGTGAATGGGGTTGCCATGATACCTGCATTGTTACTTTGCCACAGCATTACAATGATCTAGTTATTTCCATGTTCAAAGGTCTGTTTATAAGCAAGTTAAAGCACAAGTACTCATGAATATGAATGCAAGTTTTGTTCACCCTAATGGTGGTGGGAGGAGGGTTTAACAAGATAATATCATCTGAATCTTATTTACCAGCACAATGAACTTCGCTATATCAGCAACCAAATACGGATGGCCTTGGATTCAATCTGTCACCCTTTTTAGTTGTATAAAGTTAAAAGGAATATGCAGCCATAATTACTTGAACTATGGTGCTTTCTCGAGCGAAGAAATAATAATCAGGGGTTGTTTTAATAGGATTGAGAATTGATCTTTGAAATTAGCATGAATGATTACTTTAAGCTTCTAATTTTCAAGAATCGACCCATTAATTTTGTGAATTTCCTAGTAACTTCACATTACTTGGTAATATAAATTGCTAACCTTTAGAAACTGCATGTTGATTTTGTATTGTCTGAGTCGATTGATTGGAAAATGAAACGGTGATCTCCGTTTATATTGAAACATTGAAACATAAAACTTATCTTATGTACTGCAGAGAAGAAAACCCCCTGAGATTAACCAAATAAGTCCAATATGTCACATTCAAATATGGAATATTACAGTTCACTGGAGATGCTTCTTTTGATGAAGATTGACTCACCTATTCAATTTAGTGATAAAGTCTAGTGATTTTGACTTAAAACTTGTATAGAATACAATTTGGAGTTTAATGTATTAAGTAATCTCATTTTTACATTTTTTAATCATTCAAGACATTCTATTTCAACCTTTAGATTAAGTTACCAAAGCATGCTGTGTTTGGAAACTAACACATAACAATGGTCAGCTTCCCTTGATGTTCTTTTAACTTCTTATTTTCTCTTGTTTCTACCCTTACATACATACATCCATACTTATATGCCCGGGCCACCACACATTTAATGAGAACTTAGGGTAGAAATGCGCATAAGACTCACAGCAGATATACATACTTTCTAATATTACAGAATTCTGTCTTTTGGAGACATTAAATTAAGCACGGTGCTTTAACTTTCTCAACATCAGTAGTTAACATACTTCCATCTTTACGAATTACTACGTCCTCCTAGTTGAAACTAATGAAGCGGTCATAAGTATGTTAGTTCTCATGAAGTACGCCTAACACAGTTTACTAAATTCAAATCAAGAAAAGAAAGCACAAATAGGAATACTTGAAATTGCTCTGCTATGAATTTATGCCGGAGAGTATAGAAAGTAACTAAAACAAGAGAAAGTCTACACTTATCCATTTCCGTCTTACATAAGCAGGTTTAGAGGAAGGCCGAAGGAATTGTAAGTTGATGCAAAATTCCTCACTGATGCAAGTGAACTAAGATCCAACTCCATGGCATCGATTTTAGCTTGTGGAACATCTCTAATTATTGCCTCTTTAACTTGTTTTCCAGCAGAGATATTCCTGACCCCCATAATTACATGCACACCTCGCAATGCAAGAACACGTGCAGTTTCAGCACCAATTCCACTTGATGCTCCTGTTAACCTCAACAGAAATATAAGCATGTACTTTGATAGCAAGTATCCACAAAGATAAAGAGAGCATTTAGTGACAGATTATTACCACTTTTCAGATACTACAACCACAACAACTATTGCATCTCAACTCCAGACTAGTTTGAGTCAGCTTAAGAATCCTCTATACACATTCTGCTCTATTTGGGTTCGTTTCATTCCAAATACACTATCATATGAAATTCATGCAAATTTACACAGCGTTAAGGTTTCTTTTTTTTTTTGGGGGGGGGGGGGGGTGGATCGTACACAATTGAGGTAGTGTTGGACTTATGATTCTGTTTCAAAACGAATTTCAATATTAAGAGGGATGATCAACCATGATTCAAGTCGTGTTTAAGCAGATTAAACTTATATGAATGCAAGGTGCCTGTAGATTTGAGGAAAAACAAACAATCTATTAATCCTGCAAATTTTATGCACCCTAAGTTAGTTTCAATAACTATTTTTCTGACTCAACAACAGAATTAGAAACCAGAAGTGAACTATGCAAAATCTATTTAAACACTAAACCAAGAAACTTCTGTTGGCAGGTAGAATTTTCCTAGAAATACTATGCTCCCAACTCAGTGTGGAAAAATTGAAAGAAAGAGTTAGTTACCAGTAACAATGGCAGTAAGAGCAGAGCTATCAATTCCTTGAGTTACTTCCTCAGCTGTTGAATTTGCAGAGAACCCAGAAGCACCCTTTTTGCTTAGAAACCACATAGTATATGCTTCTTCTTCTTCTTCTTCTTCTTAATTTCTTCTTCTTTTGAAAGGACAGGATATACGCAGCCTGTGAAGCTTGTTTTCAATAGATAGTCGGTACAATAAGAATATTACAATTAATTGGATATTGTAGAGATCATTGGACACATCCATTTTGCATAAATTCGAAATGTGATGTACAGAAAGAATATGAAAATAGAAATGCGTGGACGGCCCTAGAGGCTCAATGGTTTAAGATGGACATTTTGAGATTAATTTTTTATGAGATTTGAACATGGTTGTTTACCCCAAATCGAATAACAATTGAATTTATATGCGATTTTAAGAATATATGATCTAATTCGATACAAAGTGAGGAATCAGATTTAATATAGAAAAATAAGTAGAAAAATAAATGCAAACCATGCAAATTGAACAACTTAACCTAGCAAGGTTAACTTCCTTCGGACTTACATGTGATATTATTGAAGCCATAATAATATGAACAAAACTGAAAAAAATAATATCTTCTTGTCTTAAGTATGTTACAATGTGTGCCATGGATTACTCTATTCCCTTTATATATACACGGAGATGAAACCTTTAAAACATTATTTTATAAGAAATTATGTAGACCGCTGCTCCCTTTTTGACTTAATCCCGTAATTTCTGCCATAATGATTGGTTAATGGTGAGAATCACGGATACTTGTCGTGTGAGTTGGCAAAGCTTTACTTCGAGGCCGTTAGAAGCGGGGTCGGTCGTGCCCCCGATAAACTCGAGAGCAAATCTGATGGTCTTGTTCGAACTTCGATCCTCGATATCGAGCTCAGTTACATCTGTAACTTCGATCTCTTACGTAGGTGCTGAGGCTTGACCTATTGTTCCAGATGCCTCGATCAAGCATAGAGCTCGGTTCTACCAGTATACAGATAGTCCCCTCGTTTTTTTGGAGAGTAATCGATTAAAAACGATATGAACCCTCGGTCTTTACTTCGATAAATCATGACGACATGAACATAATGTAGGTGATAAGAATAGTGGAAACGTCCCGTCAGTCCGGTCTTCGAGGCATTAAATGTATGTCAGTTGACGGTCGGCTACCTCGGGAGATGAACCGCCGCTTGAGGAACCTATAAATACCCTTTAATCCGTTTGTTAGAACTTTTGCGCTCAAATCCTTCTTGCGTTATAAGAACTTCATCTTCATCTTCTGGTTTTCTCAATACCAACCTCAAAGCTTCCCCTTATCAACAATCTCTTTCCTTCATTTTTTTTTATAAAAATGGTAAAAACTTCAAAGTTTATTCCTAAAAATGAAACACCTTCTTCTTCAAAACCTTCTGAAAACGCACCTCACGTTGCTACTAAGGAACCCCTTCTGAGATCATACATCCCTATTAGGTGCCCTACTGTGGCTGATTTCAATGTTGAGAATACACCCATGGTACCGGGTCGATGTGAACCGGTCTCGAGGTACATATGTACGATCACAGACATCATCCTCGATATGGTTAAAGAGGATTGCAACTGGGTAGGCAAACACGTAGTGGTTCCTACGCCTGAAGAATCAATTACCACCTACTTGTATTTGTTCCTATACCTAATATTGTAGAAGTAGACAAGATTTTGCCCAAGTGTTTGACAAAAAGCAAGATTAGAACTTAGTAGAACTTAGAAAAAGTTAGGGAGAGGATGAGGAGTGAGGACTATGAATCTCCGCACAATCGCTTCAGCCAAGCCACAAGATAAAGAAAGTATGCCACAGGTGATTTTCCAACAGTAGATCACATGATCAGTCATCCTCTTAATTATCATCAAATGATTTTTTCTGAGAAAAGGAGCTATCAAATCATCTATTTATAAATGAACAACGTGTTTGAATAAAAGTGCATTTGGTGTATGCGACAAAAAAAGTAATTATATAGCTGCTTATCAAAATTGTAAATTTAAAAATACAATATCTTTACAAAGTAAAAGACGAGGAAATGATATGGAGAGGGGAATGGAAGTTTTGTTTTGGAAAGGTCATTTCAGCAATTATTAAAAAATAGTAAGGATAACATAGTATAACCAAACACTCCCTGTGTTTTAATTTGCGTGAATTTATTTGACTAGGTACGAATTTTAAGGAAAAAAAAGAAGACTTTTGAACTTGTGGTACAAAATGAGGCACATATAATTTATATGGTTATAAATTATTGCATAAAGATTATTTTTTTACACGAATTAAAAAGGAAATATGTTAACATAAATTAAAACGAAAGGATATTTATAGGCTGAAAAGACATAAATTGGGATGAAAAAACCTACGTCTTTGGACTGCGGTCCTATAAGTAACTTTTAACTCCTCTAATCAAATAATAATATAGAATTAATTACTTTTAACTGGATTATGTTATTTTTTTGCTTGACGGACAATTGATTATTGCACCTTATGTTATATTGCTAACAAGTTCGAGTTCTGGCGTCCCGCACATTCCTTTTTTCTCCTATAATATGCCTTTTGCAAATTGAAAAACATTCGCCTGCCATGCCATTGCAAAAAGAGAAAATGACAAATCGTCCTCTTCATGGGCGGAAGATTTCATTTTTTTCATATTTTTTTTTTGTTACATCTTGCGTTTTCGTACGTTAAAGTTTCGTCTTCAGTTAATTAACGTAGACTCGAGGATGAAATTATCTTGAGGTTATAAGCATTTATTCTATTTATAACAAGCAATAAGTAAGTGTTGTGAAGTTAAAGGGTAAATGAATCAAAGAAATTAAGTTTCATTGAAGGCTGTTGATATGAGATAAAATACGGTCCGAGCAATAATACCCGGTATTTATGGACTAGTGCCATACAAGGTACTACATGACCATGATAGTAAGGTGTACAAGGTATGTTAAAAGTGAATAGTATTTTAAGTAAGTTGAGATAATTCTTAATTATGTGGATAATTGATTAATTATTGGGTAATGGGATATTACCTAATTAATTAGGAATATATTGGATAAGGATTAAAATTGCATTATGTGGCAGCCCTCCTCCCCCCCCCTTCAAATTAAGTGACTCATAGATCTAGTTAAAATGTGTTAAATACAAGACACTACATCCCTCTACGTGTAAAGGCACAGAAGATTGGCATTTTGGCTTCATTTGGACATTAGATATTCAAGTAAGTAATCTTATACTACCTCCGTTGCAGTTTATGTGAACCTATTTCTTTTTTGGTATGTTCCAAAAAGAATGATCCCTTTCTAAATTTGGAAACAATTTTGCTTAAACTTACAATTCTACCCTTAATGAGAAGCTTTTATAATCACACAAATACTCTGGGGCCCTTTTTGAATTGTTTAGGATCACAAATTCCAAAAATCTTTATTTTTTCTTAAACTCCGTGCCCAGTCAAACAGGTTCACATAAATTGAAACGGAGGGAGTAATGTTTTCTTATTGCAAAGATTACAAAATAGACGTTAAGAATATATAAAGAGAATTCATAACATCTTCAACCAATTCCTACAAGGATTCCAGCGTTAGCAACCTCAAACCAACGAGATTTCAACAAGATTTCTTGAAACAAAAATTCCAACGAGATTTCTTAGCACCTTAGGAACGTGAGATTTTACGATTCTAAGGGAGTACGATGTAACCTTTTTCAAGAATATCATACGAATTTTTTCCTATTCCGGGTATGTTAAGGCTAAGCTCTTCCTTTATTTTGGCATGATCTCGTAATTACATGTATTTGATAACGAGGCATAAAGAGAAGTTCATACTCCCAAATTTATATACATTATCCTAGTCTCATAAATTATAGTATTCTCTTTATCAGGACTTCATATTTAATTGAGTATTGTCTTCTTCCAGTCAAGAGAGCAGAAAGCCTATATATATAATATTACAGTATTTTCATTACCATCGAGCTATAATCGATAGGCAGGCCCCTATTGGGCAACCTCTGATCAGATGGTAAGTTATATACCGAGCCTACTGTGGCCGAGCACCTATGAGCGAGCCCAGTTGGCCGAGATACAGAGCCTAGTATGGCCGAGCGCCTTTGAGCGAGCCTTACTACGACAGAGCAGTTATATATATACCGAGCCTTATAGGGCCAAACAACTATTATACTTACTATATTGAGAGAGTTGAGTTAGTATCAGCAGGTAACATATCTTCAGATTATTTTTGACTCCCAGTTACTTTCAGTTATTATATTACTAGATCAATTTCAGCTTTTAGTTATTCTGTTGCCTTACATACTCGGTACATTATTTTGTACTGACGTCCCTTTCTCTGGGGACGCACACATGTTCAGACAGACAGGCGGGTAGACCTCCTCAGTAGGTGTTGCCCGAGTTCAGCTTTATCGCTAAGCTCCACGTCCTTCGTAGTTGTCGGGTTTAGGAGTTTTGTGTACATCTTGTGTATATATGTATATAGGTTATGAGTAGGTCGGAACCCTGTTCCGATCACGGTACATCCATCAGTAGAGCCTTGTAAACATAACCTGTCAGTTAGTGCAGTATGTTGGGCTTATAGGCCTTGTATGTATATTTTGTTAGTTTGTCAGTTATAGTAGTCATGACGGCCTTGCCGACCCAGATTTATATTGATGTTTAGTCAGCGTTGGTTTCAATTGAGTTTTATATTTTGCTTTGCAAATTGTCTTGCAATGTGGACCATGGACAAAGTATGACATTATATGTTCAGAGTTCCTTAGTCGGAAGTTGGTACGCAAGGATAGGTGAGGCACCGGGTGTCGGTCTCGCCCCCTCTCAGGTTCGGGGCGTGGCAAAAGGGGTATCAGAGCAGTTCTGTCCTAGAGAGTCTATAAGTCGTGTCTAGTAGGGTCTTGTTTATAGATGTGTTGTGCACCACATTATATAAGCAGGGGACTACAGGGTATTTAGGAGTTGGTTACCCTTCTTTCAAATCTAAATCGTGCTATAGAACTGAGTTATAGGAAATTTGAGTTAAATTTACGTGTTGGCGTTTTCATGCACAGATGACGACGACTAGGAAGATTACGGCTAGTCAGAGGAGAGATACAGCAGTAGGTGAGGGGACCAACAGGGTACCCCCAGTAGATGGGGCCCAATCGGAGGCCCAGGGTGAGACCCCTACCCAGCCATTACCGGCTCCTCCACCACCTGAGGAGATTCCTAGGGAGACCGCACATCCAGTTCCCCTCCGCTTTCATCGGATCAGGACTTGAGGAGTGCAGTGTATTTGTTGACACAGTTGGTAGCTACCCAACAATATTGTAATGACCCAACCGGTCATTTTAACTTTTAAAACTCCATTCCCTAAAATAAAACTTCCCGTATGTGCGTTTAATGATTTATGACTTGCGGGGATGATTGGTTCGAGATTTGGAAGTGTTTGGGTTGAAATCAGAACACTTGGTTCCTTAAGTTGGCTTTAAGAGGCCAAGTTTAACTTCGGTCAACATTTTGAGGAAACGACCCCTGAATAGAATTTTGACGATTCCAATAGCTCCGTATGGTGATTTTGGACTTAGGAGCGTGTTCGAAATTTTATTTGGAAGTCCGTAGTTAAATTAGGCTTGAAATGGCTAAAAACAAGAATTTAAGTTTTGAAATTTGATCGGGGAGTTGACTTTTTGATACCGGAGTTGGAATCCAATTTCGAAAATTTACATAGCTCCATTATGTCATTTGTGACTTGTGTGCAAAATTTGAGGTCAATCGAACTTGATTTCATAGGTTCCAGTACCAAATGTAGAAGTTGAAAATCTTAAGTTTTATTACGCTTGAATTGGACGATGATTCATGATTTTAGCATTGTTTGATGTGATTTGAGGTTCCAACTAAGTTCATATGATGTTTTAGGAATTGTTGGTATAATTGGTTGAGGTACCGAGGGGCTCGGGTGAGTTTCGGACGGCTAACGGATCATTTTTGGCTTTTGGAATATTGCTGATAGCTGCTGGAAAGTTTCTTCTGATTTCCTTATACGCGATCGCGTGGATTGGGTTGCGATCGCGTAGGCTTAATTGGGCAGCTGATAATTTATTCTATGCGATCGCGTGGGCAAGTCCGCGATCGCGTAGGTTGGATTCAGTTATGTTATTCGTACGCGTGGCTAAGGCCGCGTTCGCGAAGAGGAAACAAAGCAGAAACCGACCACGCTCTTAATGCTTCGCGATCGCGTGAGTTGGCCCGCGATCGCGTAAGCTTGCGGAGACTTTGCTTTGCGATCGCGTTCGCGTTCGTGTAGAATAAATCACTGGGCAGAGAGTTTAAGTTCTGAACCATTTTTAACGATTTGGAGCTCGGATTTAGGAAATTTTTGGGAGATTTTCAGAGAAAATAACGGGGTATGTGTTCTTAACTCAATATTGGTTAAGTTACCCGAATCCATCACTATGTTTATCATTTAATTGGTGAATTGAGTTGGAAAAGTTTGAGTATTTGAGGGCCGAATTGTTATCGGAATTTAGTGATTTTGGTATGGGTAGACTCGTGGTTGAGCGGGCGTTCATATTTCGTAACCTTCGCCGGATTCCGAGATGTGGGCCCTATGGACGAATTTTTAATTAATTTCGGAATTTTTATCGAAAATGTAGTATTTTCTTATAGAATTAATTCCTATAATTTTTAGTGATTGTATCGAATTATTTTGGCTAGATTCGAGCCAGTCAGAGTTGGATAATCGTGGAAAAGATCTTCTAGTGGATTAAATTGGAGCAAGACGAGGTAAGTCTCTTGTCTAATCTTGTGAGCAGGAAATTACCCTATAGGGATTAAATTAAATAATTGTTGCTAATTGTGGGGGCTACGTACGCACGAGGTGACGAGAGTCCGTGCGTAGCTACTATAAATGCTAAAGTCCGGGTAATATAGGACTCAAAGCATGAATTACTTGTGTAAATTGTATTCTTTGTTTAATTATTATAATTGATATATATGAATATTTTGTGAATTGTTAGATAAAAACATTTAAGGATAGAAATCTCATGCTTGATTTTCTGTTTAAATTAATTAATTGTTAAAAGAAATTATTCTTCCTCCCGAATTTATCTTATAATAAATATATTCTCATTCCGGAGGTACATAAGAAAATGTCCTCCTTTCTTGTGGAGGGGGCCGAACGCCTCAGCAGGATAGATACATCTATGGATCGTGCTGCACGTCCCTCGACAGTATACACGACACTCTGGATCGGGCCGTACGTCCTCGGCAGAAATTGTGCTTAATAATAATAATCACACGATACCTTAATAGCTTATTTCAGCTTGCGAAGATAATTGATAAATTGGGGAGTCCTTGGAATTTAATGAATTATTATGCATGCTTGTTGAGGAATTAATTGTTATTCCTGTAAATGAGATTAGTTGATAAATTGGAAATTATTTGAATTGAAGGAATTTAATTAATATATTGAGAATTGTTGCATTTGAAGGAATTTGATTATTTCTGCTGGTTAAATAAATTATTGTAAATTCTGTGAATCATGCTGATTTAGATATTCTAGTTGTATTTCAATTATTATTATTGACCCATAGTCAGTGTCAAAGTCGGCCATCTCGTCTCTACCACTTCGAGATTAGGCTTGATATTTACTGGGTACACGTTGTTTACGTACTCATACTACATTTGCTGCACTCTTTGTGCAGGACCTGAGGCAAGTACTAGTGGGGGACCTATCGTCTTACACCCATATTATCTAGGGGCATAGTGATGAGCTGCCTTTCTGCAGCTACTAGTGTCTCTCCTTGGATTTTTTTATTCTTTCTATTTTTATTTCAGACAATATTAGAGGTTTTGTATAATCTACTAGGTGCTCATACACTTGGGACACTAGTCTTGTCACACACATTGGTAGAATTTGGTATTAATATTTTTTCTTGGATTTAAATTTTATCGATATATGTTTAATTTATTAGTTGGCTTGCCTAGCTATAGCGTTGGGCATCATCATGACCTATAGGTGGAATTGGGTCATGACAACATGGTATCAGATCACTAGGTTCACGTAGGTCTCACAAGTTATGAGCAGGCCTAATAGAGTCTTGCGGATCGGTACAGAGACGTCTGTACTTATCTTCGAGAGGTTATAGGGTGTTAGGAAACTACCTTTCTTCATATTCCATCGTGCAATTAATGTAGTACTAAATATCCTTCTCTTATTCTCTCACAGATGGTGAGAACGCGCTCGAATAAGGTTCCAGACTAGGGAAGAGCTACTCCCCCAGTTGCTAGAGGCCGAGGCAAAGGCTGAGGGAGGGCTCTAGCCCGTGGTAGAGGGCGAGGACGTCCCAGGACTATTTCAGTTATGCAGCCAGTGGGTCCAGCAAAGAACTCCGTTGTTGAAGAACAAGATGAGGTGCCTGTGGCAGAGCCAGCTCCGGTGGATTTCACATCTGCACTGGGATTTCAGGATGTCATGGGTCGTATGCTGCGGTTGATAGATAATATGACTTACGCCGATTTATTTCCGGCAGGCCCAGCCACATCTCAGGCGGGCGGGGGATCACAGACCCCTACCGCACAGGCTCATGGACATGCAGCTGTTGTATATCAGACCCAGGGTGCACTACCCGTGGGTGGAGCCCAGCCATTGGCCACAGCGACACCTGAGCCCAGGCTAGCTGTAGCCGCCGATCCTTAGAAACTATTGGACAGATAGACTAGACTACATCCTCCTGTCTTTGGGGGCAAGCGACATGAGGATCCACAGGACTTCATTGATTGTTGCAGGGATAGACTGCACAACATGAGGATATTGGAATCTCATGGGGTTGACTTCGTTACTTTTCAACTAGAGGGCAGGGCCCGTAGACGGTGGCAGTCTTATGTTCTTCGCAGACCATCCGATTCTCCTCCTATGACTTGGGACAAGTTCACCCGTATCTTCCTGGACAGGTATATTCCACCCTCCTAGAGGGAAGAGTTGTGGTTTCAGTTTGAGCAGCTCCAGCAGGGTCAGATGTCAGTGACCGATTATGAGGCGAGGTTCTCTGAATTATCTCGCCATGCACTTATGATACTCCCTACTGAGGCGGAGAGAGTGCGGAGGTTTGTAGCTGGTTTACATATTGGCATTCAGGCCACTATAACTCGAGAGGTTGAGATGGGTACTTCTTATGAGCTAGTTGTGGAGATAGCCCGGAGGATTGAGGGTGTGCGTCAGCGGAGCCGAGAGTAAATTATAAGAGATAAGCGGTTCAGGTATTCTGGAGAGTTAATAGGTTCTCCGTCTGGGGGCAGAGGTCAGTTCGTGAGGGGGCAGTCCAGCAGGCCCCCATATCCAGCACCACTACCTCCTCAAGGTGCTCCAGTGCGACCTTATCTCAGTGCTATACCAGAGAGTTCTTACCGCCCACCAACTATTCAGGGTCCTCCCAGTGGGTATTCAGTTCCCCAGGGCCAGACACTTAGTCAGCAGCCCATCGCACCGAAGAGTTGTTACGAGTGCGGGGATTCCAGTCATATGCGGAGGTTTTGCCCTAGGCTTCGGGGTAGACCAGTACAGCAGGGTCAGCATCCTATGCTTATCGGACCAGTTGCTCCACCAGTAGTCCGACTACCAAGAGGTAGAGGACAGGTGGGTAGGGGCCGTCCTAGAGGTAGAGGTTAGCCAGGCGGAGGCTAGCCAGTTGGAGCTCCAGCTCGGTTCTATGCTTTTCCGGATAGACCAGATGCAGAGGCCTCAGATGCTGTGATTACATGTATTATTTCTATTTGCGGCAAGGATGCCTCAGTGTTATTTGATCCAAGATCCACGTATTCATATGTGTCATCTCTATTTGCTCCATTCCTTGGTGTTTCTCGTGAGTCCTTGAGTACTCCTATTTATGTGTCCACTCCTGTAGGCGATTCTGTTATTGTGAACCGGATCTACCGGTCTTGTATTATTACATTATGTGGTTATGAAACTAGAGCAAATCTCTTATTGCTCGAGATGACAGATTTTGAAATTATTCTGGGTATGGACTGGTTATCTCCATATCATGCTATTCTAGATTGTCATGCCAAAACTGTTACCTTGGCTATTCCATCTTTGCCTAGGCTGGAGTGGAAGGGTTTGTCGGTTAGTTCATATAATCAGGTTATTTCTTTTATAAAGGCTCAACACAAGGTTGAGAAGGGTTGTTTAGCTTATCTAGCTTATGTTCGGTATACCACTGTAGAGACTCCGGCTATTGATTCAGTGCCTGTAGTTCGGGAGTTCTTCGATGTATTTCCTTCAGATCTTCCAGGTATGCCACCTGATCGTGATATTGATTTTTGTATTTACTTGGCTCCAGATACTCAGCCTATATCTATTCCATTGTATCGCATGGATCTGAAAGAATTGAAAGATTTGAAAGAACAGCTTGAGGAGTTACTAGCCAAAGGGTTCATCAGAGCGAGTGTATCGCCTTAGGGTGCACCGGTATTATTTGTGAAGAAGAAGGATGGCACAATGCGAATGTGTATTGATTATCGCCAATTGAACAAAGTTACTATTAAGAACAAGTACCCGTTGCCACGTATTGATGACATATTTGACCAGTTGCAGGGTGCTAGGGTATTCTCTAAGATCGAATTGAGGTCGGGGTATCATCAGTTGAAGATTCGAGATTCGGATGTTCCAAAAACTGCTTTCCGTACTAGATATGGTCATTATGAGTTTCTGTTAATGTCTTTCGGTTTAACTAATGCCTCGACAACGTTTATGGATTTGATGAACAGGGTATTTAGGCCATATATTAATTCATTTATCATTGTCTTCATTGATGACATTTTGATCTACTTGCGCAGTAAGGAGGAGCACGAGCAGCATATAAGAGTAGTGCTTCAGACATTGCGGGAACAAAAGTTATATGCTATGTTCTCCAAATGTGAGTTCTGGCTAGAGTCTGTAGCATTTTTGGGGCATATTGTATCGGGTGAGGGTATTGAGGTTGATCCCAAAAAGATTGAGGCAGTTTAGAATTGGCATCGTCCTACTTCGGCGATCGAGATTAGGAGTTTTCTGGGTTTAGCAGGTTATTATCGTCGATTCGTGGAAGGTTTTTCATCTATTGCAGCGCCTTTGACCAAATTAACCCAGAAGGGTGCTCCGTTTCGATGGTCCGATGAGTGTGAGGTGAGCTTTCAGAAGCTCAAGACAACATTGCCTACAGCACCAGTGTTAGTGTTGCCTTCCGGCTCGGGGATGTATATGCAGTGTATTGTGACGCTTCACGCGTTGGTTTGGGTTGTGTATTAATGCAGGAAGGGTGAGTTATTGCATATGCTTCATGTCAGCTGAAGCCCCAAGAGCAGAATTATCCGGTACATGATTTGGAGTTAGCTGCGATTGTTCACGCTCTTAAGATTTGGAGACATTATCTTTATGGGGTGTCTTGTGAAGTTTACACTGATCATCGCAGTTTGCAGCATTTGTTCAAATAGAGGGACCTAAATTTGAGGCAGCGCAGATGGCTGAAATTACTGAAAGATTATGATATTACTATCCTATATCATCCGGGTAAAGCAAATGTGTTTGCAGATGCCTTGAGTAGAAAGGCGGAGAGTATGGGTAGTTTGGCTTTCATTTCACCAGAAGAGAAGCCATTTGCTTTGGATATCCAGTCCTTGGCCAACAGACTTGTGTGGCTAGATATTTCAGAGCCCAGCCATGTTCTTGCATGTGTTGTAGCTCAGTCTTCACTATTTGAACAGATCAAGGCTCGCCGGTATGATGATCCACACTTAATGGTTCTTCGAGAAACGGTACTACGAGGTGGTGCCAAGGAAGTTACTATTGGTGCGGATGGTGTTCTGCAACTCTAGGATCGTTTGTGTGTTCCTAATGTGGATGAACTAAGGAAAAAGATCCTGGAAGAGGTACACAGTTCTCGGTATTCTATTCATCCAGGTGCTACGAAGATGTATCGTGACTTGAGGCAGCATTATTGTTGGAGACGAATGAAAAAGGACATAGTTGAGTATGTAGCTAGGTGTCTAAATTTCCAGCAAGTTAAATATGAGCACCAGAGGCCCGGCCTACTTCAACATATGACTATACCAGAATGGAAATGGGAATGCATTACTATGGACTTTGTAGTTGAGTTGCCGTGGACTTTGCAGAAGTTTGATGCAGTTTGGGTCATTGTTGACAGGTTGACCAAGTCGGCACACTTTATTCCTGTTGTGACTACGTATACTTCAGAGAGGTTGGCCAGATATATATTCAGGAGATAGTTCGGTTGCACGGCGTACCAATTTCTATCATATCAGATAGAGGCCCTCAGTTTACTTCATATTTCTGGAGAGTAGTACAGAGTGAATTAGGGACCCGTGTAGAGCTCTGTACAACCTTTCATCCACAGACCGACGGGCAGTCTGAGCGGACAGTTCAGAGTTTGAAGGATATGCTCAGGGCATGTATGATTGACTTTAGAGGTCAGTAGGATTGTTTCCTGCGTTTGGCCGAGTTTGCTTATAATAATAGTTACCAATCCAGCATCGAGATGGCTTCATTTGAGGCTTTATATGGCCGTCGATGTCGTTCACCTATCGGATGGTTTGAGCATGGTGAGGCTAATTTATATGGTACTGATTTGGTGAAGGATGCCTTGGAAAAGGTAAAGTTGATTCAGGAGCGACTTTGTACAACACAGTCCAGACAGAAGAGTTACGCGGATCAGAAAGCGCGTGATTTATCATTTATGGTAGGTGAAAAAGTTCTCTTGAAGGTTTCGCCGATGAAGGGAATTATGAGATTCGAGAAAAAGAGCAAGTTGAGCCTAAGGTTTATAGACCCATTTAAGGTGTTGAGACGAGTTGGGGAAGTTGCTTATGAGCTTGCATTGCCTCCCAGTCTATCGAGAGTTCATCCAGTTTTCCAAGTATCTATGCTCCGGAAGTATCATGCTGACCTGTCACATGTGTTAGACTTTAGCACAGTTCAGCTAGATAATAGTTTGGGCTATGAAGAAGAACCATTTGCCATTGTTAGTTAAACAGGTTCGCCAGTTGAGGTCCAAGAGAATTTCTACAGTAAAATTCCAGTGGAGGGGCAAACCAGTCAAGGAAGAGACTTGGGAGGCCGAGGAAGACATGCGAAGCAGATATCCACACTTATTCAGCACTCCAGGTACAATTCTAAACCCGTTCGAGGATGAACGTTTGTTTAAGATGTGGAGAATGTAATGACCCAACCGATTATTTTAACTTTTAAAACCCCGTTCCCTAAAATAAAACTTCACGTATGTGCTTTTAATGATATATGACTTGCGGGGATGGTTGGTTCGGAATTTGAAAGTGTTTAGGTTGAAATCGGAACACTTGGTTCCTTAAGTTGGCTTTAAGAGGTCAAGTTTGACTTCGGTCAACATTTTGAGAAAATGACCCCTGAATAGAATTTTGATGATTCCAACAGTTCTGTATGGTGATTTTGTACTTATGAGCGTGTTCGGAATTTTATTTGGAAGTCCGTAGTTAAATTAGGCTTGAAATGGCTAAAAATAAGAATTTAAGTTTGGAAGTTTGACCGGGGAGTTGACTTTTTGATACCGGAGTTGGAATCCAGTTCCGAAAGTTTACATAGCTCTGTAATATCATTTGTGACTTGTGTGCAAAATTTAAGGTCAATCAGACTTGATTTGATAGGTTCCGGTACCGAATGTCGAAGTTGGAAATCTTAAATTTCATTAAGCTTGAATTGGAGGATGATTCGTGATTTTAGCATTGTTTGGTGTGATTTGAGGTTCCGACTAAGTTCGTATGATGTTTTAGGACTTGTTGGTATAATTGGTTGAGGTCCCGAGGGGCTCAGGTGAGTTTCGGACGGCGAACATATCATTTTTGGCTTTTGGAATATTGCTGATAGCTGCTGGAAATTTTCTTCTGATTTCCTTATACGTGATCGCGTGGATTGGGTTGCAATCGCGTAGGCTTAATTGGGCAGCTGAGAATTGTTTCTATGCTATCGCGTGGTCAAGTCCGCGATCGCGTAGGTTGGACTCAGTTGTGATATGCGAACGCGTGGCTAAGGCTGCGTTCGCCAAGAGGAAATGAAGCAGAAGCTGACCACTCGCTTAATGCTTCGTGATCGCGTGAGGAGGCTCGCGATCGCATAGGCTTGCGGATTGTTCTTCGCGATCGCGTAGAGTTATTTTCTGGGCAGAAAAATTTGTGCTACGCGATCGCGTGAGGAAGTTCGCGATCGCGTAGAAGAAATCACAGAGAGTTTAAGTTCTGAAAACGGGCCATTTTTAACGATTTGGAGCTCAGATTTAGACGATATTTGGGAGATTTTCAGAGAAAACAATGGGGTAAGTGTTCTTAACTTAATATTGGTTAAATTACCCGAATCAATCACTATTTTTATCATTTAATTGGTGAATTGAGTTGGAAAAGTTTGAAAACCCTCTTGGATAAATTTGAGGATTTGAGGGCCGAATTGTTATCGGAATTTAGTGATTTTGGTATGGGTAGACTCGTGGTTGAGCGGGCGTTCATATTTCATAACTTTTGCCGGATTCCGATATGTGGGACCCACGAACGAATTTTTAATTAATTTTGGAATTGTTATTGAAAATATAGTATTTTCTTATAGAATTGATTCCTATAATTTTTAGTGATTGTATCGAATTATTTTGGCTAGATTCGAGCCAGTCAGAGTTGGATAATCGTAGAAAAGATCTTCTAGTGGATTAAATTGGAGCAAGACGGGGTAAGTCTCTTGTCTAATTTTGTGAGCAGGAAATTACCCCATAGGGATTAAATTAAATAATTGTTGCTAATTGTGGGGGCTACGTATGCACGAGGTGACGAGATACCGTGCGTAGCTACTATAAATGCTAAAGTCCGGGTAGTATAGGACTCAAAGCATGAATTACTTGTGTAAATTATATTCTTTGTTTAATTAATATTAATTGATATATATGAATATATTGTGAATTATTAGATAAAAACATTAAAGGATGGAAATCTCATGCTTGATTTTCTATTTAAATTAATTAATTGTTAAGAGAAATTGTTCTTCCTCCCGAATTTATCTTATAATAAATATACTCTCATTCCGGAGGTACATAAGAAAATGTCCTCCTTTCTTGTAGAGCGAGCCGAACGCCTTGGTAGGATAGATGCATCTATGGATTATGTCGCACGTCCCTCGGCAGTGTACACGACACTCTGGATCGGGTCGTACGTCCTCAGCAGAAATCGTGCTTAATAATAATAATCACACGATACCTTAATAGCTTATTTCAACTTGCGAAACTAATTGATAAATTGGGAAATTCTTGGAATTTAATGAATTATTATGCCTGCTTGTTGAGGAATTAATTGTTATTCCTGTAAATGAGATTAATTGATAAATTGGAAATTATTTGAATTGAAGGAATTTAATTAATATATTGGGAATTGTTGCATTTGAAGGAATTTGATTATTTCTACTGGTTAAATATATTATTGTAAATTTTGTGAATCATGCTGATTTAGATATTCTAGTTGTATTTCAATTATTATTATTGACCCATAGTGAGTGTCAAAGTCGGCCATCTCGTCTCTACCACATCGAGATTAGGCTTGATACTTACTGGGTATACGTTGTTTACGTACTCATACTACACTTGCTGCACTTTTGGTGCAGGACCTGAGGCAAGTACTGGTGGGGGACCTATCGTCTTACACCCACGTTATCCAGGGGAATAGTAGTGAGCTACCTTTCTGAGCCGTTCTACAGCTACTAGTGTCTCTCCTTGTATTTTTTTATTCTGTCTATTTTATTTCAGACAGTATTTGAGGTTTTGTATAATATACTATATGCTCATACACTTGTGACACCAGGTCTTGGCACACACAATGGTAGAATTTGGTATTAATATTTTTTCTTGGATTTAAATTTTATTGATATATGTTTAATTTATTAGTTGTCTCGCCTAGGTATAGCGTTGAGAGCCATGACGACCTATAGGTGGAATTGGGCCATGAAAAACATGCTAGGGCACCCTCTAGTGCAGGATCTTCTGAGGGGTCTGGGAGTTCAAGGGTCCGAGAGTTTATTGCTTCGAGTCCCCCAGAGTTCACGGGAACGGATCAGAGGGAGGACCTGCATGATTTCATAGATCAGCTTCACAGGATCTTTCGGGTTATGCATGCCACGGAGAAAGATGTAGTTGAGCTTGAAGCTTTTTGACTCCGAGATATAGACATTCTTTGGTACGAGGGATGGGAAAGGTCTAGGGGACGTGATGTACCTCTAGCTATTTGGGAAACATTTTCAGATGCCTTCCTTGACCAGTACTTACCGCGGGAGATCCGACAGGCTCGAGTCGATCAGTTTCTAGCCCTCAAGCAGGGCAATATGTGTGTTCGAGAGTATAGTCTCCGTTTTGACTCATTTGACCGATATGCACCATCCACAGTTGCTACTATGCGGGACAGGATCCACAGGTTTATATCAGGGTTGGCCCCAGAGTTGACCGAGGCATGTGCCACCGCTGTACTGCAGGATAGTATGGATATCTCCCGAGTTCAGGCATTCGCCCAGAATATAGAAAGGGGTAGGCATCGACAGTAGGGTATGGATAAGGCTGAGTTAGGGCAGCGTAAGAGGATGAGATTTGCCAGGTCTCAGGAGCAGTCTCAGGATAGTTATAGGCCCTAGTACTTCAGACAGCCACCTAGGCCTCCGCCACCTCAGTTACAGGGTTGCAGGTATGACCGTTATAATCAGACATGACTAGGTGAGAGCTCACGGGCGTCGGGTTTGTAGCGACAGCGAGGTTCAGGGCAGACATGGTCATTTCCGTCGCAGTGTGACATCTGTGGTAGAGGACGCTTGGGCCAATGTCGAGCCAGTTCTGATGGTTGTTATACGTATGGACGTCCAGTGCATATGATGCGAGATTGCCCAAATAGAGATTCTAGGTGTATTGCACAACAAGCGAATTCAGCAACATGATCATCTATGTCCGTGCATCCTTCAGGGCGCGAGTCTCAGTCTTCGGCTAGTAGAGGTCGAGGCAGAGGTAGAGGTTCCAGTTCAGGTACTAACCAGAATTGTAGCTATGCTTTACCGGGTAGACAGGACCAAGAATCTTCACCAGACGTTGTGACGGGTATGTTGACCATTTTCTCTCACGATGCTTATGCCTTGATTTACCCAGGATCTACTTTATCGTGTATTACCCTATTTGTCGCGGGGAAGTTTGGTATAGTGCCTGAAATACTAAGTGATCCTTTTGCGGTATCTACACCGGTCGGAGAATCAATTATTGCTAGACGGGTTTACCTAGGTTGTACGGTGACAATTTATGGTCGTCAGACCTCAACCGACCTAGTTGAGCTAGAGATGTTGGATTTTGATGCTATCATGGGCATGGACTGGTTGGCAGCTTGCTATGCCACAGTTGATTGTCGAGCAAAGACAGACAGATTTCGTTTTCCGGGTGAGCCAGTCCTTGAATGGGTAGGTAATACAGCGACACCCAGAGGTAGGTTTATTTCCTATCTGAAGGCGAGGAAAATGATCGCAAAAGGGTGCATTTATCATATTGTGCGAGTTAGAGATGTAGATGCTGAGATACCTACACTTCAGTCTATTCCAGTAGTAAAAGAGTACGCAGATGTATTTCCTGATGAACTTCCAGGTGATCCTCCAGAGCGAGAGATTAATTTTGGCATCGATTTGCTTCCGGGAACTCAACCAATAACCATCCCTCCATATAGAGTGGCACCTGCCGAATTGAAGGAGTTGAAGGAGCAGTTAAAAGATTTGCTGGAGAAAGGTTTTATCAGGCCCAATACCTCACATTAGGTTGCATCGGTACTGTTCGTACGGAAGAAAGACGGCTCGCTGAGGATGTGTATCGATTATAGGATGCTGAATAAGGTAACTATTGAGAATAAATATCCACTTCCAAGGATAGATGACTTGTTTGATCAATTGCAGGGAGCTAGATGTTTTTCAAAGATAGATTTGAGGTCGGGGTACCACCAGGTCAGAGTTCGGGAGAAAGATATTTCCAAGACAGCCTTCAGGACCCGATATGGCCACTTCAGGTTCCTTGTCATGTCCTTCGGGTTAATGAATGCACCTTCCGTATTTATGGACTTGATGAATAGCCTATTTCGGCCATTTTTAGATCTGTTCGTGATAGTATTTATTGATAATATTTTGGTTTATTCACGTTCAGAGGATGAGCATGCGGACCACCTATGAGCGGTACTCAAAACCCTCCGTGATAGTAAATTGTATGCTAAGTTTTCTAAATGTGAGTTCCGGTTGAAGTTTGTAGCATTCCTATGACACATTGTATCCGATAGCGGTATAAAAGTAGACACTCAGAAGATTGAGGCTGTGAAATCCTGACTTAGACCTACCACTCCGACAGAGGTTCGTAGCTTTCTAGGCTTAGCAGGATACTACCGGAGGTTCGTAGAGGGTTTTTCTTACCTTTCGGCACCATTAACGAAGTTGACTCAGAAAGCAACTAAGTTTCAGTGGACGGAGGCTTGCGAGTAGAGTTTCCAGGATCTTAAGAACAAGTTGACCTCAACGCCAGTTCTAGCACTTCCAGAGGGTCCAGATGGTTATGCCATGAATTGTGATGCCTTATCTGTCGAGTTAGGATGTGTCCTGATGCAACATGGGAAAATAATTGCGTATGCTTCAAGGAAAGGAAGCACGAGTGGAATTATCCGACCCACGACCTCGAGGCAGCTGCGATTGTTCATGCACTTAAGATATAGCGGCATTATTTTTATTGTGTTCATGTTGATGTATTCACATATCATAAAAGCCTACAATATATCTTCAAGCAAAAAGAATTGAATTTGCGATAGAGGCGATGGCTTGAGTTATTGAAAAATTACGATGTTAACATTCTCTAACATCCAGGCAAAGCCAATGTGGTAGCAGATGCCTTAAGTCGCCGATCTATGGGTAGCTTATCACATGTAGAGGCCGAGAAAAGACCATTAACTAGAGAGATTCATTATTTGGCTTGTTTGGGGGTTCGGTTAGTAGACTCTGGCAATGGTGGAGTTGTGCTCCAAATTACTGCAAAATCATCTCTCATAGCTGAAGTAAAGGAGAGGCAGTACGAGGACCCAGAGTTGGTCGAGTTGAGAGAGCGACTTCCGCAGCAGAAGACGCCGTTGTTAGAGCTCAAGGGAGATGGGGTTCTTAGAAACAGGGGTCGTTTGTGTGTTCTAGATGTAGCAGGCTAGGAGACAGGATTATGTTAGAGGCACATTATTCGTGATATTCCATTCACCCAGGGTCGAAGAAGATGTATCATGACATTAAGGATGTGTACTGGTGGAATGATATGAAGAACATTGCTGAGTTTGTCGCCCAATGTCCTAGTTGCCAGCAGGTGAAGGTAGAGAACTAGAAGCCCGGAGGGCAAATGCAGACTATAGAGATCCCGGCGTGGAAATGAGAGGCGATAAACATGGACTTTATCACAGGTTTACCTCGTTCTCATCGTAAGTTCGATTCCATATGGATTATAGTCGATAGGCTCACGAAATCAGCTCATTTTCTACTGGTCAGATCTACATATACAGTAGAAGACTATGCAAGGTTATATATTAAGGAGATTATGCGGCTACACGGAGTACCAGTATCTATTATATCTGGCTGTGGGCCCCAGTTTACAGCACATTTTTGGAGGTCATTTCAGAGAGGTCTAGGGACTCAGGTGAATCTCAGTACAGCTTTTCATCCACAGACTGATGGACAAGCCGAGCACACAATTCAGACGCTCAAGGATATGTTCCGAGCATGTGTGTTAGATTTTAAAAGAAGTTGGGATGGACATTTACCTCTTATCGAGTTTGCATATAATAACAGTTACCACTCCAGTATCCAGATGGCTTTGTACGAGGCTTTGTATGGGCATAAGTGCAGATATCCTATAGGGTGGTTTGATGCTGGAGAATCTAGGTTACATGGGCCAGACCTGGTTCAGCAGGCCATAGAGAAAGTAAAGCTTATCCGGGAGTGACTGTTGACAGCTCAGAGTCGTCAAAAGTCATATTCTGACGTGCGGCGATGAGACTTAAAGTTCGGGCTTAATGACTGGGTATTCTTAAAGTTATCGCCTATGAAAGGCGTGATGAAGTTTGGCAAGAAAGGCAAGCTTAACCCACGGTATCTTGGGCCTTATAGGATCATTCAGAGAGTGGGCCAAGTAGCTTATGAGTTAGAATTGCCGTCGGAATTGGAGTCTGTCCATCCAGGTTTTTACTTATCTATGTTACGGAAGTGCATTGGCGATCCTATCTGGGTGGTGCCCACGGATGATGTACAGATTACGGAGGACTTGTTATACAAGGAAATTCCGGTTGCCATTCTAGACCGACAAATCCGCAAGCTACGGAATAAAGAGGTAGCCTCCGTGAAGGTTTTATGGAGAAGCAAGAATGTGGAAGAGATGACGTGGGAAGCGGAGGAAGAAATGAAGTCTAAATACCCCCACCTATTTCAAACTGAAGATATGGCTCGAGGTGGGATACCTCAACACAACTCTATTCAGGCCAGTAAGTCATCAGGTAAGCTCTTATTGTTGATTTTCAGAATTTATAATGGACAATTGTGTGAAGCCAAGTGTTGCTATTTATAGACATTGGCCATGTGTGGCATGTATAGTATGTTTTCTGGCTGCACACATGTTGGTTTTAAACTTATGTACGGAAGAGACTCTGGTAACATTTTCCCAAAGTCTCTAAGAATAAACATTCGAGGACGCATGTTTTAAGGGGGGAAGAATGTTACATCTCGCATTTTCGTACGTTAAAGTTTCGTCTTCAGTTAATTGACGTAGACTCGGGGATGAGATTTTCTTAAGATTATAAGTATTTATGCTATTTACACTACTAGAAATTCGGCAAAACCGACCAAGGTCGACCGACCAACTTTGGTCGGTCAAAAAACCGGCCAAAAAACGACCAAAGTTGGTCGGTTTTTCAAAATATTTTATTTTTTAATTTTTTTTTTTACAAAACCTTCCAACTTTGGTCAGTTTTCTTTTGCGTAAAAATACGGAAAACTATTTTTGAGTTCCGCTGAATTTATTTTTTAAGAAACCGACCGACTTTGGTCAGTTTTTCAATTAAAATAAATAAAAATTAATATTAAAAAAACTGACCAAATTTGGTCGGTTAATTCTCATTTTAAAAAACTGACCAACTTTGGTCGGTTATTTTCGTGCGAAAATACAATTAAAGAGTATAAATCAAATAAAAGACAGTCTTAAAATAAAATGCACCAATGGTCTAGTGGTAGAATAGTATCATGCCACAGTATAGACCCCAGTTCGATTCCCAGATGGTGAATCTTTTGATTACATAATTAAAAAACCGACCAACTTTGGTAAGATTTTTTTGCAATATTTGTTTTTTGAATTTAATTGACCGACCAAAGTTGGTCGGTAATTTCCGACCACTAAAATACTGTCCACACGTAAATGGTCACGTTTTGGACGGTTATTGGCCATTACCAAGCAAAGTTGGTCGGTTTTTTTGGTCGGATTTTATCGGATTTCTAGTAGTGTTATAACAAGCAATAAGTAAGTGCCGTGATAGATAAAGGGTAAATGAATCAAAGAAAATGAGTTTCATTGAAGGCTGTTGATTTGGGATAAAATACGGTCCGAGCAATAATACCCGGTATTTATGGACTAGTGCCATACAAGGTATTACATGACCATGATAGTAAGGTGTACAAGGTATGTTAAAAGTGAATAATATTTTAAGTAAATTGAGATAATTCTTAATTATGTGGGTAATTGGTTAATTATTGGGTAATGAGATATTACCTAATTAATTAGGGATATATTGGATAAGGATTAAATGGCATGATGTGGCATCCCCCATTCAAATTAAGTGACTCATAGATCTAGTTGAAAGGTGGCAAGCTAAAGTGTTAAATACAAGACACTACATCCCTCTACGTGTAAAGACATAAAAGATTGGCATTTTGGCTTCATTTGGACTTTAGATATTCAAGTAAGTAATCATATAATGTTTTTCTATATTGCAAAGATTACAAAACAGACGTTAAGAATATATAAAGAGAATTCATAACATCTTCAACCAATTCCTACAAGGATTCCAGCGTTAGCAACCTCAAACCACCGAGATTTCAACAAGATTTCATAGCACCTTAGCAACGTGAGATTTTGTGATTCTAAGGGAGTACGGTGAAACCTTTTCCAAGAATATCATACGGATTTTTTCTTACTCCGGGTATGTTAAGCCTAAGCCCTTCCTTCAGTTTGGCATGATCTCGTAATTAGATGTGTTTGATAACGAGGCATAAAGAGAAGTTCATACTCCCGAATTTATATACATTATCCTAGTCTCATAAATTACAGTATTCTCCTTATCGGGACTTCATATTTAATTGGAGTATTGTCTTCTTCCAGTCAAGAGAGCAGGGAGCCTATATATACAGTATTATAGTATTTTCATTACCATCGAGCTATAATCGATGGACAGGCCCCTATTGGGCAACCTCTGATCAGATAGTAAGTTATATACCGAGCCTACTATGGCCGAGCGCCTATTAGCGAGCCCAGTTGGCCGAGATACAGAGCCTAGTATGGCCGAGCGCCTTTGAGCGAGCCTACTACGGTAGAGCAGTTATATATATACCGAGCCTTATAGGGCCGGACAACTATTTTACTTACTATATTGAGAGAGTTGAGTCAGTATCAACAGGTAAGCATATTTTCAGATTATCTTTGACTCCTAGTTACTTTCATTTATTATATTATCAGTTCGGTTTAAGCTTTCAGTTATTCTGTTGCCTTACATACTCGGTACATACTCTGACATTCCTTTCTCTAGGGACGCTGCATTTCATGCGTCCAGGTTCAGACAGACAGGCGGGTAGACCTCCTCAATAGGTATTGCCCGAGTTCAACTTTATCGGTAAGCTCCACGTCCTTTGGAGTTGTCGAGTCTAGGAGTTTTGTGTACATCTTATGTATATATGTATATAGGTTATGAGTAGGTCGGAGCCCTGTTAAGATCACGGTACATCCATCAGTAGAGGCTTGTAGACATAACCTGTCAGTTAGTACAGTATGTTGGGCTTGTAGGTCTTGTATCTATATTTTGTTGGTTTGTCAGCTGTAGTAGTCATGACGGCCTTGCCGGCCCAGCTTTATATTGATGTTTAGTCAGCGTTGGTTTCCATTCAGTTTTATATTTTATTTCGCAAATTGTCTTGCAATGTGGCCCATGGCCAAAGTATGACATTATATGTTCAGAATCCCTTAGTCGCAAGTTGGTACGTAAGGATAGGTGAGGCACCGGGTGCTGGCCAAATTGTCTTGCAATAGCTTGCATTATGTGCCATGTGTTAGGATTTTGCCATTAATTTTTAATCTATTAGGAACTCTCATTCCCGAAGGAAGAAAAAAGATTACTTAAAGAAATAAATCTCTTTCATATGCCTTAAGCTTTTTCTTGGAGGAGAACTTTTGTACTTATATAAATTGATATTTTTTTCTCACAATAAAAACAACCTGCACAATGCAGTTTTTATGAGAATCATGTATAGGCGAGATTATTCTCTCAAAAATTTTATTTTCTCTTTTTATATTAGTGATGAATCGTATGTATGTCGATTGACCAAAACCATAATAAATTATTATGCCTAGTTTAGTATATTTTTATTTGTCGTCTGGTTTATCGCCCACCAAGCTTTGCATCATTAGCTTCTACATGTACCATGTTATTTCGATCCCAACACCACGTGGTATCCTGCTAAAAGAATTTGAATAAGAGGATGCACTACTAAAATTACTCGGAATTTTCGACAGCAATTAACGATGAAGGAAGATCTATCCGAATACCAACAAATATTTTAATCTGAAATATATGATCTATTAGTTCTAGTAACTAGTAATACCTTAAATTAAAATGCAGTACATAAAGTTACTCAGTGTTATTAACTTCTTTCATGTCATCAGCTATGAACAAAGCAAAATCGCCACTAGATTGCCAAAAGAAACGATTATGAACAAAACATTAACTTTATTAATACATGATCAAGAAACAAAATGGGAGAAAAGACAACCTTCCGAAGATAATCTAATACTATCATAATACTCTGTATAAGTGGTTGATATTTATTATCAAAACACCTAGAATTGCTACCTATTCATTAATTTTTATACCCAAATGGCATTAGCCCTTATAAGCAAGTGCTTGAGCTTTCCCCTCACATTAAGGCTCATGATCTCATTAGAACCACCAATAAACTCATTCCCTATAAATACTGCTGGCACACTTGGCTGACACCCTAGTTCGATTAACGCCTTCTCTATTTGCTTCCCATTTGGATGTCTATCGAGCTCGTAAACTATAGGGTTTGCTCCAAAATTACGGATTAGGGTTTCGATGCTATGAGAAATGCAACAACTACTTTTGGTGAATATCACCACTGGACTTGCTGCTCCCAACTTCATCACCATATCCATGTTTATAAGTTCAACAAATAATGAGTTTATTGGCAAAATGCCAAGATTTATATAGCTTTTGGTTAAGAGGAAATTAAAGAAGTTGTGAAGGGTACAAGAAATAGTGAAGGTTTGTGAAGTGAATTTCAGGCTTGATTTGTTGTGAGAAACGTGAATCTTACATGAAGCTATATATAGAGGCCTCAGAGTTGTATGTTAGTTTTAAAAGAAAAAGTGAGAATTGCTAAAAAGTTTTTTTTTTTGGTTAAGTAATTGCTAAAAAGAATTGGTGGATTGTTCTTGATCACTTGTATGATAAGGGCATAGTGTATGCCTTATCTATCTTGATTCTAAAGTATCATTACATACTCAAGCTGAAAGTCAAAAGAATATAATCATCATCTTTAAAATATTCCCAAAACATATAAGTCATCATATATCACTAGCTAAAGTTCAACTCGATTGTTAATTACTCGATTTTTGGCATTTTTTCTTGCTTCTTTCTTTGTCTTTTTCTTTCTTGGTTGGTTTTTTTATTTTTTTATTTTTTATTTTTAAAAACCCCTCCCAAATTGGTTGGTTAATGTACTAAGTTGTGTGTTTAAAGCAGTTTTCACTTTCAGGAATAACTTTTCTGGTTTCTACATTGTTGTATAGCTATAGTTTAGCGACAGGAGCACATCTAAAGTTGAAGTTACGGGTTGGTTAGATCAAAGTAGCTTTCAACCAAATCTAATATGTATTTGTTTTAAAAAATTTATTTAATATGTATAAATAATTTATCCATAACCCAATAAACAAAAAAAACTCTAGGTTCAAAACTCATAACGGAAAATCCTAGATCAGCCCGTGTTTAGCAGTCATGTATAGTCAACTCTACTTTGTACGAAAATTCATTTGTAGCAACTCTTTTCTTTTTTAATTAGTGTTCGACATGAACAAAATATATTTTGCAATTTCCCCCTTGAAAACAATGTATATGCAAAAGGGAAAACAAAGATATTCAGCTAGAATAATATTTTCCAATACAACCAAATATTTTGAAGACTTGAGAAAAGTGAAATCTTTTTTTCAGAATATATCCTCATACACGTGCTGTTGAATTCAAGTCCACAATATATACATACCGACAAGAAGGACGACGAGGTACTAAAAGAAATTTGGAAGCTTCTTGTAGTTTGGTTGATACATGACTAACTTTAATTGGTTCAAATTCCTTTTTTGGAATAAAGCAAATCACTTGATCAAGAAAGGAATTTAGTATTCTGTCATATTTCTCAACAAGTGATCTTATTATTGTCATCCTATATATATTCTCACCCAGTAAAAAAAAAAACCCTTATTGCCCCGAGAGGTCGCATATTATCATAGTTTTCTGTTTTGCAAGGGACGACATTTCGCGCCCTACCTCTTATCCTTTTTTTTTTTTTAGAGAATTCATATAAGAATATTTGTTCTCGTACTTTATTCTTTTCATATAATTCATATGCAATATTAATAGTATTATTTTCTTTGTTTTAGATAAGATTAAGACAAATTTAGAATTTAAACTCTATATATATATATATATATATATATATATATATATATATATATATTTATTTATTTTTTTAATTTTTTCTTTCTTTCTTCTTCTTTTTTTTTTTAAAACCAAAACCTCCCAAGAGTAATACATAACATAGAAATATTATAACGGACGATCCAAAAGAGTTTCTTATTGGTTTGTCATAAGTGCTAACTCCCAAAAGGAAGTATTACATAATTAGGTTTGATATTCTTGCTATCCATTATTATGTGAGGCTATGTGATTGCATTCCGGAGAAAATGATTCTTTACAATTTTGTGCCTCAAGTTTGGAATCTGCCTCATGTCTAATCTATAGTGATCCATATGTTGGTCCAAGTGAAGTTTTGTTTTGATGATTTACAGAGGAACTTGTGCATGAACCAGGTCCATACACAGTGTACACAGACACGGGCAAATTCGAGCATAAGGGATGCACGTGAAGGAGATAAGCTTAAGTTGTTATAACTGATATCTCCTGATCGAAAATTTTGCATAAATGATAAGGAGAAGGACTCCTTACTCGAATAGAACTTTATCCAAAATAAGGAAGGAGTTAGAAGTTGCAGATAACTAGAACTGTTTCACCAAGGAAGAGTAGCATTAGAACTCTAGTTATTTCCCATTCTACTAACTCTATATATTGCAGGATGTTCTCATTTTATAGGAACACACAAACACTGAAGTTAAACCTGAGTTGAGAGCAAAATAGCAAGGCATTTTGCAAACAATTCTTATGTGAATCAAGTGTGCGAACCTGAAGCTACATGAACCAGATAGAAGAACCAGTTCCAAGCGTCTGTCTTTTATTCTAGTTCAATTGTAGTAGGTATTTTCAAGTTGTACCTTTCAGGTTTATCTCGAAGCAATTGTATTAGGTAATCTGAGTATTTAAGTTAGAGTTAACTTGAAGTTATCGCAACAGTGAGAGGTTGGTTGTCACAACGAGATTAGAGTTAATCCTTAGGTTTACAAAGAGTTTTGTAAATGTTGTTTTGGCTCAATGATTTAGTGAAGTGTTGGAAAAAATCCCTGAGAAGTGGGTCGCGATTTTTTTACCTTTTGAGCCGGGTATTTTCCATGTAAAAATAGGTGTGTTCTTTACTTTCCGCATTTACTATTTCTGCAAAAGTAGTATAAGGAACACATAGAAGAACCAGGTCCTTCTATAATCAATGCACGCGAATATTCGACACCACACAAATCACCCCCCTCCCCCCCTGTGTGGCATTGAAGTATAAAACATCAAATGGTATTAGAGCGTGTTATCCTTCAAGAGGCTAACACCCTAGGAGAAGATCAAGATGAGTGCACCACTAGGAAACTAGGAAGGGCAATCCACTGCTAGGCCACCACTCCTTAATGGCCAGTACTACTCTTGGTGGAAAAACAAGATGAGAGATCACATTAGAGGAGAGGACTATGAGCTATGGGACATTGTCACCGATGGTCCACTGGCTACCTTGAAGATAAATACTGAAGAAGTAGAGGTGCCAAAGACAAGAGCGGATTGCACTGCTGAGGACTTGAAGAAATGGGAGAAGAATGCTAAAGCCAAGAAATGGCTTGTTTGTGTACTTGGTCCTGATGAGTACAACAAAATCCAAAGTTGTACCACTGCTAAGCAAATTTGGGTCACATTGCAAGTGGCTCATGAAGGAACACCTCAGGTGAAGAGATACATAGGAACTCTACTATATTCTCAATATGAGAACTTTGCTATGAATGAAGGAGAAACCATCCAAGAGATGTACACAAGGTTTACTACCTTGACAAATGAGCTAAAGTCTCTTGGAAGGATTATTCCTGAAGAAGATAGAGTCGAGAAGATACTGACAAAGGTTTTGGCTATCACTTGAGAAAGCAAAATCACTGCCATTCAAGAATCAAAGAACATTGCCACTCTCCCACTGGATGAATTAATTAGAAATCTTACTGCCTATCAACTTAGGAGACAAACCATGAAAATGGATGTACCTAAGAAGGAAAGGAGCTTGGCACTCAGAATCACTGAAGGTTCTGATCTAGAAGATGATGAAATGGCTATGATCACCAAGGACTTCAAGAAGTACCCGAAGAGAGGAAAGGGTTCTTCAAGAAGTAAAAGCTATAGTAAGTCAAAAGCTCCCGAGAAGCAAACCAATGATGGCTGCTACAAGTGTGGAAAGACTGATCACCACATCAAGAACAGTTCTTTTTGGGAAATTGAACGAAGAATGAAAGAGCTGAACGAAGGAACAAGAAGAAGGAACATGTTCAACCTAAGAAAAGCAACAATAAAGGATCAACCAAGGCTATGGTCGCTGCTTGGGGGGAAAGCTCAGATGAAAGCTCAGATGATGATGATGAGGATGAACAAGCACTTATGGCCATCAGAGAATCTGATGAAAAATCGGAGGTAAGTGTAATTCATCTCAAAGACAAGATTAAATTCTTGTCCAAAGAAAGATTATCTGAGTTACTTCTAGAACTAATTGATGAATCTGAGGATGTAAACAATGAAAATAAGAAGTTGTCTAAAGAATGTGTGATATTGAAGGCTAAGTGTAAAAATATGCAACTTAGGGTTAGTGAAACTGTAAGTGAAAATACTGTGTTGAAGAACCAGGTTAATGCACTTGACTCAACTATCCTAGAGCTTAGATCTGAAAATCTAAAATTGAAATTAGGAACAGGTAAAAAGATAGCTGATCACACACAACTCACTCTAGAAGAAAATGTAGGAAAAATGAAAGATGAGTTGTAAAAAATGGATGAGCAGGTAAGAATCCTAAAGGAGGATCTAAGCAAGGTCAAGCATGAGCTAGACATAAATTGTAAATGGAACAGGTCCTCCGATGTACTTTTATGGCTACAAGAACACCATAGTAGAAACAGAAGAGGACTTGGCTTTGGGAACCTGACACCTAAGTGGGATCCCAAAAGCAAGTACCTCACACTTCCTAAGAAAAACTCTTGCACACACTGTGGTAAAACATGCCACTATATAAGTGAATACATTGCAAAAGAAAAGTAAGTCAAAAGAACAAAGTATTTGTTCAAGGGAAGAATATGCTACCAAATTGGGCTAAAAAGAATTTGATTCATCCTTTTGCCTATAGAAAGGGAACCAAACTAGTTTGGGTTCCTAAGACTAACCCCTGATTTTCTTTTGCAGGTCCAAGTGAAGGGGAGCAGCCAAATATGGTACATGGATAGTGACTGCTAAAAGGACATAACAGGAAACAAGAACCAGTTCCTTTCACTTGAGGAACTTAAAGGAGGTAATGTATCCTTTGGAAATGGGAAGAAAGGTGAGATCGTTGGGGTTGGAAAGGTAGGGAAGACTGATTCTCACTCTATTGAGAGCGTCTACTTGATAGATGAACTAAAGTACAATCTAATAAGTGTATCATAATTGTGTGAAAGAGGTAACATGGTAGCATTCACCTTTACAAAATGCTTTGTGATTAATCTTACCACTGACAAGATAGTTTTGCAGGAAAAAAGAGTGAACACCATATATGTTGTAGATCTGTCCATACTTTCAGATAATGAACTCATTTGCTTAAGTGTGTTGGATAATGATCCCCTCCTTTGGCACAAGAGACTTGGACATGCCAGTCTAAGTCAACTTAACAAATTAGTCTCCAAGGACTTGGTGATAGGGCTACCTAACATTAAGTTCAAGGAAGATAAAGTTTGTGAGGCTTGTGCAAGGGGGAAGCAGGTAAGATCCTCTTTCAAAAGTAAGAAAGTGGTAAGCACCACCAGAACGGTGGAACTGGTCCATATAGATCTTTGTGGACCAATGAGAACATTGAGCAGAGGTGGTAAGAGATATGTGATGGTGCTTGTTGATGATTACTCGAGGTTTACTTGGACATTGTTTTTAAAATCTAAAGATGAAGCATTTGATATGTTCACTTCTTTTGTTAGAAAGATTTAGAAACAACTAGGTAATCAACTTGCATCAATTAGGTCTGATCATGGTACTGAATTGAGAATGCTAAATTTGCTGAATTGTGTGATGAGCATGGCATAAATCATAATTTTTCTGCTCCTAGGACTCCACAACAAAATGGAGTAGTTGAAAGAAAGAATAGGACATTGGAAGAAATGGCTAGGACTATGCTTCTTTCTAGTAAACTGCCCCATAGTTTTTGGGGAGAAGTTGTGAACAATGCATGTTACATCATAAATAGGTGCATGTCTAGACCTATTGTTGAGAAGACTCCCTATGAGTTACTTAAAGGGAGAAACCCAAACATATCCCATCTTAGAAAATTTGGATGCAAGTGCTTTGTGCACAATAATGGTAAAGACTCCCTAGGTAAGTTTGATCCCATAAGAGATGAGGGAGTATTCTTGAGATATTCTTCACATAGTAAAGCTTATAAGATTTATAAAAAAAAGAACTATGTGTGTAGAAGAAAGTGTACATGTGATTTTTGATGAAACTAACATTCTTTATGAGAGGCAGGAACATGATGATGAAACAATTGGGCTGGTAAGAAACTCAAATAAAACCACAACCCAGACTGAAGCTGCACCAGAAGAAGGAACAAGTGATAGAGCAGGTCCTTCCACCCAGGGCAACATGACAGAGGGAACTGAACAAAGAGGAAGTGATCCTCAAATCTCGAGGGAACCTGTCCATGAACATGTTCCTCCGTAACAAAACATTGAAGGAAAATATAAGGAAAACCAGTTGGTTGTGAAACCTTATAAGTATCAAAGTTCTCTTCCCATTAAGAACATAATTACTTATCCAACCTCTAGAATCAAAACCAGATCTTCGTTGAAGAATCTTTGTGCTTTTGATGCTTTTTTATCACTTATTGAACCTAAAAATGTTGGTGAAGCTTTGTAGGATGTAGACTGGGTGAATGCAATGCAAGATGAACTCAACCAATTTGAGAGAAGTCAAGTTTGGCATATGGTACCAAGGCCTAACAAATCAGTAATAGGCACAAAATGGGTCTTCAGAAACAAATTTGATGAAGATGGAACACTTACAAGGAACAAGGCAAGATTGGTGGTTCAAGGATATAGTCAAGGAGAGGGCATAGACTATGATGAGACCTTTTATCCCGTTGCAAGATTGGAGGTAATTAGACTCCTTATAGCCTTTGATGCTTATATGGAATTCACTCTCCATCATATGGATGTCAAGAGTGCCTTCCTCAATGGCTATCTAAAGGAAGAAGTATTTGTCAAGCAACCTCCGGGATTTGAGAGCAAGGAATGTCCTGATCATGTGTACAAGCTTGACAAGGCACTTTATGGGCTCAAGCAGACTCCAAGAGCATGGTATGAAAGATTATCAAAATTCTTGCTTGAGCATGACTACAAAAGAGGTAAAATTGACAATACTCTATTCTTGAAAGAAAAAGGTAAAGATCTCTTGGTAGTTCAGATATATGTTGATGATATAATCTTTGGAGCAACTACTAATAAGTTAAGTAAAGAATTTATTAAACTGATGAGGAGTGAATTTGAAATGAGTATGATGGGTGAGCTTAATTTCTTTTTAGGTTACAAATTAAATAAAATTCAAATGGAACTATGACCCATCAGCAGAAGTATGTGAAAGAGTTCCTTAAAAGGTTTAAAATGGAAGATTCCAAAGAAATTGACACTCCTATTGCAACAACCACAAAATTGGATGTAGATGAACCTGGTTCATCTGTTGATCAGAAGTTGTATAGGGGAATGATTGGCTCTTTATTGTATCTCACTGCTAGCAGACCTGGCATTGTTTTCAGTGTAGGCCTTTGTGCTAGATTTAAGGCAAGTCCAAAGGAGTCTCACTTGACTGCTGTCAAAAGGATCTTGAGATACCTAAAAGGCACCATTGACTTGTGTCTATGGTATCCAAAAGGTAGTAATTTCAACTTAGTGGGATAAGCAAATGCTAATTATGCAGGTTTTCTCATGGATAGAAATAACACCTCAGGTATGGCACACTTTCTTGGCTCGTGTCTTCTGTCTTGGGCCACCAAAAAGCAAAATTCTATGGCCTTATCTACTGCTGAAGCTGAGTATATTGCTGCTGCCTCATGTTGTGCTCAATTGTTGTGGATCAAACAACAATTAATGAACTTTGGAATTGATGTAGGTTGTATCCCCATCTTTTATGACAACACTAGTGCAATTAGTATGACCAAGAACTTGGTTCATCACAAGACAACTAAGCACATAGATGTTAGCCATAATTGTTTATGGGACAACTATGAGAAGAGTTTGATCATTGTAGAATTTTGTGCTACTGGCAAGCAAATAGTTGACATCTTCACCAAATCTCAAAGTAGAGATCACTTTGAAAGGAATAGGTTAGATTTAGAGATGATTAAGATCACCTAAAAGGAACCAGTTCTAACTCAAATATTGGTTAGAGAAATGGCTGTGTCATGTGCTAAAATGACTCATTAATCTTTAATGATATTATCTCTATTATTTTGGAAAATTCAGACTTACACAAGAGATTTCTCAGTGAAGAACCTGGTTCATCAAGATTACTTGGTACGTATTCTCCACTCTGCATATTTTGGAATAATAATATTCAGATTATCATAAAGAGGAGAGTCCCATTTAATCCTAACCTCTTTGAGCTTATCCATGACAAAATGAACCAGTTTCATTCCAAAGAGTCCCAAAACGCAATAAATGCCTAGATTCTAGGGAAAGCCACAAACGTCTCCTCAAACTAACTCCCAAGTTGATTAGACCTCCAAACTTTTGAACTTCTGTAAAGGTAGTTGTTACCCAATTAAACTCCATCTCTTTAAATTGATTATGCCTTAATTGTTTCTTCACTTCAAATTTCTAAGCCGTCAAAATTCTTTCAATCCTCTCTCATCTTCCAAGCTCACACATATTCATCTTCTCTCATACCCAAACACACAAATGGCAAACCCTTATGAAATTCCTTCTTCACCACCCAAGGAAACAACACCTACGCTATCCATCACACCTTCACCCACACCCACCTTTAAGAAAGGAAGGTTCAAGATACTGGCTCGCAAGGTTGTTGTTGGAAAATAAAGCAGGTAAAATCTAGTCCTAAAGTTACATCTGAAGTAACCTCTGAGATTACTGCAAATTTGGAAACTAGATTTGTTCTGGTGGGGAAAAACAACTGGGGTAGAGACCGCTGAGTTTGAGAAAATGGGTGGTAAAAATAAAAAGGGAAAAGAAAAGGAAAGTCAGGGCGCTCAAGGTGATGTGAGGGGAACGGGATAAAGAGTGGTTGAATCTTCACCCATTCCTATTGGTTTGACTGACGCTATTGGGGTTATGGAAGGAGGGAGTGAGGAATTGACTGGAAAAGAAACAAGTGTGAAAGAAAAAAGGGGAAATAGATCTAGAGAAGCTGCTGAGGGGTTGATTAGATTGGGGAAGAAGGTTCAAGAACTTGTTCCATCTGAGCAGGAACTCCTTGAAAACTTACTGAAAAAGGTGTCTGACAGTTACAATCCAACAAAAAAAAGAAGTTCATGAGTTAAAGTCCCTAGTACTGCTAGGGCAAACAAAAAAAGAATGGTTGCCTCGTCTATCCCAGTAGAGACTCATCCTACAAGAGGAAGAGTTACAAGGAGTCAGAAGAAGCAGATCGAGGCTGAACTGGAAAATGCCTTAAAAGAAAGTAAGAGAAAAGTTACTGCTAAGGGAAAGCAGAAGGTGGTTGAGCTTGTTGAGGCAGTTGAAATTAATGAGATGGACCTGGTTTGTCAAAATAAAGAGGAGGCAGAAGAAATGGAGGTCATGACTCTAAAGGCAAAGACGATCAAGACTTCTACAATGACGTATGTTTCAAAGACAAAGTCTGCAGGGCCATCCTCCTTGGTCAAAAGAACCAGGTCTTCCTTGAAGTCCAGAAAAGTAAAAAAAATGGAAGAAGAAGAAGAAGAATCTGATGCTGACAAGGACAATATGGTTAAGTTTGGGAAGAGAACCATCTTGAAAGGTAGACTCCTCAGGGACTTGGAGGAGGAAGGTATGTTGATGCTGCTAGAGAAGTTACAAGTGTAGGGTTGGAAGGACATGGTCCTTCAGATGGATTGAAAGCTTGCCATAACTGAGATTGTGGAGTTTATGGAAAATTGTGAGATCAAAGATGGTAGGGTCACCAGTGTAGTAAAGGGGGTGACAATGAGTTTTAATGACAAAGAACTGGAGAGATTTTAGGTGTACCTGCCTCAGGGTACAATGACTACAAGAAACTCAAATGGCCAAGCCTACAGAATCTCCTTACTGCCCTTGCCATTACAAGAAAGTTTGGTGTCAATGCTGAAGAGCTTGAGCCCAAGGCTGTGTACAAAAGTGAGATGAAGCCACCACACCAAGTGGTATTTGAATTTGTTAACAAAGTTGTGCTGCCTAGGCAGTAAAGGAGGACATTTCCACATTCATGGACCTGATCCTTATGAAATATCTAGACAGTGGGAGCCACATAAATTGGCCTGGACTCATCATCCAGCTTCTCGATAGGGTTCTGACTGGCACCAAAACTCATTCCATACCCTATGGGTTCATTCTCACAACTGTACTCGCAAACATTAAGGTACCCATCAATAAATGGGAGGTTGGTACAAGCAAGGATCACTTTGGGACAAACACTTTGACTGTTTGTGATTATGAAGTCCACACCACTCCCAAAGAACTTGGTTCATCCAAAAAGATACCTGTGAACAGCAAAGTGCGAGCCTTGGTGCAAGAGAGAGGGGCTAAGGATGTTTAAATTGAAAGGCTGAAGAAAAGGTTGGGAGAAGTAGAAACTGAGAGAGATGCTCTCAGAGTTGACCTTGAAAATGAGAAGGATAAGAATGATGGCATTCTTCAGGATATGCTGAAACTACTTCAAGCCAAGAACCAAGAACCTAGTCCTTCCCAGCCTTAAGACCTTTCTAGCCTAGTTAGACCAACCAGTGACCCGGATGGGATTTCTTTCTTTTGCTCATTATCTAGTGTTTTTTATTTCTCTTTATGTGTGTGAATGACTAAGTATCAATTTTAATTAACTATTTTTGTGCTCTAACTGTTTGTTGATGCTTCTTAGATGGCTATTGTCATTAGATTGATAAATGATGCTTGACTCCATGATTACATTTCAAGTAGCCTCAGTGGCAATAAGTAATTTCTATTAAAATCTAGTTATCTAACATAATTATTCAACTTTTCGATGATGCCAAAAGAGAGAAGATAGGTTGTGATTTTTACATTGGACTGTGATGTTTATAACCTAATGAACCTGGTCCTTGATGATTAGTGACTTTAAAATGAAAAGTGTTCTAACTTTGTGTTGGTGTTGAGCTGAGTTGATACAGGGCCTATGCTCATGAAAAGCACAGAGTTTGTCATCATCAAAAAGGGAGAATTTGTTGGCCCAAGTGAAGTTTTGTTTTGATGATTGACAGAGGAACTTGCGCATGAACCAAGTCCATACACAGTGTACACAGACACGGGCAGATTCGAGCATAAGGGATGCACATGAAGGAGATAAGATTAAGGTTTTATATCTAATATCTCCTGATCGAAAAGGTTGCATAAATAATAAGGAGAAGGACTCCTTACTAGAAGAGAACTTTATCCAAGTTAAGGGAAGAGTTAGAAGTTGAAGATAACTAGAACACTTCCACAATGGAAGAGTAGCATTAGAACTCTAGTTATTTTCCATTCTACTAACTCTATATATTGAAGGATGTTGTCATTTTACAGGAACACACAAATGCTGAAGTTAAACATGAGTTGAGAGCAAAATAGCAAGGCATTTTGCAAATAACTCTTGTGTGAATCAAGTGTGCAAACCTGAAGCTACATGAACCAGATAGAAGAAGTAGTTCTAAGCGTCTGTCTTTTATTCTAGTTCAATTGTAGTAGGAGTTTTCAAGTTGTACTTTTTAGCTTTATCTAGAAGCAATTGTATTAGTTTCTTTGAGTATTCAAGTTAGAGTTAACTTGAAGTTGTCGCAACAGTTAGAGGTTGGTTGCCACAACGGGATTAGAGTTAATCCTTAGGTTTACAAAGAGTTTTGTAAATGCTATTTTGGCTCAGTGATTTAGTGAAGTGTTAGGGAAAATTCTGCTGAGTAGTAGGTCGTGGGTTTTTCACCTTTTGAGCCGGGTATTTTCTACGTAAAAATACTTGTGTTCTTTACTTTCCGCATTTACTATTTCTGCAATAGTAGTATAAAGAATACATAGAAGAACCATGTCCTTTTATAATCAGTGCACGTGAAAATTTGACACCACACAAATCACCCTCCCCTCTTGTGTGGCATTGAAGTATAAAACATCACCATAGCTTGTCTTGGAAGATTCACATAGTTGAATAACATACTCTCTTGAATTTCATGACTCCATTTTGCTAACACGTCTGCGACATTATTAGCTTCTCCATAACAATGTCTAATAATAATGTTATGTTGGTGTATCAGGTGTTGAGCTTCCATGATAATATCCTCAATGTGCCGGGGAGGAGTGATGGTATTATTCAACATATCCACAACTAATTTAGAGTCACATTCCAAGATAACCCTATCATATCCATTAGAGTGGTACCATTGTAAGCCAATCAATGCAACCTCTCTGCCAAATTGCTAGTGTCGCTCCCCAAGTTTTGAGAAAAAGCCATGATCATATCACCTATATGATCTCTTAAAATACCACTAGCACCAATGAGGTCATTACCCTGTTTACTTACATTTGTGTTAAGTTTATTCCAACCAAATAAAAGTTTTTCCCATGTTACCGGAAAACAAATAATTTTGGCAATTAAAGACAATAACATGTCACATATTCCATGCCATTGAACAACCCCTTCAACATGAATATTGTGCTTTTAAATCACCCACCTAAGATGAGAAAGAACATGAAAATGAGATCTAGCAGATGATATCTTAATGCCACAATATTTCAATGCAGATCTAGCTTTCCAAAGTTCCCAACAAATAATTATAGGAGTGATCTTGTTGATGTCCTGCAATACATTATGTTTGGACTTGAGACTCCACCAGCTTTGAAGGATATTAAAAATAGGCTTATCTTCCCATCTAAACCCCGACGGAGCTCCAAATTTCCCCCAAATTATCTTAGCCCTCTCCCCATTGACAAAGGTGTGGTGCATGGTCTCAAATTGCGGTGTCTTAAAACATTCACATCTTGATGCAGGTTGCTGGCCAAACCGAACAATAATATCATCAAAAGGTAGTTTCCTTTTTAGCACTCTCTACGTTAAAAAAGACATGTTATATGGTAGAAAGTTTTTCCATAGTTCCTTGAGTATTGGTGTAAATTCTCTTGATTGACTTACTGTCACGACCCAAACTCCCTCCGTATAACGTCGTGACGGCACCTAGTCTCTACGACTAGGTAAGCCTAACAAATTACGGAAATATAACAAACCCGAAAGTAAAACTTGGCAACTAACAACAGTGGATAACTGAATAACTAATAACAACACCGCTCGACATGTACAATAACCAATACTCTATAATACATAGTCTTCCCAAAACCCGGAACATCGTAAGTTACAAGATACATAAGGAAACTAGTATCTTTATACACTAGAGTCTAACAAAAGAAGTACGGAAGGTAAATGTCATAGGAGAGAATAGAGGGGGACTCCGAGGTCTGCGGACGCGGCAGATATACCTTGAAGTCTCGGTATAGCAGCAAACACTCTCAGTTGATAGCGAGGCTGATAAGTAGTACCTGGATCTACACACAAAATATGTACAGAAGAGTAGCATGAGTACACCACAATGGTACTCAGTAAGTGCCAAGCCTAACCTTGGTCGAGTAGTGACGAGGTCAGGTCAGGCCCACTGGTATATAATAAATAAAGCAGGAGAATTTACAGTATAATAAGAGACTAGAATTTAACAAAAAGAAACACAGCAAGGCAACAGTGCAACACACAGGGGTAAACAGCAGGGGATCTCCCGAGATACCGTCTCGTAGTCCCAAAATAAATATACAGGAAGAACTCTCGAGGAACCGCCTCATAGTCTCAAAAGTAAATGTACTGGGAGAGCTCCGGAGGAACCGCCTCGTAGTCTCAAAAGTAAATATACAGGGAGAACTCCCGAGGAACTGCCTCGTAGTCTCATAAGTAAATGTGCAGGGAGAACTCCCAAGGAACCGCCTCGTAGTCTCAAAAGTAAATATACAGGGAGAACTCCCGAGGAACCGCCTCGTAGCCTCAAAAGTAAATGTGCAGGGAGAACTCTTGATGAACCACCTCGTAGTCTCAAAAGTAAACACACAGCTCAACCGATAAATACCATAGTTAATAACAAGAATTTTACAGTTGAGGCTGATAAAGAACAAGGAAAAATAGGAAATCAACTAGGCATGATTCATAGAGATCAAATAAGCAGTTAAAACATGTAGACATGCGATATTAGACTAAACAGTATAACTACGCATAATGGGATAACTCAATTAAGAATGAAAAATAGACTAATACTTATTTAAACGGTATAACTCATATTAAAGTAAACAAGTTGCTACTCAATAAAATAAATTGGATTTTTCAACAAATAGCCAGTGTACGTACTCGTCACCTCACATACACGATGCTCACATATCACTACAGTACCAAATCCTAAGGGGATCTCCCCCACATAAGGTTAGGCAAGCCACTTATCTCGAACCAAGCTTAATCAATCCGTAAGAATGCCTTTTCCTCGATTATATGACTCTGAATGGCCCAAATCTAGCCAAACACAATTGCATATCATAAATGCAACTATAACAGGCTCATCTAAGTAATGAAATCAATACTTTAACAAAAGTTTCGAAATTCACCATAAAAAGTCTACCCAGGCCCACGTCTCAGAATCGGGTAAAAGTCATTAAATATAATTCACTCACGAGTCTAACCATATCAAATTTACTAAAATCCGACACCAAATGGCCCTTCAAATTCTCAAATCAAACTCTCCAAATCCCTAGTCTCAACTCCCAAATTCAACCTTAAATATACACTAACTAGGTGAAAAAATAAATGGGGAAGCAAGATTATTGATAAAAAATAAGCACAAGGGACTTACCTCAAGAAATCTCTCAAAAATGCACTCAAGAAATCGCCAAACCCGAGCTCAAAATGTTAAAAATAAGCAAAAATCACGAACCTTTGCATTTAAGTGTTCTGTCCAGAAATCTCGCACCTGCAGCCCATAGTCGCACCTGCGACGCTGCACCTGCAGAATTTCCATCGCATGTGCAGAAATGACTTAAAGGTACTGGGTCCGTATCTGCGAGCAATGGGCCGCACCTGCGCGCCCACATCTGCTGAATTCTTCCGCTTCTGCGATCCAATTCAAACTTAATGAACTTCAAAGTTTCGAACTTCTACAACCGATGCCTAAACCTATCAAACCACGTCCGATAGACCTCAAATTTTCTACAAAATGTCATATTCGATATTACGGATCTACTCCAACTTTCGGAATTGGAGTCCGACCCCGATATCAAAAAGTTCACTATCGGTCAAAATCTCTAAAAATTCGACTTTCGCCAATTCAAGCCTAAATCAACTAAATACCTCAAATTCACAGTATGGACACACTCCTAGGTCCAAAATCATCCAACGGAGCTAACGGAACTGACGGAACTCCATTCCAGAGTCGTCTTCACACAGTTCCAACTACGGTCAAAATCCTAAGACTTAAGCTTCCGTTTTTAGGGACTAAGTGTCCCAAGACACTTCGAAACCAAAAACAAGACCTCCCGGCAAGTCACATAAGCAGAAAAGATACAGGGGAAGCAGTTAATAGGGGATCGTGGCTATTACTCTCAAAACGACCGACCGGGTCATTACACTTACAATCTACCACGCTAATGAGGTAGAGAAGAAACTAGTTGAAGAGGGGTTCCACGCAGCTTTATCAGGAAAATTAGGATCTCCAAACTTAAAAGACTAAATAAGCTCTATCAAATATTCAGGAAGTTGGTAAAGTTCCTTAAACTGTAGAGAGGTTCCTATGCTAACATGTTTGATCTTCCTCATGTCATGAGGTTCATCAAATTGGACCGTATTAGCAAGTGCACCAATGCCCAACCAGTTATCCCACCAAAGACTAATATTTCCTTCATTGCATTTCCAGATAATATGCTTCTCTGTTTGATCCCTTATTTCCAATAAACTTTTCCATCAATGAGAGTCTTTATTATTCTTTTTCTTCTCTACTGGATGTATTCTACTGCAATATTTGACTCTCAAAAATTCTGCCCATAGAGATTTAGTGGTTCTGAATCTCCACCACCTCTTCATAGAGAAAGAATTGCTTATATCTATTAGACTTCTGAATCCCATGCCCCCTTCCTCCTTTTGGTAACACATATTGCTCCATGAACTCCAATGATATCTTTGTTTTCCATCTGAAGTTCCCTAATAAAATCTAGCCATGTATCTTTCAATTTGCTTGAAAATAGTTTTTGGAGGGGCCATAGCAGCAAGAAGATGTAAAGGTTGAGACTGAAGCACATATTTAATCAGGATAGTTGTCCCTCCTATGGATCATAATTTGTCTTGCCATCCATTAGTCTTCCTTACAATCTTGGCAACTAATTCATTAAAATATGTTATTTTTTTCCTTCCAACATAGAGAGGACAACCAAGATAGGTAATAGGAAACTGAGTATGCCTAAAGCCAGTGATGTTCTTGATCTCTGCAATATAACCCGAGTCAGCATTGGAAGCAACCGGGAAATGACTCTTCCCATAATTAATAGATTGACCAAAACATCTTTCATAATTACTAAGTTGTCGCATAACCAAGTTTAAAGAAGCCCCTCCAGAAGTGAAGACCATTACATCATCAGCATAAGCTAGATGAGTAACTTATGGTCCATTCATATGCATTGAGAAGCCCTTGAAAAGATTATTAGAATCAGATGGTTAAGGTTTAACCTTTAAGGTTCTTAGCATTGAACGCATTGTATTCTTAAAGTTATGAGTTCATATTTACTATTTTTTGTAATTTCGTTGGATTTTTACATGTAAATTTATGTTATGCATCAAAAGTACTGGGTTCAATTGAACCCAATACTCCTATGTTGCATCCGCCCCTGGTAGCAAGGTGTTAATGAATAAAATAATACATCAGTTGTACTAGTCCACAAACTCTACAACACTAGGAAAGAATCTATTTACATCTTTTATATATCCCACTTTAAAAGGAAAAAGTAATCCTTTTGTGGATATCCGATAAAATTAAAACGACATAGAAGATTAATTAGCATTAATTATTCATGAACAAGTTTGAGTTCTTGCGTCTAGTTCGCACATTCTCTATTCTCCTATAATATGTGTTTTCCCTTAAAATGAGTAACAACTAAATTTATACGCGGTTTAAAGGATGCGTAATTTAATTTAACATGAATGATCAAAGAATAGCAAGTAATTGAATTAAAGGAAAATAAAACGATCAAACCAAATGTGATGAAATGGTTAGGCCTGACATTTGGTTTGAAAGCTAAAAACTGGTTCCAATTGAACCCTCGAGATAGAGCTCGGATGCAACTGAATGGATGAACAACTAAAGAACACTTGAACAATTGCTGAAAGACAAAAGTAAATTTTATTGTTTGATATGCGTGCCAACAATAGTCCCAAAAATAAAAAGGTTCTCCCCTTTATATAGTAGAGGAGTTTTAACTCTAATACAAGTCTAACTAAGGTGAAAATCCTTTTCTTCCTCTTTTAACAAGAAAACACGATCCACAGTTAATATCGGGCGTGATCCACGTCCTAATATCCGGCTGATCGCGGATATTTCGGTTCCTCGTTCGTCCTCTTTAACCGTCATTCCTATAACCTCAATATTTTGTTACGCTCGAGCTTGATTCATCCCATGTTTGTCCATGCTCGATTCACGATGCATCATCCATCCACCCTGGGCTCCAATCTGCAGGCACCCTCGGCCTTACCCGAGCCAGTGTCGAATCATGTTTCCCTTCATTTCTTCATCGGGAAATCGGGGGTAACTTTATTCTCGATTTTATCCATACACAGATAGTCTCCTCACTTCTCAAAGAATAGATTTATGGAAACGATGAGAAGTGACTAATTGACTCTGGTTCCTTCCTTCATACACCATAAGCAAGCATGATGAGATGAAACGTCCCATCAGTCACCAGAGGCGGATCCAGGATTTCAAGAGGATAGGTGCACTATTGTGAAAAAGTGTATCTAGAATTTAGTTTTTACGGGTTTAACTTTAGTATCTTACCAGGAAGACGGGAATAAAACAAGAAGAGACAATATATTCTTTTTGAAAATTTAGTAATTTTCACATATATATCTATACTTCGTGTCGAAATCAAGACCGTTCAGAGTAGAATTTGAACCGCCAATTTCACTTGTAGAGGTGCACCCAACAATACTTGCACCATATGAGTCTTTGAGCATGGGTTCACACATATATCTAAGTAATTATAAAGAAATATAACATTAGTATACATAATTTTGGGAGAGGAGTATGGGTTCATGTGAACCCATATCCATAAACATGGATACGCCTCTATCAGTCACGTCGCTTCAATATTGGACACGGGTCAGCCGTCGGTTGATCATCCTCGGCAGTTACTGAATATGAAATGTCGTGCATTCATTATTCCTTCCCTATAAAAGCTATGGTTTCCTTTTTCACTTTTTTACTTTCTAATTTCGAACCTTCTTGAGTTACCCTCGAGTTTCTCATTTGTTCATCAATCCATCAAACCTTCATAACCTGTTCTTCGCATCTTCATATCTTCATATATTATCTTCAAACCTTCATACCAAATATTCAAAACTTCATACCAAACCTTCGAACTTTCATACCAAATCTTCAAAACTTCATATTTCCAGATTGAGATGGCTAAGACTTCGAAATCGGCACACCAAAGCACTACGCCTTCGACTTCCAACTTGGCCACAAGCACGGAGGTAGCACTTTTGGTAGTGGCTTCGGGACCTCCCCTTACAAAATTTATCCTCTGAGAATGTTCCATAGATAAAAACTTCAATGTCGAAAAAGACTCTGCACAGGGAGACCGAGGTGAGGAGGTGTGGAGGTATGTAAGAGGACTGAAAATGGGAAGGCAAAGACATAGTCATTCCTAGTCCCGATGAGGACATCACCACTCATGTAGAAGGATATGTAAATGTTTATACGTATTCTTTCATGTTCAGTCCAGTGGATACGGTGATCCTCGAGTTCTGTAAGATGTATGAAATCTGCCTCGGGCAGATTCACCTATCATTTTAGAGGATTGTAACCTTTCTCCGTCACTTCGCTAATAGTACAGAGGAGCCCCGGTTCATGGCTGACTATCTGCTCTGAGTTTACAACCCCCGAATCTTCCAAGGGGGGTTAATCAAGCTTGCTCGTCGGGCAAAGAAAGCTCACTTCTCCTTCATAGAGAGGATAGGGGCCGAGGCTGGCAGGGGAGGTTTGTTCGGATAAGGACTGAGGACCTCATTCCTTCCGAGTTCCTGTCGTTCCCCGAGAAGTGGACCTCAAAACATAAGTTTACCTCCTCTTAAGTTGTCAAAGTTCTTTTTTGAATCTACTCCTCTTTCTCATTATTCGTCTCATTTGACATGCAGTTGTCGCCCAAATCCCCATTGCAGCACCTCATTTTAGGGAGTGGGTCAAGGGAATATGAAAACATCTCACCTATCCTGAGTGTGAGTGGAGCAAGCTTTCCAAAGGCAAGTGGGAGGCTTGTTCTCATGGTGAGTGCTCCTCTTCTTTTGGTTGAATATCCCTTTGGGTTGTTTATATTTTGCCATTATTTTGACCAAGTCCTTTCCTTCTACAGGTTTTCCCAAGACCACTAAACTTCGGGAAACCACTAAGGTCGCGACCCCGACCCTGTCAACAAATCCCTTCGCTTCACTTCACCCTAATGTCGAAACTGCTTCGAAGAAAGAGGAAAAAATAAAGAAGAAGAAGAAGAAGAAGAAGAAGAAGAAGAAAAAGAAAAAGTAGAAGAATAAAAGATCTTATGACTCCTCGGACGCTCCTACTGAGGATAAGAAGAAGAAAAGAATCGTGTAAGGGTCAAAAAGAGAACCAAAAAAGCCTCCAGTGCCCGAGCCCCGAATTCCGAAACCCTTTATCGGCTTAAAGACTTTCTTGAAGATGCTGATTACATGGAGTTCGTCACTCACAAGCTGAATGATGTTGACCTTGTGTTGGCGCCCCCAGAGGCGGATGCTCAAAAGGCTAAGTCCCTTGTAGCTCGGGGGCTCGAAGAAGATCAAGTAGCTACTGCTTCGTAGGAAGCTCTGATAAGTAGGGATTTTAGCCTATTATTTGCTCTCTTTTACTTAGGTTTTGGGCCAAAAAATGCGTGAAGGTATTCCCGGAAATTAACTTAATGTGCTTGCTTGCAGGGTTTTGTTCGAAATGAGCCAAAGAAGGCATAACCAACTCATAAATGAAGACTTAGCAAGATGGGCATAAATGAAGAAGACGGACAATGTTTGTCGAGGTTCAGAGACTTTGCAAGATGGGCATAAATGAAGAAGGCGGTCCGCGTCCAAATTATGGCTTATATTTCATCTTTATCTTTGATTTCTGTTGTTATTATGAGTGGCTAGACCCCATAGCTAGGGTTGTGACCCAACCCTAGTATGGGTACTTAATGGGTATTGAATTTTAGGGCTTAATTATTTATGGGTTAGTTATATTTAGCCTAATTCATGCTAAAATTGTAGAATTAGTGGTTGCAAATACTGACTCATGCCTTTATGACTTAGGATCTTCTTGAGAAAGAGGGACTAAGTTTAGGAAAATTAGGCTAACAAGGATTTGGGGTGAACGCAAGAGATTGATAGCCCCAATTAAAGGGTTAAACCTAGAGATAGTAATACCCGACTTGAGCCAATTTCACTTGTATTGTATGAACACATATTTGGACTTGAGAAAGCCAGATCGGGAAAATTCGTTCAAACTACCGAGAGGTATAGAGTGAGCACTTATGTGTGATAGTTATATCACGACCCCAATCCTAACAAACTTGTCCTGGATTCTTGATACCCATTAGATACTCACATAGGTAGAAGTCACTTCCCTAGTGCCTTTTAACACTTGAAAACTTTCACCAAAAATAATGTACTTAGCTTACACTCAGCATACAATAGTATAAAATTAAAATAGAATCAATCGTAACAATGTTTGAAAGTGCAATTAGGAACAACACGCACATCTAGATTAGTTAGATACCCACCTCCAAGCCAAATTAACTCCCCGTGGAAATCGATCCGACCTCGTTGGGTAAAACTGCATCGACCATCCTCGCTACTATATAGTGGTGTAGGTTTGGCCTCGATCACGTTTTTGCGCTATTGCCGGGGAGTTAGACGGTGTTGGATATCTATCTAACTATTTGTGTGTCTTGTTTTTCTGTCCTTCTGTTTTTCTAACTTTTGTGTATCAATCGCTTTAGGTACCAAATGGCTCATAATGATGCTCTCGGACATGTTCTTCTGGGGGAGGAGGTAGATGACAATGGTGAGGATGAGGTTAATCTAGAACCTCAAGTCCAAATAAGAGGCCGCAGGCCAATGACAACATTCCAAACCCTCCCCCACCTCCTCCACAGGCAGCACACCGAGTGCTACCCAATGAAGGTTACGCAAGTACAATTGTCCCATCCTGGATTCGGGCGGGCTATTTTCAAATTACAAATGTCATGCTGACCCTATTGGAGCAAAGGGGCTTCTTCACTGGAGCTCCTCATCAGAACACATACAAGCATCTAAAGGGTTTTGTAGACACATGCTGGGGGAGCAAGCAGACGAACGTGTCGGAGGACGCTCTGAGATTGAGACTTTTCCCATTTTCACTTAGAGGGAAAGCTTTGGACTGGCTCGAGAGGCTACCCAACCACTCCATACACACGTGGGATGAGTTGGTAGAAAAGTTTATAGCCAAGTTTTTCTCACCAGGTTATATGGCAGCATTGAGGGATGAAATCTTAGTCTTTAAACAAGAACCTAATGAACCCCTACATGAAATCTGGGAGCGATACCGAAAAATGGTTAAGGAATGCCCAAACAATGATATGACTGAAGCAATGATTCAGCAGACATTCTATAGGGGCATCAACACGACCAACCAGTGTGTGGTGAATTAGCTAGCTGGGGGAAATTTTATGAAAATGCCTTATGCCGATGCTTGTGACATACTTGATGAGATGGCTGACACATCCTAAGCTTGGCAGAGTCGAGCAAATGTTCCTCAGGGTGACCCTAATGTCATCCATCTTCAGAAGGAATTTCATGATCACGGACAAGCCATAGCTGAGTTGACAACTACTATGAATCAGTAAGCAAACGCCCAGCTTCAACAAGTTCAAGGGACAAAGCAAGTGAATGCCATGGAAGGGGTAAATGTCATGGTCAACAAGAGGAGACAGCGTGGTCAACAAGTGCAAAACAACCAAGATCAATATTAGCAAAGTGGTAGTGGTTACAATCAAGACGATTCTTGTGATGATCAAAGTGAGGAAATGTTATATGCCAATAACTACCAAGGTCAACGGAGCAATGCTCCAAATCAACAATGGAGATCGCAAGGGAACAATCAAAATTGGGGCAACCAAGGCCAAGGGAATTGGAACAATGGCAACAACAACAACTCGAACAATTAGGGGAACAACTATCAGAATTGGGGGAACAACAATAACAATTGGGGCAGCAATGGAAACCAAGGGGGTTGGAATAATAATAATCAAGGTAATCGGGGGTCGGGCTTTCAAAGGCCCCTGATGTATCAACAACCCAACAATCCGCCTCCATATTCGTCTCAAGGGCAAAGTTCATCAAACAATGAGATGGGGTGGATAGAGAGTATGTTCAAACAAATGATGGAAAGGAATGCTGACTCCGATGCCCAAATAGCCTCTCATACTACCTCTATTTGCAACTTGGGAGTTCAAATGGGTCAAATTTCTCATGAATTGAATACTCTCCCTAAGGGGGCACTACCAAGTAATACGGTAGTAAATCCGAAAGGTGGGAACAATACAGGCCATGTTATGGTGGTAACCACAAGAAGCGATAGAGGTGGAGATGCAAATACCTCTAATCTAAAGAAGATTGTGAGTGATGATGTTGTGTTGCAAGAAGATGATGAGATTCAAGACAATGATGAGAATGTGAATGATGAAGTGAGGATCGATATTGATGACAACATGGAGGAGACTCAAAATGATGTGAACCCATCCAGGGAACACATGATAGACATACCGAAAATGGTAGTGCCTAAAGCCAATGCCCCTTTGCCAAGGCCTCCTCCCCCCCCCCCCCACCCCAAACCTCGTATCCTCAAAGGCTTGCAAAGAAAAATAATGAAAACCAATTCAAGAAGTTTATTAAGATGATGAAAAGTTTGTCAATCAATGTGCCCTTGGTGGAAGATCTCGAACAAATACCGGATATGCCAAGTTCATGAAGGACTTGGTAACTAAGAAAAGATCTATGAATTGTGAGACCATCAAAATGACTCATCTAGTGAGTGCCATTGTGCACTCGATGGCTCTAAATCTTGAAGATCCCGGTGCCTTTATAATTCCATGCACCATTGGTAGCGCCGATTTTGCAAAAGCCTTGTGTGATTTAGGAGCAAGTATTAATTTGATGCCATATTCCGTGTTCAAGACACTAGGTATTGGGCAACCAAGAGCTACTTTCATGAGATTACAAATGGTGGATCGGGCAATGAAAAGGCCGCTTGGTATTATTGATGATGTACTAGTCCCGGTTGACAAGTTTATTTTGCCTGCTGATTTTGTGATTCTCGACTGGGAAGTCAACTATGAGGTGCCTATAATATTGGGGAGGCCTTTCCTAGAAATAGGGAAGGCATTGGTTGATGTGGAAGCAGGGGAGCTCACCTTCCGAGTGGGCAATGAAAAAGTTGTATTCCACGTGTGCAAATTAATGAGGCAACCAAATAGCAATGATGTTTGCTCCTTTGTAGATCTTGTGACGGAGGTGATAGTTGATGACACGAGTGCCATGATCAATATGGAAGACCATTTGGAAGCTGTGTTGTTAAACCTTGAGGATGATGAAAAGGAAGGCTTGGTTGAATGTGCAAATGCATTGCAAGGAATGGGATCCTACTCATATGGGCCCTGTAAACTTTCCTTGGACTTGGAAAACCTGAAGACTCCACCAACAAAGCCCTCAATGGAGGAGCCACCACCATTGGAGTTGAAGCCTTTGCCTTCACACCTCAGGTATGAATTCTTAGTCCCTTCTTCCACATTACCTGTTATTCTTTCTACTTGCCTAACTAACGTGCAGGTATACTCCACCCTTGCGGTGCTTCAAAGAAGGAAAAAGGCAATTGGATGGACTTTGGCTGACATTCACGGTATAAGCCCCGCCTTTTGCATGCACAAAATTATACTAGAGGATGATGCCAAACCCTCCGTGGAACATCAAAAGAGGTTGAACGAGGCTATGCAAGAGGTCGTCAAGAAGGAAATTATCAAGTGGCTTGATGCAGGGGTTGTGTATCCTATTTCGGATAGTTCATGGACTTCACCTGTACAATGTGTGCCGAAGAAGGGGTATTGCTGTGGTCACAAATGAAAAAAATGAGTTGATCCCCACTGTCACCGAATGGAGGGTATGTATGGACTACAGAAATCTGAACAAAGTGACCCGCAAAGACCACTTTCCATTGCCCTTTCTTGATCAAATGTTGGACAGACTTGCCGAGCGTGCCTATTATTGCTTTTTGGATGGGTACTAAAGGTACAACCATATTCTCATTGCACCGGAAGACCAAGAAAAAATCACCTTCACATGTCTGTATGGCACATTGCATTCTCACGGATGCCGTTCGGTTTGTGTAATGCACCGGTTACCTTTCAGCGGTGTATGATGGCAATATTTATGGATATGGTGGAGGACTTCCTCGAAGTGTTCATGGATGATTTTAGTGTTGTGGGGGACTCATTTGGAGAATGCTTGGATAATCTTGACAAAGTGTTGGCCTGATGTGAAGAGACCAACCTAATGCTTAATTGGGAAAAATCCCACTTTATGGTCGAGGAGGGCATTGTCCTCGACCATAAGATCTCAAAGAACGGTATTGAAGTGGACAAAGCGAAGATTGAAGTTATTTCAAAACTCCCTCCTCCTAATTCCATCAAGGGAGTTAGGAGTTTTCTTGGGCATGCGGGGTTCTACCGAAGGTTTATCAAGGATTTCTGAAAAGTGATGAACCCCTTGTGCAAGCTTCTAGAAAAGGATGCAAAGTATGTGTTCAATGAAGATTGCCTAAAAGCTTTTGATCTTCTCAAGTATAAATTGACAACCACTCCCATCATTACCGCACCCAATTGGAGCTTACCAATTGAGCTCATGTGCGATGCTAGTGACGTTGCAGTAGGAGCTGTTTTGGGGAAAAGGGTCAACATGATATTTTCCGGTCTATTATGCAAGAAAAATGTTGAATAATGCCCAATTCAATTATACGGTGACCGAGAAAGAGTTATTAGCCATTGTCTTCACCATGGAAAAGTTTAGGCCATATCTCATGGGTGCCAAAGTGATTGTGCACACCGATCATACGGTACTCCGTTACTTGATGACCAAAAAGGACTCGAAGGCTAGGTTGATAAGATGGGTTCTTCTTCTTCAAGAGTTTGACCTTGAAATCATTGATAGAAAAGGAAGTGATAATCAAGTGGTGGACCACTTGTCTCTCTTAGAAGAGGAGGGGAGGCCCCACGATGGCCTCGAAATTAATGATTCATTCCCGGATGAACAACTCCTCTCCATGTCTTTGAATGGTATGCCTTGGTTCGCCGATGTGGCTAACTTTCTTGTGACCGGCATTGTCCCAAGTGAGATCTCTTCTAACCAAAGGAAGAAACTCAAATGGGACAGCTTGGATTATTATTGGGACGAGCCCTATCTTTTCACGATTTGCAATGATGGTGTGATCCGGAGATGTGTCCCGGAAGAGGAGCAAATGAATATTCTTCATGCTTGCCATTCCTCACCCTACGGTGGATTGGTGGGGCGAGAACTGCTTCAAAGGTTCTTAGCTATGGATTCTATTGGCCTACCCTGTATAAAGATGCAAGTGGGCTTGTTAAGAGGTGTGATGAATACTAAAGAGCTGGTGGAATTTCCAAGAAGGATGAAATGCCTCTCACCATTATTCTTGAGATCGATATTTTTGACGTGTGGGGCATTGACTTCATGGGGCCATTTGTGAGTTCCTGTGGTAACACTTACATTCTGGTTGCTATTGATTATGTTTCCAAATGGGTTGAAGTTGTAGCTTTGCCCAATAATGAGGCACGGAGTGTGGTAGCATTCTTAAAGAAAAATATCTTCACAAGGTTTGGCACTCCTAGGGCGATCATCAGTGATGAGGGTTCTCATTTCTGCAACAAGGCCTTCGACACTTTACTTTACAAGTATGATGTCAATCATAAGGTGTCAACCCCTTATCATCCCTAGGCTAGTGGACAAGTTGAGGTCTCCAACAGGGAGATAAAGAGCATATTTTCAAAAACTAGCAATGCAAACCGGACGGATTGGTCAAAAAAACTTGACGATGCTTTGTGGGCTTATAGAACTGCGTACAAGACTTCAATTGGTATGTCTCCTTGCCGGTTGGTATTTGGGAAAGCATGCCATCTTCCGGTTGAGTTAGAGCACAAGGCCATATGGGCGCTCAAGAAGTTAAACCTTGAATGGGATGTAGCAGCCAATCTCTGGGTAGAGCAACTCAATGAACTTGATGAATTCCGGTTTCATGCCTATTCCAGCTCGTCCTTGTATAAGGACAAGATGAAGTACTTACATGACAAATTTGCCGGGAACAAAGAATTCAAGGAGGGTGACTTGGTTTTTCTATTCAACTCTAGGTTACGACTGTTTCCGGGAAAGCTCAAGTCAAAATGGAGTGGCCCTTTTGAAGTGGTGCATGTAACTCTGTTTGGTGCTCTTGATTTGAAAAACAAAAATGGTAAAATCTTCAGAGTTAATGGGCACCGAGTGAAGCACTACCCCGGCAAGTATGATGACAACCACGTGGTGGCGTTGATCAATTTCACATGATAATGGTAACATACTTCATGCTGCGACGTTAAATCAGGTGCTTCTTGGGAGGCAACCCATGTGACGTCTTCTTTTCCTTATCTTTCTTTTTGATTTTCTTCTTAGATTAGGCATTGTTTTGGACTAACTAGTTGTGAAGTTTGTGTAGGAATTGGTTGTGCAATGCAGGACTTTGACAGGGAAAATCTGACCAAGTTAGGGAATTTTGCGGACCGCGCTCAAACGTTCGTGGTCCGCGTTAGCATTTCGCGGTGGCACATTTTATTCGTGGACGCGTACTTGAAGAGCCCAAAATATTAACTCTCTAAAGTTGAGTTCGCATCTGCGTTCATAATTTGGCGGACCGCGGTGACATTCGCGGCCGCGCCCAGAATTTTACAGCAGCTCTTTAAAAGGTAAAAAGCATGGACCGCAGTAGAATTTCGCGGACCGCGCTATGGTAAGTCGGTGGGTCCCCATAGGTTTGGTTTAAATAGGAAGTCCTTAGGACCTTTACACTTTTCGAACCTCAAACTTTCACCACATTAGAGCACTGTTCATCTTCCTCTTCATTGACTGTCAATCTCATTTCATATAAATCAAGGATCCATTTTCCTCTACAATTTCACAACTGGTTTGCTCAAATCTTTGCATTGATTTTATCTCTTTCTTTTCTTTTCTTCTAGTTTTAATTTTTCTTTTTAATTAGGGTTTAGTACATTCCACAATCTCAAAATCATGCTTAATTGATGCTTAAATTCTTGTGGGTAATTGTTTTACATGCCTAATGGGGGATAGGGTTATTAACTAGGCATGTTACAACAACAACAAACCCAAGAGAATGTTAATTGCATTAATTTTTGCACTTAGTGAAAACCCTAGGTTTCATATGTGACAGTGCTTTTTTTGTTTGAACTCCGCGGACCACAGTCCATTTTACGCGGTCCACATTCTTTAATTTGTGAGATCTTATTATGGTTGCATGCGCGGACGCGGTGATTTTTCCGCGATCCGCGTTTGAACTAAGGCGGCCGCGTCCAAAATTTGCAGTCCACGCTCATGAGTTTCAGAGAGTTTGGCAATTGCTTCCGTGGCCGCGTCCATTTTTTACGCGGTCCGCGTTTGATCTTTCGCGGCCGCATCCCAAATTACGCGGTCCGCAGAAGACCATGATCAGAGAGTTGGTAGTCTGAGTCCAACCTCCTCTCGGTCATGCCCATTTTTACGTGGTCCGCGATGGCCATTCCCTAGCCGCGCCCATTTTTCCGCGGTCCGCGGTGCACTATTTTGGGAAGCACTGTTTCATTTCATCAGCATTTCATTAAAGATTCATTGAACCACAATACTAATGATCTTTCACTAATTGTGTGTGCAGATAATGGTGCTATCTCGTGGTGGTCCCGACAAATCAAAAGGGATGGGAGAATCCTCCCGAGGCTGAGGCAAAGGGAAGCAGACTGCACCCTTAACACCTCAGAATATTATTAGCAAAAAGGCCCCACCTGTGAGACCTCGGGCTGACTCCTCGGACACTAGTGAATACCTCCCTTCCCAAGAGATTTTCGAGGGAGAATTGGCACAATAACCCGAGGTTCAATCTCAACCTTTCCATCTCGTCAATCAATCCACCTCCTCATCTGAGTCGCCTGATGGCTCAGAAGGAGTTAGTGAGACTTCAGCACCATCTCCCCCACCTGCTACAACTCCGACCTCAACAGTTGCTCCTATTGATATTGATGATGAATAAGAGGTTCCGGATGACGGGAGAGGAGGTGATACACATGAGGGGGGGTTGATTAGATCAAGGAAGCCGGTAGTGTGGCAAGATAGGTTCGTGAGTGAGAAGGCCTACCACAAATTTCAGGAATGGTGGCCACAAAGGTCGCTCACCCTTGAGCGACATTTCATAGAAATAGACCTCCTCCCTCACAACCCGAATATGAAGAGACCATTTGATGAAAGAGTGGGGTGGAAATTCTTCACCAGCAAGTTTCCGGAAGCAAATGAGTAATTAGTCAAGGAATTCTACGCCAATGTTGCCCACATCAAAAAGGGTACCCATGTGACTAAGGTACGAAATAAGAAAATCCGGTTCGATGGAAAAACTTTGAATACATATGTTGGGTTTGATGATGTAGACACTGCTCTATACATATAGAAGTTGGCATTAGATGAAGCAGCCCGTCCAAGGGTAGCAGAGGTGATAGCCATACCAGGGACAACACCGGCCTGGCATACACCGGGAGTCTCAATTGCGAGAAACACCCTTAGTTTTGAATCCAAAGGGTGGTTCACCTTCGTCTGTAGCTGCCTTGATCCGTGCCACCATGAGAGTGACATTCCACTCTCCCAGGCAATTCTCATAGAGTCCATCATGGCGGGGTACCCAATAAATGTGGGTAACCGCATGGCCCAGAACATATCTAAGGCAACCGGAAAGGAAGAAATGTCCTATCCTTACCCCAATTTCATCACTATGTACCTAGAGGACCAGGGGGTTGAGGGGAGACACTTTGACATGAAGCTGAAGCCGAAAAGGCCCTTCTCTTGGTACAGCCTTCAGGGAGCAGAAAACCCAAAGTCCAAAGGCAAAGCCACTACCTCAATTGGCCAGTCTGAAGAGCCAAGGGTAGTGGCCACTGGTTTTGAGCCTTCAACAACGGAGGGTTCTTCGGCTGCTATGCCACCTCCCTCATCCGGGCCATCTGTCACAATCCCATTATCTGTGCCCTCATCTTTTGCATATCCTCAGACTTCATTGCGGGTCTCTCAGACGTTATCTAACATCAACAACTTATTATAGGCAGCTACATCAAAGCTGCATGTCTTATCCAGTGCAGTCGCATCACAGGCAGCCTCAGCACAGCTTTAGGTACCTCCATCAGTGGAGGATTCATTGAAGGAGCTTCTGGACAACCAGAAGAAGCTCCTGGACAACCAAAAGAAAATCCTGGAGACATTAGATACTCATGTGAAGGTGATAAAGGAGCTGGGCAAGAAGGTAAAAAAGATGAAGAACACTCAAACTTCAAAAGAGTCAGTGGAGCTGCTGAAGAAGGAGGTAGATAAATTCACTTCTATCGGAGATATTCCACTGGACCTGCTTATGGAGGAGACTGCCCCTGCAGCACAGACAACACAGGCATCATAGCAGGAGGCTAACAAAGAGCCGGTGAGAGGATTTGGTGTACCCCAGTCAGAAGACCTGGAGATACAGTTGGAGGACCCGGAGGGAGTTGATGATCCTATGCAGTCCGAGGTCCCCACTAGTGAGCCTGACTCCATGTAGACAGAGACCACATAGGGAGTTTTCTTTACTCTCTATCCCTTCCCTAATCTTATTTTTGCTTTTACCATTAAGAACAATGCTATCTTTTATTTGGCGGGGTGGTCTTATTTTGATTTGATGACTGGCATGTAATAATTATGATATTATTTTCCTTTATTTTTACTTATTGTTATTTTCACTTTCGTTATTTTTCACTTTTGGTATGTATATAACTTTACCATTCCATGTATATATTAATCTCCATTGTGTATATATTCGGTTCACTCCATTATTGTACATATTCATTTTACTTTTCGTAGTTTTCTTTATAACTTCTTTTGTATTTTTCCTTAATAGCTTAGCTTCTTATTTCCTTTAGTAGCTTCTTTTTGCGTTTTTAGCTTCTTTTCACATTTTTGCGTGATCAATAATCCTAGGATTTTCTTAATGCCATGATTCTTTCCAAAGGTGGATATTGTGTGAACTGGGTGGCTGTTCCCAACGATGGATGGCGTGACAACCTTCTTAAGGGATTGAGTCAGTTATTCTTTTTACTCTGATATGTAGTAGTAATGAATAAAAGTGTCTCAAGCAGGCTTTACTTGGTACTAACACATTTACCTTCAACCTTATGGTTAGAAACAAGTTGATTGACAAAGAATAGCTCTAGTTGTTACCTTTAAACTCTTGAGTTGACTAAAACTATCATCAAGTGGCATCTTTGAGCCATCTGTGATCTTCAATCTTAGCTAGGGTTATTGTGGGCCCTCGACTCTGTTCTCTTTAACAATCCATTAGATTGAGATATAGGTGAGGTATTGAATTGCAAGTCCAAGTCTCGTGCCAATAAGTTTAGAACTTGTCCTGAATATTTGTCTAGAAAAAATTCTAAGTGTAGCTCGACTTGAGAAGTGATTGTAGGCTCTCCTTGGTCCCATTTAAATTGTGCAATATTCCGTAGCTTACGAATATGATATCCCTAGTCAACCCTTTTGAGCCTAAGCCTTTTTCATTCAATAGCCACATTACAAGCCTTCATCCGTTTTATAATGACCCTCTCTTGGCACCCAATCTTTCCTTAGCATTCATGATGAGCAATTAGCAAAAACATAAGTTTAGGGGAGATACGAGGAATTTCAAAGTGATGAAAGGTACAAAGAACAAAAAGAATTGATGAAAAGGAAAGGCAAAGAAAAGGATGAAGAGTTAAAAAGAAATATGTCAAAAAGAAAGAAAAGGTTGAAGAGATTCAAAGAAAACAATGTTGAAAGGCATGGAGTAATGAGAAAAGGAGAAAAATGATTGTCATGAACAAGAAAGAGTGACAATGTGTCTATTTAGTTCCCCTGAGAAAGAAGAAAATGGCTCAAAGAGTCAAGAAAGTATGAACCAAAATGAGAAAATGGAGTGCTTAAGGAAAGATGAAACCATCATAGTTCATTTTGTCCTACCTTGATCCAAAAAGCCTTCATTACATCCCGCTAAAGCCCTATATGATTTCAAGTTGAGTGAACTTACATAAGTGGTGATTTACATAAGGGGCAAGCTTATGGTACTTAGAGCTGGACTTGTGGCATTCTTTTGAGAGTGATGAGCGCACTTCTTTACAATCCTTGTTTCGAGTGTCACATTCTACAAAGTGAGATTTGCTCATGGAGAGTAGAGGAGGAGGAGTTTGGGATCCATAATGACCTACGTGAGAGAGAGAGCTTCAATGATGAATTGAGTCAACTCTTGATGTTTTGGTGTCACATTAGAACTATGGAACTCAAAAAGTCATAGCATGATGTTGTTGATAATGTAGTTGTGTTGAGGGTAATTGTTAGTCTCAATTGATGCTTGATGAAGTCACCTTAGGACAACTGAAATTTTCATTTATTTTTCTTGTGGAGGTGGAAATTACCTTGTTTGCTTGAGGACAAGCAAAAGCTTAAGTTTGGGGGAGTTGATAAGTAGGGATTTTAGCCTATTATTTGCCCTCTTTTACTTAGGTTTTGGCCAAAAATGCGTGAAGATATTCCTGGAAACTAACTTAATGTACTTGCTTTTAGGGTTTTGTTCGAAATGAGCCAAAGAAGCCATAACCAACTCATAAAGGAGTCAAACTTGAACAAAAACCAAGTCTGGACCAATACTGTGGAACGCGGGCCGCGATAGAAAGGGGCGGCCGCGAAATTATCATCGCTGAGGCGGCCATTATTCTGCAGACCGCGAAATAGAGATTTAGAGAGGCTGTTTTGAGCACTAAAATTGAGCGCTGAGAGCTGCAGAAAGACGCGACCGCGAAGTGACTGGCGCGTCCGCGGTTGGAATTTAGCAAATAACGTTTGTCGAGATTCAAAGACTTTGCAAGATGGGCATAAATGAAGAAGGCGGTCCGCGTCCAAATTACGTGGTTGCAAAGGAATCTCACGCGGACACGGTGAACATTACGCGATCCATGAAACAAAGATCTAACTAGGACCAGATATGAAGATACGTGGACCGCGCTCACTATTGCACGGCCGCGAAAGCCCAAGCGCGAACGCGGTAAGAATTACGCTTCCGCGAAACCTTCGCAAGGGCAATTTTGTCAAGAATTTTTAGCCTAGTATAAATAGATCCTTTTATCAATTTTAGGTTAAGTTTTGTTTAGGAGAGCACGCGAACGACTGGTTTTTCCCTTTTTGGGCAATTTTAGAGTAGATTTACCTTCAAACTTTAGATTTTCATCTTGTACTTTAATATTATGGCTTATATTTCATCTTTATCTTTGATTTCTGCTATTGTTATGAGTGGCTAGACCCTATAGCTAGGGTTGTGACCCAACCCTAGTGTGGGTATTTAATGGGTCTTGAATTTTAAGGCTTAATTGTTTATGGGTTAGTGATATTTAGCCTAATTCATGCTAAAATTATAGAATTAGTGGTTGCAAACACTGACTCATGCCTCTATGACTTAAGCTCTTCTTGAGAAAGAGGGACTAAGTCTAGGAAAATTAGGCTAACAAGGAATTGGGGTAAACTCAAGAGATTGATAGCCCCAATTAAAGGGTTAAACCTAGAGATAGTAATACCCGACTTGAGCCAATTTCACTTGTATTGTATGAACACCCATTTAGGCTTGAGAAAGCCAAATCGGGCAAAGTCACTCAAACTACCGAAAGGTATAGAGTGAGCACTTATGTGTGATGGTTATATCACGACCCCAATCCTAAAAAGCTTGTCCTAGATTCTTGATACCCATTAGATACTCACCTAGGCGGAAGTCACTTCCCTAGTGCCTTTTAACACTTGAAAACTTTCACAAAAAATATTGTACTTAGCTTACACTCAGCATACAATAGTATAAAATTAGAATAGAATCAATCGCAACAATGTTTGGAAGTGCAATTAGGAACAACACGCACATCTAGATTAGTTAGATACCCAACTCCAAGCCAAATTAACTCCCTGTGGAAATCAATCCTGACCTCGTTGGGAAAAATTTCATCGACCATCCTCGCTACTCTATAGTGGTGTAGGTTTGGCCTCGATCAAGCTCCTCTGGTTCTTAGGGAGGCAGCCACAAAAATGCAAATGTTATCCACATTACGGAGTCACCGCCTCATATGGAGGCCAATTTAAACGAGGCTCGGGCCGTTGTAGAAAAGCCGACCGAGGCATCTCGGGCTGTGGACAAGGCCCTTAACTCATTTTTCAAGGGCATGGATGTCGGCATGCTGGAGGATTACTTCTATTTTGGCCATATGGAGATGCCAAAAAGGGTTGTGCAACTGGGGTCAAGTGGGCCGAGTTCGAGCCCAAAGCTCGAGAAGCAGTTCCCCGCCCTGAGTGCGGACCCTTACCGGAAGAAGAAGGTCATGTTCAAAGTATCGGCGGATACTAGCATGCTATCTGGTCCTGTCAGAGTGTCCAGCTATCTCCGTTACTTGGTAACCGAAGAGGACCAAGTAAAGATGAAAGAAGTAGACGGGCCAAGCCTCTTCAACGAGTCTCAGCAAGAGTTGAATGTGGTATACCTTCCTCTCTTCGTATCTTTAAAGAGTTCTTTTTTCCTTAACGGCATTTTAATGATTTTTCTCTCTTTATGTCTCAGGCCTCGGTGCTTCATCATGAAAGTTTTCACCGATCCCGGATGGAGGTAAGCCACCTTGAATTCGAGCTCAAAGAGCAGGTCCGGGAAAAAGAGATGTATAAATCTCTCTGTGAGTAGAAGGATGAATTCCTCAGGGAGATGGCCGACCGCCCTACCCTCCAAGCCGAGTTAGAGAAAGCCCAAAAGGAGGCTTCTGTTACACCCTGTTCGTCCCAAGGTGACTTAATAAATATGAGACTTGGTAATCATGATTTAAATGAGTTTAAAGTCATAATATGATTATATATGATGTTTGGATATAAAATATAAAGTTTGGAAAAAATCATATTTAAGCTGCGGCAAAACCGACTAAAGATTTGCCTTGTAATAAAGATTTTTGATCAATACATTTCATGTGTTATATGAGATATTTTTGGGAAATATTATATATAAAATTGAAGGTCTTGGATTGTAGTTTCCAATGCTTTTAACCGTTCGTTCATACGAAGTAGCACCTTTTTTACTTTTCAACAAAATGGATATTTATATCCCTTATGTCGTCTCTTTCTTCATTTTTCTAGAAACCATGACCAAATAAAATCCATAAACTTACCCTTAATATCTCGACAAGGGTTTCAAAGAAGATTAACATCCCAGGTACGAAATCAAGAAGCGATAACATTAGAACGATCCCTACGACGTAAGTATCGCTATATCGCCTCTCTTTTTCTTTGTAGTTTGAGTTTTGGAAGGTATTTAATAGTTAATAAAATGCCTAATTTTTCTGTTTAAGATTTTAAATATCAATTAAGGTTGATAAATTCGTTTCCTAATAGTTAGAACTCACTGGACGGTGATCGGAATCCGTGAGTTCGAGTTATTCGACTTGTAGTGGACTATTTTGTGGGCTGTTTAGTGTTGTTTTTAGGCTGTCTATTTTGCAATTATTTAATGGATATTTTGAGGTTAAATGGTGTGGAGAAACACCACATAATGGTGAAATAATGGATTAGTCGTTCTTTATAACATTTTCGGGGTCTTTGACACTACTATAGTTATCGTTTTGGGAATGAAGTGATTGGGGTGTGTTGGGCTGTTCTAAACTAAATATAATATGGATTTCGACTTGAATCCACTGTAGGAGGTAATTATATTGTGTTATTTCATGTGTTTAAGGTTATCTTGATGTTGATTAAGTTAAATGGATGGGCTAGACATGAACTAGTGAATAAAGTTGTTAATTGAGGATAGTTGGAGTTATGGATTATTTTCTTTGTTATAAATATATGGTATAAGTCTGGAATCATTGATGAATAACTTTATTATCATGCTAATGATACTTTTAAGTTAAATTAAGAAGTCTATAAGGGTGATATGGGGTATACATGTTTCAATCGGAGCTTGCCGCTCGTCGTGAAGTAGTTGTGATTGTTGTAGTTATATGGTGTCTTGTTATTGATAATTATGTATTGCTAGATTGCTCTGGTCATTGTTGTTGGTATATGGTATTGTAGGAGGGTCTTGTTACAGGGAAGATGCTGCCCAAATTTACATAAACGAGCTACTGGTTTAAGTTGCGGACTTAGCCTTTAATCAACACAGATTTTGAATCTCTGTATGATATGGTAGATTGACTTGAGTTGTTTGAAGAATTTCTTGGAAGTTATTAAGGAATCAATGGAGTTAAGGTATGTTAAGGATATCCTTTCTTTCCTTTTGGCATGATCCATATGATGCAATAAAACGAGCAAGCACACAACTTTCACAAATAATTATATTCTTAGAAGTACTAGGGCTGCCTATGTTCTTGATTCCCCATATGTCCTACTATCATATCGTCTGTTCATGGGTCTTATGACATTCCGAGAGATCTTATTGACTTACTCCATTATGCGTTTCATTCATTTATACATGTACATTTACCCATAACCAGATGGCGTTATATACACGTATATTATATGTATATGGTCTATGGGGAAATGTTATGGCGCTATATACGCACCTCCACCTGATCAACTGGCATACGTTAATGATTTCACCCACAGAGGCCAAGATGATATGATGGGTTGCCCTCATAGGCTTGATGATGTTATGTACGCATATACCTATGCATGATATGGTATTTATGCGCATATGCATGATATTATAAATGTTTCGTGATTCACAGAGCTATTCAGACTTACAGGTTGAGTCCTTTACTCCATGTTTCTTTCATGTCTTTTATATACTTATTTTTATTCCTTACATACTCGGTACATGCTTGGGGGCCTGCATTTTATGCTCGCAGGTGCAGGTAGACAGGCTGACGGTCCCCCTTATTAGAATCCTTACTCAGCGAGAGTTGGTCTGCTCCATTTGATCCGGAGCTGCCTTTGGGTTTGGTACGATATGTTAGTAGTCATATATGGGTATGACAGGGCCCAATACCATCCTTTATATAGTTGTACACTCTATTAGAGGTCTGTAGACATTCATGTATAGTTGGATAGTATGTGGCCTTGTCGGCTCGCCCTACCGTATTCCATATATATATGTACATGTCTTTTGGGCATATTTTCTCGCATATGTTATTCACATTATTCAGTAGTTTATTTCCAGATGTTATGCATGACCTACACTTATTTCATGTTTTATCTTAGACGTATGCTTAGGGGTGTTTGACAGGTAGGCTCGGGCACTCGTCATGGCCCATCAGTTGGGTCGTGAAAGTTTCGAAAGAGAAATATAACCATGCCCTTCTTGTTGAAAAAGGTAAATGTGCTCAAGATCGATAATGAGAGTTTAAATACAAAGTCTAACGCCGCAACCTCGCAGGTCCAGGAGACAATAACCTTGATCAACCAGCTTAGGTCCGAGAAGGATGAGGTCAAGGCTTCAACTGACGAGGTGAGGGGAAATATGGACTTCCTAGCATCAGAGTGAGATGCCACCAAAGAGGACTTAACATCGTTCAAAGTGCATCTATGAGTGATGAGAGAGAAGGCCGACAAATGATCTCAGCTGAATGAGGAGATCCGAGCACAGCTTACCTCGGCCGTTTTAGAACATGATGCTCTCAGCCAAGAGTACACGGCGCTGCAATCCAGATTGGAAATGGCTATGAACGAGACCTCGAAAGCCCAGGACATGCTGGACTAATACAAGAATAATGTAGAGATAGCCGAGGCCCGTATAATAACGAAGGCCACGTATGTCTAGTGGCTATATCGGAGGGAGACTCTCGAGGATATCCAAGCCCGAGGAGTTGACTTAACGGCCGAAATCGAGGAGGCCAAGAATCTTGAAGCTGAGGATAAGGAAAAGTACTAGCCCGAGGGTTCGAAAAGTGAGCTGGGCTCCGAGGAAGACTAGGCAGGAGATGCCTTAGCTTATTTTTGTTTTTTCTTGTAATTGTACGCTTTGTACTTTGGGGCCATTTAATAGTACCTCTATAAATACCTTTTGGAAAATATATATGAAATTTTTCTTTAGCTACATGCTGTGTCCTTTAATATTTCTACATTTGTTTATGTTTAATACTTAGAATAGATAACTTGTGCCTCGACCTTAATATGCCATCGATGCCTTAGCATAGAATTTGACATTGCTTAAATTGTTCAACTTCCAAAGCACGGATAAGGCCTGGGTTAAGTAATGACTCCGAGTTGCTTTGACCTCAGAGCACCCGATAAAAATAGAATGAAGTCTTTGTTAAAATTTTCTATTGATTTATCCGAACACAACTAATTTTTGCCGAAGGTGGCTCTTTTCATAGCCGTAATTCGAGACCGGCTGACTTGATCTGGTCGGAAGTAATCTCTTGTTGATTTAAAATGTGTAAGGACCTTAATATTTATGCATTAACTCGGACGCCTCCGAGTCATTTATATATTGTGATTGAAGCTCTAGCAGCTTCGTATTTTAAGTTTGTCGTGGCCTCTCATATTTGGGCCCCACCTTATAGGCTCGGTGCCTTTGCTTTTTAGTAGCTCGATTTTCCCGATCTTACTGTCCGATAGCAATCCCCGGTTCGTAGTGACCTGTAGGCGTAGGGTTTTTTTAGATGGTTGGACATAGTCTCGTGGACTCTTACTGCCTTGGGGGTTTTATGCCCCTGTTTAACGGTGGCCCGTGGGCCTCGAAGGTTTTGAAGCCAGTATTCATTTTGAGTGATGTAACGATTAACATTGCTTATACGAATGTGAACCGATAAAACATAGAAGTCGAATTTATTTTTATTACTTTAAAAAGTAGTGTAAGTAATTGAAGATGCAAAAGCTATCAGCTATGGCGAGAACGAGCTACACTGGCATATTTTGTTTGACCGTTTGATCCTTATAATAAATCCTAACATTCAAGCCTTGGCTTTTCGATGTCGAATAGAATTGCCTTCTATATTCCCAAATTTAGGTCTTCCGTTCTTGACTCAAGGTGTGATAGTCCCATAGTACTCGAGATTGAATTTTGAGGGCTCGAATACTATTGATACAATATGGGAGATTCGCAGCCCCCGGTATTTGACCGGTCTTCAAACTAGAGTAGCACGCTTACTGTTTACTCGTTAAAAACCTTGCCGTAAAACCCACTTTGGAAAAAAAAGGTCAAAGAAAAAAAGAGTGCGACACGTACTTTCAGACCTAATCCTTTGATTGAGCACTTGCATGGGTTAGTTAAAAGTGTAATAAGCCATAAAGAAATTCATGTGTTCATACCTTAGCAGTAGTACCGCTTTAAGTGTGCCACATTCCAGTTGTTGGGCAGTTGTACGCCATTTTCGGACTCTAGCTGGTACGAGCCTTTCCCGGTTATACTGATGACTCTGTACGATCCCTTCCAGTTCGGGCCTAATTTACCGTCATTTGGGTTCTTGGTATGCAGTGTGATTTTCCTCAATATCGTCCCTCACTTGGAAGTATCGAAGGTTTGCCCTTCAGTTGTAGTATGTTCCCATTCGCTGCTAACCGAACTAGGGCGGTTTATTGCCTTTCGTCTGCTAAGTTTAGGCTTATGGCCATGGCCTCGTCTTCCGATGTCTCTATAGCATATCAGAACCTTAAGCTCAGTTCTCCCACCTCTACCGAAATCAAAGCCTCTACGCTGTAAACTAGAGAGAATGGTGTTTGACCGGCACTTGACCTCAAAGTTGTTTGATATGCCCATAGTAACTCGGGCATAATTTCTTTCCACTTCCATTTTGAGTCGGTCAATCCTTTCTTCAGGTTCTGCAGTATAGTTTTGTTTGCTGACTCCGCTTGATCGTTCACGCTCTGGTGATAAGGGATAGATATAATCTTTTAGATTTTGTGATCTTCAAAGAACTTATTGATCTTGCCGCCAATGAACTATCTCTAGTTATCCTACGAGATCTCGGTTGGTATCCCGAACCGGCATATTATATGATCTCAAATGAATTCGATGAACTCCTTTTCTCTAACTTTCTCGAACGCCTGTGTTTCAACCCACTTGGAGAAGTAATCGGTCATAAGGAAGGTGTACTGTTCAACCCACGTGAACAAAGTATTTTGCATCCTTTTTCATTTCATTCAAGTAATATCCGGCCCTAACCAATTTCCGAACCAACGATTCCACTCTTGAATGGTTTTCACAAGTACTTCATGGACTTCCCTCATCACGTAATCGGTCTCCCGGGGACCAGGAACCTTGCTAACGGTCCGAAAAATGATCTTCAGTACAATTTTCCCTCAACTAAGCTAAACGTGGCAGCCTTAGTTCGAAGGGCCCTTGATTCTTTGGGATCCGATGGCAATTTCCCCTTCTTAAGGTAGTCTATGTATTTGTCGAGCCTTCCTCTATTATCAAGCTCATCAATTGTACCACCGTTCTGGAGTTAAATTCATCGGAGTTGACTGACGATCCTGAGTTATCCAAAGCATCGCCCTCGCTATTATGATCTCGGGGCATATGCTGTAATGTCCATTCTCTGAATCAATGTAACACCACTTGTAATTTATCCAAGTATCTCTACACCCGATCTTCTTTAACTTCAAACGTCCCGTTAACTTGGTTAACAGCCGAGGAGAGAGTCGCACTTGGCTTTGATCACCTCGACCCCCAGGCCTTTAACCAGTTCTAGACCTGCAATCATAGCCTCGTATTCGGCTTCATTCTTAGTCAGTTTTACAGTTCTAATAGATTGCCTTATTATATTACCGTGGGTGATTTTAATATGATTCCCAACCCAGTCCATGTCGCGTTGGAGGCACCGTCCGTGAATAGGGTGCATACCCCAAGCTAGTCCCCAAGACACGTAATAATGTTTTATCGACCTCGGGGATCAAGGCCGATGTGAAATCGGCCACAAAGCCTGCCAAAATATGAGACTTTATAGTTGTCCGAGTGTATTCAATATCGTACCCGCTAACCTCTACGACCCATTTTGCTAGCCGACCTAAGGGCTCGGGTTTATGTATAACGTTCCTCAGTGGATACGAGGTCACGACACATATAGGATGACATTGAAAATATGATTTTGGTTTCCTAGATGCGCTTAACAAGGCAAGCGCTAATTTCTCTAGATGTGGATATCTCATTTCGGCATCACCTAGGGTTCTACTAACATAATCGATAGGAAATTGCGTATCTTTTTCTTCCCGGACCAGGGCACCACTTACTGCTACTTCGGAGACTACCAAATAAAGGTACAACTGCTCGTTCGCCTTTGGGGTGTGTAGCAAAAGAGGACTAGATAAGTATTGTTTGAGTTATTCTAAAGCCTTTTGGCATTCCGGGGTACAAGAGAAGTTTTTTTTCTTTAGTAATGAGAAAACTCGGTGGCTTTTATCTGATGACCTGGAAATAAACCGGCCCAATGCGGCTATCCGCCTGGCCAGCCTATGTATCACATTGACGTTGTCAACCATGGTGATACTTCTATGGCCTTTATTTTATCCGGGTTGATCTCTCTTCCTCGGTTAGATACCATGAAACCGAGGAATTTCCCCAAGCCGACTCCGAAGGCACACTTCGATTCAGCTTCATATTGTATATCCTTAGTATGTCGAATGTTTCCCGCAAATGTTTTAACTAGTCCTCTGCTCGCAAGGACATAACTAACATATCGTCTGTATAAACCTCCATTGATTTCACTATTTATTCTTCGAACATCCCGTTAAATAGTCGTTGGTACGTGGCAGTGGTATTTTTTAATCCAAATGGCATTACATTATAACAGTATATTGCCGAACCTAGTTATGAAAGAAGTTTTCTCTTGGTCGCCCGTGTCCATCCGTATTTGGTTGTACCCGGAATAGGCATCAAAAAAGCTCAGCATCTCGTACTCAGTCATCGCATAGATCATTCAGTCGATGTTAGACAAAGGGAACGAGTCCTTTGGTTATGCCTTATTCAAGTCTTTATAATCTACACACATTCTAAGCTTGTTTCCTTTTTTAGGTACGACAACTACGTTAGCTAGCCAATCGGGGTATTTGACCTCCCGTATGGAACCTATTTTAGATACCTCATCTTTGATGAATGCGTGCTTAACTTCGGACTGTGGCCTCCTCTTTTGTTTTATCGGGTGGAAGTTTGGATCCAGGCTTAATTTGTGAGTAGTTATCTCTAGTGGGATTCCTGTCATGTCTAAGTGGGACCAGGCATAACAATCAGCATTTGCTTTCAGAAAGTTAATGAGTTTTTTTCCTAAGCTCGGGGGTTAATCTCGTGCTCAAGTATACCTTTGTGCCCTGCAGGTGTTCGATCAATATGATTTGCTCCAGTTCCTCGATCGTTAACGTGGTGGCATCGGCGTCATCAGGTGCTATAAAAATTCTCGAGAACCCAAAGTCATTTTCCTCATCTATTTCGGCTCGGCTGAGGCCGAGACCTGTGATTGCTATTTAATGCCTTTCTCTTTGGCCAGTACCTTACATTTTGATGTCTGATTGTGGGTACCGGGATCCCTTCTTTGATGACGAACATCTCCTTTGCAGTCGGTCGTTCCTCGAAAACCATTTTGATTCCACCCGGAGTTGGAAATTTCAACACTTGGTGCAAGGTCGATGGTATCGCCCTCATGCTATGAACCCGCGGTCTACCGAACAAGGCGTTGTATCTCATATCCCCCTCAATTACATAAAACTTCGTCTCCTATTTAGTTCCGGATATGTTGATTGGTAGGGTGATTTCACCCTTCGTTGTCTCGCACACTATATTGAACCCGTTCAGTAATTGGACTGCCGGTATGATTTGATCCAATAACCCCAGTTGTTCTATGACCCTCCATCGGATGGTGTTGGTCGAGCTACCTGTATCAATCAACACACGCTTAGCTCGAGATTTATTAATAAGTACAGATATTACCAGTGCATCATTGTGAGATTGAATGATTCCTTCGGTGTCCTCGTCACTAAACGAGATTGCTTTCTCTGGGACATAATCTCGAGTTCGTTTTTCTATAGTGATAAATACTTTGGTGAGTTTTATCATTGGTCCTTTTGGAACATCTACTTCTTCGATAATCATGTTAATCACACGTTGATGTTCTTCCTGTTCGATCTATTTGTTGGCATCCCTGTTTTTGAAGTGGTTCTTGGCCCGCTAACTTAGGAATTCCCGAAGATACCCATTGTTGAACAGACGAGCCACATCTTCCCTTAACTATCGACAATCCTTGGTTCTGTGACCGTGAGTACCATGATATTTACATATCAAATTGTGATCCCTCTGTGCGGGATCAAACTGGAGTGGCCTTGGCCACTTGGTCTCCTTGATGCAATCGATGGCTGACATTACACTCGATGCATCCACGTTGAAGTTATATTATGATAGTCTCGGGCATCTCCAACCCTGGGTAACCCTATTGAAACTATTTTTATTCACCAAACCTCGATCACTTGGACCCTAAATATTTCTTCTATTGTTCCTGGTCGGATGACGATTGGGTTCGTTTCCCCTTCCATCTGAGTTGTAAGGCTGGTATCGATCACAGGGAGGCCTGGACTCCTGATACACCATTCTTTTAGGCTTGTCGTTTGCTCTGTTGGAATAAACCGACCCCGAGGGAGTCCCTAGTTGGTCATCATCGACTCTGATCTTTGACTGGTACCCATTGTGGACATCGGCCCAAGTAACCGTTGGGTAGTCTACCAAGTGTTTCTTCAATTATTGAGAAAAAACCGAACTTCGAGGGTTGAGTCCCTGAGTGAATGCCTGAACGGCCCAATTGTCTGTAGCCGGGGGTAGGTCTATCTGTTCCATCTGGAATATCGACACGAATTTCCTAAGCATCTCGTTGTCCATTTGCTTGAGTTTAAACATGTCTGATTTTCTCGTCTCAACTTTTATAGCATCTGGATGGGCTTTAACAAATGCATATGCAAGCATAGCAAACGAATCAATAGAATTTGGAGGTAAGTTATGGTACCATATCATTTCTCCCTTGGATAAGGTTTCCCCGAATTTCTTAAGAAACACCCATTTAAACTCGTCATCTTCGAGGTCGTTGACTTTTATTGCATATGTGCAGTAGGTTACATGCTCGTTTGGATCTATGGTCCTGTTGTATTTGGGAATATTGGGCATGCAGAACCTTTTCGGAATTGGTTTTGGTGTCTCTCTTGAGGGGAAAGGTTTCTGAATGAACTTTTTGTTATTCGGCCCCTTCAATATCGGGGGTGCTCCCTGATCAGATCGACCCTTGAATTGTAAGTTTCCACCTTCTTGTCATTTGCCTCTGTCTTTATTTACGCCATATTCCACCCGTATTAACAGTGCTTCGAGAATTTTTATCACCTCTAAAGTCTCTCCAGGTCCGGACCCAACGGGTTCTGCGACAATTTGTTCTTCCCTCCGAGTATCCTCTCCAACCAGTTCGGGTTCGGTCGCGTTGTATGCGTGATTTTGACTCTGCAAATATGATATTGCAACTTGTTGAGCTTGCAACATCTCAAAAATCAAATGTAAGCTAACTCCATCACCTCCTCTTTCGGGGGCCTAGCGAGCCATTGCCCGGGGTACTCCGTGAATAATGTTTTTGGGATCAGTTGGTAGGTTGATGTTGATAGAAACCTGTAAATTGGCATCGACTGGATCAGTGATTGGAACACCATTAGGGTCGACAGGGGGCACGCCGTTGCTTGGCACCATGTTATTATTTTCACCATGATGGCTTGACTCGGCGTCAACACTCAAGTGAGCAGATTGGGAATTTGACATATTGAACAATCATGAAATCAAACTTCAAAGAGCAAGCATAAAATAGAGTATGATATAAAGATTCATATTAAATTATCACTATTATCCTTAGCCTCACGGTGAGCGCCAAACTGTTTATCCTTAAAATGAGTAAAAATTAAATTTATACTCGATTTAAAGGATACGTAATTTAATTTAACACGAATGATCAAAGAACAACAAGTAATTGAATTAAAGGAAAAAATAAAACGATCAAACCAAATGTGATTAAATAGTTAGGCCTGGCGTTAGGTTTGAATGCTAGAAACTGGTTCCAATCGGGTCTTTCAGGATGAAGCTCGGTTGCAACTGAATGGATGAACAACTGAAGAACACTTGAACAAATTGCTAAAGACAAAAGTAAACTTTATTATTTTGATATGAGTGCCAATAGTGGTCCCAAAAAATAAAAATGTTCTCCCCTTTATATAGTAGAGAGGTTTTAAGGGAAGAGTACATAGTTAGCCACTAATTAGAGATGTCTTTACTCTTTAGCCACTGTTTAAAATATATTTACTCTTTAGCCAGTGTTTAATAAATGTTTACCTGCCCGAACAAAAATACCCATGTGCTAGACATGGGTGATGTGTAAATATTAAGGACATGGTATCCTTAACTTCATGAATGATGTGTAATTATTAAGGACAAGTGCCATGTATTTGCACCTTCCGTTATTAAACTTTAGGACATCATATCCTTAACTTTATATGTGCAGTGTAAATGTTACGGACATAATGTCCTTAACTTGTATTTTCACCTTCTGTTGTTAAACTTTAGGACCTCTTGTCCTTAACTTCATATGTGCAGTCTAAATGTTAAGTACATGGTATCCATAACTTCATATGTGCAGTGCAAATGTTAAGGACATAGTGTCCTTAACTTCATGTGTACAGTGTAAATGTTAAGGACATAGTGTCCTTAACTTTGTGAGTGTTGTGTAAATATTAAGGATATGGTGTCCTTAACTTCATGAATGTTGTGTAAATAATTGCATCTTCCGTTGTTAAACTTTAGAACATCATGTCCTTAACTTCATATGTCCAGTGTAAATGTTAAGGACATGGCGTCCTTAACTTCCTGTGTGCAGTGTAAATGTTAAGGACACCATATCCTTAATATTTACACAGTACTCATGAAAAAAGGGTAACGTCTTTTCGTATTAATTTTATTAGAGTAATGGTTATTTTTGCTCAGCATTAAAATTACTGGATAAAAAGTAAATACTATGTTAAAAAGTGGCTATCCCACGCCATTTCTACGGGTTTTAACCCTAATACAAGTCTAAATAAGGTAAAAATTATTTTCTTCCCTTTTTCTCAAGAAAACACGATCCATAGTTAATAGCGGGCGTGATCCCCGCCGTAACATCCGATTGATGGCGGATATTTCGGTTCCTCGTTCGTCCTCTTTAACTTTCTTCCCTTTAACCTCGATTTTTCGTTACGCACGAGCTTGATTCTTCCCATGTTTGGCCATGCTCGATTCCCGATTCATCATTCATCCACCCCGGGCTCCGATCTACAGGTACCCTCGGCCTTGCCTGAGCTAGCGTTGAATCACATTGCCCCTCGTTTCTTCATCGAAGAATCGGGGTAACTTTATCCCCGATTTTACCCGTACACACTACGCATTCTGCAAAATGGATCACCTTCATCACTAGACAGATATTCCAATTGATGGGGGGAAGATTTACAGACAGATTTATTTCAAAACTTTTGTAGATAGGAATAGTTGCAGTATGTGCCATGTGGTCTCCTGTTAGAATAAGTTACGATGTTTGTTTAAGAGACAGGCATTCGAGTGAGTCTTTAAGTTTCAGGATTCAGCATAATATATTTTTGGATTGTTAAATATATAAAAACAAAATCTACATAATATCTTGAAACTTGTTCAATGCACATTTAACTCTTCGAAATCACATTTTTTCAATTTTAATAGATGTAAGAAAATCACACTGTAGTATAAGATTATTATTATTGGATCTTTACACAAATAGTAGGTCAGATTTACTACTTATTTTTCCTAACCAATATACATAAAATATACCTTGACTATAAACATTTATAAACATATTATACATAAATTATAAATATATTATATATCATCAAACTATTTTTAGTTTAAGCGATTGTGCATACGGCTATTTAGGTTAATTCTTCTATTATGGGAATATTATTATATATATATCTTGGATTAAAATCATAAAATATTATTATATTATGCTCATTGCTATTAATTTCTTTCATGTGATCATCAGCTGTGAACAAACAAAACCGCCACTAGATTGCCAGAGAAATGACTATTACAAAAATTATAACTTTATTAATACATCAAGTAAGAAAAATGGGAGAAAAAACAACCGTCCGAAGAAGCTAAAAGACTCTCAATAAGCGGTTAGTTTTTTACTACCAAAACTCCTAGAGTTGCTATATCTATACCCAAATGGCATTAGCTCTCATGAGCAATTGTTTCAGCTTGCTTCTTACATTAAGGCTCATGATTTCATTAGAACCACCAATAAACTCATTCCCTACAAAAACTGCAGGCACACTTGGCTGGCACCCTAGTTCAATTAGTGCCTTCTCCATTTGCTTCCCATTTGGATGTCTATCGAGTTCGTAAACTGTAGGATTTGCTCCAAAACTACGGATTAGGGTTTCGATGCTATGAGAAATGCAACAACTACTCTTGGTGAATATCACCACTGGGCTTGTTGCTCCCAACTTCATCACCATATCCATATTGTTTATATGTTCAAGAAATAATGTATTTGGCAAAATGCCAAGATATATATTGCTTTTGGTGAAGAGGAAATTAAACAAGTTGTGAAGGCTACAAGAAATAGTGAAGGTTTGTGAAGTGAATTTCAGGCTTGATTTGTTGTGAGAAGCATGAATCTTACATGAAGCTATATATAGAGGCCACAAAGTTGTATGTTAGTTATTTTTTAAAGGGTGAGAATTGCTAAAAGAATTGGTGGATTGTTCTTGATCACTTGTATGATAAGGGCATATATTGTATGCCTTATCTACCTTGATTCTAAAGTATCATAACATACTCAAGCTGAAAGTCAAAAGAATATAATCATCTTTAAAATATTCCCAAAACTAAGTTGTGTGTTTAAAGCATTTTTTCACTTTCAAGAATAACTTTTCATGTTTCTACATTGTTGTATAGTTTAGTGGCACGGGCATATCAACCGTTGAAGTTACAAGTTTGGCAAAATACAATAGGTTTGACCCAAGTCTTGTGTTTGTTTTAAAAAATTCACTTAATAAATAATGTATCATGAACACAGTAAGCAAAAAAAAAAAAAAAAAAAGCCTGCCAAAAGCCATAACTTAAAATCATAGATCGGCCTCTGTTTAGTGACCGTATATAATCAACTCTGCTTTGTACCGAAATTCATTTGTAGCAACTTTTTTCTTTATTAATTAGTTTTCTACATGAACAAAATATATTTTTGTAATTTCCCCCTTGAAAACAATGCATATACTTAAGGGAAAAGAAGGTTATCCACCTAGAAAGATATTTTCCAATAAAACCGAAGATTTTGAAATCCTACTTTGGATTTGAGAAAAGTGAAATCTTTTTTTTTTAGAATATATCCTCATAGACGTGCTGTTGAAATCAAGTCTATAATATTATCCGTACCGACAAGGAGGACGAGGAGGTACCATAAAGCAGATCACTTGATCAAGAAACGAATTTAGTACTCTGTCATATTTCTCAACAAGTGATCTTAATATTGTCGTCCTATATTCTCACCCAGAAAAAACCTCCCTTACTGCCTCGAGAGGTCGCATATTATCATTGTGTTCTGTTTCCACAAGGGACGACATTTGGTCCCTAGCTTCTACTACAACAATAACAAAAAATTCAATAAAATTTTATAAGTTTGGACGGCAAAAGATTGTGTGTACACAGACTTTATCCTTATCTTTGTTGTGTCATTGCTATAATAAAAGAAAAAAACCAACTTGTCAGAAAAAAACAATTGTTTGGTGCAAAAAACCAACTTGTTATGATGGTTCTAGCGTGGCCAACATTTGCAAATAACAAATTTGCAAGTTGAAGAAACTAATCAATTTGATTGGATGAGAAGTTGGCAACTTTGCCTATAAATAAAGATGTTGTCCTCTGGTTTAAACACACCAAAAACATAGAGAAGCAATAGAAGCTAGAGAGAGTAATCCGCTGATTATAGTCTGTGAGATAAATAGTGAGTGTGAGTAATATTATAGTGAGGTATTTTAAATAAAGAGTGTTATTTCTTTCAAATTATAGTAGTTTCTTGATACTACTAAGTTGTAATATTATAGTGGTAATACTGCTCCGCTAGGGTATTGTATTTGCCTCGTTAAAAGAGTTGGTGTCGTTGTTACTCTCTTGTGTTATTATTATTTGCCGTGGATATAATTTCTGGGCGGGATTATTATTTTTTTCCAACAACCTTGTGGAGGTAGAGATGTTGTATCCGTTAGACCCTCAGCTCAGGAAAAGCATAGTTGAAAAGAAATACACAGTAATGAAGAAGCCATGGAAAAAGAATAGTAACAAGAAGCAGTAACAACGGCATCATATTAAAATAACCGGAGCAGACTTAGTCCCTAGCTTATCTAGGGAAGAATTCATATAAGAATATTTGTTCTCTTACTTTATTATTTTCATGATAATCGAACATCCTAGTAATAGTATTATCTTCTTTATCATAGGTCGGAAGGTCCATTAATGAATGGAACAATACAAGAATTGGATCATCATTAAATGTTGGGACATATATATGCAAGCTGATAAAGTTTTAAAGTCAGAAGTGACAAACTGTAGGAGAGTCATGTTAGGGTAAAATCTGCTTTAAATGTTAATCTCGATAGCATATAAGCAATCCAAGATCAAGTCTCAAAATCTTTTTTCTTTATTTAAAAACGGTCCTCTACTAATACCATAACAAAATGGCTGATCTTTTGACAGAGCAATGGGTGATGATGCACAATTATATACTAGCATAACGTATCTAGTGGTTTTCTCAGATTTCTAGCATGAAGTCGGCTCAAGTGTTGGATTAAGTTAGCTCAATTAATGGAGTAAGTTAGCATTATGATGTTTTATACGTCAATGCCATACAAGAGGGGTAATTTGTGTGGTGTCCAAATTTTTGCGTGCACAGATTATAGAAGGATCTGGTTCTTCTAAGTGTTCCAACTACTACGTGGAAAATACCGGGCTCAAAAGGTGAAAAAACCACGACCTACTTCCCAGTAGCATTTTTCCAAACTCTCCACTAAATCACTGAGCCAAAAACTGTAATTACAAAATACTTTTGTAAACTAGGATTAACTCTAATCCTATTGTGGCAACCAACCTCTAACTGTTGCGATAACTTCAAGTTAACTCTAACTTGAATACTTTGAGTATATATTACAATTGCCTCTAGATAAAGCTGAAGGGTACAATATGAAAACACCTACTACAATTGAACTAGAATAAAAGACAGATACTTGGGGTTGGTTCTTCTATCTGGTTCATGTATCTTCAGGTTCACACACTTGAATCACACACGAACTGCTTGCAAAATACCGTGCTATTTTGCTCTCAATTCACGTTTAACTTCTGCTTTTGTGCGTCACCTGTAGAATGAGAACATCGTACGATTTATAGAGTTAGTAGAGTAGAAAATAACTATAGTTCTAATGCTACTCTTCCTTGGTGGAAGAGTTCTAGTTGATCTCAACCTCTAACTCCTCCCTTATCTTAGATAATGTTCTCGTTGAGTAAGGAGACATTTCTAGTTGATCTCAACCTCTAACTCCTCCCTTATCTTAGATAATGTTCTCGTTGAGTAAGGAGACATTCTCCTTATCAATTATGCAATCTTTTCGATCAGGATATAGCTATTATTATGCCAGATTTCATTTATCTCCTGCATGTGCATCTCACGTTCTTTGAATCTGCCCGTGTCTATGCCTACCAATGATGGACCTGGTTCATCCCTGAGTTCTTTTGTCAATCTTCAAAACTATCCTTTACTTGGGCCAACAAATTTCCCCTTTTTGATGATGACAAACTCTATGCTTCCATAAGCTTAGGACCTGTTTCAACTTAGCTCAACATCAACATAATGTTAGAAATATTTTTTCTTTTTATCACTTATCATCAAGGACCGAGTTCATTAGGTTATAAACATCATTGTTCAAAGTGTAAAGCACAACCTTTTTTTCCCCTTTTGGCATCATCGAAAAGTTGCATAAAAAATGTGAGATAACAAAATTTTAAAACTTACTCATGGCCACTGGGGCTACTTCAAATGCAATCATGGATCAATCATCATAGATCAGGCTAAGAATTTTAGCCATCAAAGAAATATAAACAAACAGTTAGAGCAAAAACAGTGAATTCCATTGATAATTGATACGATTATTCCACAAAGCATAAAAGGAAATAAACATACTGGAAACATGAGTAAAAGAAATAAAATAATCCCGAACTGGGTCACTAGTTGATCTACACTAGGCTAGGAGGCTTAAGGCTTGGAAGAACTAGGTGCTTGGTTTTTTTTTTTGCTTGGAGAAGTTTTAACATATCTTGAGGAATGCCATCATTCTTCTCCTTTTCTCTTGCCAGCTCAGTTCTGAGAGCATCTCTCTCAGTCTCCACCTCAGCCAACCTTTTCGTCAGCCTCTCAATCTCAGCATCCTTAGTCCCACTTTCTTGCACCAAGGCTCGCACCTTGCTATTCACTGGTACCTTCTTAGATGAACCAGGTTCTTTAGGAGTGACATGGACTTCATAGTCACAAGCGGACAACGTATTTTCTCCAAAATGATCCTTGCTTGTACCAACCTCCCTTTCTTCTTTGGATTATAACTTTCAGTCACTCTCTTCAGTAGGTCTGCGAGGGTTTCATGTTCAGATGAAACAGGTTCATCTATATTTTTTGCAAGTTGAACCAGCCCTTCAGCGGCTTCGCCAGACTCACTTCCCCATATTTTCTTTACACTCTCCTCTACTCCAGCAGATGTTTTCTCCCCAAACAACCATTTCACCTGTGTCTTTGGTTAAACTCACAGGAGTGGGTGAAGAATCAACCACTCTTTTACCATTTCCCCTCACAGCAATTCAAACACCCTTGCTCTCTTTTTTCTTTTCTTTTTCTTTTTTATTTTTACCACCAATTCCTCTAGACTCTGTAGTTTCAACACCTGCTTTAGACCCTACTAGTATAAACCTATTCTCCAAATTTGTTCTCTCCCTGCAACAGCCTTGCGAGCAAGCATATTTACTCTTTTCTTAGAGGTTGGGGTGGTGGAAGGGATGATAGTGGGTGTGGAAGTCTAATCAAACTGAATTTCAGTTTTTAAAAGACTTTGGAGTGTATCCCTAGAATCTAGGTACTTCAATTCGGTTAGGACTCTTTTGAACAGAACTGGTTCACTTGTAACGGATAAGTCCAAAAGGAGTTTGGAATTAAGTAGGACTCTGCTCATGATCCAAATATTATTATTTCAAATTATGCAGAGTGTAAAAAATATACCGTGTTATCTTGATGATCCAAATCTTGATGCGGAGTGTAGAAAATATACACATTTTCAGATTTTCAAACCAAAACCAATAATTGTTTTTTTCTCAATATTTTTCAATTTTGTTTTCGTTTTGATATCTCAACTGATCCTTTTAGGCGATCTTAATCATCCCTAATTCTAACTTGTTCCTTTCAAAGTTATCTCTACTTAGGGCTTTTGTGAAGATGTCAGTTATTTGCTTGTTAGTAGCACAAAATTCCACAGTGATCAACCTTTTTTCATAGTTATCCCTCAACAAGTGATGCCTAACATCTATGTGCTTAGTTTTCTTGTGATGAACAGGGTTCTTGATCATACTAATTGCACTAGTGTTATCACAAAAAATGGGGATACAACCAACATCAATTCCAAAGTCCATTAATTATTATTTGATCCATAACAATTGAGCACAACATGAAGCAACAACAACCTGCTCAGCTTCAGCAATAGATAAGGCCACTGAATTTTGCCTTTTGGTGGCCCAAGACACAAGACATGAGCCAAGAAAGTGTGTCATACCTGAGGTTCTCTTTCTATCCACAAGAAAACATGTATAATCAGCATCAGCATATCCCACAAGATTGAAATTACTACCTTTTGGATACCAAAGACAGATCAGTGGTACCTTTTAGATATATCAAAATTCTCTTGGCAACAGTCAAATAAGATTCCTTTGGGTTTGCCTGAAATCTTGTACAAAGGCCTACACTGAAAACAATGTCAGGTCTACTAGCAGTGAGACACAGCAGTGATCCAATCATTCTCCTATACAACTTCTGATCAATAGATGAACCAGGTTCATTTATATCGAACTTTGTAGCTATTGCAATAGGAGTGTCAATTTCTTTGGAATCTTCCATTCTAAAACTTTTAAGCAACTCTTTTACATACTTCTGCTGATGGATCATAGTTCCATTTGAATTTTGTTTAATTTGTATGCCTAAAAAGAAATTAAGCTCTCCCATCATGCTCATTTCAAATTCACTCCCTATTAGTTTAGCAAATTCTTTACTTAACTTATCATTAATTGCTCTAAAGATTATATCATCAACATATATTTGAACTACCAAGCGATCTTTACCTTTTTCTTTCAAGAACAAAGTATTATCAATTTTACCTCTCTTGTAGTCATGTTCAAGCAAAAACTTTGATAATCTTTCATACCATGCTCTTGGCGCTTGCTTGAGCCCATAAAGTGCTTTGTTAGTTTTGTACACCTGATCACGATTTTCCTTGTTCTCAAACCCTGGAGGTTGCTTGACAAACACTTCTTCCTTCAAATAGCCATTTAGGAAGGCACTCTTGACATCCATCTAGTGAAGGGTGAATTCCATGTAGGCAGCAAAGGCTAAGAGGCGCCTTATAGCTTCCAGCCTTGCCACTGGGGCAAAAGTCTCATCATAGTCTATGCCTTCCTCCTGACTATATCCTTGAACCACCAATCTTGCTTTGTTTCTTGTAACGGTTCCATCTTCATCAAATTTGTTTCTGAAGACCCACTTAGTGCCAATTACTAATATATCCAAGGGTCATGGTACCAGATGCCAAACTTGATTTCTTTCAAATTGGTTGAGTTCATGTCCCATAGCTTGTAGTCTTCTCCAATTATGTGGTCTCTCATTCTGTTCTTCCACCAGGAGGAGTACTGGCCATTAAAGAGTGGTGGCCTAGCAGTGGATTGCTCTTCCCAATTTTCAGGTGGTGCACTCATCTTGATCTTCTCCTAAGGTGTTAGACTTTTCAAGGATAACGTGCTTTGATACCAATTGATGTTTTATACGTCAATACCACACAAGAGGGGGGTGATTTGTGTGGTGTCCAATTTTTCGCGTGCACGGATTATAAAAGGACCTGGTTCTTCAATGTGTTCCAACTACTACTGTTACGGAATAATAAGTACAGAAAATAAAGAACACGGAGATTTTTACGTGAAAAACACCTGGCTCAAAAGGTGAAAAAACCATGACCTACTTCCCAGTAGGATTTTCCCAAACTCTCCACTAAATCACTGAGCCAAAAACTGTATTTACAAAATACTTTTGTAAACCTAGGATTATCTCTAATCCCGTTGTGGCAACCAGCCACTTTTGAAGACTTTGAGTACCTATTACAATTGCCTCTAGATAAAGTTGAAAGGTACAATATGAAAATACCTACTACAATTGAACTAGAATAAAAGACAAACACTTGGTGCTGGTTCTTCTATCTGGTTCATGTAGCTTCAGGTTCGCACACTTGAATCACACATGAACTGCTTGCAAAATGCCTTGCTATTTTGCTCTCAATTCACGTTTAACTTCTGCTTTTGTGCGTCACCTGTAGAATGAGAATATCGTGCAATTTATAGAGTTAGTAGAGTAGAAAATAACTAGAGTTCTAATGCTACTCTTCCTTGGTGGAAGAGTTCTAGTTGATCTCAACCTCTAACTCCTCCCTTATCTTGGATAATGTTCTCGTTGAGTAAGGAGACATTCTCCTTATCAATTATGCAATCTTTTCGATCAGGAGATATCTATTATTATGCCAGATTTCATTTATCTCCTGCATGTGCATCTCACGTTCTTTGAATCTGCCCGTGTCTATGCCTACCAGTGATGGACCTGGTTCATCCCTGAGTTCTTTTGTCAATCTTCAAAACTATCCTTTACTTGGGCCTACAAATTTTTCTTTTTTGATGATGACAAACTCTATGCTTCCATAAGCTTAGGACCTGTTCCAACTTAGCTCAACATCAATATAATGTTAGAAATATTTTTCCTTTTTATCACTTATCATCAAGGACCGAGTTCATTAGGTTATAAACATCATTGTTCAAATTGTGTAAAGCTCAACCTTTTTCCCCTTTTGGCATCATCGAAAAGTTGCATAAAAAATGTGAGATAACAAAATTTTAAAACTTACTCATGGCCACTGGGGCTACTTCAAATGCAATCATGGATTAATCATCATAGATCAAGCTAAGTATTTTAACCATCAAAGAAATATAAACAAATAGTTAGAGCAAAAACAGTGAATTCCATTGATGATTGATACGATTATTCCACAAAGCATACTAGGAAATAAACATACTGGAAACATGAGTAAAAGAAACAAAACAATCCCGAACTGGGTCACTAGTTGATCTACACTAGGCTAGGAGGCTTAAGGCTTGGAAGAACTAGGTGCTTAGTTTTTTTTTGCTTGGAGAAGTTTTAACATATCTTGAGGAATGCCATCATTCTTCTCCTTTTCTCTTGCCAGCTCAGTTTTGAGAGCATCTCTCTCAGTCTCCACCTTAGCCAACCTTTTCGTCAGCCTCTCAATCTCAGCATCCTTAGCCCCACTTTCTTGCACCAAGGCTCGCACCTTGCTATTCACTGGTACCTTCTTAGATGAACCAGGTTCTTTAGGAGTGACATGGACTTCAAAGTCACAAGCAGATAACGTATTTTCTCCAAAATGATCCTTGCTTGTTCCAACCTCTCTTTCTTCTTTGGATTATAACTTTCAGTCACTCTCTTCAGTAGGTCTGCGAGGGTTTCATGTTCAGATGAAACAGGTTCATCTATATTTTTTTCAAGTTGAACCAGCCCTTCAGCGGCTTCGCCAGACCCACTTCCCCATATTTTCTTTACACTCTCCTCTACTCCAGCAGATGTTTTCTCCCCAAACAACCATTTCACCTGTGTCTTTGGTTAAACTCACAGGAGTAGGTGAAGAATCAACCACTCTTTTACCATTTCCCCTCACAGCACTTCGAACACCCAATTATGCAATTGGTTAATGTTCGAACACCCACAGGTGGAAGAGTTCTAGTTGATCACAACTTCTAATATAATTCCTCCCTTATCTTGGTTAATGTTCCCGTTGAGTAAGGAGACCTTCTCCTTATCAATTATGCAATCTTTTCGATCAGGAGATATCTATTATTATGCCAGATTTCGTTTATCTCCTGCATGTGCATCTCACGTGTTTTGAATCTGCCCGTGTTTATGCCTACCAGTGATGGACCTGATTCATCCCTGAGTTCCTTTGTCAATCTTCAAAACGATCCTTTACTTGGGCCAACACATTAGTTGTTATTTTTAAATTTAAAACTCAGTTGTAATAGTCCACAAACTCTACAACAAAAGCAGGAAAGCTGTTATTTACATTCTTTATATGTCTCACTTTAAATGGAAAAAGTAGTCCTTTTCCGGATATCCGATAAAATTAGAATGATACACAGAAGATTAACATTAATTATTCGTGAACAAGTTCGAGTTCTTGCATCTGGCTCGCACATTCGCTATTCTCCAATAATATGCATTCTGCAATATGGCACTGGCAAAAAAGAGGAAAAGACGGATATTCCGATTGATGGGTGGAAGATTTACATTCGTATAAATGTTTTACCTGAAAGCTTCTTTAGATAGAAATAGTTGCAATATGTGCCATGTGGTCTCCCATTAGAATAAGTTCCGCTGTTTGTTTAAAAGAAAGGCATTCGAGTGAGTGTTTTACCTCTAAAAAATCCTGCATCGAAAAAGGTAACAATATTTTTTTTACGGAGAGACCTTCACGCAGAACTTGGGCTAGACTTTGGTTAGGCAATGGTAAGCTGATTCGCTTCTGGGATGATATTTGGCCGCACTACTCTCCTCAAAGGCGTTTCAAGATTCAGCATAACTATGTTTTGATTGTTAAATATATATAAACAAAATCTACGTAAAATGTCAAAATTATATATAAAACTTAATGCATGTACAATGTAGTATAAGATTATTATTAATACCTTGGTTAATAAAATGCAATACATAAAGATTCTCATTGTTATTAACTTCTATTTTCATATGATCATCAGCTGCGTGAACAAACAAAACCGCCACAAGATTGCCAAAAGAAATGACTATAACCAAAATTACAATTTTATTAAAACATCAAGAAGAAAAATGAGAGAAAAAACAACCATCCGAAGAAGCTAAAAGACTCTCAATAATTAAGTGGTTGGTTTACTAAAAAAACTCGTAGGGTTGCTATTTCTATACCCAAATGGCATTAGCCCTTATGAGCAAGTGCTTGAGCTTTCCTCTTACATTAAGACTCATGATTTCATTAGAACCACCAATAAACTCATTCCCTATAAAAACTGCAGGCACACTTGGCTGACACCCTAGTTCAGTTAGTGCCTTCTCTATTTGCTTCCCGTTTGAATGTCTATCGAGCTCGTAAACTGTAGGGTTTGCTCCAAAACTACGGATTAGGGTTTCGATACTATGAGAAATGCAACAACTACTCTTGCTGAATATCACCACAGGGCTTGTTGCTCCCAACTTCATCACCATATCCATATTGTTTATATGTTCAAGAAATAATGTGTTTGGCAAAATGCCAAGATATATATTGCTTTTGGTGAAGAGGAAATTAAACAAGTTGTGAAGGCTACAAATAGTGAAGGTTTGTGAAGTGAATTTCAGTCTTGATTTGTTGTGAGAAACTTGAACCTATAATGAAGCTATATATAGAGGCATGCATTAGAGTATTATGTTAGTTAGAAGACAAAAAAGGGAGAAATTACTAGAAGAATTACAAGTTGGTGAATATATCTAGATTTTTCTTGATCACTTGTATGATAAGGGAAATTATGCTTTATCTACCTGGATTCTAAAGCATCATAGCACACTCAAACTTTCCCTTTTACCTATTTTATCCAGCATTTTTGAAATATTCCAAGAACATTTGTCACTAGCTAGAGTGATATTTTTCAATACAACCAAAGATTTTGGAATCTTACTTTTGATTTGAGAAAAAAACTGAAATCTTTTTCAGAATATATACTCATCGATTTGCTGTTGAAATCAAGTCCACATTACTATCCGTACTTAAAAAGGAGGAGGAGGAGGTACGTGGAAACTTCTTCTAGTATAGTCGATATGTGGCTAATTGGTTCGAATTGCTTTTGAATAAAGTAGATCACTTGATCGAAAAAGAGAATGTAGTACTGTGTCATATTTATCCTCAAGTGATCAAAATATTCTCAGTTTCTCACCCAAGAAGCTTGTTTACTGCCTCGAAAGGTCGCATATCATCATAGTGTTCTATTCCTCTCGTTAATGTATTACTCCCTCGTTTCATTTTATGTAAAGGTGTTTAATTTTACTGGACACTGAATTAAAAAAAAAGTTGAGGTCTTAAATCTCTCATGATATTTATGTAGCCATAATATCATGTTATTTAGAATAAAATAATTTTTTAAATTTAAATTATTTTTAAATATAAAATAAATGTCACATAAAAAATATACGGACTAATTCAGAGAGGAGGAGAAATTAACGCAGCGGATGAGATGGATTCGGTCGTCACATTCATGATTTAATTGTATTTCCTTTCATTTTGAAGTTAATGTAGCTTGAATCTGCTGTAATACAAAAATTATCAATTAGCTTTGGAATTCTTAAGCCCCTTGATTCATGTTGGGATTTATTAATTAAAACAAAAAAAGGTATGAATGGAAAATGATAGGAAAAGAAATAGAGGGAAATGGAATTTTGAATTAGTTTGTCTTACAAAGGAACTTTGTCCCTCATTGGATAGGAAGAGAAAAATTCTCGTGCTTATATATAGAAGCACTTCTTCTACGACGGCAAGCCTTGTGCCGTTGTAGCATTGCTTGGCTCGGATTCGGATTTGAATTCGGATTCGGTCAAATGATATGATTGATTGATAATTTTTTGGACCAAATTTATTTTCCATTTCCGTCATTTAATATTTCTTTTCCTAATTTTTTTAAAGGAAAAGTATTAATTTTGCCGCATTATTTTCCAACGGGCAAATTCGCGACCAGCCATTCCGTTTAACAGAAATTCAAATAATTTATGTCGAATGGATACCTCTTAATACGAACAGGCACCTTCGCACCTGTTGGGACTCAACGTTGTTGGCTATATATAGAGAGGCTCAGCCCCATTTTCACCACCGAATCTGAATTCTGCATTCTGCATTGTTTTTCCAAAGCAAAAACGTAAGCATTTTGTGTGATTTGTTCCACCATTTGAGTTCGCCAAAGTTCTGTGATTTGAAGTACCGCTATCACAGAATAGTTATTCCGTTTTATTCCGGGAGGAATTAATCCAAAACCTTAGGTAACTGTGAGGGGATTAAATTCCTTATGGACATACAAGAAACTTGTGCGTTCAGAATTTTCTGTTTTTATTTTCTTAAACTAACGTTTTCTGATTTTTTGATTTTGAATATAGACTTCTAACAAGCTTAAGGAATTTAATATTTATTTCGATTTTCATCTTACTTTCTTATTTGGGAGATTCAAATCCTAGCGATTTTCTACTCCCGTTTTGGACATTAAAATATTCGGATTTTCTACTCCAGTTTGAGATTAAAGTCTTTGTGACTTTCTACTCAATCAGAGATTAAAATCCTTGTGATTTTCTACTCGGTTGTTTGTATTCGGTTTGAATATGTAAAAACTTTACCGAGATACTAATTGAATATATAAACATCGTTGATTGCATTTTCATAGGATATGCAACAAATAGTAAGGCATATCGTTTTATGGTTCATAAATCAGAAAATCCCGACATTCATATTAATACGGTAATTGAATCAGATAATGCTGAATTCTTTGAGAATATTTATCCGTATAACAAGGAATGTGAGTTGTATAGTGAAAACTCTAAGCGTCCTCGGGAAGAAGCAAAGGAAAGTACTTTTAGTGAGGAAATTTCAAGACGTAGTAAACGTCAAAGGAAAACTACTTCCTTTGGACCAGATTTTCTAGCATTCTTGTTGGAAAATGAGCCTCAAACGTTCAAAGAAGCAATGTATTTCTCGGAAGGACAATATTGGAAAGAGGCAGCCAATAGTGAGATAGAATCCATATTAAGTAATCATACTTGGGAATTAGTTGATCTTCCTCCAAGAAATAAACCTTTGGGTTCTAAGTGGATTTTCAAAAGGAAAATGAATGTTGATGGTACTATTGACAAATATAAGGCAGGATTAGTTGTTAAAGGGTTTAGACAATGAGAAGGTCTTGATTACTTTGACACATATTCGCCGGTAATAAGTATTACATCTATCCGGGTGTTAATAGCATTAGTCACCGTGTATGGACTTCAAATCCATCAGATGGATGTGAATACATCCTTCTGAAATGAAAATTTAGAGGAAGAAATTTATATGGAACAACCTGAAGGGTTTGTATTTCCCGGAAAAGAAAAAAAGGTGTGTCGACTTGTTAAGTCACTATACGGACTAAAACAAGCACCAAAATAATGGCATGCGAAATTTGACCAAACAATGTTGTCAAATTATTTCAAGATCAATGAGAGCGACAAATGTGTTAACGTTAAGAATACTCCAAATCAAATAGTCATTATTTCTTTATATGTGGATGATATATTGATAATGAGTAACGATATTGCTAACATAAAATGCTACTAAACGCATGCTTACTAGTAAGTTTGATATGAAAGACTTAGGAAATGGAGAGTGATAGAGGCGTAGATGACTTAGGAGTTGCTGATTTAATTTTGGAAATTGAGATCCTTAAGACTCCTCAAGGTCTAGCTTTGTCTCAATCTCATTATATTAAAATGGTACTTGAAAAGTTCAAATATTTGGACTTTAAAGTTGTAAGAATGCCAATTGATTTAAACCATAATCTTGTAAAGAATAAAGGTCAAAGCAAGTCTCAATTGGAATATGCTCGAGTGTTGGAAAGTTTGATGTACATTATGAATTGTACAAGACCTGATATAGCTTGTGCGATAAGTAAGTTTAGTCGATATACAAGTAATCCCGACCAAGCTCATTGGATAGCAATGAAATGAGTTTTGGGGTACTTGAAATATACCCAAGACTATGCATTGCATTACAATAATTATCCCACAGTTATTGAGGGATATAGTGATGCAAATTGGATCACCGGATCAACAGAATCAAAATCCAAATTCAAGATTCTAACAAACCTTTGCCTCGCGAATTAGTATCTGAAATCTTCAAATCTAGTCACAAATAATTCAATATACAGAACACAAATCGTAGAAATTAATGTCATATGAAATTACTAATTTTCCGGATTAAAATCCAAAATTTATTTAAAAAGAGGCAATGGGACCCACGTCTCGAATCCAAGAAAAACCCACGAAATTCGAACACCCGCTCCGATACGAGTTCAACCATACAAAATTTATCGAATTCCGACATCGGATTGCTATTCAAATCCTCAATTAAACTCTTTGAAGATTTATACCATTTTCAATCCAATATTTACCCATTTGAACTCAACAATTTCCCCACAACCTTATTGGTACAAACATGTATAACTAATACTCTCACATCCAAGAATCATACTCCCAATCACCCATCTTTACCCAAACTCGAAATTGAAGACTAGGGGTAAGAACCTTACCTCTTGGGCGGAGATATTGTGATATTTCCTTGTTGGATTTCAAAGCTTGAACAAGATTTTTGATGAACAAAGCACTTCATCCACTTCCTCTCTCTCTAGAACACTGTCACTTCTATCTAAAATCATCATATAATTGCCCAAAAATAAGCCCCAAAGACTATTTATCAAAATGTGGCCGGGTTATGAAAATAGAAAAATGGACCCTCCGAACTCAGGTATGCAGTCGCATAATGGACCATACAATGGGTATGCGGGTTGCACAATGGACCGCAAAACTGATGCCCGGAACTGGGCTACATTGGTCAGGTCTACGACCATTTTGCGGTCGCACAATCGATTTTGCGATTCGCATAATGATTCTGTGGTCGCACATCTGACCGTAGAATCACATTCTTCCAGCTTTTGGTAATTTGGTCATAACTTCTTGTAGGAGTGACCAAATGACGAACAGTTTGAAGCGGTAGAAACTAGACGCGAAGAACTTTCATTTGATAGGTTGATCATCACATAATTCCTTATATATATATATATATATATATATATATATATATATATATATATATATATATATATATATATATATGCTTGTCCAAAGTTTGGTCTTGTGCGTACTCATTTGGAACTTTAGTCTATTATGAAAGTTTCCAACTTGGCTTAGACTTAGGCCTCTCCTTTGACCCCACATCACTTATAATATGCCTCGTACACTTATTATCATATCCGATTGATATACATCATATTAATAGTCCTAAAATGAGAAGTAGAGTACGCCCCAAAACACATAACATAACTTATCTCTTCTTTCACCCATTTCAATTTTCCGAATTTTTACTAAATCCCAAAATTTCCAAATATTTCGCCAGAGTTTCCTTTGTAACTGGGCCTATCCACCTGCCAAAGAATCCTAGAAACCAATCCTAACAACACATACATAATCCAATCAACGTAACACAACATGAAAACAATACTAACAGTGGCCTCAAAAGCAATATATTACTAGAAAAGGAACGCCATTAACATCAACTATTCAAGTGATATGTAACTCATAACAGGTAAGCTCTCAACATTTTCATAGAACACATAAATGAATGTTTAAATTAAATATGTCATTTTGGGTCATCACATCCTCCACCTCTAAAACAAACGTTCGTACTCGAACGGAATTAGAGAAGTACCTGAGCTGGTGAAAGGATGTGGATATTTGCTCTGTATGTCTGACTCGGACTCCTATGTAGCTGCCTCAATTGGCTGACCTCTCCATTGCACCCGAACTAAAGGATAACTCTTAGAAATCAACTGACGGACCTACCGAGCTAGAATAGCTACCGGCTCCTCCTCATAAGTCAAATCTTTGTCCAATTGAACTGAGCTGAAGTCTAACACATGGGACGGATCACCATGATATTTTCAGAGCATGGATACATAGAATACCAGATGGACTGCTGATAAATTAGGTGGTAGTGCAAGCCTATAGGCTACTTCACCCACCTTTTCAAGAATTTTAAAGGGTCCCATATACCTAGGGATCAACTTACCCTTCTTTCCGAATCTCATTACACCTTTCATAGGTGAAACCCAGAGCAATACACTTTTTCCTACCATGAATGCAACATCACGAACCTTACAGTCGGCATAACTCTTTTGCCTAGATTGAGCTGTGTGAAGTCAATCCTGAATAATCTTGACCTTGTCCAAGGCATCCTGTAACAAATCGGTACCCAAAAATCGAGCCTCTCCCGGTTCAAACCAGCCAACTGGCGAGCGACATCACCTCCCGTATAATGCTTCATATGAATCCATCTGAATGCTCGACTGGTAACTATTATTATAGGTAAACTCGCAAGTGACAAGAACTGATCCCAAGAATCTCCAACGTCTATAACACCAGCGCGAAGCATATCTTCCAATATCTGAATAGTGCATTCTAACTGTCCGTTTGTCTATGGATGAAATGTTGTACTTAACTCAACTCGCGTGCCTAACTCACGCTGTATATCCCTCCTGACCTAGGAAATTTCGAATCTCTGTAGCTGAAGTAGGTTTAGGCCAATTCTGAACTTCATCAATCTTCTTAGGAACTACTTTTATGGCTTCTGCCGATGCAACATGCCGCATAAAGGCAACCAAGTCTAACCAAAATTCGCATTTTGAAAATTTGGCATTTAACTAATTATTCTTCAAAGTTTGAAGCACAATCCGAAGATGATGCTCATGCTCCTCTCGACTACTGGAGTAAATCAAGATATCATCAATTAATACCACCACAAACAAATCCAAATATGGCTTGAATACCTGGTTCATCAAATCTATAAATGCCGCTGGGGCATTTGTCTGCCCAAATGACACCAATAGGAATTCGTAATGCCTATACCGAGTCTGAAAAGTTGTCTTATGGACATCAGATGCCCTAATCTTCAACAGATGGTAACCAGACCTCAAATTCATCTTTGAAAACAACTTGGCACCCTGAATAAGTCATCAATTCTTGGAAATAGATACTTATTCTTGATAGTGGCCTTGTTCAACTGCCGATAATCTTGGAAATAACGCTGGTGCACCCCAGGGCAAGATGCTAGGTCTAATGAATCCCTGGTCAAGCAAGAATTATAACTGCTCCTTCAATTCCTTTAGTTCTGGCGGGGCCATACGGTATGGTGGAATAGAAATGGGCTGGGTGCTTGGAGCCAAATCAATACAGAAGTCAATATTTCTATCGGGTGGCATCCCCGGAAAATCTGCAGGAAATACATCTGGAAACGTACGGACAACCAGAACTGAGTCCATAGAAGGAACATCCGCACTGGGATCACGAATATTAACCAAAAAGCTAGACACCCCTTCTCGATCATACGATGAGCCTTCTTATAAGAAACAACCCTGCTGGTAGAATGTCCAGGAGTTCCTTTCTACTCTAATTGAGGTAACCCTGGCACGGCTAAGGTGATTATTTTGGTGTGACAATACAATATTGCATGATAAGGTGACATCCAATCCATACCCAAGATGACATCAAAATCTACCATATCAAGAAGTAGAAGATTCATGATAGTTTCACGACTCCCACTAGTAACCACACACGAATGATAGACATGTTCTACATCGATACAATCCTTCACCGATGTGGACACATGCACAAAAGCACTCAAAGAATCAAGAGGCACAACCAAATATGAAGCAAAGTATGAGGACACATAGAAATACGTAGATCCTAGATGAAATAAAAATGAAGCATCTCTATGGAAAACTGGAACAATACCTGTGATCACGACATTGGATGACTCGGCCTCAGGCCTAGCAGGGAAAGCATAGCATCGAGGCTGGGCCCCACCACTCGGAGCAACATCTCTGGGACGGCCTCTAACTGGATGGCCTCTACCTGTAACAACCTGACCTCCACCTCTAGCTGTCTGATCCCTATCCATAGCTAGTCGGGCGGGCGGTGGAACAACCGGTGCTGGTATGATGGTACGAGAATCCTGCTAAGATCCGTTGCTCGACAACATAGGGCAATACCTCCTGATGTGACCAATGTTCCCAGACTCATAACACCCATTATGTTGTTGTAGTGACTCTGGAGCGGTGGTGCATTGATAGGAGCTGGATGTGCACTAAATGTCGTCTGCCCAGAGTAAGGCATAATAGGACCATGACTCCCCGAAGCACCGTGAGATGCCTGAAGTGTTGAATAAAATGTCCTGAGAGGATGACCCCTATCATAAGTACCCTTGCCTCCAGATGAGGCTCCTCTGAATTACCAGAATGATGAGGCCTCTTATCAGACCCCTACCCTCTCTCATGTGCAAGAACCGTCTCGATCCTCCTAGTAATATTAGCAGCCGCCTGAAAGAAAATCTCACTTTTGGTCTCCTTGGCCATTTGAAGCCTGATAGGGTAAGTGAGTCCATCAATAAACCTACTCACTCTCTTTCCTTCAGTAGGAAGTAAAAGGAGAGCATGACAGGCTAGATCCACAAAACAGGTCTCGTACTCAGTGACAGTCATACTGCCTTGCTGGAGACGCTCAAATTGCCTGCGGTAATCCTCTCTCAATGTGATAGGGAGGATCTTCTCTAAAAATAGTCGCAAGAACTACTCCCAAGTCAGTACAGGTGACCTAGCTGGTCTGGTCAACATATAATCTCTCCATCACCTCTTGGCGAAACCCGTCATCTGAAATACTGCAAAATCGACCTCATTGGTCTCAACTATACCTATGTTCCGCAACACCTCATGGAAGCGGTCAAGATAATCTTGTGGGTCTTCAGAAGGTGTACCACTGAAGTGAACTGGGAAGAGCTTAGTAAACTTGTCCAACCTCAGTAAAGCCTCAGAAGACCTGGCAGGCCTATCACCAGCCTGTGCCGCAATAACTGGCTGAAGTACCCCAACTGGCGGGGCTGCTGGAGCCTGATACTATGGAGCCATCTGCTCCGGAGCGGGAGTAGTGGGAGTCTGTACTCCTCCCCGAGCATGTGAGACGGCTGGTGCCACTGGAAATGTACCATTCTGAGCCATGCCCTCCAAAAGACTCACCAAACTGACTAGAGCATCCTGAAGCACTGGAGTATCTATGAATCCTTCTGGAACTTAAACTGGTCCAACTGGTACAATTTGAACTGGAACCTCCTCCTGAAGATCCACCTGAGGTTCTACAACAGGTGTTGCTGCTTGAGCTCTAGACTGAGCTCTACATCTGCCTCGGCCTCTAGTGTAACCTCAGCCTCGACCTCTACCCCTGGTCATAGTTGCCGCCGGAGACTCTAGCCCTTGTCTATCGGTAGATGTATTGCGCGTTCTCATCATATGCGAGAGAATAAGAATAAAATGGTTCAATCATCGATGATAGAATAAAATCGCACGATAAAATAAGAAAGAAGTGATATTATTCCTAAACTTCATAGCCTCTAAGAGATAAGTACAGACGTCTCCGTACCGATCCTTTAGATTCTACTAAGCTTGCTCATGACTCGTGAGACCTATGTAATCTAGTGCTCTAATACCAACTTGTCACGACATGAAATTCCCACCTTCGGAACCGTGATGGTGCCTAACATTTCACTTGCTAGTCAAGCCAGCGTTAGAATAATTTAAACCATTTTTAACAATTCATTATTTTAAATTAAATAGTAAAGAAACCAATGAGCAGAAAAATACTAAGGCGACAAGCAAAACATATATATATATATATATATATATATATATATATATATATATATATATATATATATATATATATATGATGTCTAAATACCATCCCAGAACTGGAGTCACAAGTGCATGAGCTTCTAGAATAATACAAACAAGGGTCTGAACAAAATATAACTTTTTGAAAGGAAGAACACAACTAAGATAAAGTAGAAGGGGACTTTAGAACTGCAAACGCCATGCAGTCATACCTCAAGTCTCATGCAGATAGCTGAATCCGAGCAAATCTATTGTATGCCGCTGGGACCAACTCCGGTATCTGTACAAGAAGTGCACAGTGTAGTATGAGTACAACCGACCACATGTACTCTATAACTGCCGAGCCTGACCTCGACGAAGTAGTGACGAAGCTAAGGCAGGTCACTTACATTAACCTCTACGCATTAATAATAATAATAACAGGAATACAAGTAAGACCGGTAAATCATATCAAAAATTGAAGTCAATTCAGCAGTCATAATCCCTCAATTTATTTCCATTGCGGCATGTAACCCGCTCCAACAATATAAACTTAAAATAAAATCCGTTGCAGCATGCAACCCGATCCAACAATATAATCTTTCAATTAAATTCCGTTGCGGCGTGCAACTCGTTCCAACAATATGAACTTAAAATAAATCTGTTTCGGCGTGCAACCCGCTCCAACAATATAGTTAAACAACTCTTAAAAGTAAAAATACTCAAATAAATACCGCATTTAATAAGAAATTATTAGGCAACAAAGCATACAAGTATTATGATTTATTTAGGAAATAAGTAATGACAAGTAGCAATTAATTGTGAAAATGAGGGAGAAAAATAGGCAATTTAATATATACTATGCTAAATGTCAAGTAGCAATTACGACACATAATTCAAATAAGCATGTAGCAATTATAGCACAGATTGAAGACATAATATTGAACAACGAATTTGAGAGAAATAATTAATGTAATAATTAATTCATGATTTAAAATAATTTATGATTTTCAGATAATTATGTAAACAATCAATTTGACGACGTATAGGCATTCGTCACCTCGCCTATACGTCATTACACACGAAATTCACTTAACAAATAATTTAAGGGTTATATTCCCTCAAGTCAAGGTTAACCACGACAGTTACCTCGCTTTGCAACCAAATTCAAGATTCCAATAAACCTTTGCCTCGCGAATTAGTGTCTCAAAGCTTCAAATCTAGTCAAACAATTCAATATACTCAACACGAATCGAAGGAATTAATTCCATATGAAATTACTAATTTTCTTGATTAAAATCCAAAATTTATTTAAAAACTGATAGTGGGACCCACGTCTCGAATCCCGAAAAACTAACGAAATCCGAACACCCGTTCCGATACGAGTTCAACCATACAATAATTATCGAATTCCGACATCGGATCGCCTTTCAAATCCTCAATTAAAGTCGTTGAAGATTTCTACCATTTTCAGCCGAATCTTTACTCATTTGAAATCAACAATCTTCCCACAACCTTATTGGTACAAGATATATAACTAATACTCTTACATCCAAGAATCACACTCCCAATCATCCATCTTTACCCAAACTTGAAATTGAAGACTAGGGGCTAGAGCCTTACCTCTTGGGTGAAAATCTTGTGATATTTTCTTGTTGGATTTTAAAGCTTGAACAAGATTTTTAATGAACAAAGCACTTTATCCGCTTCCTCTATCTCTAGAACACTCTCACTTCTCTCTAAAATCATCAGATAATTTCCCCAAAATAAACCCCAAAAGCTATTTATCAAAATGGGGTCGGGTTATGAAAATAGAAAAATGGACCTTCCAAACTCTGGTATGCGGTCGCACAGTAGACTGCACAATGGGTATGTGGGTCGCACAATGGACCGCAAAATTGATGCCTAGAACTGGGCTAAACTGATCAGGCCTGCGACCATTTAGCGGTCGCACAATCTGTTTTGCGGTTCACATAATGATTTTGCGATCGCACATCTGACTGCAGAATCACATTCTTCCAGCCTTTGGTAATTTGGTCATAAATTCTTGTAGGAGTATCCAAATGATGAATAGTTTGAAGCGTTAGAAACTAGATGCAAAAATATTTCATTTGATAGATTGATCATCATATAACTCTTTATATATAGGTAAATATGCTTTTCCAAAGTTTGGTCTTGTGCTTACTCATTTGGAACTTTAGTCTATTATGAAAGTTTCCAACTTGACTTAGACTTAGGCCTCTCCTTAGACCCCACATCACTTATAATATGCCTCGTATACTTATTATCATATCCAATTGATATCCATCATATTAATAGTTCTCAAATGTGAAGTAGAGTCTGTCCCCAAACACATAACATAACTTATCTCTTCTTTCACCCATTTCAATTTCCCAAATATTTACTAACTCCCAAAATTTCCAAACATTTCGCCAGAGTTTCCTTTGTAATTGGGCCTATCCACCTGCCAGAGAATCCCATAAACCAATCTTAACAACACATACATAATCTAATCAATGTAACACAACATGAAAACAATACTAACAGTGGCCTCATAAGCAATATATTACTAGAAAAGGAACGCCATTAACATTAACTATTCAGGTGATACGTAACTCATAGCAGGTAAGCTCTCAACATCTTCATAGAATACAGAAATGAAAGTCTAAATTAAAGATGACATTTTTGGATCATCACTTGTATACATTGCGACAGTCAAGCGGTAATAGGAAGGGCTGCGAGCGTTATGTATAACGGAAAATCGCGTCACATACGACGAAAGAATAATACTGTTAGACAAATAATCTCTAGTGGAATTATCACAATTGACTATGTAAAGTCAAAAGATAATGTATCAGATCCGCTTACAAAAGGCCTAATCTAGAGAGGCGGCTGAGAAGTCATCAAAGGGGAATGGGACTATGGCTGAGGACAAGTCATTTTGGCGTTCACTCTACCTAGAAGACTGGAGATCCCAAGATCAAGGTTCAAGGAGATCAAACAAAGTCATTAATGATGGTTCAAAATTGTCAAATAAAAGTTTGGTCCATGATCTCATGATGAAGACAATGTTGAGTAACAAGGATATATCGTTAAGTTTGTTTAATGGTTTCTAATTTTGATACGGGATATATCAAATAGTGTATCCACGAGATAACACGTTTAGGAATCACCAATGTAAGTGTGAAGTGTAAGCCACTTCAAGGAAAATTTTGTAAGGCCAGTTCTCTATGCAGTTATGAAACCAGCTGGTGTTAAGGGTGGATTGTGTGACGTACGGCTATCTAGGTATACAACAAAGTTCGACGGTTCAAAGATATTAAATCTACCGATTGATCGAATATATCCGACATATATTCACTACAGAAAGTTCAAAGGGAAACCTACTTATCCAGATGCGATTAATCCTTACTTGCAAATCACACAATATTTTCATGCATGTTTTTTCGGACAGCCATTTCCCATTCAAATGGGGGATTGCTGGGTTTTATTAATTAAAACAAAAAGATGTGTGAATGGAAAATGGTGAAAAAATAAATGGAGGGAAATGAAATTTTGAATTAGTCCTTCTTACAAAGGAACTTTGTCCCTTATTGTATATGAAGAGGAAAATGCTTGTGCTTATATATAGAATCACTTCTTTTAGCTCTTAGAGAGTTTAAAAGAGAGCAAACCTCGCGCCGTCATTGTCGTCGCTCGGCTTCAGCATTGGCGTCGGCTTCAGATTTTATTGATTGATAATTTTTGGACCAAATTTTATTTTTAATTTCCGCCATTTAATATTTCCTTTCCTAATATTTATGCGCTGAATAGTATTAAATTCGCGACATTATTTTCCAATAGTCAAATTCACGACCAACCATTCCGTTTAACAGAAATTCAAATAATTTATGTCGAATGGATACCTCTTCATAGGAGCAGGCACCTTCGCACCTGTTGGGACTCAACGTAGTTGGCTATATATAGAGAGAGGCTCAGCCTCATTTTTCACCACCGAATATGAAAATCTCTCCCCTCTATCTTCTGCAGTGCATTATTTTTCCAAAGCAAAAACGTAAGCATTTTGTGTGATTTGCTCCGCCATTTGAGTTCGCCAAAGTTTTGTGATTTGAAGTGCCGCTAACACAAAATAGTTATTTCGTTCTATTCTCGGAGGAATTAATTTAAAACTTTGGGCAACTGTGAGGGGATTAAATTCATAAAGGACACACAAGAAACTTGTGGGTTCGAAATGTTCTATTTTGGTTTTCTTAAACTAATGTCTTCTGATTTTCTGGTTTTAAATACAGACTTCTAACTATTCCCACTAAATTATTAAATTAGTAAGTCTTAAATTCTTTCATCAGTGATGAGTCTCTTTTCTTTCCCGCTAAATTAAAATTTACTTGGTTGTACTGTATACTGTCAAAACCGAGTTTGCCCTTTGTGTGACTAATTAAGATTGGAGCATGATGGATCGAGGTTCATCATTATAATATCGAGTTGTGATGTGAAGTTGGGTTGTCGAGTTTGAGACCCAGAGATTGATCAATACTGAGATCGAGTCAATATCGAGCTCGAGACCCAGAGATCGATCGATACCGAGATTGAGTCAATATTATGCCTGAGACCCAGAGACCGACCAATATCGAGATCGGCCAAGATCGAGACCGATCCAAGGAGCAAAAAAACCATTATAGCCGCATTTAGGGAGAGAATCTCGGTGGAAATCACAGCTTGAATCTAGGAAAAGCTTATTAATTAATGTATCATGGGATCCCCACTATGTATTTTTAATTATATCCAAGGTAGGATTCCCCCACTATATTAAGAGTGGTTATCATCTGTAAAGGGATCGATTAAAACACACATTCATTCTGATATATATAGAAAATAGGGCAAATATTATCCTTTTTTGGCTTTTGGTATTTAGTCATATTGTTTCTTCTACCAATTGTTCTTCATTCAATTTGGAGGTGATTAAACTTGAAGGCTTAGGCTAACTAGTTCGTCCGTTTGGCGCTCAATGATTAAACTTGAAGGGTTAGGCTAACTAGTTCTTCCGGTTTGCATTCATCACTTTTATAATTAATTTCAATACACATTTATTTATCTTTCCTAATTTGTACCAATTTATACCACGTATCCTTAGAACTGCGTTTAAATTCAACTCTATCCGTTTTTCGGGTAAACAGTTTGACGCCCACTGTGGGGCTAAGGATAATAGTGGTTATTTGGTACGAATCTCTGTTAAACACACTATTTTACACCTGCTCTTGGAAGTGTCATTGATTTCAGGTTAAAAATAATGAACTCTCAATTAATGGCCCTACCTATCGACAATGAAGCTAGCCTTCAAGATGAGAATAAAAACCTAACGCCCGGGGATGAAAGGCCACTCGTTGACCCCGTTGGAACTTAGGCCGTAGATCCAATTGACGTTAATTCACATGTGTCCATTGAGGAGAACCAACGTTCCAACCCCGAAAACAGCATTCATGGTTGAACTCGATCTGCAGTTCGAAATACCCAAAATATTGGAAAAGGTGGGATCAACCTGCGTATGATTTTTGAAATGTTTCAAGCTCAACAGGTAGAGATAGCTCAGCTGCAGAGCCAAACCCAGGCACCAAGCAGGCTCGAGCCCGGTCCACCCCAAGAAGTCACCCACAAACCGGGGTCAGCTGTAGTTAGGTCAAATGAACAAGAATCGGGGACTAATCCCGAAATTATTAAGATGCTCGAGGAACTAACAAAACGAATAGAGTCAGGAGAAAGGAGGATTGAAGCAAACGACAAAAAAGTGGAAACTTATAACTCCAGAGTTGATCAGATCCTGGGGACACCACCAATATTGAAGGGCTTGAATTCCAAAAAATTCGTACAAAAGCCCTTCCTCCCGAGCGCACCTCCAAAGCCGATCCCCAAGAAGTTTCGCATGCCCAAAATCCCTAAATATAATGGAACGACCGACCCCAACAAACATATCACCTCTTACACATGTGCCATTGAAGGGAACGATCTAGAAGACGATGAGATAGAATCCGTATTATTAAAGAAGTTCGGGGAAACCCTGTCAAAGGGAGCAATGATATGGTATCATAATTTACCGCCTAACTTTATCTATTCTTTTGCTATGCTTGTAGATTCTTTCATAAAAGTACATGTCAGAGCCATAAAGGTCAAAGCCAAGAAGTCGGATCTTTTCAAGGTAAGGCAAAAAGATAACGAGATGCTAAGAGAGTTCGTATCTCGTTTCCAAATGGAACGAAAGGATCTACCACCGGTCACAGACGATTGGGCCATTCAAGCTTTCACCTAAGGACTGAACGAACGAAGGTTGATGGCTTCACGACAGTTGAAGCAGAACTTGATCGAGTACCCGGTTGTTACCTAGGCCGATATACACAATCGATATCAATCAAAGATTAGGGCCGAAGACCACCGGTTAGGTTCTGGGTCCATTTTTAAAAGGGACACCGACCGAGAACTATGGTCGAATAGGGACCAATACCGGCCGTATAGTGGAGATCGTAGGGGTAGTGAACAGGGATGCAACCCCGTATGAGGTGAAAGGAGAAGTGATCGAGGCAAAAGGGTCTCGAGGGCTGTGAACAAGAATGGGTTCGACAGGCATACCAGACCTAAGGAAGCACCGCAGTTATCAGAATATAACTTCAACATTGATGCATCCGCCATCGTATCAGCTATCAGACGCATCAAAGATACTAAATGTCCTCGACCTCTGCAGTCCAATCCAGCTCAGAGAAATTCCAATCAAATGTGCAAGTATCATGGCACCCATAACCACAGAACGGAAGATTGCAGGCAGTTGAGAGAGGAGGTAGCCCGGTTATTCAATGAAGGGCACCTTCGAGAGTTTTTAAGTGACCGGGACAAGAACCATTACAAAAACAGAGAGTTTAATAGGCAAAACAAACAAGAAGAGCCACAACATATCATCCACATGATCATCGGAGGGATCGATGTCCCCCAGGGGCCGGTGCTTAAATGCACTAACATGCCGATTATAAGAGAGAAGCGATCTCGAACTCAGGACTACATACCTAAAGGAACCTTTTCCTTTATTGACGAAGATGCAGAAGGAATTATGCAGCCCTATAACGATGCACTGGTAATATCTGTACTTATGAATAAAACTCAAGTTAAGCGTGTATTAATTGATCCAGGTAGTTCGGCCAACATCATTCGATCTATAGGTCCAGGTCGTGCCCGCAACCCTAGTACTAAATAGATTTAATATGGCGTGTGAAACCACCAAGGGCGAGATACTTTTGCCAGTAAACATGGCCGGGACCATCCAAGAAATGAAGTTCCACGTGATCGAGGGCGACATGAGATATAACGCCCTGTTCGGGAGGTCGTGGATCTATAACATGAGAGCAATACCCTCGACCCTTCACCAGGTTCTAAAATTCCCAACACTAGAGGGAATCAAAATGGTCTATGGGGAGCAACCGACCGCAAAGAAAATGTTTGCCATCGATGAAGTGATTTCGATATCATCACTATCATCGACAAAGGGATCATATTCGAAGGAGAAATGGGACACCAAATAGCAATCACAAACATCAGCCTCGACCCTACTAGAGAAGAAGAAGACTAACGAAGATGATGATTATGGGATCCATCGATCCTTCATGGTCCCTGATAATTCTGACGCTACCAAATCAACGGTCGAAGAACTGGAGCAAACCACGCTAATCCAACATCTGCCCGAGCGAAAGGTATACCTGGGCACAGGGTTAAATACCGAGCTCAGGAAAAAAGCTTATTAAATTTCCTATAGCTAACATGGACTGTTTCTCTTGGTCCCATCTTAACATGACAGAGATCCCACCGGAAATCACCACTCATAGACTAAGCTTGGATCCGAAATTCCATCCGATAAAGCAAAAAAGAAGGCCCCAGTCTGAGGTCAAACATTCCTTTATCAAGGACGAGGTAACCAAACTTCTTAAAATAGAATCCATTCGAGAAGTAAAATACCCCGAATGGCTAGCAAACGTGGTGGTAGTCCCTAAAAAGGGAAACAAACATAGAATGTCTATAGATTATAAAGTCCTGAATAAAGCATGCCCTAAGGATTCTTTTCCTTTGCCTAATATCGATCGTATGATCAATGCCACGGCCGGCCACGAGACTCTCAGTTTTCTCGATGCCTACTCCGGGTAAAACCAGATACAGATGAACCAGGAAGACCAGGAAAAGACCTCGTTTATCACTAGGTACGTCACCTACTATTATAACGCAATGCCAGCCAGTCTCAAAATTGTTGGTGCAACTTCTCAACGCCTAATAAACCGAATATTTGGAAAATAAATAGGAAAATCAATGGGAGTTTATATTGATGATATGTTAGTTAAATCCCTACGAGCAGAGGACCATTTAAAGCATTTGCAGGAAAGTTTCGATATGCTGAGGGAGTACAATATGAAGCTCAACCCCGAAGATTGTGCATTTGGGGTCAACTCGGGCAAGTTTCTTGGTTTCATGGTATCTAATCGGGGAATCGAGATCAACCCCGATAAAATCAAAGCTATCGAGGATATCACGGTAGTGGATAATGTAAAAGTCGTGCAGAGGCTAATGTAGAAGCCACCGATTTTTCTCATAAGAAGAGAAACTTTGCATGGACTCCGGAATGCCAACAAGCTTTGGAGGAACTAAAGCGGTATTTATCAAGCCCACCGCTGCTTCATACCCCAAAAGTGGACGAACAACTTTACCTATACTTAGCTGTCTCAGAGATAGCGGTAAGTGGAGTCCTGGTTTGAGAAGAACAAGGTACACAATTCCCTATTTATTATGTTAGTCAGACCTTAGGCGAGGCCGAAACTAGATATCCACACTTAGAAAAATTAGCGCTTCCTTTAATAAGAGTCTCTAGGAAACTAAAACCATATTTCCAGTGTCATCCGATATGTGTTGTAACAACTTATTGTCTTCAAAATATTTTTCACAAACCCGAGCTTTCGGGTCGATTGGCCAAATGGGCCATAGAAATCAGTGGGTACGATATTGAGTATCGACCCCGAACCGCCATCAAACCTCAAATCTTGGTGGACTTCGTGGCTGACTTTACGCCGGCCTTCGTACCCAAGATTGAGAAAGAACTACTTATAAAATCGGGTACCTCTTCGGGAGTCTGGACCCTCTTTACGGATGGTGCCTTGAGCGCAAAGGGGTCCGGACTAGGCATCGTACTAAAATACCCACAAGTAATGTCGTTAGACAGTCTATCGGAACTACAAAACTGACTAACAATGAGGTCGAGTATGAGGCCATGATTGTAAGTTTCGAACTAGCTAGAAGCTTGGGAGCGGAAGTCGTAGAGGCAAACTGTGATTCCCTCCTCATAGTAAACCAAGTTAACATGACTTTTGAAGTCCGAGAAGATCGAATGCAGAGGTACTTGGAAAAACTATAGGTGACTCTACATCGATTTAAGGAATGGACCTTGCAACATGTACCCCGAGAATAGAACAGCAAGGTCGACGCTCTTGCAAACTTAGGTTCATCAGTCGAAGATGACAAACTCAACTCGGGGACTGCCGTACAACTCATGAGATTGGTAATCGAAGAAGGTCACGTCGATATAAACTCCATAAGTTTAACCTGGGATTGGAGAAACATATACAAAGACTACTTCAAGAACAGGAAGCTTCCATCAGATCCAAAGGAATCGAGAGCTCTACGCACAAAGTCAATACGGTTCACCTTGTCCGAAGACGGAATGCTGATTAGAAGAACGTTCGATGGACCATTGGAAATATGTTTGGGACCGGGAGATACCGATTGCATCCTACGGGAAATTTACGAGGGCACTTGTGGAAATCATTCTAGTACCGATTCGCTGGTCTACAAAGTAATCAGAGCAGGGTATTATTGGACCGATATAGGCAAGGGTGCAATGGACAAATGCCAAAGGCATGCGCCCATGATTCGTAAACCCGGGGAATTACTCCACTCGATCCTATATCCATGGCCTTTCATGAAATGGGGAATGGATATCGTTGGCCCCCTCCCATCGGCCCCAGGTAAGGCTCAATTTATTTTGTTTATGACTGATTATTTCTCTAAATGGGTTGAAGCACAGACTTTCAAAAAAGTCAGAGAAAAGGAAGTGATAGACTTCATTTGGGACCACATCATATGTCGATTCGGGATGCCATCCGAGATTGTATGTGATAATAGAAAATAATTCATCGGCAACAAAGTAACTAAATTTCTTAATGATCACAAGATCAAAAGGATCCTATAAACACCTTATCATCCTAGCGGGAACGGACAAGCCGAATCGACCAACAAAACCATCATCCAAAATCTTAAGAAGAGATTGACCGACGCCAAAGGAAAATGGAGAGAAATGCTACCCGAGTTCCGATAGGCATACCGCACAACATCGAAATCCAGTACCGGAGCAACACCATTCTCGTTGGTTTATGGTGCCGAAACTCTGATCCCGGTCGAGGTTGGAGAACATAGCATCAAGTTTTGATAGGCAACAGAGAAGTCGAATAACTAGACCATGAATACGAGCCTAGAATTGTTGGACGAAAGACGAGAAACCGCTCTCGTCCGATTGGCCACCCAAAAATAACAGATCGAAAGGTAATACAATCGAATAACCAATCTTTGACATTTTAACATCGGGGACTTGGTGCTAAGAAAAGTCACCCTCAACACTCGGAATCCGAATGAAGGGAAACTGGGTCCGAATTGGGAAGTACCATATTAGGTTCTCGAAATCGTCAGAAAAGGATCCTACAAGCTCGGTATGATAAACGGCAAACAACTGCCGAGCAACTGGAACGTATCGCACCTAAAACGATACTACTGCTAAGGTACGACCCTCCCATGTTCATTTGTATTTCGAATCTAACCTTTGCAGGTGTTCGACCAGAAACAAGGATCGATTCTTCAACACGAAGCCTTTAGGTCTGAAAGCACGCATTGCACTCTTTTACCAGTTTTGTCCCAAATGGGTTTTTTCGGCGAGGTTTCTAATGAGCCAACCATTGATCGTGCTAACTTAGAATAATTCAACAGTATCTGAGGCCTCTTTACAATCAACCTCGAAATCTGGGGGGCATTTCCCTCGAATATCATGTTCGATGCAAGGAAGTTACTTCATGGCAACAAGGTCTCGATAGGAAAAATTTGTAAGGGCCAAACAATCAAACGAACCATGCCCGCGTAGTTTGCTCGAGCCCTGGCACAAAACATGTACACATGTATAAATTTGTAAGGGCCAAATGGTCAAACGAACCATGTCCGCGTAGTTTGCTCGAGCCCTGACACAAAACATGTACGCATGTATAATGACTTATAAAGAGAAATTTCTTTTTTACCGATATCTCATACCTCAGAAAGGTTCTTCTACTTCATATTCTTGATCTATTATGCAAACAGGCTTTAGGGCTGACCATGACCGGTGTTCGAATGATTACCCCCACAATAAGGGACTATCGTCTGAAAAATCAACGAGATCGAATTATATAAACTCTGAAGATCATAAGCCCAAGACGCAAATCCCTGGCTAAAGAGGCTACGGCCGAATTAATACGAATCGGAGACATCCATATTCCGTACCAAAACAGGCCTTCGAAATAAATCATAAACCGGTTAAAAAGGCTACCCCCAGGCAAAATCGCAAAAGGCTTCGATAATATCAAGCTTCGAAAACTCTAATGAGTACAAAATTGTTCGAACTATCGAACAATTCCCTATTTCATGCTAAGGCATTACATGTTTCGTAAAAACGAATGATAAGAAACTCTGTCAAGCCGGAAAGGGGACAAAGCCATAAACAATCTTTTTTACAAAAGCCTAAGGGTTACTTTAATTTGAGTTCGAGCAAACACTCACTCGACCATAAAGCCTAAGGGATGTTTTTCGTCTTGAGCTCGAGAGACCGTCCTCGCTCAAATAAAAAACCTAAGGGTTACTTTACTTCGAGTTCGACCAAGCACTCACTCGACCATAAAGCCTAAGGGTTGTTTTCTGTCTTGAGCTTGATAGACCATCCTCGCTCAAATAAAAAGCCTAAGGGTTACTTTACTTCGAGTTCGAGCAAGCACTTATTCGACCATAAGGTCTAAAGGCTATACTAATTAAGTTCCAATAAAATTATTTAAACCTCGGATCTTAGAATACAACTTCATAATTTTATAAGGCAGAAAGGAAGAAAGTTTTATATATATATATCAAAAATCATTTGCAAGGCCACCATGGCCCGATCAAGTTTCTCTATAAAAGACCAAAACGATCATAAAAGAAACACAAAAAATACTAAAGAACTTAGTCCTCTCCAGGAGCAACATCTTCGCCCTCGAGGCCACCTTCACTTTCAGATCCGCTCATACTCCCGGTATCATCATCTTCAGGAAAGGCCAATACTCCGGCTTCGGCTTCAAGCTCCTTAGCATTTTGGATCTCGACTGTAAAATCGAAGTCGCGAGCATGGATCTCTTCGAGAGTCTCCCTTCGAGACTGGCATTTAGCATGCTCGGCAACCCAATTCGCTCGATCTTGATCAGCTTCGGCAACTTCCTTTGCTCGAACATGAGCAGCTTCAGCATCGAACCAGTAGACGGTCACCATTGCATCGGCATTAGCCTTGGTCGTTTCAACATCCGATTTGGCCGCTGCAAGTTCTGTAGCCAACTTCTCTCGGTCGGAAGTTGCTAAACCTAACTGTGACTGGAACTCTTCAATTTTCTTAGCTTGCACCAAGGCCTTCTCTTTCAAGCTTCGGAGTTGGGTCTCAGCCGAGGCCAGTTGAGCTTGGACAGCCTCCTTTTCTGAGGCAAGGCGGTCCATGTTCTTCTTCCATGCCTCGGCATCCACTTTCACTGTGTCCACTTCCTCACGAAGCTGCCCGATCACATCGAGCTTTCGCTGGATCATTGGGATCGAACTATTAGCCACCATGCCCGAGTCAGTGATATTAACTTCAAAGATTTGTTTTACCTGCTCGGCTAGATCAGCTTGTTCTTCCCGAGATGCTTCTAGCTCAGCCCGAAGTCCTTTTGCTTCCTCTTCCCTCTGCTCATTGAGAAGCTTGAAGGCATCTCTCTGCTCAGTAAGCCTTCGATTTTTGGCTTCATACCGGTTCAGCTCCCCCCGGGATCGGAAGAAAGCTTTGTGATAAAGTGCAGAAGCCTACAAAAATAGAAGGAAGGAATTATACAAGGAAAGAAAATACAAGTATGAAAATTGACAAAGAGAAAATGAACTTACCCGATTCAGGGCCTGTTGAGCTTCGTTGAAAAGACAAGAAACTCCCACCTCGCCCGAGCTCTTCTTCGAAGCCTCCAAGTCACTCACACCAGTGACATCTTCTACTCCGACAAAATAACCACGGAAAGGATCTTTCTCTCTGTAGGCCCCCTCCCCGTGACAAGTCTCCACGGCTTGAGCGTCACATATCATCGACTGGGAAAATGAAGGAAACAAGAGGGAATCCCAGATCTCTGTTACCCCAAGTAGGTTTTTTGGGGCACCACCTCCCTCTCGACGAGCTTCAAGCCCGATTTTTGCATCGACATTCACCGCCGCTTCAATGGTCTCTTCACCCCGAGGAAAAATATCTTCAGTTCCACTCGGCTCGGGAACTTGGGCCGGAGTCTCCTCTTCGACCTCATCGAGCCTAGACGGAGCGGTATTAATCCCCATCGATCTCAAAATTTTATGAATATCGGTACCAGCTCGTGCACAGGACACCAGCCGAGAGCCACCTTCTTCTTATTCTTCTTCTTCTTCATCATCTTCTTCTTATTCTTCTTCATCCCTTAGTCTTTGAACTGACTCCATAATCAGTGGGATTATTTTCCCCTTGGGCTTACGGGTTGTTCTCTTCTTAGCTTTTTAACCTCGGAGTCCGAGGTCATTTTCCTCTTATTCTCCTTTGCCGGTTTCGAGACAGGCGGTAAAACCTCTTCATTATCGGACGGGGGCCTCATAGCCACATCCTTTTCGAGACCTACAAAAAGAGAAAGCAAGTAAACTTGTGTTTGCAAAAATGATTGAACGACAGACAAATCAGTAGGGCAGGAAGAAGACTTACCATGTGTACGAGCCTACCACCGACCCTTTGACAGATCGCGCCATGCGCTCGGCATAAGATGACATCAAAACCAGGCTCCTAACCCAGTTCTCGAGGTGGGGAACCATGCTCGGTATCCAAGAAACGGTTGTGTCGATAAAAACATCGATAAGAAATGATGAATAAGTAACAACAACGAACAGGAATTAAAAGCAGAATCATACTTACGTTTCATATTCCATTTCTTCGGAAATGGCATGCTCTCAGTCGGGATCAGATCCGTGGTTTTCACCCGAATGAACCGGCCCATCCAGCCTCGATCTTTTTTTTTTATCTATACTCGAGATTAGCGCCTTGTTAGCCCATCGATGAAGCTTTATCAACCCACCTCGATAGAGTCGAGGGCTATATAATCTCATGAGGTGGTTAAGGGTGAAGGTAAGCCCATCAGTTTTGCTCACAAAGAAACAGATTAGTATCACAATCCTCCAGAATGAAGAATGAATTTGACTGAGGGTTACCTGGTATTTCTTGGAGAAGTCTACAATTATGGAATTGAGAGGACCCAACGTGTAAGGATAAGTGTAAATACTCAGAAACCCTTCTACGTGGGTGGTGATCGATTTTTCTGGTGCCGGTATCACAACTTCTTTGTTTCCCCAATTGCAATATTTTTTCACATGATCAAGAAGAATATTTTTTCACAACTTCTGGGTATCGAGCATATATATCTCGATACCGGTTCGCATCGACCAGGAACCGGTGAGGGTTTCTCGACCTTAAAGTCGGAATCATTAACACACGCCACCTTGGGAATAAGTACTTCAAGGCCGACCGAGATGAGGAAGCAGCCTTTTTTTGCGGAACGATTTTAGATGTTTTGTCTAGCTAAATTTCCGTGAACAAAGAAGAAGGCAGATTAAAGTATTTGGTGTTTTGAGAAGAACAAGCAAAGAAATTCCAAAACCTGGAAAGGAAGCTTTGGAGAAGGCGAAGAACTGTGAAGATTGAGATGAAAAAGATTTGAAGGTAAAAGTTTGAAATAATGAAGAAGGGGGCTATTTATAGATTTCACAGCGCCGGATCAAAATTGACAGCGGCCGACCATCGACTGGCGCACATTTAATGCCTTGGTAACTGGACCGACGGGACGTTTGTCACATACGTTACAATCGGGCTCGTCGCAGACGTTAGTATTCGTCTTGTCGGAGGTTGAAAAATCATATCGTTTCTCGCCACCTTCTTTTCGAGAAACGAGGGGAATACAGTCAAAACTGAGTTTGCTATTCGTATGACTAATCAAGATTGGAGCATGATGGATCGAGATTCATCATTATAATATCGAGTTATGAGGTAAAGGTAGGTTGTCATGTTCGAGACCCAGAGACCGATCAATACCGAGATCGAGTCAATATTAAGCTCGAGACCCAAAGACCGATCAATACCGAGATCGAGTCAATATCAAGCTCGAGACCCAGAGACCGACCAATACCGAGACCGGCCAAGATCGAGACCGAGCCAAGGAACAAAAAAGCCGTTATAGCCGTATTTGGGGAGAGAATCTCGTCAGAAATCATGGTTTGAATCAAGGAAAAGCTTATTAATTAATCTATCATGGGATTCCCACTATGTATTTTTAATTATATCCAAAGTAGGATTCCCCCACTATAGTAAGAGTGGTTATCATTTGTAAAGGGATCGATTCATACACACATTCATTCTGATATATATAGAAAATAGGGCAAATATTATCCCTTTTGGCTTTTGGTATTTAGTCATATTGTTTCTTCTACCAATTGTTCTTCATTCAATTTGGAGGTGACTAAACTTGAAGGCTTAGGCTAACTAGTTCATCTGTTTGCCGCCTAGTGATTAAACTTGAAGGCTTAGGCTAACTAGTTCATCCGGTTTTCATTCATCTCTTTTATAACTAATTTCAATACACATTTATTTATCTTTCCCAATTTGTACTAATTTATACCACGTATTCTTATAATTGCGTATAAATTCAACTTTATATATTTTTCGGGTAAACATGTACAATGTTGGTTCGTTAATTTGTTGGCTATAAATAGTCTTTTGTCTATGCAAAGTTTGGACTAACTGTTAATGTATTGTCAACTCACTCCAACTATTAGAGCTGCATATTTTGTCTGTTTAGACTGTAATTCAAAACGCGTCTAACAGTTAGAATTATGAAATCTCCATTTTGTGGCCATTAACTTTCCACTCTCATCCCAATGAGGAATTCGTCTAAAGCAAGCTTCACATTGAACCCCCTTTCAAGTTCAACCGCTAGCCTGTATTCCATTAATTGCACAAGCTTCTAATTTGATAGTAAAATAAAAAATAAAAAATTATCCATCTTGGCATGTTCACATGTTTGGATATTACTCCAAATAAATATTCCTCTTATCCTTGGAATTGACAGTTCTGAATATATCCGTGATGCTTGACACATGACAAGGATTAATTCATTATTTTAGTATATATGAATTAGCTATAAATATGGGTGGATCTATATATACGTTTTGGGTGCTTAATTACCCATTAACCTTAACTTGGAATAGGTATAATTTCATAGAAAACTTAAAGAAATGGATATAAAAGGTCAGAATGCACCAGAAGTTGATGTGTGCTTTGGTTAAGAAGGGGTGCTCGTAATTTAATGATATTAAAGGGCAGGAGTTTGAAACTCAATCCTAGAGCAGCACTTTTAACTAGGCAAACTGTTTCTTTTTTTTTATATTCAAGGCTACTTTCTTCTTTCTTCTTCTTTTTTGTATTTTTAAATATTTCCATCAATCAATTAGGCCTTCTTTTTTATTTTCCAAGCACACTTTCTTAACCCAGTACTACTTTTTAAAATTTCTTTTTTGCTGACCTTTGGTTTAAGCTTTTTTTATTTTTTATTTTTGCTTTACCTAACTCTCTATAGCAAAGAAAACAAATCTTCTTAAAAAAAGATCCCAAAGTTCCACCCCTTTTAATGACGAATAGTTCCTCTGAAAAGGTAAACCCCACCAATCTTTTTTTTTTTTTTTACCAATGGCATTGTTAGCATAGGGCCACGATGTCCATAATATTAAATATGAGTTAAATTTTTTCAATGTCATATTGAAATAGTTATGTACTTATATATATATATATATATATATATATATATATATATATATATATATATATATATATATATTGAAATAGTTATGTACTTATATAATGTATAGTAATTTTACATAAAAAAAAGTAAAGCTTCCAGTAATTCAAAATCCTAAATCCGTCACCGGCTATAAAGTAAGACATAACCTTGCTCTGGTAAAATATGCTTTCTCTGCATATCGATTAATGTAGATAATGAACTAATATTCTTTATGGCAAATGAATATTCATAAGGAGGCTGAGATATCACTGATTATGGACTTGATTAAACCATCCCATACTTTGTGTTACCTCCTTGAACATGGATACAACGGGTCAATCTGATCTTTCATAATAAAGATACAACAACAACAACAATATAATCTTACTAGTGGGTCTGGGAATGATAGAATGTACGTAGACCTTATCCCTATCCCGTAAGGGTAGGGAGACTGTTTTCGGAAGACTCTCGGCTCAAGAAAACAAAACGAGACAATTGGTCTGTAACAACAAATGAAACCAGAAAAAAATAATATCAACAACGTAAGAGAAATCAAATAAATGGAAGGGCAATATCACGATACTATGAAAAAAAACACTATTAGACTAGTCCTAGACAAAACACTATCAGACCAGCCGGTACAAAGAGGAAAAACGAGCTTGACTACCCCATAACCTACAACCCTAATGCTCGACCTCCACACATTCCTATCAAGAGCCATGTCCTCTTAAATTTGAAGTTGCGCCGTGTCCTGCCTGATCACCTCGCCCAATACTTCTTAGGCCGCCCTCTACCTCTTCTCATACCTGCCAAAGTCAACCGCTCGTACCTTCTAACTGGGGCATCTAGGCTTCTCCTCCGCATGTGTCCGAACCATCTAAGCCTCGTTTTCCGCATCTTGTCATCCATGTGAGTCACACCCACCCTCTGCCGAATATCTTCATTCCTAATCTTATCCAGCCTAGTATGCCCGCACATCTATTTCAATATTTCTATTTATGCTGCTTTCATCTTCTAAATATGTAAAATCTTGACTGGCCAACACTCAGCCTCATACAACATAGCCGGTCTAACCACCGCTCTATAGAACTTATCTTTAAGTTTCGATGGCATATTCTTGTCATGCAGGAATCCAGACGCTAGCCTCCATTTCATCCACCCCGCCTAATACGACACGTGACATCCTAGTCGAACTCCCCATCCCCTGAATAATCTACTCTAGGTACTTGAAACTTTCTCTCTTGGGGATGACTTGCGAATCAAGTCTCACTTCCACCTCCGCTTTTCCTGTCATGTCGCTGAACTTACACTCCATGTATTCCGTTTTAGTCCTACTCAACTTGAAACTTTTAGACTCTAGGGCTTGCCTCTGTACCTCCAGTCTCTCATTAGCTCCATCTCGTATCTCATCAATTAGAACTATATCATCCGCGAACAACATACACCGTGGCACCTCCCTTGGATATGGTATGTTAGTGCGTCCATCGCCAGGGCAAATAAGAACAGGCTGAGCGCAGATCATTGTTGTAACCCCATAACCACCGAAAAAACTCTGAGTCACCTCCCACGGTGCTAACTCGAGTCTTAGCTCCGTCGTACATTTCCTTTATTACCCTAATGTAAGCCACCAGCACACCTTTTACCTCCAGGCATCTCCAAAGTCGTATACTTTCTCTAGGTTAATAAACACCATGTGCAAATCCCTCTTCTTATCCCTATACTATTCCACCAACCTCCTCATAAGGTGGATAGCTTCCGTAGTAGAACGACCCGGCATGAACCCGAACTGGTTTTCCGATATAGACACTGCCCTCATATATATATATATATATATATATATATATATATACACACACACACACACACACACACACACACACATACACACACACATATACAATAACAATAACAACCCAGAAAAATCCCACAAGTGGGGTCTGGGGAGGGTAGTAAGTACGCAGACTTTACCCCTACCCCGAGTGGGTAGAGAGGCATGTGGATATAAGGATATGAATCAGTAATGCAGCAAGCATGGGCGTAGGCACACCTTATTTGAAGCAGTGTCACGTGACACCACTTTTATCAAATTTATTTGTAATATGTATGTATAAATAATAAATAAAATTAAAATATTGAATATAAACATAAAAATGATATTGCTTATCGTTACAGTAATGTATTGATTTTTTCGATCCTAAGAGGCACTTATTAATGGGAGGTTTGGTTTTATGTCCCCCTCCTTTTGTACTTTTTTCTTATATTATAAATAAGGTAGAAGTTAATGCCAAATCCCCCATCATCATAGGAGGTGAAAGCCTCGGCCGATGGATTAATTAAAAAAAAAATTCCACTTATAAAAGTTCATGCGTACGCCACTGGCAACAAGTAGTCATTATATTATGGTAAAAAATGTACCATTATTAGTACATCAACAAAAATAATTGGAGATAAAAAACCGCCCGAAGTTTTTTATTTAAAAAGGTTAAAAAAAACAGAAAAAGAACCTCAATAGCTAGGTGTATCTCTGCCCAAAACATTGTAATCGAGGCCTAGACATTTTAGCTAGAAAATTAAAAGCAGTATTCCTAATAAGCAATTGCTTGAGTTTGCCTCTAATGTTGAGACTCGTGATTTCATTAGAACCACCAACCAATTCATTTCCAATAAACACAGCAGGTACACTTGGTTGACACCCTAATTCAACCAATTCCCTCTCCAATTCCTTCCCATTCTGAAGTCTATCAAGCTCATAAACTGTAGGATTGGTACCAAAATTATGGATTAACGTTTCGATAGTGTGAGACAAGCAACAAGTTTTCTGCTAAAAATCACAATAGGATTTTGTGCTCCCAACTTCATCACCATATCCATAATGTTTAAATATTTGGTGAAATATTTGTAAGTGAAGAAATATGTGTAGACAACTAACCAGAAAATAAAAGGCTTTGTGTATTGAATTTCTTGACTTGATATGGTAACCTGAATTGGAGTGAGCTATATCCAAGGTTTTAATTTTTTTTCTCGGTCATTTGTATGATAAATGCAGTTGCATCACATTCTACAATCTTAATAATGAACAGAGAATAGAACTACCTTTTAAATATTCCCCAAACGATCTCGAGAAATTTATATATGTAACGTGTGGATAAACTAATTAAGCTTCATATATTCCTTCACGTCTATAGGTTGTGGGTTCGAGTCGTGGAATCAACCATTGATTGTCACGACCCAAAAACCCTAACTTGTCTTGATGGCGCCTATCATGGTACAAGGCAAGCCGATTTTTCAAAATACTTCAAATGTTTTGCAAAATACACCAATAAGCTTGATATGACAGAGTTTTCATAAAACTTGAGTTAAATTCAAAAAATACAATGCGAAAAAATAGCCCCAAACATCAGGGTGTCACCAAGTCATGAGCATCTAAACAACCAGTCTAAGAAAACAATGTCTACAAGAGTCTGTGTCTAAATGCCAATACAGAAAAGAAAGATAACAAGAAAGGAACCTCCGATACTCAACCACGCACGAGATCAACGTTCTCCGTGACCGGGTACACCTGGATCTGCACATAAAGTGCAGGGTGTAGCGTGAGTACAACAAACTCAATAAGTAACAAAAATAAATAAGGAACTGAGAAGTAGTGACGAGCTATACAATTACCGTTCACTTCAGAAAATTCAGTAATGAAAGTAGACATGATTCAATTCCGGCAATATAAGTTAAGTCAGTTGTACATTTACTAAGTTCAGATAAACCGGATATAATATTTTCCAGAAGTTCAGAACAATAACATAATTCAGCTAAGTGCAGCAACAAAGGAAAACAAATGCAACCTCTCAGGGTATCAATCACTCAAGCTCTCAATAGCTCAAACACTCTGCTCCCAGCCCTCAATAAAGACACTCAATAGGTACATGTGCTCACTAGGGGTGTGCAGACTCCGGAGGAGCTCCTTTAGCCCAAGCACTATATCGCTGTGGCGTGCAGCCCGACCCAATCATATAAGTAGCCATAAGCCTCGTTGTTTCATGCAACCCGATCCACAGTCCATAAAAATCCATAAGGCTTGTTGCGGCGTGCAACTCGATCCATATACACTCACATAGCTCACAACTTGGCACTCAGGCCCTATCTCAGTCACTAACCTCTCCAGCCTCTCGGGCTCTAAGAAATTATACAAGTCAGTCCAAAAGAGATAATAACAAGTGTCAACAAGAAAACAAGAGGAAACGAAGATATGACACGCAAGTAAAACTGTGACTGAGTTCAAAACAGCAAATAACAGTTAATTCAACAGGTACCTGACCGCTGCGGGTCCCAACAATGATAGCATATGGCCTAAGCATGGTTTCTAACATGACTGTCAGTCAAATTTCTAGAAGATAGAAGGGACATGTAATTAACAATAAGCTATTCGACTTTACAGTCTCACGGGACGAACCAAGTCACAATCCCCCATGGTGCATGCCCACACGCTTGTCACCTAGCTTATGTGTCACCTCCAAAATAATTACATCATACCAAAATTCGGGGTTTCATACCCACATGACCATATTTAAAACTGTTACTTACCTCAAACCGTGCAAAATCCTATTCTAAAATGCCATTTCCCCTCGAATCAGTCTCCAAACACCCCAAATCTAGCAATAAGTAGTACGATAAAAAAATCAATTCCATAAGAAAAATACAAAATTATAAGCCAAAATCCAAAATAGGCTCAAACCGGCCCCAGGCCCACGTATCGAAATTCGATAAAAGTCACCATATATTAACACCCATCTACTCACGAGTCCAACCATACAAGAATTACTCGGATCCAACCTCAAATCACCTTCCGAAACTCAAAATTTTAGTCTATGAAGTTTCTACCACTTTCCCCCAAATTTCCAACTCAAATACCTAACTAGAATAAGTCCCAAAATCTTCTTGAAGAAACCTTGAAATATCGCCTCACACCGAGCTCTCAAAGTCCCAAAATTGAAATGGGAGTCAAACCCTCAAAATCCTATTTTCTGCCCAGTTATTCCGCATCTACGGACCTACTGTCGCACCTGCGATGACGCACCTGTGGAATTTCCCTCGCATGTGTGGAAATGACTTAAGGGGCTGGATCTGCATCTGCATCTGCGAGCAAGGCCTCGCACCTGCGCGGCCGCTCCTGCGGATATCTTACGCTTCTGCGATCCTCACTCTCCAGGCCCCGTACGCTTCTGTGCTCCATCCTCCGCAGATGCGAGTCCGCTTCTGCGGGCCAATCTTGCACCTACGCTCCTCCTACCACATGTGCGAGTCCGCACCTGCGGTCTCCCCATCGCAGCTGCGAAACCACCAGAAACCAGAAAACTTCAACCATTTGCCTAAGTCCAAATTCAAGTTGTTAAGCATCCGAAACACACCCGAGGCCCCCGGGACCTCAACCAAATATACCAACAAGTCCTAAAATACCATAAGAACTTAGTCGAGCCCGCAAAACACGTCAAACAACAACAAAAACATGAATCACCCTCCAGTCCAAACTTAATGAATTTGGAATTTCAAATTTCTACAACCGATGTCGAATCATACCAAACCACGTCCGATTGATCTCAAATTTTGCACACAAGTCATATTCAACATTACGGACCTATCCAACTACCGGAATCGGAATCTGACCCCGATATCAAAAAGTCCACTTCCGGTCAAAAATCTCCAAAAATTTGACTTTTTCCATTTCAAGCCTAAATCAGCTACAGACCTTAAATTTACAGTTCGGACACACTCCTAAGTCCAAAATCACCCAACGGAGTTAACTGAACTGACGGAACTCCAATCCGGAGTGTTTTTCACACAGTCCCAACTACAGTAAAAAATCCTAAGATTTAAGCTTCCATTATAGGGACTAAGTGTCCCAAAACACTTCGAAACCCAAAACAAAACTTCCCGGCAAGTCACATAAGTAGAAAAATATACAGGGGAAGCAGTAAATAGGGGATTGGGGATAATACACTTAAAACAACCGGCCGGGTCGTTATATCCTCCCCCTCTTAAAACGATCGTTCGTCATGGAGACATACCTGAAGTGGTGAAAAGAAGAGGATAACGACTGCGCATATCATGCTCGATCTCCCAAGTCGCCTCCTCGACCGGCTGACTCCTCAACTGAACCTTCATGGAAGCAATGTTCTTTAACCTAGCTTTCTGACATGCCTGTCCAAAATAGCCGCTGGCTCCTCAACATAATATTGACCCTTGTCCAACTTGACTGAGCTGAAATCCAACACGTGAGATGGATCGTCGTGATACTTCCGGAACATAGAAACATGGAATACTAGATGAACTTCTACTAGACTGGGAGGCAAGGCAAGCTTATAAGCAACCTCCCCAATGCTTCACAGCACCTCAAATGGGCCTATAAACCTCGGGCTCAGCTTGCTCTTCTTTTCAAACCTTATAACACCCTTCATGGGTGACACTCGGAGCAAGACCCGCTCTCCAACCATGAATGCGACATCGCGAACCTTCCGATCCGAATAACTCTTATGTCTGGATTGGGCTGTGCATAGTCTATCCTGAATCACCCTAACCAAGTCTGTACCCAATAATCTAGCCTCGGCCCAAACCAACCTACTGGAGACCTACACCGCCTACCATATAGAGCCTCATACGGTGCTATCTGGATGCTCGACAGATAACTGTTGTTGTAGGCAAACTCTACTAGTGGCAAGAACTAATCCCACGAATCCCCCAAACTCCGTCACACACTCACAGAGCATATCCTCTAATATCTGAATAGCGCGCTCGGACTGACCGTCCATCTCAGGGTGAAATGATGTGCTCAACTCCACTTGATTCCCCAACTCATGTTGTACGACCTCCAGAACCGTGATGTAAAATGTGTGCCCCGGTCCGAGAGGATAGATACAGGTATACTATGAAGCCTGACAATCCCGCGGATATACACTCAAGCCAGCTGCTCGGAATAATAGGTAGTCATCACATGAATGAAATGAGTTGACTTGGTCAGCCTGTCCACAATTACCCAAACTTCATCAAACTTTCGCTGAGTTCGTGGAAGCCCAACAACGAAATCCATAGTGATCCGCTCCCATTTCCACTCCGGAATCTCTAACTTTTGAAGCAACCCACCTGGTCATTGATGCTCATACTTCACCTGTTGGAAATTTAGGCACCGAGCTACATACTCCACCATGTCCTTCTTCATTCTCCTCCACCAGTAATGTTGTCTCAAGTCCTGATACATCTTCGCGGCACCCGGATGAATAGAATACCGCAAACTGTGAGCCTCCTGGAAAATCAGCTCACACAAACCATCTACATTGGGAACACATAGCCTGCCATGCATCCTCAATGCCCCATCATCCCCAATAGTGACCTCATTAGCATCGCCGTGCTGGACCGTGTCCTTAGGGACAAGCAGATAGGGGTCATCATACTGACGCTCCCTGATACGATCATAAAGGGAAGACCAAGAGACCACACAAGCCAATACTCGACTCGGCTAAAAAATATCCAATCTAACAAACTGGCTGACTAAGGCCTGAACATCCAATGCCAATGGCCTCTCTACTGCTGGAAGATATGCTAAGCTCCTCAAACTCTCCGCCCAGTGACTCAAGGCATCGGCCACCACATTGGCCTTCCCGGGATGGTACAAAATGGTGATATCATAGTCCTTAAGAAGCTCTAACCACCTCCACTGACGCAAGTTAAGATCCTTATGTTTGAACAAATGCTGCAAACTCAGATGATCATTGTAAATCTCATAATGGACCCCATACAAATAGTGCCGCCAAATCTTTAAGGCGTGAACAATAGCTGCTAACTCAAGGTCGTGGACAGGATAGTTCTTCTCATGGGGCTTCAACCGGCGCAAACCATAAACAATCACTCTACCCTCCCGCATCAGCAAACACCTAATGTCGATCCATGAGGCATCATAATATACTATGTAAGAACTAGATGTTGATGGTAGAACTAGAACTGGAACCGTGGTCAAAGTAGTCTTGAGCTTTTGAAAGCTCTCCCCACACTCCTCCGACTACCTAAAAGGAGCACCCTTTTGGGTCAATTTAGTCAAGTGCGATGCAATAGATGAGAAGCCCTCCATAAAACGACTTTAATAACCAGCCAAACCGAGAAAACTCCAAATCTCCGTGGCTGAGGACGATCTGGACTAACTCTGAACTGCATCTATCTTCTTCGGGTCTTCCTGAATACCCTCACTAGAGAACACATATCCCACTAACGCCACTGAACTGAGCCAAAACTCACACTTAGAGAACTTTTCATAAAGCTTCTCCTCCCTCAACCGATGTTAAAAAATCCTCAGATGCTGGGCATGCTCCTCCTGGCTACGAGAGTACACCAGAATGTCATTAATGAATACAATAACGAACGAGTCAAGATAAGGCTGAAACATAATGTTCATCAGATACATGAACGTTGCTGGGGCGTTGGAAAACCCAAAAGACATCACAAGAAACTCATAATGGCCATATCGGGTCCTGAAAGTTGTCTTAAGAATATCTGAGTCCCAAATCTTCAGCTAGTGATACCCTGACCTCAAATCAATCTTGGAGAATACCCTCGCTCCCTGTAGCTGGTCAAACAGATCATCAATACCTGGCAAAGGATACTTGTTCTTGATTGTAACCTTGCTCAATTGTCTGTAATCAATGCACATTCTTATAGTACCATCCTTCTTCTTTACAAATAAAACTGGTTCCCCTCAAGGTGACATGCTAGGCCGGATAAACCCCTTATTAAGGAGTTCCTGAAGTTGCTCCTTAAATTCCTTCAACTCCGCTGGTGCCATACGATACGGTGGAATAGAAATGAACTGAGTGTCCGGCACCAAATCAATACCGAAATCAATATCCCTGTCGAGCGGCATGACCGGCAGGTCTACATGAAACACATCCGAGAAATCTCGCACCATCGGAAAAGAATCAATAGCAGGGGTCTCTGCACTAACATCCCTCACAAAGTCCAGATAAGATAGACAATCCTTCTCGAACATCTGCTGAGCCTTCAAGTATGAAATCACTCTACTAGGAACATAGTCTATAGAGCCGCTCCACTCAATCCTCGAAAACCCCGGCATCGCCAACATCACGGTCTTAGCGTGACATTCTAGAAAAACATGACGTACATACTAAGCAACAATAGATCTACTCTGGTCTTCAGACTCCCAATAGTCACCACACATGACCGATATACACGGTCCACAATGGCAGTATCGTCCACCGGTGTAGACGCATGAACGGGTGAAACTAGAGACGCACAGGGCATATCCAGATAATGAGTGAAATACGAGGACACATATGAATAAGTGAAACCACGGCCAAATAATATAGAGGAATCTCTATGGCAAACTGAGATAATACCTGTAATCACAGTATCCGAAGAAATGGAATTTGATATGGCAGGGAGAGCATAGAAACGGGTCTGGCCACCCCCTGATCGGCCTCCCCCTCTCGAGCGCCCCCTAGGTGACTAAGCTCCACCCCGAGCTGGCTAAGCGGGTGGTGAAAAAACTAGTGCCGATATAATAGACTGGCTCCTCTACTGAGCTGGACCTCCCACTATGTGGGGACACTACCTCCTCATGTGACTAAACTCTCCACACTCATAGCAACTCCCCGGTGCTGGTGCTGGGAACTGAAGGGAGCCCCAAGCACCGGGATATTAGGTAGAAGCACCTGGTATAGACAAGCCCTGACCCGATGGAGCACGAGACGAACTCTAAGCTAGGAAAGCACTTAGAGATGAGTGGCCTTGCTGATAATTGTGTGAACCAGATGATTCACCACGATGAACTGGGCAAGCCGTCTGAGCATGTCTGAAAGGACGACCCATACCGTGGTGGAACTGACCCCTAGAAGAAACACCGCTTAATCCACCTTGACCACGAAGCCTCTTGGCCTCCCTCTCGACCCTCTCCTGGCTGCGTACCATCTCAATCTGACGAGCAATATCGACAACCTCATCAAAAGTAGCACCAGACACTCTCTCTCTAGTCATAAGAAATCGCAGCTGAAAAGTGAGGCCATCTATGAACCTCCTGACCCTCTCCCTGTTTGTAGGAACCAACCAGATAGCATGACGGGCCAACTCTGAAAATATCATCTTATACTGCGTCACGAATATATCACCCTGATGAAGCTACTCGAACTGCCTGCGCAACTCCTCTCTGCGGGACTGTGGCACAAACTTCTCCAGGAATAGACCGGAGAACTGCTTCCATATAAGGGGTGATGCGCCGACCGACCTACACCTCTCGTAAGACTCCCACCAACTGAAGGGAACTCTAGAGAACTGAAAAGTAGTGAACGAGAACCCACTGGCCTCTAGAATACCTATTGTACGGAGTATCCTATGACACTTGTCCAAGAAGCCATGTGCATCGTCTCCCTTGGTATCACTGAAGGATGGAGGCTGGAGTCTCCCAAACATCTACAATCGACGATGTTCATCATTAGACATGACAGGAACCACATAGTCCTGAGCAGCTGCAATAGTATGGGCTAGTGGTACCTTTGGTGTCTGGCATCCCTGTACCACCTGCTCTGGTGTGCAGGCGGCGGGAGTCTGAGCACCTCCCCCGTCCGGAGAAGTGGCTGCTGTGGCCAGAACAGAGACTGCCTGAGCAAGGCTGGCACACGCGGTCAGAATCTGAGCTAAGGCCTCTTGAAGGCCTGGAATTACAATGTGCACGAGTGGTGCCTGAGCTGGTCCCACAGGCTCATCCATAATTGGAGCCTTCTCCGAACTGGGGCAACTGGTGGATCTGCAGGTGCTTCCCTAGCTGTGGTGCGAGCTGCACCTCTACCCCTACCATGGCCCCTACCGCGACCTCGGCCTCTCACGACCCTGACTGGTGGTACTGGTAGTTGTCCATCCTGTCCCGTAGTACGCGTACTCACCATCTGTGAGAGAATTAAAATAATTGAAATTCAGTTACCAGAATCAAAAGATTCGCACGACAAGAATTCAAGAATGTGAATTTTCCTAAGGGTTCAGTAACCTTTCGAAGATAAGTACATACATCTACGTACCAATCTGCAAGACTCTACTAAAAATGCTCATGACTCGTGAGACCTATGTAAACTAGGCTCTGATACAAACCTGTAACGACCCAAAAACTCTAACCTATCGTGATGGCGCCTATCGATGGTACTAGGCAAGCTGATTTTTCAAAATACTTCAAATGTTTCACAAAATACACCAATAAGCTTGATATGACAGAGTTTTCATAAAATAGGAGTTAAATTCAAAAAATACAACATGAAAAACTATCTCCAAACATCGGGGTGTCACCAAGTCATGAGCATCTAAACAACCAGTCTAAGAAAATAGTGTCTACAAGAGTCTGTGTCTAAATGCCAATACAGAAAAAAAAGATAACAAGAAAGGAGAGAAAAGGACTGCGAACGCCGGCAACTACCTTGTGAACCTTCAATACTCAACCACACACAAGATCAACGTCCTCCATGACCAGGTACACCTGGATCTACACATGAAGTGCAGGGTGTAGCGTGTGTATAACCAACTCAGTAAGTAACAAAATAAATAAGGAACTGAGAAAGAGTGACGAGCTATACATATACCATTAACTTCAGAAATTTCAGTAATGAAAGTAAACATGATTCAATTCCAGCAATATAAGATAAGTCAGTTGTACATTTACTAAGTTCAGATAACCCGGATACAATATTTTCCAGAAGTTCAGAACAATAACATAATTCAGCTAAGTGCAGCAACAAAGGAAAACAAATGCAACCTCTCAGGGTATCAATCACTCAAGCTCTCAATAGCTCAAACACTCGGCTCCCACCCCTCAATAAATACACTCAATAGGTACATACGCTCACTGGGGGTGTGCAGACTCCGGAGGGGCTCCTTCAGCCCAAGCGCTATATCGCTGCGACGTGCAGCCCGACCCAACCATATAAGTAGCCATAAGGCTCGTTGCGGCGTGCAACCCGATCCACATTCCATAAATAGCTATAAGACTTGTTGCGGCGTGCAACCCGATCCATATACACTCACATAGCTCATAGCTCGACACTCAGGCCTTATCTTAGTCACTAACCTCTCCATCCTCTCGGGCTCTCAGAAATCATACAAGTCAGTCCAAAATAGATACTAATAAGTATTAACAAGAAAACAAGAGGAAACGGAGATATGACACGCAAGTAAAACTGTGACTGAGTTCAAAACAGCAAATAACAGTTAATTCAACAGGTACCTGACCGCTGCGGGTCCTAACAATGATAACATATGGCCTAAGCATGGTTTCTAACATGACTGTCAGTCAAATTTCTAGAAGATAGAAGGGACATGTAATTAACAATAAGCTATTCGACTTTACAGTCTCACGGGACGAACCAAGTCACAATCCCCCATGGTGCACGCCCATACGCTTGTCACCTAGCAAATTTAAAACTATTACTTACCTCAAACCGCGCAAAATCCTACTCTGAAATGCCTTTTTCCCTTGAACCAGTCTCCAAACACCCCAAATTTAGCAACAAGCAGTACGATATAATCAATTCCACAAGAAAAATACGAAATTATAAGCCAAAATCCAAAATAGGCTCAAACCGGCCACCGGCTCCACGTCTCTAAATCCAACAAAAGTCACCAAATATGAACACTCATCCACTCACGAGTCCAACCATACAAGAATTATTCGGATACAACCTCAAATCACCTTCCGAAATTCAAAATTTTAGTCTATGAAGTTTCTACCATTTGCCCTCAAATTTCCAACTCAAATCCTAACTAGATGATGAAAATAGAAATAGATTCATGAAATATAGTCCAACCCGAGTTAGAATCACTTACCTCAACGATGTTCTTGAAGAAACCTCGAATAATCGCTTCACACCGAGCTCTCAAACTCCCAAAATCGAAATGGGAGTCAAACCCTCGAAATTCTATTTTCTGCCTAGTTATTCCATATCTGCTGACCTACTGTCTCTCCTGCGAAGCCGCACTTACGGTATTTCCCTCACAGGTGTAGAAATGACTTAAGGGGCTGGGTCCGTATTTGCGAGCAAGGGGCCACACCTGCGCGCCCGCTCCTGTGATCCTCCCGCTCCAGGCCCCATCCGCTTCTGCGCTCCATCCTACGCAGATACGAGTCCACTTCTGCGGGCCAATCTCGCATCTGTGCCCACAGACCAAGCTTGACCAAACCGCACCACCGCTCATCCTTCCGCACGTGCTAGTCCGCACAGACGGTCTCCCCACCGAATATGCAAAACCACCAAAAACCAGAAAATATCAGCCATTTGCCTAAGTCCAAATTCAAGCCATTAAGCATCAGAAACACACCCGAGGCCCTCGGGGCCTCAACCAAATATAGAAACAAATCCTACAATGCCATACGAACTTAGTCGAGCCCTCAAAACACGTCAAACAACAACAAAAACACGAATCACCCTCCAATCCAAATTTAATGAACTTAAAACTTCAAATTTCTACAACTGATGCCGAATCATACCAAACCACGTCCGATTGACCTCAAAGTTTTCACACAATTCATATTTAACATTACGTACCTACTCCAACTTCTTAAATCAGAATCCGACCCCGATATCAAAAAGTCCACTTCCGGTCAAAATCTCCAAAAATTTAACTTTCGCCATTTCAAGCCTAAATAAGCTACAGACCTCAAATTATCAGTCCGGACATGCTCCTAAGTCCAAAATCACCCAACGGAGTTACCAGAACCAACAAAACTCTAATACGAAATCGTCTTTACATAGTCCAAACTACAATAAACAAATCCTAAGACTAAAGATTCTGTTTTAGGGACTAAGTGTTCCAAAACACTCTGAAACCAAAAAACAAAACTTCCTGGCAAGTCACATAAGGAGAAATATATACGGGGGAAGCATTAAATAGGGGATCGGGGCTAATACACTCAAAACGAACGGTCGGTTAATTACATTGATGCTTGTATCGGCGTAGGCTGCCTACATCATATTCTTTATGGTGCAACCCTTTCTCGGGCCCTATATGAACATGGGATGTTTCATGCATCGAGCTACCCTTTACAGTAATGCCGTGTTGTAAATATGCAAAAGGAAAATGAAAGTTACATTTCCTATACAACTGTAACGATCTGACCGATCATTTAAGAATTAGCATCATGTTCGGTGGCTTAAGGTATCGTGAAGCTTCATATTACATGTTATGATGTGCATGTGTGGTCGAGTTTGGATTTCGGACGATTCTGGATCAATTTGGAAGAAGGGTTCTTATTTTAGAAGCTTAAGTGGTAGGAGTTGGTCGGAGTTTGACTTTTGTATAGACGACTCCATAATAAATTTTTGATGATTCCAATAGCTTCGTATGGTGATTTTGAACTTATGCATGCATCCGTATTTAGATTTGGTGGTCCATAGGATAATTTGTAGCATTTCAGTAAAAATTAGAAAGTTGAAGTTTTGGAAGGTTAAGAGGTATGAACGAGAGTTGACTTTATTGATATTGGGCTCAAATTGTGATTCTGAGAGTTTGATTAAATCTGTTATGTCATTTGAGACTTGCATGCAAAATTTGACGTCATTCTGGGTTGATTTGATATGTTCGGCACGAGTTTTGGAAGTTGGAAGATTTGGAAATTCATAAGTTCGATTCGAGGTGAGATTTGTAGTTTTGATGTTATTTGATGTAATTTAAGGCCTTGAGTAGGTCCGTGTTATGTTATAAAACTTGTTGGTATATTTCGACGGGGTCCCGGAGATACCTCGGGTGTATTTTGAATGGGCTACAGGCCATTTCCTCCTATTTTGGAATGTTGTCGCTGGTGTCTGATGTCCTTCTATGCGATCGCATAGGTGCAGCTGCGATTATAAATGATGTTTTGGTAACTGGTCCTTTTTCCTCTTTGCGTTCGCATGACTATGTCCACGATTGCGTGCGTATTCTTCGTAGCTTATATTTTCTTTCGCAATCGCATATGTATATCCGCGATCGCGATGCATGTTACCTGGGCAGTAGTTATTAATTTCCAAAATCGACGGTTTTGTTCCATTTTTCATCTTTTGAGCTAGAGACTTCGAATTCGGGCGATTTTTGAGGGGTGCTTCACGTGGTTGTTTGGGGTAAGTGATCTTTACCCGGATTCTATTTTATTTCATGATTTTATCTTTGTTTTTTTCATTTAATTAGTGAATTGAATGGAAGAAAATTAGAATATTTGGAAGAATCTTTCAAAATGTAAAATGATGATTTAAAGGACGAATTTATATCAGAATTTAATAATTTTGGTCTGGTTGGACTCGTATCAAAATGCGTGTTCGAATTTTGTAAATTTTTTCTGGTTCGAGGTGCAGGCCCGGGGAGTTAAATTTTGGGTTGACTTTTTAGTTTTAATTAAAGGTCGAACCTTTATTATTCGGAATTGTTACCTATGAGTTTTATTTATGATTTGAAGTGATTTTGGCTAGATTTGAGCCATCCGGAGGTTGTTTCACTCGGGAAGGTCATTTTAGAGTATGAGTCTTACTTTTTTGAGCTAAGTATCTTGCCTAACTTTGGGAGGGGGAGGGAACTACCCCTTAAGATTTGAGTCATTATTGCTAATTGTGTCATATGAAGGCCGTATACGCGGGGTGACAAGTACGTACTAGGGCTCAATTGTGGAAATTTGACCGTTTAGGACTCTTAGGTTCTTATGTTCATTAAATATGAAGTTATTTTGTCATGTTATATCTCCCATTTACTAAATGCACCCTTATTTGTCTTATTTGAAATTAATTAATTCATGTTGTACCCTTATTGGCAATTAAACTCTTATGTGCCTTAACTGAAGTTGGTGCTTCTTTCACTATCATACTACCCTTTCCACCTTAACTGAAGTTATTATTTTCTCTTCCGTAATTGCTTAACCTTAATTGAAATTATTAGTAGCTCTTCTGTAATTGCTTAACCTTAATTGAAATTACTATTATCTCTTCCGTAACTGCTTAGTCTTAATTGAAGTTTGTTATCCCTTTTGTTGTTGACGCATTCTTATTTAGGTTCATTGATGCATGTTATCTCTCTTGTCGTCGAATTGTACTTTTGTGAAATCATTGTTACACATTATCTCTCTGAGTTATTTTTGTTGAGACCATTATTCCTTGTTGTGTCTATCTTTGTGTTCTAAAGTTCTTGTTATTCTCGTGTTATTAGTATCGTTGCTGTTGTATTCAGTGTTTTTGAGTTTAGGGCTATGCATAATTGTGGTATTTAAGTTATTTTGAGAAAATTTTGTGGCATATGGGCACATGTTGTGAAAGTCATTTTATTGTGTTATGTTTTGGGACACGTGGTATTGTTGTGAGGATTGTCGGGGTGTTCGCACGTGAGTTGTCTGTGATGTTGTTATTATTGATATTTGCATATGCGGCGTGACAAGACAGGCTGTATATGTGGGTTTGCGCATGTGGCGAGACAAGGTGGGAATATTATTATGCGTGTGCAGTGAGACAAGGCGGGCACTTACTTTATTATTGCGCACGTGGTGAGACAAGGTGGGCTATATCGGGGAATGATTTGTGATGACTTGTGATGGCCTGGGGGAATTGTTATTGTTGTTTGTCTGTGTAGTTGCATTCCTACCTTGTGTAAGTTATACCTTTTACAGTTTGTGATGATCGTTTTTTATATGTCATTCATTGTCTCTACTCTTACTTGTTGACCTGAATTATGATAGAACACTTGCACAAGAATACACATAATTAATCACCCATATCGGTTTAAGAAGATGAATCATGATGTTATTGACCAATTACGTGTAATCTTGTCTACTTGCCTTCTGTGGGAGAGTTATTCTATTGGCACGTGAGTTGTCCGTGAGGTCATGAGTTATTGTTATTGCTGGCACATGAGTCATCAGGGTAGATATTAGATATTGTCCCTCTCTTGGCGCGGTCTTCCATGCGGTTATTAATTGTAATGGGGGCACAAGATGTTAAGTGATTTGGGTTCATAAGTTGGGACCCCTGAATTGTGATTATGAGGTTTGGCACATCGTGGAAATTCTCGAATAAATCAGGTGTAAAAGTGGTTGTTCTTATTGAGTTGTTACTTATTTTAGCTTTATTTTGTTTCACCAGACTAAAACTGTGTTTAGCTTACTCTATAGCATTATTACCTGTTTGCTTCTTGTTGCGAATTGTTGTTTCTAGTGTTTCATTGCAAGTATTGTTTTGTCTTCCTTACCATGTTTAGCTTTAAATTAACATTGTTTCCTTGTGAGTCACCTTCATACTTGTTCATGTTGTTTAGTCCAGTAGGTGTCTTGGCTGTCCCTCGTCACTACTCCACCGAGGTTAGTCTTGATACTTATTGGGAACCGCTGTGGTGTACTCATGCTATGGTTTCTGCATATTTTTGTACAGATCCAGGTATTTTCAAATTAGTTGATCAATAGCTAGCTGTTCGGGTTTTGCTGTGCAGACTCAAGGTAAACCTGCCATCGCGTTCACAGGCCTCGAAGTCACGTTATGAAATATGACCTTATATTGTTCATTTCTATTCCAGAACAATTGTACTTAGGGATTTTCTAGAAACTTAGTAGAGCTTATAACCTGTACTATTGATTTTGGGATTGTTGGTTTTGTATAGAAAATTTTTGTTTCACATTTATAGCTGTTGGTTAAATTTTACCATTATTTCTGTAAGTGTTAGGCTTTCCTAGTCCTAAAGACTAGGTGCCGTAACAAAATCCTACAGAGGGGAATCGGGGTCGTGACAAGTTGGTATCAGAACTATAGGTTGATAGGTGCTATGAGTCATAAGCGCGTTTAGTATAGTCTCGTGGATCATTACGGAGATGTCTGTACTTATCTTCGAGAGGATATGGAACTATTAAGACAATTTCACTTCTTTCATTCCTATCGTGCGAGTTTATTGATATCGGAGTTTGAGCCTTTGTCATTTTATTCTCTCACATATGGTGAGGACATGAGGTGCAGTTAATAATGACGTTGCCCCCAAAGCCGGTGTTGCTAGGGGCCGAGGCAGAGGCTAAGGAGGGGCACATGACGCAACTAGAGCACGTTTCATAGCAGCAGTTGAGGAGCCGCCAGTAGCTCCGATGGGGGGAGAGGTGCCGGAGGCATGTTTTGCTACCCCTAGACTTTAGAAGACTTTAGCACAGTTCCTGAGCATGTTTAGTACATTAGATCAGGAAGGGTTGATTCCGGTTGCACCAGCTACTTCACAGACCGGGGGAGGAGCTCAGACTCCCGCCGCCCGTACTTCAGAGCAACGGGCTCACATTGGTCAGGTTCCGGGTATGGTGCTGGCACATCCTATTATTCATGTTCAACCCGTGATTAAGGCAACAACATTTGAGGAAAAACAACTTAGACTTGCGAGGTTCAAGAAGTATCATCCTTCAACTTTCAGTGGTTTGGCTTTAGAGGATACACATGATTTTCTAGAGGAGTGCCACCGTATTATCCGCACTATGGGTATTTTGGAGAAAAGTGGGGTTGCTTTTACTATGTTTCAGCTTAAGGGAGCGGCATATCAGTGGTGGCAAGCACACAAGTTGGGTAGCTCGGCCGGTGTAGCTTCACTTTCATGGACTCCGTTCTTAGAGATTTTCTTGAAAAAGTTTCTTTCTCATACCTTTTGGGACACATGGCGCACGGAGTTTGAGCATTTGTGCCAGGGCACTATGTAAGTGTCAGAGTATGCCGTTAGATTCAGTGATTTGTCCAGACATACACCTACTTTGGTTTCTACAGTCACAGAGCGATTCCGCATGTTCATTGAGGGGCTCAGTCATGATATCCGATTCAACATGGCTCGGGAGTTAGAGGCGAACGTTTCGTTCTAGCAGGTGGTAGAGATCGCTCGCAGATTAGAGGGCATGTAGGATCAGGAAGGAGATGTCAGGGAGGCTAAGAGGCCTCGTAGACCGGAGAGATCTATTTGTCCCTATTTTGGAGGCAGGGTACGACATGGTAGCATTTTTTGTTGGTTAGCCAATTCAATTTGCACTTCAGGCTCTGCACGGTGTTTTAGTCACCCATGGGTCTCAAGGTATCCGTACCAGACATCTTTCACAGCCACGCCAACGGAGGGGTTGCTTTGAGTGTGGAGATACCAGCCATATGATGAGAGATTGTCCCAGACTCCGGACAAATATGTTGCAGCGGGTTATTCATGCGGGTATAGGGTGCCCAAGAGGGGGAGGCCCAGCCCATTGATATGTTTTCTATGATGGGGCTGAGGCCACTGCATCTGATGATGTCATTACAAATATGGTTTCAATTTGTTATAGATAAGAATCATTATTATTTATATTTGGTTCTGCTTATCGGTGCGAGTCCTCTTATTTTGCTTCGCATATGGGTAAGTTTCGTGATTTTGTACTTTGCTTATGTGTTTACCACTGTTGGGAGATTCTATAGTGGTAGCCTGTGTCTTTCGTTTTGCTTTATTCATTATTGAGAGCTATGAGACTAGAAGTGACTTTCTGTTATTCATTACGGTAAGTTTTGATGTGATTTCTAGGTGGTTGGGCTACAACTTGTGATTTAGATGCTCTACCGGTGTGGGAGTTCAGTATGTATTATGATTTTGTTAGCAGAGTTGAATTAGTGGAAGGTTTTTGTTGGTATAATGTGTATACTACTTGTGATTCAGAGTTGAGAGTGAGACCCTCGCGCTTCCATGATGTTTGTTATGTTTGGACCGGATTGCGTGCCTTGGTGGAGCTATATTAGGATGAGATCCTTGTGGTTAGTTCATATGTTTTAATTCTTCCTTATAGAATTGACTCGTAGTATGGTACTGACAGGGATTTGTGCATGTCGGGCTTGTTTGATAGTCCTCTCATGTGTTTCTCTTTGCATATTCAATTATATCCGCATTATGCTTATTGGGTTTTAACTTGCGAGGTGTGTACCCAAGTAATGTTGGGTGTGACTTGTTGATTTGAGTGAATAGTCATGTCATCTTCATATTTCTTGCATCGTTGTCGGTGTTGTGGAGGTTTGGAACAAGGTTCTAGCTAATATGAGGTTAATTGCTAGTGTTGGATTTGATTATGGGCATCTATTGTGATCAGAGATGTTGTTATGGGAATATGTATGATGTGTTACGTCATGTGGTTGTACCTGGTGAGTGTATGCATGAGTTGTTGCAGCTGGTTGAGGTTGATAAAGTGTGTTGATGTGAGAATCAGATCTTCAAAAAATGATCGGATGGTGTAAAATTTGGTTCTAAGGTTTATCAGAGTTGGTGGAAGGAATAATTCTTAGTTGTGATGGTTTTGTTGGGCGTATGTGGATTGGAGTGACATGGGGTTACCCACGGGTGTATGTATGGTAAGTTCACTCAGTGATAAGATGACTTCAGAATGGTTTTTGGCATGTTCGAGGACGACGTTTGTTTAAGAGGGGAGGGATGTAATGACCCAGACGGTCATTTTGAGAATTAGCATCCCGTTTGGTGTCTTAAGGTCTCTAGTAGCTTCGTATTAGGTGTTATGACATGCATGTGTCACCGAGTTCGAATTTCGGACTATTCGAGGTCAATTTAGAAGAATGATTCTTGTTTTAGAAGCTTAAGCGGTAAGCGTTGACCAGAGTTTGAATTTTGTGTAGACGACTCCGTAATGCCATTTTGATGATTCCAATAGCTTTGTATGGTTAATTTGGACTTAGGCGTGCGTCCAGATTTGGATTTGGACGTCCGTAGGACAATTTGAAGCATTACGGTGAAAATTGGAAAGTTGAAGATTTTGAAGGTTGAGAGGTTTGGCCGGGAATTGACTTTGTTGATATTGGGCTCAGATTGCGATGTCGAGAGTTGTATTAGCTCCGTTATGTAATTTGAGACTTGCATGTAAAATTTGACGTCATTCTGGGTTGATTTGATATGTTCGGCACGAGTTTTGGAAGTTGGAAGATTTGGAAATTCATAAGTTCGATTCGAGGTGCGATTCGTAGTTTCGACGTTGTTTGATGTGATTTGTGGATTCAAGCAGGTCTGCGTTATGATATGGAACTTGTTGGTATGTTACGACAGGGTCCCAGGGGCCTCGGGTGTATTTCAGATGGGCGACATTCCATTTCCCCTTATTTTGGAATGTTGTCGCTGGTGTCTGATGTCCTTCTAGGCGATCGCGTAGGTGCAGCCGCGATCGCGAAGGTTGTTTTGGTGACTGGTCCTTTTTTCTCTTCGTGTTCTCATGACTATGTCCGTGATTTCATGCGTATTGGTATTACTACTTCGCATTCGCATTTGGACTTCCGCGTTCGCGTAGTGCCTTTTTTGGGGCAATGATATTTCTTCATCGCGATCGCACCTCTTTTTTCGCGATCGCGAAGTGTATTCTTGGCAGCTGATATTTTCTTCTTTGCGATTGCATATGTATATCCACGATCGTTATGCATATTACCTGCTCAGCCGGAATTAATTTCCCAAATTGAGGGTTTTGTTCTATTTTTCATCTTTTGGGCTAGAGACTTTGGATTTGGGCGATTTGTGAGGGGTGTTTCACGTTGTTGTTTGGGGTAAGTGATCTTTACCCGGATTTGATTTTATTTCATGATTTTATCTTTGTTTTTATCATTTAATTGGTGAATTGAATGGAAGAAAATGGCAATTTTTGGAAGAATCTTTCAAAATGTAAAATGATGATTTAAAAGACGAATTGATATCAGAATTTGATATTTTTGATATGGTTGGACTCGTATCGGAATGGGTGTACGGGTTTTGTAAACTTTATCGGGTTTCGAGGTGCGGGCTCGGGGTGTTTACTTTTTAGTTTTAATTAAAGATCAAAACTTTATTATCCGGAATTGTTATCTATGAGTTTTATTTATGATTTGAAGTCATTTTGGTTAGATTTGAGCCGTTCGGAGGTTATTTCACTCAAGAAGATCATTTTAGAGTATCAGTGTATCTTCTTTAAGGTAAGTATCTTGCCTAATTCTTTGGGGGGAGGGGGTATCCCTTAGGATTTGAGTCATTTATGCTAATTGTATCATGTGAAGGCCGTGTACGCGAGGTGCTGAGTACGTACTCGCTCTTAATTGTGGAAATTTGACCGTTTATGACTCTTATGTTCATTAGATATGAAGTTGTTTTGTCATGTTAAATGTCCCATTTACTAAATTTACTCTTACGTGTCTTATTTGAAATTAATTGATTCATGTTCTACTCTTATTGCCAATTAAACTCTTATGTGCCTTAACTGAATTTGTTGCCTCTTTTACTGTCATGCTATCCTTTCCGTAATTGCTTAACCTTAATTGAAGTTATTATTATCTCTTCCATAATTGCTTAACCTTAATTGAAGTTATTAGTATATCTTCCTTAATTGCTTAACCTTAATTAAAATTAATATCATCTCTTCTGTAACTGCTTAGCCTTAATTGAAGTTTATTAACCCTTTCATTGTTGATGTATTCTTATTTTGGGTCATTGATTCATCATATCTCTCTTGTCGTCGAATTATAATTGTGTGGAATCATTGTTACACATTATCTCTCCCTTGTTGAGATATTCTTGTTGAGACCATTATTCCCTGTTGTGTCTTTCTTTTGAGCTCGTTCTTCCATTTCTTTGTGTTTTGAAGTTCTTGTGTTGATTTACTTGTCGTATTCTCATGTTATTGTTGTTATTTCTGTTGGACTTAGTGTTGTTGAGCCAAGGGCTATGCATGGTTGTGGTATTGAAATTGTTTTGAGAAAATATTGTGGTATATGGGCTCATGTTGCGAAAGTCATTTTATTGTGTTGTTATGTTTTGGCACATGTGATATTGTTGTGAGGATTTTCGGGGTATTCGCACGTGAATTGTCTGTGTTGTTGTTATTATTGATATTTGCACATCCGGCGTGACACGGCGGGCTATATATGTGGGTTTGCGCATGTAGTGAGACAAGGTGAAAATATTATTATGCGCGTGTGGAGAGACAAGGCGGGCATTTACTTTATTATTGCGTACGTGGCGAGACAATGTGGCTATGTGGGAAATGATTTGTGATGACTTGTGATGGCCTGGGGGCATTGTTATTGTTGATTGTCTGTGTAGTGGCGTGCCTACATTGTATGAGTTATACCTTGTACAGTTTGTGGTGATCGTTTCTTATGTGCCATTCATTGTCTCTACTCTTACTTGTTGACTTGAATTGTGATAGAATACTTGCACAAGCATACACGCAATTAATCACCTATATCGGTTTAAGAAGATGAATCCTGATGTTATGGACCAATTACAGGTACTCTCATCCACTTGCCTTCTGTGGGAGAGTTGTTCTATTGGAGCGTGAGTTGTCTATGAGGTCATGAGTTATTGTTATTGTTGGCACATGAGCCGTCCGTGCGGATATTAGATATTGTCACTCTCTTGGCGCGTGAGTCATCTGTGCGGTTATGAATTGTAATATGGGCAAAAGATTTTAAGTGATTATGGTTCATGAGTTGGGACCCCTAAATTGTGATTATGAGGTTTGGTAACTCGTAGACATTCTCGAATAAATCTGGTGTAAAAGCGATTGTTCTGATTGAGTTGTTACTTGTTTTTCCTTTATTTGGTTTCACCAGACTTAAACTTCGTTCAGCTTACTCTACAGCATTATTTTATGTTTGCTTCTTATTGTAAATTGTTGTTTCTAATGTTTTATTGCAAGAATTGTTTTGTCTTCCTTACCATGCTTAGCTTTATATTAACATTGTTCTCTATTAGTTCACCTTCATACTTGTTTAAGTTGTTTACTCCAGTATGTGTCTTGATTGTCCCCCATCACTACTTTACTGAGGTTAGTCTTGATGCTTACTGGGTACCGTTGTTGTGTACTCATGCTACACTTTCTATACATTTTTGTGTAGATCCAGGTATTTTAGAATTTGTTGATCAATAGCTAGCTATTTAGGTTTTACTGTGGAGACTCACGGTAAACCTGTTGTCGCGTTCACAGGCCTCATAGTCACCTTCTGAAATTTCACCTTGTACTGTTTATTTCTATTTCAGAACAGTTGTACTTAAAGATTTTCTAGCAAACTCAGTAGAGCTTATGACTTGTACTACCGGTTTTGGGATTGTTGGTTTTGTATAGAAAAGTTTTGTTTCACATTTATAGTTGTTGGTTAAATTTTTCCATTATTTTTGTAAGGACGGAATACCTAAAAACCACCCTAAACTTGACACGGACTTGTCAAGACCAAAATTCCTAACCTGTCGTGATGACGCCTATTTCAATACTAGGCAAGCCGACAACCTCAATAAACCACAATTTCTTTTAAGTTTGAAAACATAATATTTAAATTCAATGGAAGAAATCTCACAATACAGATATAAACACTCCCAAAACCCAGTGTCACTGAGTACATAAGCATCAAATATGAATACAGAGTCTGACTGATAAAAATATTATCTGAAAGTATAGAACAATACAATAACAAAAGTAAAAAGAGACAAGGTCCGTGGACGCCAAGAAGCTACCTTGATAATTTCCAACTGGTAACACAATGAGGTCTAACAGTCGCTGTGTCCGGAAGCACTTGGATCTGCACACGAGGTGCAGAGTGTAGTATGAGTACAACCAACTCAATAAGTAACAAGACTAACCTCTGGGCTGAAAGTAGTGACGAGCTTTGCAGGTACATTCCAGTACATAAATAAAGGTACAGAAGTGTAGGCATGCTTTCAAGTTCAACAGTTAAACTCAGTACAAGCAAAATAGATCAGTACTGCATGATATGAGGAATGTGACATCTCAGTGGAAAGACCTCATGTACTACTGGTCACTAATCATTCGGTCACTCGATACTGTTTATGGCCAATCCAGCCCTAGGGTAATTTATCCCCACATGTAAATGATACAGACAAGATCCATATCCAGGAAAAATTCATCACAATATAAATAAGCAAGGCAAGTCCATGCCTTGGGAAGTCCATCCCGAATATGTATATAATCATCTACGCTCACTGGATGTGTGTATAGACTCCGGAGGGGCTCCTTCAGCCCAAGCGTGATATAAAGCCAATATGGTCTAACGCAGGCGGGCAGTCTCGATCCCCATAATAATAATAAAGCCTATAAGGCCTGCTGCAGGCAGGCAGCCCCGATCCATATAGTAATAAAGCCTATAAGGCGATGCTGCAGGCGGGCAACCTCGATCCATATAATGATAAAGCCTATAAGGCCTGCTGCAGGCGGGTAGTCCCGATCCATGTAATATATATATATATATATATATATATATATATATATATATATATATATATATATATATATATATATATATATATATATATATATAAAGCCAATATGGCATACTACGGCGCACAACTCGATCCCATAAATATCCTCACAATGGATGAATATGACTGAGTGTGAAATGCACATTTTTTTAAAATAGTTAATTCAACAGCAACACGACCCCATGGGTCCCAAAAAATCAGCACGTAGCCTAAACATGATCTTTAATAAAAGTCTCAGCTCAATTTCCTAACACGTGGAGAATATTCGGATAATAACATGATTCTTTAATTTTACAACTCCACAGAATTTATTAAGTCACAATTTCTATGGTGCACGCCGATATGCTCGTCACCTAGCATGTGTGTCACCTTCAAACAATTGATATAGCACCAAATTCGGGGATTTATACCCTTAGAACCAAGTTTAGAAGTGTTACTTGCCTTAAACCATGTAATTCTTTACTCCGCTATGTCTTTGCCTCGCGAATTGATCTCTGAACGCCTTGAATCTTCATAATTAATTCGATTTAGTCAATACAAATTATAGGAATTAATTCCATAGAAAAATACTAATTTTCCAACAAAATCCGAAATTGCACTAAAAAATTGTCCGTGGGGCCCACGTGTTGGAATCCGAAGAAACTCACAAAATCTGATATCCCATTCAATTACGATTTCAATCATACTAATTTCACTCAAATCCGACTCTGAATCGGTATTCAAATCCCAAAAATTCGTTTTATAAAATCTCTCTAATTTCCCCCAAATTTTCATCTCAAAATAAGATTAAATGATGAAAACAATGATATATTCATGTATATTAACCAAATCCGAGTTAGAATCACTTACCCCGATGAATTTCTTGAAACTCCAACGAAATATCGCCACAAACCGAGCTCCCAAAGTCCAGATATGAAATAATAATCTAACCTTCGTTTATAAAGAAAACAAATCTGACCTCCCATTTTGCTGACCACACATGTTCTTGTACGGTCGCACATCCGAGGTTCTGCGGCCGCAATCCAAATTGTGCGGCCGCATTTCTGCATCTCTACACTACCAGGCTTCGGTAATTTGATCATAACTTTCGGTACAACTATCAAAATGATGAATGATTTATCTTTCTCAAAACTAGATTCAAAGGGTTACAACTTTCGTTTTTGAATCATCTCCAAATTCCTTGTAGATCAAACGATATAAACTTTCGAAGTTGGACCATCGAATCTGCAGAAATCTCAATTTTGCGGCCGCGAGAGAAATTCTGTTGTCCACACTTTTCCTCTGCGGTCCGCACTTTTACATTGCCTCAGCACTCCAAAATATTCCCCCCGCACTTTAAAAGTTCCAAAACAACATCAAAGTGCCGAAATATCCGGACTCGCTCAAAACTCACTCCCGAAATACACCCGAGACACTCGGGACCCCATCTGAATGTACAAACAAGTCCTATAACACAATAAAAACTTAGTCGGGCCCTCAAATCACATCAAACAACATCAAAAATATGAATCGCATTCCAATTTAAGCCTATTAAAACTAAGAAAATTCCAACTTCTACGATCGATGCCGAAACCTATCAAATCAAGTTAGATTGACCTCACATTTTGCACACAAGTCATAAATGACATAACAAACCTATTCCAATTTCCAGAATTGGACTCCGACTCCGATATCAAAAAGTCAACTCCTCGGTCAAACTTCCAAGCTTAAATTTCTATTTTAGCTATTTCAAGCCAAATTCAACTACGGATTTCCAAATAATTTTTCGGATACGCTCCTAAGTCCAAAATCACAATACGAAGCTATTGGAATCATCAAATCTCCGATCCGATGTCGAATACTAAAAGTCAAACTTGGTCAACTCTTTCAACTCAAAGCTTCAAACATGAAAATTCATTCTTCCGAACTAATTCTGAAACACCTGAAAACCAAAACCTACAATTCACACAAGTCATAATACATCATATGAAGCTATTCAAGACTTCAAATAGTTGAAAGGAGCATAAATGCTCAAAACGACTGGTCGGGTCGTTACAATTATTAGTTACACTCCTTAACTATTCATGGTCTTAATTACCCCTCCCCCCACCCCCACCCCCACCCCCACCCCCCCGAACTTGGCCTTTTGAGAGAAATTACCTCTCTGGACACTGATGTGGCGAAGAGTGTGGGTGCACTCACTTTTAAGCGCATGGGAGTGAAGAAAAATTTAAAAATCAGCTTCCAAGTAAGTTATTTTTTAACTTTTAATTGTCATATAGTCATATATAATGATTTATTTGTTACAACTATGTATTTCTTCTTGCTTCATCTTAACATATAATGTGGACTTTAGTCTAACTTTTACTCTTTTTAATTTCTTCTATAGATATAATGTCTATTTGTTCCAACTGCATATTTCTTCTTTTTTTTGGGCCGAATTTGTAAAAGTTTGGTTGGAACTCCATCATTTTAGCTAAATAGAGAACTTTTAGGAAAAATAATGGAGTACTAGTTGTGTATTTTTTATTTTTTTTCTATAGATATAATGTCTATTTATTTTAATTGTATGTTTTTATTTTCGAGTCAAATCAGTAAAAAAAAAACATGGCTACAACTCTATTATGTTTTACCAAATAAAAATGTATATCCAAAATAATGAACTTGGAATTGTACACTCTTTTTATTTCTTCTTTAGATGCAATGACTATTTATTTCAACTGTATATTTTTACTTTTTCCGGTAATATCTGTTAAAAAATATATTTTAGAGCTCCATAATTTAGAGCTATAGAAAGAATTATAGCCAAAATAATAAAAATCAAACTATGTATTTTTTATATCTTTTTAGATTCCTTGATTATTTATTTCAACTGTATAAATCTTTCTTTTTAGGTCAAATTCAAGAAACAATAACTAAAACTTTATTATTTTTAGCCAAATAAAAATAATTAGCCTAAATATTGTAGTTGTAGCCTTGTTTTATTATAAATATTATTCGAAAAAGATTATCTAAAAAAGTAACACACTTTAAAAGGTATAAAATATATTTTATTTTTCAAAAAATGCCAGATGGACAGGAAAATCTACGTGGCATGCGTGTGCATGCCACTTTTCTAGGATGAGATCGTCCAAGGGGTAACAACTATCGAATAACCAAGTATAGGGGGGTAATTAAGACGACGGATAGTTCAAGGATGTAGCCAATAATACATGGCAAGGTTAGGGAGGGTTTAAGGTATTTTGCCTTTATGTAAGTGTTAGGCTTACCTAATCCTAAAGATTAGGTGCTATCACGATATCCTACGGAGGAAAATCGGGCCGTGACAACAACTAACTATATCAGTATCTTATTTTTGATTTGAGAACAATGAAATCTTTTTCAGAATATATACTTGTAGACGTGCTGTTGAAATCAAGTCCACATTATTATCCGTATCGAAAAGGTGGTACTAATATACCAGTCACAGAAATTTGGAAGCTTCTTGTAGTTTGGTTGACACATGACTAACTTGGTTCAAATACCTTTTTTGGAATAAAGCAGATCACTTGATCAAGAAAGAGAATATAATGTAGTACTCATATGCCAGACTTATCATCAAGTGATCTATATATTATCTACCAGAAAAAGCTCCCTTACTACCTCGAAAGGTCGCATATCATCATAGTATTTTATTTGCCCTTGTTAAGGTATTCTTCCCTTCAATTCGTCTCATTTTATTTGAAAGTGTTTGACACAGCGCGCGAAATTCAAGAAAGAAGATATAATTTTAGAGTTCGTGATCTTAAACATGTCATGGTATCTATCTGGCAATAAATCATGTCATAAAGTTGTCCTTTTTTAGACGAATTAAAAAGGAAAGTTTGTCACATAAAATGAGATAGAAGAAGTAGAATGTAATAATTAATTCATGGAAGCTTTGACTCCGGCATATTTGACGAGGATAATTAGCGCATTGGATGGGATCGATGCAAGGAAGCCAGGCAAGTCTTGGAGCAACGTTAAATTTTTTTCCTTGTGATCTATAAGTCACGAGTTCGAACCGTAGAATTAGCCATTAATGTTTGTATTATATTATGGTAGGCTATCTACGTCACACTCTTGAGTGCAGCCCTTTCCAAAATCTTATATGAACACGGGATATTTTTTTGCACAGGGCAGTTCGGACGGGATGGGTGCAATCACATTCATTCAGTTGTAATTCATTTAAAATCATTTAGAAGCTAATGTAATTTGAGTTTGCTGCATTACAAAATTTACCAATTAAGTGTTCCTATGATTGATTAGGAATGCCAATTACTAAAGACTGCCTAGGTATTCCAGCTACTACTTTCGAATTTAGTTGTGTCGGCGTGCTTTTTTCCACCATATGTTTCAGTTTTTGACAATCTTAATACCCTTGCGATCTCTTTTCGACGTCAACTTTAACGGTCCGGCCTAACCGTCAAAATTCATCTCATAATTGAATCATGAACTCGGCTTTTTATAGTCCCTAATTTTCCCCTTCCATTCACATGTGGAATTTTCCTAAGACCACAACGAACTCCATTTGAGAGCATTATAGGTTATTAACTTAACGGCGCAAGCTTTTAATTTGAAAATTTCTATGATCCACTTTAATTGATTTTTTTTGTTGTTTTCAGGTATATTAGGAAATTCACCTTTTAACATTAATTAACAATGAAATTGACTATATTAATCTTAAGTTGTTCGTTGAAAGTATAACAAATACTCCAAGAACAATTTTAAAAAAAGAAATTAATTTCTTCTTGATATCTGAAAAAATTAAATATTATGTATCACAAAAAACAAGCCAAAAAATAAAATAAATTGAAAGGGAGGGGTAGTAATTAAAACAAAAAGTAGTTGAATCCATCTTGGCATGTACACATGTTTGGATATTACTCCAAACAAAGATTCCTCTATCCTTAGAAATTTGACAGCTTTTATAATTAATTAATCTTCTTTATGACATCATCACCTACAGAAGTTTAAAGTCATGAAATCTAGTTAGTCCAACCGAGAAAAATAAATGAACATTAACAAGATATTTCTTTATTATCATATATGTATACGGTCAAAACCGTTTTCGACCTTTGTACGATTGTTGAAGATGGAACGATTAACGTCTTCATAATATCGAGGTGGGATTTGAAAAAGGCACGAACGAGCTTTGAGTTTCGGGGTAAGATTAAATACCGAGCTCGATGTCATTATCGAGCTCGAGTCCAAATCGAACTATGATGAGAAGCGACGGAATCGAGCTTACGAGCCAGAGGCCAACCAATACCAAGCCCAAGTCAATACCGAACCCCGAGTTAATATCAAGCTCGAGTTCACATCGAGCTATACCAAGTTCGATCAAGATCGAGCCAAGAGACAAGAGCCGTTACAGCAGCACTAAGAAAGGGAATCTCGGCAAAAATTAGGAAAAAACTAATTTATCATAGGTTCCCCACTATATTTTTTTTTATTATATCTAAAAGTAGGATCCCTTCACTATAAGAGGGATGTCTATTATTTTTGTAGACCAGGTCATTTTAGTATACGGTAACTCAAATACTATTAATACATTCCCATATCGAGAGATTATCCTTTTGAGCCTTATGCATTGATTCATCTTACTTATTCATAAATCCTTCCCTTTTTAACATCGTTTGTATTTCATTGTTTACGGTCAATATTCAACATTTCTACTTACTCTTACGATTTATGTCAAGTTATACCACATACCCTTAGAACTACGTACATATTCAACTCTATCCGTTTTTTCGGGTAAATAGTTTGACGCCCACCGTGGAGCTAAGGATAACAGTGGTTATTTGATACGAATCTGCAAAACACACCATTTTACGCTTGTTTTCGGAAGTGTCTTTGATTTCATATTAGCAACGGTGAGCTCTCAATTAAATGGCCTTACCTATCGACAACGAAGTTGGACTTCAAGGTGAGAATAACAACTTGACATCTAGGGCCGAAAGGCCGCTTGTCGATGTCGTTAGAGCTTGACTCGAAGTGCCATTAGACGTTAATTCGCATGTGGCCATTGAGGCAAGCCTGCATTCTGGACCTGAAAATATCATTTATGGTGGTACTCGATCTGCAGCTCGAGATACCCATAACGTTAAGGAAAACAGAATCAGCTTGCGTATGATTATCGAAATATTGCAAGCTCAACAAGCAACAATAAGTCAGTTGCAGAGTCAAACCCAGATACTGAGCAGGCCGAAGGCAAGTCTACCCCGAGAAGGCACCCACATAACGGAACCAACTATAGTAAGGTCAAATGAGCAAGAGTCGGGGACTAATCCCAAAATTGCTAAGATGTTTGAAGAACTGACCAAATGAATATAATTAGGAGAAATGAGGATTGAGGCGAACTGCAAAAAGGTGGAAACATATAACTCCAGGGTTGATCAGATCCTAGGGGCACCACCGATATTGAAGGGCTTAGATTCCAAAAAATTCGTACAAAAACCTTTCCCCCCAACGGTGGCTCCTAAACCGATCCCAAAGAAGTTCCGCATGCCCGAGATTCGTAATTATAACGGAACTACCGACCCCAACAAACATGTCACCTCTTACACATGTGCCATTAAAGGGAACAATCTAGAGGATGATGAAATCGAATCCGTATTATTGAAGAAATTCGGTGAAACCCTGTCAAAGGGAGCAATGATATGGTATCATAATTTACCATCTAATTCTATCGATTCTTTTGCTATGCTTGTAGATTATTTCGTAAAAGCATATGTTGGGGCCATAAAGGTCGAGACCAGGAAGTTAGACTTGTTCAAGGTAAGACAAATGGATAACGAGATGCTAAGGGAGTTCGTATCTCGTTTCCAAATGGAACAAATGGATCTACCACCAGTCACAGACGATTGGGATATACATGCTTTCACTCAAGGTTTGAACGTACGAAGTTTGATGGCTTCACGGCGGTTGAAGCATAACCTATTCGAGTACCCAACTATTACTTGGGCCGACGTGCATAATCGGTATCAATCGAAAATTAAAGTCGAAGACGATCAGTTGGGTTTTGGACCCACTATTAGAAGGGACATCAATCGAGAACAAGAGCCGATCAGGGACCGATACCGACCATATAGTGGAGACCACAGGGTTAATGACTAGAGACGTAACCCATGGACAAGGTAATAAAAGGAGTGATCGAGGTCAAGGGTCTCGGGGGCTGATGAGCAGAAATGGGTTCGGCAGGCCTACCGGACCTAAGGAAGCACCACGGTTATCGGAGTATAACTTTAGCATCGATGCATCTGCCATCGTATCGGCTATCGGACGCATCAAAGAAACTAAATGGCCTCGACCCATGCAGACCGATCCTTCCCAGAGGAACCCTAATCAAATGTGCGAATATCATGGTACCTATGGTCACAGAATGGAAGATTGCAGGCAAATAAGAGAGGAGGTAGCCCGGTTATTCAATAAAGGGCACCTTCGAGAATATTTAAGCGACGGGGCCAAAAACCATTTCATAAATAGGGATTTCGGTAGGTAAAATGAACACGAAGAACCACAACACATCATCCACATGATCATCGGTGGCGTCGATACCCCTCAAGGGTCGATACTTAAACGCACTAAGACATCAGTTATGAAAGAGAAGCAACCTCGAACTCCGGATTATGCACCCATAGGAACCATGTCCTTTAATGATGAAGATGTAGAAGGAGTCATGCGACCTCACAACGATGCACTAGTAATATCCATACTTATGAATAAAACTAAAGTTAAGCGTGTGTTAATTGATCTAGGTAGCTCGGCCAATATTATTATATCGAATGTCGTAGAATAGCTTGGTCTACAAGACCAAGTCGTACCCGCAATCCTGGTTCTAAACGGATTCAATATGGCATGTGAAACTACTAAAGGCGAGATAATTCTGCCGATAAACGTAGCCGGGACCATCCATGAAACAAAGTTCCACGTAATCGAAGGCGATATGAGGTACAATGCCCTTTTTGGAAGGCCGTGGATCCACAATATGAGAGTTGTGACTTCGAACCTCCACTACGTTCTTAAATTCCCAACATAGGAGGGAGTCAAAACAGTGTATGAAGAACAACCATCCGCAAGAGAAATGTTTGTCGTTGAAGAAGCAATTCCGATAGCCTCACTTTCATCAACAAAGGGGTCGGACTCGAAGGGGAACGTGATGCCAAATAGCAATCACAGACATCAGCTTTGACCCAACTAGAAAATCAGAAGATTGACGAAGATGATGAGCACGGGATCCCACGATTCTTCGTGTTCCCCGATGATTCCGACACTACCCAATCAACGGTTGAAGAACTAGAGCAAGTCATACTAATCGAATATCAGTCGAAACGAAAGGTATACATGGGAACAGGATTAATCCCCGAACTCAGGAAAAAGCTTATTCAATTTCTTATTGATAACATAGATTGTTTTGCTTGATCCCATTTAGACATAACAGGGATCCCACCGGATATAACGACGTATCGGCTAAGCATGGACCCAAGGTTCAAACCGGTGAAGCAAAAGAAAAGACCCCAGTCCGAGGTAAAGCATGCATTCATAAAGGACGAGGTAACTAAACTTCTCAAAATAGGGTCCATTCGGGAGGTGAAATATCCCGAATGGTTAGCCAATGTAGTTGTAGTCCCTAAAAAATGTAACAAACTTAGAATTTGTGTAGATTATAAGGATTTAAACAAGGCGTGTCCCAAAGATTCTTTTCCACTGCCTAACATCGATCGCATGATCAATGCCACGACCGGCCACCAGATCCTTACTTTTCTCGATGCCTATTCCAGGTATAATCAAATCCAAATAAATCCAGAGGACCGAGAAAAAACTTCATTTATCACCAAGTATGGAACATATTGTTATAATGTAATGCCTTTCAGGCTAAAACATGCCGGAGCTACTTACCAATGCCTAGTAAATAAAATATTCAAGGAACAAATAGGTAAATCAATGAAAGTTTATATTGATGACATGCTAGTTAAGTCCCTGCGCGCTGAGGACCATTTGGCTCATTTACAAGAAACGTTCAAGATTTTAAGGAAATACAACATGAAGCTCAACCCCGACAAATGTGCTTTCGGGGTCTGTTCAGTCAAGTTCCTTGGTTTTAGGGTATCAAATCGGGGGATCGAGATCAACCCTGATAAAATCAAGGCCATCAAAGACATCACCGTCGTGGACAGTGTAAAAGTCGAGCAGAAGCTGACCAGACGGATAGCTGCCTTAGGCCGATTCATTTCAAGGTCGTTGGATGGAAGCCATAGATTTTTCTCTCTACTCAAAAAAAAGAATGATTTCATCTGGAACCCAGAATGCCAATGGGCGTTAGAGGAATTGAAGCGATACCTATCGAGCCCACCACTGCTTCACACTCCAAAGGCAGACAAGAAACTTTACTTGTACTTGGTAGTATCGGAATTCACGGTAAGTGGTGTCCTAGTTCGAGAAGAGAAAGGTACGCAATTTCCCGTTTATTATATAACTCAAACCTTAGGAGAAGCAGAAACTAGATATCCACACTTAGAGAAATTGGCACTTGCTATAATAAGCACCTCTAAAAAGTTAAGACCATACTTTCAATACTACCCCATATGCGTCTTAACCACTTACCCACTTCGTAATATTTTGCACAAGCCCGAACTATCGGGCCGATTGGCCAAATTGGCCATCGAACGCAGTGGGTACGATATCGAATATCAACCCCGGATGGCCATCAAGTATCAAATTTTAGCGGACTTCGTGGTCAATTTCACACCAACCCTCGTACCCGAAATTGAAAATGAACTCTTGTTAAAATCGGGTAAACCATCAGGTGTATGAATCCTCTACACAGATGGTGCTTCGAATGTGAAGGGATCCGGGCGAGGCATCGTTTCAAAATGGCCCACGGGTAGCACTATTAGGCAATCTATCAAAACTTCTAGGTTAAATAACAATGAGGCCCAGTACGAGGCCATGAATGCAAGTCTCGAGCTAGCTAAAAGCTTAGGGGAAGAAGTCATTGAAGCCAAGTGTGACTCTCTACTGGTGGTGAACCAAGTAAACAAAACCTTGGAAGTTCTAGCGGATAGAATGCAAAGGTATTTGGACAAACTGCAGGTAACTTTGCATCGTTTCAAGGAATGGACTTTAAAGCATGTACCTCGAGAACAAAATAGTGAGGCCGATTCACTTCCAAATTTGGGGTCAACGGTCGAGGAAGATAAGATCAGCTTGGGGACTGTCGTCCAACTCTCGAGATTCGTAATCGAGGAAGGTAACGCTGAGATAAACTCCATAAGTCTAACCTGAGATTAGAGAAACAAATATATAGAATACTTCAGGGTCGGGAAACTTCCATCGGACCTAAAGGAGTCAAGAGCTCTACACACAAAAGTTGCTCGGTTCACCTTATCCAATGATGGAACGCTGTTTAGAAGGATGTTCGATGGTCCACTAGCAATATGTTTGGGACCGGGAGATACCGACTACATCCTGCGTGAGATTCACGAAGGCACTTGTGGAAATCATTCTGGTGCCGATTCATTAGTCCAAAAAATAATCAGAGCAGGATATTATTGGATCGATATGGACGTCAAAGACATGCACCCATAATTCATCAACCCGAGGAACTTCTCCACTAGGTCATATCTCCTTGGCCTTTCATGAAAAGGGCAATGGACATCGTCGCCCCCTCCCATCGGCCCCAGGTAAGGTTCAGTTTGTTTTGTTTATGACTGATTATTTCTCTAAATGGGTTGAAGCACAGGATTTCGAGAAAGTTAGAGAAAATGAGGTGATAAACTTCATTTGGGACCACATCATATATCGGTTCAGGATGCCATCCGAAATTGTATGCGATAATGGAAAGAAATTCATCAGAAGCAAAGTGACCAAATTTCTCGAAGACCACAAAATCAAAAGGATACTTTCGAGACCTTATCATCCCAGCAGAAACAGACAGGCTGAATCGACAAACAAAACCATAATCCAAAATCTTAAGAAAAGCTTAACCAACGCTAAAGGTAAATGGAGAGAGATACTACCCGAGGTCCTGTGGGCATACCGAACAACATCAAAATGCAGTGCCGAAGCAACACCATTCTCATTGCTTTATGGCGCCGAAGTTCTTATCCTGGTTGAGGTCGAAGAACCTAGAGTTAGATTTTGCTATGCGACAAATTAGTCGAATAACGAAACAATGAACATGAGCCTTGAATTGTTGGACGAATAACGAGAAGCAGCTCTCGTCCGATTAGCCGCCCAAAAAGAGCGGATCGAAAGATACTATAATCGAAGAACCAATCTTTGCCATTTTAAGATCGGGGACTTAGTGCTGAGGAAAGTTACCCTCGACACCCGAAATCCGAACGAAGGAAAACTGGGTCTAAACTGGGAAGGACCGTATCAGGTCCTCGAAATCGTCGGTAAAGGATCTTATAAGCTCGGTATAATAAACGGCAAACAACTACCAAGAAATTAGAACCTGTCGCACCTAAAACGATACTACTATTAAGGTACAATATCTTATGTTCATTTATATTTTGAATTTAACCCTTGCAGGTGTTCGATCAGAAACAACAATGGATTATTCGACTTGAAGCCTTCAGGCCTGAAAGCACGCGTTGCACTTTTTTTCCCTTTGACCGATTTTTGTCCCAAATGGGTTTTTCGGCAAGGTTTTTAATGAGGCAACCATTGATCGTGCTAACTTAGTACAATTCAATAGTATTTGAGGCATCTTTACAATAAACCTCGAATACTGGGTGGCATTGCCCTCGAATATATCAAGTTCGAAGTAAGAAAGCTACTTCATGACAACATGGTTTCGATAGGAAAAATTGTAAGAGCCAAATGGTCAAAATGAACCATGCTCATGTAGTTTGCTCGATCCCCGGTACAGAACATAAACACATGTATAATGACATAAAGAGAATATTTTACCGATATCTCATATCTCAGAATCCATCCTCTATTTAGTGATCTATTATGCAAACAGGCTTAAGGGCCGACCATTACCCCATAAATCGGGGACTGCCAACTGAAATATCAACGAGATCAAGTCCCACTAAGCCTACGGGCTACTTCACTTCGAGTTCGAGCAAGCACTCACTCGATTACTAAGCCTACGGGCTACTCTTACTTCAAGTTTGAGCAATCACTCACTCGACTACTAAGCCTACGGGCTACTTTTATTTTGAGTTCGAGTAATCACTCACTCGACCACTAAGCCTATGGGCTACTTCACTTTGAGTTCCAGCAAACACTCACTCGATTACTAAGCCCACGGGCTACTCTTATTTCGAGTTGAAACAATCACTCACTCAACTACTAAAGCCTACGGGCTACTCTTATTTCGAGCAATCACTCACTCGACCATTAGGCCTAAGGGCTACATCATTTCGAGTTCGAGCAATCACTCACTTGACTATTAAGCCTAAGGGCTAATCTTATTTCAATTTCGAGTAGTCACTCACTCAACTATTAAAGGCCTACGGGCTATGATTACTCCGAGTTCGAGCAATCACTCACTCGGTTATAAAGACTACAAGATCCTGCTTCGATAAAATTGCCTAAAGCCTCGAACTTATGAAAACTTTCATAAGGCATGAATGAAACAAAGTTTTCATAAGTATTGAGTGAAACAAAGTTTTCGCAAGGCAGAATATGAAACAAAGACAAAATCGGGAAAGGAAAAGATCTTCATATATATGAGTATTTACAAGGTCCGATCAGGACCATACACAAAAAAGATAAAAAAAAACACCTAAGGTTCCTGATTATCTCCGGGAGCAGCCTCTTCACCATCGAGCTCCTCCTCTCTCTCAGACCCACTCTTACTCTCATCATCATCATCGGAAGCCAGGGCTCCAACTTCAGCTTCAAGTTCTTTAGCCTTTTTTTATCTCTTCGATGAGATCGAAACCTCGAGCATGGATTTCCTTGAGGGTCTCCCTCCGAGATTGGAATTTGGCAATTTCAGCAACCCAGTATGCTCGAGTTTGAGCGGTCTCGGTTGCCTTTCTCGCCTGTACCTGAACAGCTTCGGCATCGGCCTGATAGACAGCCACGAATGCATCCACCTCGGCCTTTGCTTTTTCTACTTTAGCTTTGGCCTTAGCAAGTTCTGAAGCCAACCGGGCGTCGAGCTCCTCTATTTTCCTTGCTTGAACCGATCTCCTCTCTTTTATTCCTTGAAGTTGACTTTCGGCCAATAATAATTGGGCTCGAACAGTTTCTTCTTCTGTAGCAAGGTGGTCCATGCCATCTTTCCATCCCATGGTCTCCGCTCGTATTATATCAATCTCCTCATGAAGTGACCGATCGTCTCGAGCTTCTACTGCAGCTGTTAGATCGAAATATTAGCCTCCGATCCTGAATCAAGCCCATGTGTTTTAAAGATTACCATTACCTGCTCAGTCAGATCGGTCTGTTCTTGGTGAGCCTTGGCCAACTCGGCTCAGCTCCCTAATTTCCTCTTCTCTTTGCCCGCAGAGGAGTTTTAGGGCGTGTCTCTCTTTAGTGACCCTTCGAAGCTCGGCTTCGTACCGACTCAGCTCAGCTCGAGAACGAGAACACGCTTCTCGATGAACGACTAAGGCCTATGAATGAAGAAGAAAAAGGAGTTAGAAAAGAAACAAACGTAAAGGTGGTACCAACGAAGGGAGTTAGAACATACCCGATTCAGAGCTTGTTGTACTTCATATAAAAGGCCCGATACATCACTGGGGCCGACAACATCCTCGATACCAGTAAATAAATCACAGAAGGGATCCTCTCCTTCGTGGGACCGGCCTACCTCGAGGGTCCGCAAAGCTTGGGCTTCCCGAATCGTCCCTTCGGAAAAAGTGGGAAGAGTAGGCGAGTCGCTTGGGTTTGGAGATGTTCAGGACCGGTCCCTTCATATATATCCACCGTTTGTTGACTTCGATAGGAGGCATCCTCATTCTCCAGCAATTCGGGGACTTTGCCCGAACCTTACTCCGATATCCCCTCAGTTCGAGGCAGAGGCTCATAAACTACCATCGATCCAGCTGCCTTTGTGGCATCGATGGTTTTTTTCACTCAGGCCACCAGTACGGACCCGTCATTTTCTTCTTCTTCCTCGTCTTCATCCCTTAGACACCGAACTGAATCTTCGATCAAATGGATGGTATTCTTCCTCAGCTTACGAGCCGCCCTTGTCTTAGGTTGTGGATCCTCGGAAGTATAGATCCTTTTTCTCTTATGGTCCTTCACTGATATCGGGACCAGGGCCGGCGTCTCTTTCTTACCAGATGGGGGACTCAAAACCGCATCCTTGCCTAGGCCTACACACAAGAAAATTGGTTAAGTATATGGAGAACATTTCGTTCGAACTATCAAATACATGAGGAAAAAGCTTACCATGATTTTTGGCCTCCCATCGACCCTTTGACAAAACACGCCACGAGCGCTCGACGTATGTAGAGTTCGAAGCCACATCCCGTACCCAGCTCTTAAGGTCAGGCACTACATCGGACATCCAAGGAACCGCTGCATTGCAAAAGGGGATATCGGTGAGAAAGAAACGAAGGGGCAAAATAATAGTAGATAACAACAAAATTTTACTTACACTTCATGTTCCATTCCTCGGGAAATGGCATCTTCTCGGCCGAAATTAGGTCTGAAGTCTTCACTATAATGAACCTACCCATCTAGCCTTGATCCTTGTCCTCGTCTATGCTCGAGAACAATACCTTGGTAGCCCAACGCTGGAGTTTAATTAACCCACCTCGATAGAGGTGGGGGCTATACAGTCTAATGAGATGATCAAAGGTGAAAGGCATCCCCTCGATCTTGTTCACAAAGAAGCGGATCAGAATAATGATCCGCCAAAATAAAGGATGGATTTGACCTAGGGTTATTCGGTATTGGCAGAAAAAATTGATAACGACAGGGTCGAGGGAGCCCAACGTGAAAGGGTAAGTATACACACTTAAAAACCCTTTCACATAAGTAGTGATATCTTCTTCGGGAGCCGGGATTATCACTTCTATTTTCTCCCAGTTACAATCTTTCCTCAGCTGCTCGAGGTGTTCCTTAGTTATCGAGTACATATACCTCGATACTGGTTCACATCGACCAGGAACCGACGAGGTATCGACCCTAAAATCGGAGGTAATAATGCATGCCCCGGGAATACACTCCTCAGGCCGTGGCTCCACCGGTGTTTTGTCAACGGCAGGTTGTGAAGAAGAAGCTTTTTCTTTTTGAGGAACGATTTTAGATGTTTTCGCCATTTTTTGATTTTAGAGATCGAAACTAGAAGGAGATGAAAAAGATGCGGTGTTTTAAAGAGAGATTTTGCAGTGAAAATTACAGAAGAAAGATTTTTGCAGTAATAATCACATACTTTCACATGAACTCAGAAGATACGAGAAAGAACTTAGAAATATTTGGAGGTTGATGGCGCAAAAGTGATAAATGGTAAAACAAAAAGGGGCTATTTATAGATTGAGAAATGACGGTTCAATATTAGTAGTGGCCGACCACCGTATAACATGCATTTAATACCTTGGTAAACTGAACCGACGGGACAGCTATCACGTACGTCATGGTCAGGATCGATGCAAACGTCGGTGTATATCTAATCGAGTCGTTAGGAAATCATATTGTTTCTTGCCACATCCTTCCCGAGAAATGAGGGGACTATCTGTATACGGTCAAAACCGTTTTCGACCTTCGTACGATTGGTGAAGATGGACCGATTAGCGTCTTCATAATATCGAGGTGATATTTGAAGAAGGCACGAACGAGCTTCGAGTTTCGGGGTTGGATTAAATACCGAACTCGATGTCATTATCGAGCTCGAGTCCAAATCGAACTATGATGAGAAGCAACGGAATTGGGCTTAAGAGCTAGAGGACAACCAATACCGAGCCCAAGTCAATACCGAACCCCGAGTTAATATCGAGCTAGAGCCCACACTATGTGGTTTTTTATTATATCTAAAAGTAGGATCCCTCCACTATAAGAGGGATAGCTATTATTTTTATAGACCATGTCATTTCAGTACACGGTAACTCAAATACTGTTGATATATTCCCATATTGAGAGATTATCCTTTTGAGCCTTATACATTGATTTATCTTACTTATTCATAAATCGTTCCCTTTTTAACTTCGTTTGTATTTCATTGTTTACGGTCAATATTCAATATTTCTACTTCCTTTTACGATTTGTGTCAAGTTATACCACATACCCTTAGAACTACGTACAAATTCAACTCTATCCGTTTTTTGGGTAAACAATATATTTAATGACTTGATTAAAATTTGCAAGAACCTTAGCATATGGATGTGAGCTAGTAATGTAGAAAGTGATACTTATACCAAAAGACACCTTTATTATTAGATCAACAACAAAATTGGAGAAAAGGAAAAACAAAACAAAAACGTTTGTATATTATTAGAAAGAAAAAAAATCTCAATAGCTAGGTATATCACTCCCCAAAAATGACATCAAGGCCTCCACTTTTCAGCTAGCAAAAGAATTAGTATTTCTATACCCAAATTGCATTAGCCCTAATGAGCAATTCCTTGAGTTTGCCTCTAATGTTAAGACTCATGATCTCATTAGAACCACCAACCAATTAATTTCCAATGAACACAGTAGGAAAACTTGTTTGACATCCTAATTCAATCAATGCCCTCTCCAATTCCCTCCCATTCTGAAGTCTATCAAGCTCATAAATTGTAGGATTTGCTCCAAAATTTCGGATTAATGTTTCAATAGTGTGAGACATGCAACAAGTACTTCTGCTAAATATCACCACAGGACTTTGTGCTCCCAACTTCATCACCATATCCATAATGTTTAAATCTTTGGTGAAAGATTTGTATGGGAAGAAATATATGTGTAGGCAACTAACTAGAAAAGAAAGGCTTTGTGTGTTGAGTTTCTTGATTTGCTATGGTAACTTGAATTGGAGTGAGCTATATATAAGGCTTAAAGTGGTTAGAGAGAAAAGGATGACAATTTTCCCAAAAGGGCAAGTGGGTGAATAATATGCAAAGTATTAATATTTTTCGATTATTTGTATGATAAATGCAGCTGCATCACATTCTACCATCTTGATAATGAAAAGAGAACATAACTACCTTTTAAATATTCCCAAACGATCTTGAGCACTTTATATATGTGATGTAATTTGGATGAAATGAATAAGGTTCCTGTATTCCAACAAGTTACAATATAATGCCCTTTCGAAAGCATGCAAAAGGAAAAAGAAAGTTATCAAGCTGGAGTGATCTTTTCCAGACGACTAAAGATATCACAGTTTTACTTTTGATTTGAGAAAAAATGAAATCTTTTTTCAGAATATATCCTTATAGAAGTACTATTGAAATCAAGTCCATATTACTATCCGTACCGAAAAGGAGGAGGTACTAATAAATTTGGAGGCTTCTCCTAGTTTGGTTGATACTTGACAATCTTGGTTCAAATTCCTTTTTTGGAATATATAAAGTAGATCACTTGATCAAGAAAGGGAATGTAGTACTCTATCATATTTATCATCACGTGATCTATATATTCTCTTCCAGAAAAAAAACTCCCTTACTACCTCGAAAGGTCACATATCATTATAGTGTTCTCATTTTCCCCGCCAAGGTATTGTCCCTTATGTTCTTGTAACGACCCGGTCGATTGTTCTGAGTATTACAATCCCGTTTTCTTATTTACTGCTCAATTTATACTTTATAATTATTATGTGACTTGCCGGGGTGATTGGTTCGGGTCCGGTGGGGTTTTGGAATGAATTGGAACACTTAGTTCCAAGATTTAAAGTTTAAGTTGAAATAGTTGATCGGATGTTGACTATGTGTAAACGACCTCGGAATAGAGTTTTGATAAATGTAGTAGCTCCGTATGGTAATTTTGTACTTAGGAGCGTGTCCGAAAAATTATTTGGAAGTCCATAGTTAAATTTGGCTTGAAATGACTAAAATAGAAATTTAAGTTTGGAAGTTTGACCGGGGAGTTGACTTTTTGATATCGGGGTCGGCATCCGATTATGGAAATTGGAATACCTATGTTGTATCATTTATGACTTGTGTGTAAAATTTGAGGTCAATCGGACTTGATTTGATAGGTTTCGACATCGAATGTAAAAGTTAGAATTTTCTAGTTTCATTAGGCTTGAATTGGGGTGTGATTCGTGTTTTTAGCATTATTTGATGTGATTTGAGACTTCGACTAAGTTCGTATGATATTTTGGCATTTGTTGGTATATTTGGTTGAGGTCTCGAGGGTCTCGGGTGTATTTCGGGGTAGTTTTGGACCAAGTTTGGCTGGATTGCTGGTACTTATGTTGTTCTTCGCGAACGCGAAGGGACTCTCGCGTTCGCGAAGGGACTCTCGCATTCGCGAAGGGAAAATTTGGACTGGCCCATTTTGGGATTCGCATTCGCGACCGAGGGCATGTGTTCGCGAAGGTTCGGGGGCAAAACTGCACATTCGCGATTGAGGCGTCGCGTTCGCGAAGGAGAAAGCCGGCCTAGGGAAAATTGGTCTTCGCGCTCGCAGTAGAGAGGACGCGTTCGCGATTGAGCAGCCTGGTGAAGCATCGCATTTGCGAGGCAAGGCTCGTGTTCACAAAGAAGAAAAATTGGGCAGCACATTTTTTGTGCTTCGCGAACGCGAGACAAGGGTCGCGTTCGTAAAGAAGGTATGCCTAGACAAAAAGTTTAAGTTTTGAATCATTTTTGACGAATTGGAGCTCGGAAAAAGGCGATTTTCGGGAGAGCTTAAAGGAAAACAATGGGGTAAGTCTTCTTAACTCAATATTGGTCAAATTACCCGAATTCATGATTATTTTTAATATTTAATTAGTTATTTAAGTTGAAAAATTATGAAAACCCTCTTGGTTTAATTTGAAGATTTGAGGGTCGAGATGATGTCGGAATTTGGTAAAATTTATATGGTTGGACTCGTGGTTGAATGAGCGTTCGAATTTTGTAACCTTTGTCACTTTCCAAGATGTGGGCCCCACATGCGATTTTTGAGTTAAATTTCGGATTTTGTTGGAAAATTAGTATTTTCATATGGAATTAAATCCTATAATTCGTATTGAGGTAAGTAACAGTTCTAAATTTGGGTCTGAGGGTATGAAACTCCAGATTTTGTGTTATGTGATCGGTTTTGAGGTGACGCACATGCTAAGTGACAGGCGTGTGGGCGTGCACCGTAAGAATTATGACTTGGTCAAATTCCATGGAACTGTGTAGTTGAATAATTTGTTGTTATATGTACATTCTCTATGTAGTAGAGAAATTGAACCACAAATCATGTTTAGATTATGTGTTGGCACTGTAGAGACCCACATAGGTCATGTACATGTTGAATTATCTGCTAAATTATTGTTTTATACTCAGTCACAATTTAGTTATTTATTTTATCTCAGTCTCTTTTGTTCCTTGTTGATACATTATATCATTTCTGATGGGGTTGATTTTGATGATTTTTGATAGCCTAGGAGACTTGAGAGATTTATGATTGAGTGAGGCCGAGGGCCTGATTGTGAGGTATTATACTATAGCACGTGAGGTGTCGGTGCAACACGTGAGTTATCCGTGCGGATTCAGATATTAGACTATAGCACGTGAGTGTCCATGCAGCACATGAGTTGTCCGTGTGGATCCAAATATTATACTATAGCACTTGAGTTATCCGTGCAGCACGTGAGTTGTCCTTGCGGATCCAGATATTATACTATAGCACGTGAGATGTCCGTGCAGATTATAGCGCTTGGGCTGAAGGAGCCCTTCCGGAGTCTGTACACACACCAAGTGAGCGCAGGTACCTACTGAGTGCGAGTGCTGAGTGCTGAGTGAATGGAATGGCTGAGTGCGAGTGCTGAGTAAATGGAATGGCTGAGTGACTATGGTCCTGAGAGGATGTATTTGATTTCATTATTGTTGCATTTCAGCTGTCATATATTATTGTTTTGGAAATTTCTGAGAGATATTATCTTATGTTTTAGTTGAACTTGACATGAAATTACTGTTTTGGCCTTAAATATTGAACTTCAAAGCAAGCCTACCTGATTATGTTGGAAATTACTGTAATAGGACTCAGCTGTGAAGCTCGTCACTACTTTCAGTATTTTATTTAGTATTGTTACTTACTGAGTTGGTTGTACTCATACTATACACTGCACTTCGTGTGCAGATCCGGGTGTTCTCTAACACAGTGGGTGTTGATTTCTTCGCATAGTTAATTATCCGGAGATTCCGAGGTAGCTGTCGGTGTTACGCAAACCTTGTCTCTCCTTCCTTATCTTCTTGATTACTGTATTTGGTCTCATACTATTATAGACCGTGTTTTCCAGACTTGTGATGTATAGATGCTCATATACTCGGAGACACCCCAATAGTTGGGAATTTTGCATTATATTTTGGGTTTTCTATCCCGGTTATGAGAACTTTTACTACTAAAACTGCTTTAAATTCATTCTTGCTAAAAGTGTTGGAAATATTTGGGAGAAATTGACTTGCCTAGTACCACGTTAGGCACCATCATGACATATTAGGATTTTTGGTCATGACAGTTCTAGGGATTAATTAACAATCCCAGGATTATAAATTAGGGGTTGTTTATCCAACATCCAATATGGAATAGTTAATATCATCATTTTGGTATAAAACTTATACTAGTATATATTAAGTAATAATATTCATAACAAAATATGGGATAAATACAATCCCAAATTATGTCCTGAGATTATAATCTTAATCTCGGCAGATAACCAAACGACCCTTATGGGTATAACAAAAAATTTAAAGTTAAATTATTTCTAACAACAACAACAACATACCTCGTTAAATTATTTCTAAATATAAAAAAATATTGTTCTTTTTGAGAGACTGAAAAAATATATTATATAAAATAGAATAGAGGGAGTAGAATGTAGCGACTAATTCAGGGAATTTGCTGTTAAAATATTTAGGGAGAATTACGGTCCAAATCTCGTTGATCTGTGGGATCACTGCAATTAATGCTATCGTCTTATCGTGGATCATGAACTGTGTTTCACCAGAATTGCTTAGTAGAATCGTCTATTCCTCAAATGCTAGTGCGGTCTGGAGTGACTTGAAGGAACGGTTCGATAAAGTTGATTGTTCCAGAATTTATCAAATTCATAAGAAAATTGCTACAATTAGTCAAGGCACCAGCTCAATTTCTACTTATTTCTCGAGGTTGAGGGTCTTTTAGCCAGAATTTGATAGTCTAGCCCCAAATACGGGATGTGATTGTGCAAGGTCGAGTGAGTCTATCACATTCATGGAGCGACTAAAGCTCCTACAGTTTCTCATGGGGTTAAATAAATCATACGAGCATGCTCATATTCAAATTTTGATGATGACACCAGCTCCACCAGTTAATAAAGCCTATTTTATGTTGATGGAAAGAGAGAGTCAGCGAAGTATGACCAATACCTTTGTTTCTATGGAATGAAAAGAAGGAACTACCTTAATGACCATTAGGACTTGATATCAAGCAGGGAATCAACAACCTGCATATCAAACAGGGTACCAGCAGACTGGATATCGGCAGAAAGGCAAGAAAAACTTCAATTTCGTGTGTGATTTTTGCAAGTTAAGAGGACACACTAGGGATGGATGTTATAAAATAATAGGATATCCCTCTGATTTAAAGGTTAAGAAGAAAACTGACAATAATATGGCACATAATGCAACCTTGGAGGAAAAGAAATCTCAGGAGTGTGGAGAAGGAAGCTTTCAGGCAGGAGCAGACAAACACAACATAACAAGAGGAATAGCAGGACTTTTTTTACTAGAAAACAGTACAACCAAATTTTAAAGCTACTGAGCAAGGAAAACAATGTAGACAGCTTTGCAAATATGGAACATATTATTAGAGCTTTTCTTGTAGAATGTAACAGAGAATGGATTGTAGACCCCAGAGCAACAAACCGTATGGTCTCTGACCTACGGCTGATGAGTGATTATACAAAGGTTAGTAATGCTGACCCAAAGCAAGTGCACTTCCCCAATGGAGGGATAACACATGTGTCACACACTTGTTCTTGTAAGATTACATGAGATGAGTTAGTCGATAATGTGCTTTACATACCTAATTTCAAGTACAACTTATTGTCTGTCTCAAAAATTACCAAAGAATTCAATTGTGTTGCTATGTTTTCCACTGAATTCTGTGTCTTCCATGACCTTTGTAATAGAAGGGTGAAGGAGAATGGTAGAGAGAGAGAGATGGCCTCTACTTACTCACTCAATCCCTCAATAAAGACAGTAAGGTTACAAAAACAAGTCTAACAGCAACAATAAAGGGGAAAAATATTGAACTGTGGCACATGAGGCTTGGACACGCACTAGTTGGACTATTACAACATGTTCTAAGTTTGGGACAAAATGACTGTAAAACAGCAATAGGAAACTATATTGTATGTCCATTAGCTAGACATACGAGGTTACCTTTCAATAATAGCACAAGTAGAGTTGTAGGAATTTTTGACTTGCTACACATTGATATAAGGGGGCCCTACAATATACAAACGTTTGATGGAAATAAAATATTCTTGGCTGTGGTTGATGACCATTATAGAATGACATGTCTATTTTTGCTAAAATTGAAGAATGGTGTAATAATAATATTGAGGAATTTTATGAAATTGGTGCAGAATCAGTTTAACAAAACCGTCAAAATCACTAGATCAGATAATGGAGGTGAATTCCTAAATTCTGAATCCAAGAAAATGTTAGAAAGTTTTGGGATAATTCATCAGAGAACTTATGTGTATACACCCCAACATAATGGAGTTGCAGAAAGAAAGCACAAGCATATATTGGAGACAGTTAAAGCTGCCACGACCCGAAATTCCCACCTTCGGGACCGTGATGACGCCAAATATTTTACTTGCTAGGCAAGCCAACGTTAGAATAATTTTTAGCCATTTTTAACAATTAAATTTTAAATAATAATAAGGAAATCACTAACTGGAATAAAATCTGAAAATAAGTGAATAAACAAAAATAATAACGATATCGAAATACCATCCCAGAACTGGAGTCACAAGTGCACGAGCTACTAGAATAATACAAATAAAGTTCTGAATGAAAATAAAGTTGTCTGAAAGAAAATACAAAACTAAGATAAAATAGGAGGGGACTTCAGAGCTTCGAACGTCGTGCAACTACACCTCAAATCTCCTATAATAGCTTAATCCAGGCAAATCTACAGTACGCCACTGGGACCAACTCCGGTATCTGCACAAGAAGTGTAAAGTATAGTATGAGTACAACCGACCCCATGTACTCCGTAAGTGCCGAGCCTAACCTCGACGAAGTAGTGATGAGGCTAAGGCATGTCGCTTACATTAACCTGTACGCAATAATAATAATAAAAACAGGAATGAAGGTAAGACAGGTAAATCATATCAATATTTGAAGTCAATTCAACAATCACAACCAATTATTTATTTTATTATTCTGTTGTAGTGTGCAACCCGTTCCCACAATACAATCCTTCAATTAAATTCCATTGAGGCGTGCAACCCGCTCCAACAATATAGACTAAAACTAAATTCTGTTGCGGCGTGCAGCCCGATCCAACAATATAATCTTTCAAATAAATTCTGTTGCGTTGTGCAACCCACTCCAACAATATAATTTAACAAGACTTATATGTAAGATTATTTTAATTAATAAGAAATTATTAGGCAACAAGGTATACAATAATTACAAATTATGTAGGAAACAAATAAGGGCAAGTAACAATTAAATGTAGAATCAGGGAGAAGATATGCAATATAACATATAAAATATAAATTAGCAAATAACAGCTATGGCACAAAAATCACATAAGCAGGTAGCAATTAAGGCTTGATGGTTGGCAATAAAAATATGTTATTCAATTAATATAACAATTAATTCATGAAATAAGGTAATTAATGAAAGAAGTAAAAACATGGAAACATGCAATTTGACGACGTATAGACACTCATCACCTTGTCTATACGTCGCTATACATAAAATTCACATAACATGTAATTCAAGGGTTCTATTCCTTCAAGTCAAGGTTAACCATGACACTTACCTTGTTTCGCAATTCAAGTGATCACTCAACCACAACTTTTCCTTTTGCATTATTCTCCAAACCAATCAAACCTAGAAATTTATTTACCAACAATTCAATTTGAGCTTTAGAAATTATTTACAATTCGACAGAGACTTAATTTAAGTCATTTTTGAAAAAGTCAACCAAAAGTCAATGTGGGGCCCACTTTTTGAAACCCGATAAAAAATTACGGAATCCAAATACCCATTCGAATACAAGTTCAACCATACAAAAATTATCGAATTCCGACATCGGATTGCCTTTCAAATAGGGCTGCTTATCGAGCGGATCAGGCGGTTATTGATGCTTAACGGTTCGTCTTATCGGTTATCGGCTTTTAAATGTATTAATCCGCTAGCCACCCGATAAGATATTGGACGGATTGGTATCAGTTTAGCTATTATCGAGCGGTTAGCAGGCGGTTTATCGGCCTATTTTAATCTGTATTACAGAGGCATATTTTGGCAATACACTGATACAGTGATAGGGTGATACCACAGCTGCACAACAGGATATATTAAACGTTTTCAACATACTGATAGTATCACAAGAAACAACCAATAATGGACAAACATACTTGAACCTTCACACACTGAGGAGCAAGGCAGTAAGCTCCTCAAAATTAGCTAAGTGCAGTCGAGCTTATGGCTCTACAGTCTGCACATTCTTTAGCTAACATAACGCTTCCAAACGTGGCAATTACATCCGTTAAAATGAGCCCAGACTTGGTTTAGCTTTCACCTTTATATAAGCAAATGGTTTCTTCACCAATCATGCACACAATACACACCACAAAAACCATTCTTAAAATTCTATCAAAGAGATAAACACAACAACATCCAATATCTTATCCATTATCAGTAGGAGCAAGCCCAGGCTATGTCCGTATAGAGGAAACGAGGAGGTGACTTGATTCATACACAAGAGAATGGGAGGCGAGAGCGGCTGGGTTGTTGTTGTTGCGTTGCCTCAACCTTCAGAGAGTAGAGAGTGAGCGGCGACGCGAGAAGGCTGTGTTTTGAGATCTGAGTTCACTTCTAACTAGTGATTGCTGGTGAGGGAAATTAGAAATTAGATTTTAGGGTTTCTAATAGTGGATAAATAGAAGGGATATTTAATATACATATAATATAAAAATATATAAATATAAAAATTCTTAACGGGTTAACGGTTTATCCGATAAGAAAATTGATTAATCCGCCCCCAAATCGATAAGCCATTAATAATAAAATTTCAATTTGTTCTCCACCCGTTAATCCGATAAGTCGATACCACTAAGACATTAAGCCACTTTTGCGCTTCGGTTTTCGGTTTCGGTTCGGGTTTGAACACCCTACTTTCAAATCTTCATTTTACATTTTGGAAGATTTGACAAAAATCTGATTTTCTTCAATTAAATTCACGAATTCATGATGTAAATAAGTATGTAATTATGATATATAATCAATATAGAATAAGGAACACTTACCCAGTTCGAACTTGTGAAACATTCCTTTGAAATCGCCCAAATCCGAGACTAAAAACTCAAAAATAAGTAAAAATGGCAAACTCCCATTTTTAAGCATTATGTCCAGCATTTTCGCATTTGTGAGAGAAATCTCGCATCTGCGACCCAAGGCAGCCAGACCGAGGACCGCATATGTGTATCTTCACGTCGCAGATATGACTGTGCATAAGCGCAAGGGAAGCCGCAGAAACGTGAAGGATCGCATCTGCGATCATGGCACCACAGAAGCGGACATCGCATCTATGCCCCAAGTTTCGCAGAAGTGAAGCATCTCCTTGGCCTCAAAGTCGCAGAAGCGACACTGCCTCCGCAAAAGCGACAACGCACCTACGGCCAAAATTGCGCAGGTGCGACGCGCCAGAACCAGACCTGCAAATTTTACAAAAATGGTCTGAAACACGTTTGTAACTCACTCAAGCCACTCGGGACCTCGTCCAATTACACCAACCAGTCCCGTAACATAACGCGGACCTACTCGAGGTCTCAAATCATGTCAAACAACATCGAAACTACAAATAACAACTCGATTCAGACTTATGAGTTTAAGAAATTTTAAATTCTATAACGCGCACAGAAACGTGTCAAATCAATCCGGAATCACCTATGCAGCTAAGTCCCAAATGACATAATAGATCTATTCCAACTCTTGAAATCTCAATCCGAGTCTGATATCGACAAAGTCAAATCTACTGTCAAACTTTGGAAATTTTTAGCCTTTAAGTTTCTAGATTTCGTCAAATGGCGATAATTCAAGCTAGGGACTTCTAACTTTGATTCCAGGCATATGCTCAAGTCCCAAATCACGATACGGACCCACCGGGATTGTCAAAACACCGATCCAGGTCTGTTTGCTCAAAATGTTGAGCGAAGTCAACTTAAGTGAGTTTTTAAGCACTATTTCACATTTTTATTAATTTTTCACATAAAAGCTTTTCGAAAAATTTTACAAACTGCACATGCAAGTCGAGGAATGTTAAATGGTGCTATTCGTGGTCTCAGAGCACAGAATTGAATGTTAAATTTAAAGATGACCTATCGGGTCATCACATTCTCCACATGTAAAACAAACGTTCATCCTCGAACGGAATTAGAAAAGTACTTGGGCTGGTGAAAAGGTGTGGATATCTACTTCACATGTCCGACTCGGACTCCCATGTAGATGCTTCAACCAGATGACCCCTCCATTGTACTCGAACTGATGGATAACATTTAGACCTCAACTGTTAGACCTCAACCGGAAGAGTTGCTACCGGCTCTTCCTCATAAGTCAAATCTTTGTCTAGTTGGACTGATCTGAAATCTAACATATGGGACGAATGACCATGATATTTTCGGAACAGACACATAGAATAGCGGATGACTGCTGATAAACTAGGTGGTAGTTCAAGCTTGTAGGCTTCTTCACCCACCCTATCAAAAATTTCAAAGGGTCCGATATACCTAGGGCTTAACTTGCCCTTCCATCCGAACCTCATTAGACCCTTCATAGGAGAAACTCAGATCAATACTATTTCTCCAACCATGAATGCAACATCACGAACTTTATGGTCGGCATAACTCTTTTTTGCCTAGACTGAGCTATACGGAGTCGGTCCTGAATAATCTTGACCTTATCCAAGGCATCCTGTACCAAATCGGTACCCAACAACCGAGCCTCTCCTAGTTCAAACCAGCCAACTAGCGAATGACATCGCCTCCTGTATAATTCTTCATATGGAGCCATCTGAATGCTCGACTAATATCTTTTATTATAAGCAAACTCTGGAAGTGGCAAGAATCGATCCCAAGAACCTCTGAAATCCATAACGCAAGCGCAAAGCATATCTTCCAATATTTGAATAGTGCGCTCGGATTGTCCGTCCATTTGAGGATGAAATAATGTACTCAACTCAACCCGTGTGCCTAACTCACATTGTACACCCCTCCAGAAGTGCGAGGTGAACTGTGTACCTCGATCAGAAATGATAGACACGGGCACACCGTGAAGGCATAGAATCTCGCGGATGTAAATCTCTGCTAACTGCTCTGAAGAATAGGTAACTGCTACTAGAATGAAATATGCTGACTTGGTCAACCTGTCCACAATGACCCATACTGCGTCGATCTATCTCAGAGTCCGTGGGAGCCCAAGAACAAAATCCATAGTGATATGCTCCCACTTCCACTCCAGAATTTCTAACTTCTGAAGCAAACCACCAGGTCTCTGGTGCTCGTACTTGACTTTTTGACAATTTAAACACCGAGCTACATATGTAACTATATCCTTCTTCATTCTCCTCCACTAATAATATTGTCGTAAATCTTGATACATTTTGGCGGCATCTGGATGAATAGAATACCGGGAACTGTGGGCCTCTTTAAGAATTAATTCACGAAGCCCATCCACATTAGCCACACAAATACGACCCTGCATCCGCAGGACTCTATCTTTCCCCACAGCAACCTGTTTGGCACCACCGTGCCGCACCGTGTCCTTAAGGACGAGCAAATGAGGATCATCATATTGTCACTCTCTGATGCGCTCATACAAGGAAGACCAAGCGACTATGCAAGCTAGAACCCGACTGGACTCTAAAACATCTAACCTCACGAAACCGATTGGCCAAAGTCCGAATAACTGTAACTAATGGCCTTTCATCAACTGGATTATATGCAAGGCTGCACATACTTACAGCCTTTCTACTCAAAGGATCGGCCACCATATTGGCCTTTCCATGGTGATACAAAATAGTGATATCATAGTCTTTCAACAGCTTCAACCATCATCTCTGCCTCAAATTGAGATCTTTTTGTTTGAACAGTTATTGTAGGCTACGATGATCAGTGAATACCTCACACGAGACACCGTAAAGGTAATGCCTCTAAATCTTCAGTGCATGAACAATGACTACCAATTCTAAGTCATGAACAGAGTAATTCTTCTCGTGAAATTTCAAATGTCGCGACGCATATGCAATCACTCTGCCATCTTGCATTAATACTACACCAAGCCCAATGTGAGATGCGTCACAATATACCATATACGATCCTGAACCTTTGGGTAATACCAACACTGGCGCCGTAGTCAAAACAGTCTTGAGCTTCTGAAAGCTGAACTCACACTCGTCTGACCATCTGAATGGGACACCTTTCTGGGTCAATCTGGTCAATAGGCTTGCTATAGATGAAAACCCTTCCACAAACCGGCGATAATAACCTACCAAACCCAGGAAACTCCGGATCTCTGTAGATGAAGTAGGTCTAGGCCAATTTTGAACTGCCTCAATCTTCTTAGGATTGAGTTTTATGCCTTATGCCGATACAAAATGCCCCAAAAGGAAACTGAGTTTAACCAAAATTCGTATTTTGAAAATTTGGCATATAACTGATTATTCTTCAAAGTATGAAGCACAATCCGAAGATGCTTCTCATACTCCTCTTGACTGCTAGAGTAAATCAAGATATCATCAATGAATACAACTACAAAAGAATCCAAATAGGGGTTGAACACCCGGTTCATCAAATCCATAAATGCTGCTAGGGTATTTTTCAGCCCAAATGACATCATTAGGAATTCATAGTGCCCATACCGAGTCCGAAAAGCTGTCTTAGGGACATCAGATGTCCTAATCTTCAACAGATGCTAACCAGACCTCAAATCAATTTTTGAAAACACCTTGGCACCCTGAAACCGATCGAATAAGTCTTCAATTCTTGGCAACAGATACTTGTTCTTGATAGTATCCTTGTTCAACTGTCGATAATATATACACATCGTCATTGAACCATCTTTCTTCTTTACAAATAACACTGGTGCACTCCAAGGCGAGACACCAGGTCTAATGGATCCCTGATCAAGTAAATCTTGTAACTGCTCCTTCAAATCCTTTAGCTCCGGTGGGCCCAACTAGACTGAATCCATAGAAGGGACATCCACACTGGGATCGCGAATATAAACTAAATAATCTGGACACCTCTTCTCGGCCATACGTTGAGCTTTTACGTAAGGGATAACCCTGCTCGTGGAATGGCCAGGAGTCTCTTTCCACTATATTCGAGGTAATCCCGACATGGCTAAGGTCACAGTTTTAGCGTGACAATTTAATATAGCATGATAAGGTGACAACCAATCCATACCTAAGATGATATAAAAATCTACCATATCAAGAAGTAGAAGATCCATGCTAGTCTCAAGACTCCCAATAGTAACCACACATGAACGATAGATATGATCTGCAATGATAGAATTCCCCACCGGTGTGGACACGTGCACAGAAGCACTCAAAGAATCACGAGGCACAACCAAATATGAAGCAAAGTAGGAGGACATGTAGGAGTAACTAGATCCTAGATCAAAGAGAACTAAAACATCTCTATGAAAAACTAGAACAATACCTATGATCACGCCAGTGGATGAATCGGCCTAAGGCCTAGCCGAAAAAGCATAAAATTGGGGTTGGGCCCCACCACTATAAACTGCATCTCTGGGACAGGCCCTAGCTGGTTGGCCTCCACCTTTAATAGTCTGACCTCCACCTCTAGCTACCTGACCCCTACCCCTAGATGGATGGGTGGGCGGTGGAGCAACCGGTGTCGGTATGATGACACGAGAATCATGCTGAGATCTGTTGCTAGACAACCTAGGGCAATGCCTCCTGATGTGATCAAGGTTCCCACACTAATAGCACCCATCCTACTGCCTTGGATACTGAAGCTGATGTTGAAACTGACCTGAACGGGCCAGATAAGCGTTGTAGTGACTCTAGAGTGGTAGTGCACTGATAGGAGCTAAATGTGCACTAAATGCTGGCTGCCTAGAGTAAGTCATACAAGGACCAGGACTCCCTAAAGCACCGTGAGATGCCTAAAGTGCTGAATAAAATGCCCTGGGAGGGTGACCCCTACCATAAGTACTCCTACCTCCAGATGCGGTGCCTCTGAAATTACCGGAATGACGGGGCCTCTTATCTGACACTGGCCCTCTCTCCTGAGCCTGAACTAACTCAATTCGCCTAGCAATATTCACAGTTGTCTGGAAGGAAATATCACTCCCTGTCTCATTGGCCATCTGAAGCCTGATAGTATAAGTGAGTCCATCAATGAATCTCCTCACTCTCTCCTTTTCAATAGGAATCAAGATGATGGCATGATGTGCTAAGTCTACAAATCGAGTCTCATACTAGGTAACAGACATACAACCCTACTGAAGACACTCAAACTGCCTGCGGTATTCCTCTCACAGTGTAATAGGAAAAAACTTCTCCAAAAACAGTTGTGAGAGCTGCTCCCGGGTAAATGCAGGCGAATTAGCTGGTCTAGTAAGTACATAATCTCTCCACCACCTCTTGGAGGAACCAGTCATCTGAAACATCGCAAAATCGACCCCATTGGTCTCCACTATACTCATGTTCCGTAAAACCTCGTGACAGCTGTCGAGATACTCATGGGGATCCTCTGAAGTAACACCACTGAAGTGAACAGGAAAGAGCGTGGTAAACCTGTCCAATCTCCACAAAGCCTCAGAAGACATAGCTGACCCATCACAAGTCTGCGCCGCAACAACCGGCTGAACTACTCCGATTGGCTGAGCTGCTGGAGCATGATACTGGGAGCTATCTGCTTCGGAGCGGGAGTAGTGGGAGTCTGGGCTCCTCCCCCAGCATGTGAGATGACTGGTGCCACTGGAAATGTACCATTCTGGGCAACACCTTCCATTAGGCTCACCAAACGGACTAGAGCGTCCTGAAGTGCTGGAGTAGCTATGAATCCTTCGGGGACCTGAACTGGTCCAACAGGTACAGTCTGAGCTAGAGCCTCCGCTCCCAAATCCACCTGAGGTTCTACAACAGGTGCTGTTGCTCGAGCTCTAGACGGAGCCCTACCTCTACCTCTACCTCGGCCTCTGGCACGACCTTGGCCTCGGCTTCTACCCCTGGTCATAGTTTCCACTGGGGGCTCTGCATCCTGTCCGGGCGGTAGATGTAGTACGTGTTCTCGCCATATACAAGAGAACAAGAATTGAATGGTCCAATCATCAAAGATAGAATAATATTTGCACGATAGAATAAGAAGAAGTGATATTGTTCCTAAACTTCATAGCCTCTGAAAGATAAGTACAGGCATCTCCGTACCGATCCTTCATACTCTACTAAGCTTGCTCATGACTCGTGAGACCTAAGTAACCTGGTGCTCTGATACCAACTTGTCATGACCCGAAATTCCAACCTTCGGGACCGTGATGGCACCTAACATTTCACTTGCTAGGTAAGCCAACGTTAGAATAAGTTTTATCCATTTTTAACAATTTAATTTAAATAGTAATAAGGAAACTACTAACTTGAATAAAATCTGAAAATAGGTGAACAAACAAAAATAATAACGATATCGAAATACCATCTCAGAACTAGAGTCACAAGTGCACGAGCTAGTAGAATAATACAAATAAAGGTCTGAATGAAAATAAAGTTGTCTGAAGGAAAATACACAACTAAGATAGAATAGAAGGGGACTTCATAGCTACGAACGTCGTGCAGCTATACCTCAAGTCTTCTATGATAGCTGAATCCGGAAAAATCTATAATACGCCAATTGGACCAACTTCGGTATCTGCACAAGAAGTGCAGAGTGTAGTATGAGTACAACCGACCCCATGTACTATGTAAGTGCCGAGCCTAACCTCGATGAAGTAGTAACGAGGCTAAGGCAGGTCGCTTACATTAACATGTACGCAATAATAATAATAAAAAAAAGAATGGAGGTAAGACAGGTAAATCATATCAATAATTGAAGTCAACTCAACAGTCACAACCAATTATTTCTTTTATCATTCTATTGCGGCGTGCAACTCGTTCCCACAATATAATCCTTCAATTAAATTTTGTTGCGACGTGCAACCCGCTCAAACAATATAGACTTATAATAAATTCCACTGCGGCGTGCAACCCGATCCAACAATATAATCTTTTAAATAAATTTTGTTGCGGTGTCCAACCCGCTCCAACAATATAATTTAACAACACGTATATGTAAGACTACTTCAATAAAAACTATAATTAATAAGAAATTATAAGAAAATAAGGTATACTACAATTACAAATTATGTAGGAAACAAATAAGGGCAAGTAACAATTAAATGTAGAATCACGGAGAAGACATGCAATTTAACATATAAAATACAAATTAGCAAATAACAATTATGGCACAAAAATCACATAAGCAGGTAGCAATTAAGGCATGATGATTGGCAATAAAAATAAGAGATACAATTAATATAACAATTAAATCATGAAATAAGGTAATTAATAAAATACGTAAAAATATGGAAACATGCAATATGACAACGTATAGACACTCGTCACCTCGTCTATACCTCGCTATACATAAAATTCATATAACATATAGTTTAAGGGTTCTATTCCCTCAAGTTAAGGTTAACCACGATACTTACATTGCTTCACAATTCAAGTGATCACTCGACCACGGCTTTTCCTTTAGAATTATTCTCTAAACCAATGAAACCTAGCAATTTATTTACCAACAATTCAATTTGAGCTTTAGGAATTATTCACAATTCGGCATAGACTTAATTTAAGTCATTTTCGAAAAAGTCAACCAATAGTCAATGTGGGGGCCCACTTTTCGAAACCCGGCGAAAGATTACGGAATTCAAACACCCATTTTGATACGAGTTCAGCCATACAAAAATTATCGAATTTCGACATCGGATTGCCTTTCAAATTTTTATTTTATATTTTTGGAAGATTTTACAAAAATCTAATTTTCTTCAATTAAATTCATGGATTCATGATGTAAATAAGTATGTAATCATGAAATACAATCAATATAGAATAAGGAACACTTACCCAGTTCGCACTTGTGAAACATTCCTTTGAAATCGCCCAAATCCGAGACTAAAACCTCAAAAGTGTGTAAAAATGGCAAACTCCCGATTTTAAGCATTCGGTCCAGCATTTTTGCATCTGCGAGAAACATCTCGCATCTGCGAATCAAGGCAGGCAGGTAGAGGACCGCATTTGCAATCATGGCACCGCAGAGGTGGGCATTGCATCTGCACCCCAACTTTCGCAGAAGCAAAGCTTCTCCTCGGCCTCAAAGTCGCAGAAGCGACACTGTCTCCGCAGAAGCAACCACGCACCTGCGTGCTTGGAGTTAATTGAATTTACTAAAAGGGGGCTGCAACATACCTTCAAAATGAAGGACCTAGGTGAACTAAAATATTTACTAGGTATAGAATTTTCTAGATCTCATAGAGGGATTGTTATGAACTAGAGGAAATATGCACTTGATCTCATTACAGAGTTGGGACTAAGTGCTTCTAAACTTGCTTGGACACCACTTGAGTTCAATCAGAAGTTGACAAACAAAGAATTAGGAGGCTTGCAAGGAAAGGTAAATGATGAATTGATGGAAGATAAGGGGAAGTACTAAAAGTTGATAGGGAAACTTCTGTATTTGACCCTAACCAGGCTGGATATTGCTTTTGCAATACAGACACTTAGTCAATTTATTCAAAATCCCAAGAGATTACACTAGGAAGCAGCTTTGAGGATTATTAGATATATCAAAAGAGAATCTTGATGCCAGTGAAAGAAGAAATAAAAGAAAATTTTGATTCCTGATCCAAAACCTATTTTTTAAATGAAGATCACTTTCAAATTCAGAGAAACCCTGGAATTAACAAAAATGGACAATCCTGAGCCAAATTCTATTTTCCGAAAACAAACAAAGGTTTAGAAAAAGTGCAGGCATGGCACAACGTCATGGTAGCGTTAGTTATGCTCGACTAACAGGATGAGTCATGTGATTGATATTTTATTGAGATGAACTTCCAGTTGTTGAACCGACAACTTGTTTTTCTTCTTGTTTTGAAAGCTTGAACTGACATACAAGTTGTGACTATGAGATGGCCTTGCTACTGAGCTTCTTGTCTTCCATCTTTCTAGCCAATTTTCAAATAAGTAAATCGGACCATTCAATAATTATAGGGAGGTCGACATCAGGGAAAGCTGCAGTAATTCTTTAGAAAAGCCCAGTTCTCTTTGTCTTCGAGCTTTCATTCCTCAATCCATTGATTCCTTCCTTCATATACCTCCCCACCAATAGATAGAGACAAATAGGAATAACTGAATAACATCTACAAAATGCCAGTATCATGCATCTGCTTCAAAGCCAACGTGATGCTCCTTGGTCAGATGACCAAGATATGGGCTTGGGAATACTCATGAGTAGCAAGAAGGAAAATAGCCTAGTAGCATACTGTGATGCTGATTAGGCATCATGCCCAAACACTAGGAAGTCAGTCATATGCTTCATCATTAAGCATAGAGATTCACTCATTTCTTGGAAGTCAAAGAAACATAACACAATTTCTAGATGTTCTGCAGAAGCAGAGTATAGAAGAATGGCTTCAACAGTAGCAGAGAATTTGTTTGGGTGACACGGTTGTTCAAAGAGTTGGGAATATAGATAAAGAGGCCAGTAAGTCTATACTGTGATAACAAGGCAGTTTTACATATAGCAGCAAACCCAATGTGCCATTAGAGGATAAAGCACATTGAAGTTGACAGTCACTTCATTATAAAGAAGATTCAACAAGGACTGGTGGAGAAATAGCACACCTGCTCTAAGGAGAAACAGGCTGACATATTGACAAAATCATTGTTGAGACCTCAACATGAGTACTTAGTTTCCAAGCTAGGAGTGCTAAATATTTTTGCACCTACCAGCTTGAGGGGGAGTGTGGAGAAAGGAGTTACTTGAGGTTTAGTTAGTCAGGTATAATTAGTGAAAGGATTAATTATGTAAGAAGAGGTTAGTTAGTTTGTCATGTTAGAATATAGTTATAGCTGTAAATAGCTGTCAAAGTATAGACATATATACGTGTACAGTGTAATAGGAAAGTCACTCAATTCATTTTCAATACAAAACATTTTGTTCAATATTTCTCTCTCTAGAAAGTTCTCTCATTCTCCTTCTTCTCTGCCCAGATAAGGGCTCAGATCGTGTGAGCTTCAAGCTCAAACTTTGACAACATAGTGTGAGAAATTTAAGAAAGAAAGGGACAACTTTAGAGCTCATGATCTTAAACGTGTCATGATATTTATCTTGCCATAAATCATGTCATTAAAGCGTCCTTTTTTTTTGACGAATTGAAAAGGAAAGTTTGTCTCCACATAAAATGAGATGGAAGGAGCATAATGTAATGACTAATTCATGGAAGTTTCAATTCCAGTGTATTTGACGAGGATACATTAGCGCATTGGATGGGATGTATGTAGTGAAGGGGAGCCTTGGTGCAACAGTAAAGTATTCTCCGTATAATCTATAGGTCACGAGTTCTAGTCGCGGAAGTAACTACTAATGCTTGCAATAGGGTAAGTTGTCCACATTACACCCTTATGGTATAACTCTTCTCCGGATCCTATGTGAATGCCGGAATATTTTATGCACAGAGCTATCTTGATGGAATGGATGCACCGACATTCATTCAGTTGTAATTCATTTAATTTCATGTAGAAGCTAATGTAATTTGAGTTTGCTGCAATATAAAATTTACCAATTAAGGTTCCTATGATTGATTATGAATGCCAATTACTAAAGACTGCTTAGATATTCCAGCTACTACTTTCTAATTTAGTTGTGTCCTCCTGCTCTTTTTTGCTATGTGTTTTAGTTTTGACATTCTTAAGATTGTATACGGTTAAAACCGAGTTCACCCAATTTTTTTATCTGACCGTGACTATGGAGCTGCATTGAATGTTGGCCCCGTAGTGGATCAGACCAAGGTACGAGGATAAAGTACCAAGTTCGGGATTTGAGGTACCTGTCGAGATCGAGGCCAGCAACGATCGAGACTGAATAAGACATGTATCGAGCAAGATCGAAGATAACATAATAACGGAAAGGCAAAATATCTGGTTAATTGTTATATTTTGATTGTTCTTACATCAACCAGTTCGATGGTATCCAAACTTGAGGGCTGAGTTCCATTCTAACACTGGTTTGACTTACTTTATAGTTTATTTATGTTATTAATATTCATATTTATCAATTGGTATTAAGTGAAATCACGTGTACTTAAATACACATTATAAGTTTAATTGTTATCCAATTTTAAGGGTAAACAGTTTGGCGCCAACCATGGGACTAGGGATAATAGTGATTGCTTAATACTAATTCCAATAACACATACTGCTTTACACTTGTTCTTCTAAGAATCTTTGTTTTCAGGATAAACATGTCAAACTTACAAGCATCTCCTATACACGGTGATAACGGGCTCGGATTTCACGGGGAAAATGACAATATAGTCGCCCCAGGGATCGAGGCACCTCAGGTTGACCTCGAGGGAGCACCAATTGCAAATCCTGTCGATGTCAGTTCACATGTCGCCATAAATGCAAATTTGGGCGTTGATCCCGAAGGTAGCATATGCAGGGAAGTTCGATCAGGTGGTCGAGGTACGCAGGGCGGAGAAGATGGTAGAGTTAGCATCCAATTGATATTTGAAATGTTACAGGCTCAACAAGCCGCTATAGCACAACTACAAAATCAGCACCGAACACCGAGTAGGATCAAACCAGAAGTCGTCCACAGGACCGAGCGTATGCCGGAAAGGTCGAATGCCAACGAATCAGGGGCTGACCCCGCCATTATGAAAATGCTTGAGGATCTCACTAAACGGATTGAATTAGGAGAAAAGAAAATCAAGGAAAATGACAAGAAAATAGAGACATACAACTCCCGAGTTGACCAAATACCAGGGGCACCACCGATTCTAACGGGTATGGATTCAAGGAAATTCCTACAGAAGCATTTCCCTCCAAGTGTAGCTTCGAAACACATTCTGAAAAAATTCTGAATGCCAGTAATTCCTAAGTATAATGCGACCACTGACCCTAATGAGCATGTCACTTCTTATACATGTGCAATAAAAGGGAATGACTTGGAAGATGATGAGATTGAATCTGTTTTACTGAAGAAATTTAGAGAAACCTTGTCGAAAGGAACAATGATATGATACCATAATTTGTCGCCTAATTCTATCGATTCATTCGCCATGCTTGCAGACTCCTTCGTAAAGGCACATGCCATAGCAATAAAGGTTGCAACTAGGAATTCAGACATCTTCAAAGTGAAACAAAAAGACAATGAAATGTTTAGGGAATTTATATCTCGGATCCAGATGGAAAGCATGGAACTACCACCGGTCACAGACGATTGGGTTGTTCAAGCCTTTACTCAGGGTTTGAACGAACGAAGTTTTGTGGCATCACGACAACTAAAGAAAAATTTAATTGAATATCAAGCGGTAACCTGGGCCGATGTACATAATCGGTACCAATCAAAGATCAGGGTCGAGGATGATCAATTAGGGACCCATTCCGGTTCCGTTTATCCAAACATACCCGTCGGCAGAACTCAAAGGGACATCAGCAGAGAACCCCGGTCGAACAGAGATCAGTATCAACCATACAATGCAGATCGTAGAAACAATGGCCCAAGACGCAATCCCATCCGAAATGATTAAAGGAACGATCGAGGAAAGAGCTATCATGAGCAAAAGTGGCTTCGATAAACATGTCGATCCCACAGAAGCACCATGATTATTAGAATACAACTTTTGCATCGAAGCATCAGGTATTGTGTCAGCCATTAGGAGAATCAAATATACTAGATGGCCAAGACCCCTACAAACCGATCCATCCTAAAGAAACCCTAATCAAATATGCAAATACCATGGTACATATGGTCATTGAACCAAAGACTGCAGAAAACTAAGGGAGGAGGTGGCCCGTCTATTCAACGAGGGTCACCTTCGAGAATTCTTGAGCGCCGGGCTAAGAACCATTTCAAAGACAGGGATGCAAACAGGAAAAACGAGCAAGAAGAACCACAACACATGATTCACATGATCATTGGTGGGGTCGATATTCCACAAGAGCCCATGTTCAAATGCACTAAAGTATCAATCACTAGGAAAAAAAGAACTTGAGACTATGTGCCAAAAGGAACTGTATCATTCAATGATGAGGAAGAAGAAGGGATCTCACAACCTCACAATGATGCTTTGGTAATCTCTATCCTTATGAAGAAAATTCAGGTTAAACGTGTTTTTATTTATCGAGGAAGCTCAGCCAATATTATTCGATCGAGGGTCGTGGAGCAGCTCGGCCTACAAGATCATATTGTACCCGCAGCTCGGATTCTCAATGGCTTCAACATGGCGAGTGAAACAACTAAAGGACCAGTAAATGTAGCCAGAACTATTCAAGAAACAAAGTTCCATGTGATCGAGGGCAATATGAGATACAACGCACTGCTCGGAAGACCCTGGATTCACAACATGAGGGCGGTCCCCTCAACTCTTCATCAAATGATGAAGTTCCCAACACCGAATGGAGTAAAAACGGTGTATAGGGAACAACATGCTGCCAAATAGATGTTCACAGTCGATGAAATAATACCCGTATCGGCACTATCATCAACAAAGGGATCGGAGTTCAAAGGAAAATAGGAAGCTAAATAGCAACCACAACCACCAGCCTCGACTCAGTCAGAGAAGAAGGGAATGGACGAGGACGGTGACTACTGGATCCCTCGATCCTTCATAATTACCGAGGATTGTGACGCCGCCAAATCGACAGTCGAAGAGCTGGAGCAAGTCATATTGATCGAGAATCTACCCGATGGAAAGGTATGCCTGGGTACGGGGTTAACCCCCAAGCTCAGGGAAAAACTCATTAAATTTCTTATCAATAATTTGGATTGTTTTGCTTGGTCCCACCTAAATATGATAGGGATCCCGCCAGAGATCACTACACATCGACTGAGCTTGGACCCGAAGTTTCGCCCGGTAAAACAAAAGAGAAGGACCTAGTCCGAGGTAAAACATGCATTCATCAAGGACGAGGTAGCCAAACTTCTCAAAATAGGATCCATTCGGGAAGTAAAATATCTCGAATGGTTAGCAAACGTAGTTGTAGTCCCTAAAAAGGGAAATTAACTTAGAATGTGCGTAGACTATAAAGATTTAAACAAAGCATTTCCTAAAGACTCTTTTCCTCTACTGAATATCGATCACACGATCGATGCCACGGTCGTCCACGAGATCCTTAGTTTTCTCGATGCCTACTCCGGGTACAATCAAATACAAATGAACCCGGAGGATCATGAAAAGACTTTGTTCATCACTAAGTACGACACCTATTGTTATAATGTAATGCCGTTTGGACTAAAAAATGATGGTTCCACTTATCAACGCTTAGTAAATCGAATTTTCGAAGAACAAATAGGTAAATCAATGGAGGTTTATATTGACGATATGCTAGTTAAGTCCCTGCGAGCAGAGGACCATTTGACACATTTGCAGGAGACCTTCGATATACTAAGGAAACACTACATGAAACTCAACCTAGAGAAATGTACATTCGGGGTCGGCTCGGGCAAGTTCCTAGGCTTTATGGTATCAAATCGGGGGATCGAAATCAACCCCGATAAGATCAAGGCAAATGAAGACATCACAGCCCTAGACAATGTTAAGGCCGTCCAAAGATTAATAGGGCTCATAGCTGCCCTAGGCCGATTTATCTCGAGGTCTTCGGATAAAAGTCACAGGTTCTTCTCACTGCTCAAAAAGAAGAACAATTTTGCATGGACCCCGGAATGCCAACAAGCATTGGAAGAATTAAAGTGGTACCTCTCGATCCCGCCACTGCTTCATACTCGGAAAACAGACGAGCAATTCTACTTGTACTTAGCAATCTCGAAAATCGTGGTAAGTGGGGTCCTAGTTCGAGAAGAGCAAGGTACGCAATTTCCTGTTTACTATGTTAGTCGAACTTTAGGTGAGGCCGAGACCCTGTACCCACACTTAGAAAAATTAGCGCTTGCCCTAATAAGCGCCTCTAGGAAATTAAAACCATATTTTCAGTGTCACCCGATCTGTATGGTGACTACTTATCCCCTTCGTAATATTTTGCATAAGCCTGAACTTTCGGTCCTATTGGCCAAATGAGCCGTCGAGATCAGTGGGTACGATATCGAGTATCGACCCCGAACGGCCATCAAGTCTCAAATCTTAGCAGACTTCGTGGCCGACTTTACACCAGCCCTCGTACCCGAGGTCGAAAAGGAACTATTATTAAAGTCGGGTACATCATCAGGGGTGTGAACCCTCTTCACAGGTGGTGCTTTGAACGTGAAGGGGTCCGAGCGAGGCATCGTTTTGAAGTCACCCACGAGTAATACAATTATACAAGCTATCAAAACTTCCAAGTTAACTAATAATGAGGCCAAGTATGAGGCCATGATTGAAGGTCTCGAGCTAACTAAAGGTTTGGAAGTAGAGGTCATCGAGGCCAAATATGCCTCCCTGCTTGTGGTAAACCAAGTCAACAGAACCTTCGAGGTTCGAGAAGATCGAATGCAGAGGTACTTGGACAAATTACAGGTGACTCAAAATCAGTTTAAAGAATGGACCTTACAGCATGTGCCTCGAGAACAAAACAGTGAGGCCGATGCCCTGGCAAATTTGGGGTCATCAGTCGAAGATGATGAGATTATACCGGGGACTGCCGTACAACTTTCAAGGTCAGTAATCGAAGAAGGCCACGCCGAAATCAACTCCACAAGTCTGACCTGGATTGGAGGAACAAATATATCGAGTACCTAAAAAATGGGAAGCTTCTATCGGATCCTAAGGAATCGAGGACTCTACATATGAAGATCGCACGATTTACATTGGCCGAAGATGGAACACTATATGGAAGGATGTTCGATGGACCATTGGCAATATGTTTGGGACCAGGAGATACCGACTACGTCCTATAAGAAATCAACGAGGGCACCTGCGGAAATCATTTCGGTGCCGAATCATTGGTTCACAAAGTCATCAGAACAGGATACTATTGGGCCGATATGGAAAAGGATACAAAAGACTTTGTTTGAAAGTGCGACAAATGTCAAAGTTATGCGCCGATGATTCACCAACCCGGAGAGCAACTCCACTCAGTCTTATCCCTATGGCCCTTTATGAAATGTGGAATGGATATCGTTGACCATCTACCATCGGCCCCAGGTAAAGCTAAATTTATTTTATTTATGATTGACTATTTCTTTAAGTGGGTTGAAGCACAGGCTTACGAGAAAATTAGAGAGAAAAAAGTAATAGACTTCATCTGGGACCACATTATATGCCGATTCAGGATGCCTGCCGAGATCGTATGCAATAATGGAAAGCAATTCGTCGGCAGCAAAGTGACAAAGTTTCTCGAAGATCAGAAAATAAAAAGGATCCTGTCAATGCCATATCATCCTAGTGGGAACGGATAGGCCGAATCGACAAACAAGACCATCATTCAAAATCTAAAGAAAAGATTGAATGACTCTAAGGGAAAATGGAGAGAAATACTGCTCGAAGTCCTTTGGGCGTATCGAACAACGCCAAAATCCAGTTCGGGGGCAACACCGTTCTTTTTAGTATATGGTGCCGAAGCTCTGATCCCGGTTGAAGTCGGGGAACCCAGCGTCAGGTTTCGGTATGCAATGGAAGAGTCAAATCATAAGGCTATGAATACAAGCCTCGAATTGCTAGATGAAAAATGGGAATCTGCCCTCATTTGAATGAGCGCACAGAAACAACGGATCGAAAGGTACTACAATCAAAGAGCCAATCTTCGACAGTTTAAAATCGGGGGCTTGGTTATGAGGAAGGTCACCCTCCATACTCGAGACCCAAATGAAGGAATACTTGGCCCGAATTGGGAGGGACCATATCAGGTCCTCGATATCATCGGAAAGGGATCCTACAAACTTGGCACAATGAACGGCGAACAATTACCAAACAATTGGAACATATCACTCCTCAAACGATATTACTGCTAAGGTATGACCTTCTCCATTTTAATTTGTATTATACTAACCATTTGTAGGTGTTGAATCGAAGACACTAAAGGATTCTTCAAACACAAAGCCCTTAGGTCTGAAAGCATGCATTGCACTCTTTTTTCCTTGGACCGGTGTTTTTTCCCAAATGGGTTTTTCCAGTGAGGTTTTTAACGAGGCAAACATTGCTTGTGCTAACTTAGAGCAATTCAACAGTATCCGAGGCTCCTTTACAATCAACCTCGAATACTGGGGGGCATCGCCCTCGGATAGTCACAAGGAAAATACTTCGTGCCGAAAGGGTCTCGATAGGTAAATTTTGTAAGGGTCAAACGGTCAAATGAACCATGCCCATGTAGATTACTCAAGCCCTAATGGCAAACATGTACGCATGTTAATCTATTGAAAAAAGTATTTTTCTTTGCCAGATATATCATGCCTTAGAGAAATATTTACTTTACAATGCCGTGCTAGTGATCTATTGTGGAAACTATCTTAAGGACCAGTCACAAGTAAAGTTCGAACAATTGACCCCGCACTCGGGGACTGCATCCAAAAAATCAACATGATCGAATTACTAAAACCTCGAGATCGTAAGACCTTAAAAAGGCAACCCTTGATTTTATAGGCCACGGCCAGACCACTCGGGGACTGATACTTTGAACAAGTTCGAAGTATAACAGGGAAATAAGCCCAAAAGGTGAATCTCAAGCTAAAGGCTATGGCCAAATTAACACGGTTCGGAGACGTCTGATTTCCGTTATAAAACAGGCCTTCAAATATTTTCATAAACCGGTTAAAAAAGATACCCTTGACTGAATTACTAAGAGTCTCGATAATATCGACCCTCAAAAACCCTAATGGGTACAAAGTTGTTCGAACTCTCGAACAAATTCTTTATTTTATGTTAAGACATTACGAAACAAAGTGACTCGATAATATCGACCCTTGAAAACCCGAATGGGTACGGAATCGTTCGAACTCTCGAGCAAATCCCTTATTTCATGCTAAGGTACAACAGATTTTATATGATTAAACAATAAACTTTTCAAGCCGTAAAGGGGGAGAAAGCCATTCTTTTTACTATAGCCGTATCGACCTAATTCAAGAGCCTAAAGGGCCATTTTATTTCTGAGTTCGAGAAATCATCCTCACTAAATTAAAACCTAAGGGTCATCCTACTCCGAGTTCGAGCAAGTACTCACTCGATTAAGACTGCACTAGTCCGGCTTCGATCAAGTTGCCTAAACCTCGAACTTATGAGCAATTTTTTTATCAAGTATGAATGAAACAGAAAAAATATATTTTATATATATGAAGATATTTACAAGGACCGATCAGGGTCCCGCACAAAAAATCAACAAAGAAAAAGCCTAAGATTCCTAATTTTCTTCACGGGCAGCTTCTTCTCCATCGAGGTCATCCTCATTCTCGGACCCGCTCTTGCTGCCATTATCATCATCATCATCATCGGAAGAGGCCAACTCTCCAGAATAAGCTTCATGCTCTCTAGCCTTTATTATCTTGTCGGTAAGATCGAAACCTAGCGTAGATCTCCTCGAGGGTTTCCCTTCGAGATTATCATTTGGCGAGTTCAGCAATCCAATGTGCTCGAGTTTGAGCGGTCTCGGCTTCCTTTCTCGCTTGGACTTGAGCGGCTTTAGCATCCGCTCGGTAGACGACCACGATAGCCTCAGCCTTTGCCTTCTCAGCTTTAGATTTGGCCTTTGCAAGTTCGAAAGTCAACTGAGCCTCGAGCTCCTATATTTTCTCTGCCTGAGCTGAGCTCTTCTCCTTCATGCCTCGAAGCTGACTTTTGACCGATGACAATTGGGCTCGAGCAGCCTCTTTTTCAGCACAAAGCGGTCCATACTTTCTTTCCACCCCAAGGTCTCCGCCTTCATCATGTTTATCTCCTCACAGAATTTCTCGATCCTCTCGACCTTCTGCTGCAGCTGTGAGATTAAAATATTATCCACCGTTCCTAAATCGAGCCCATGAGCTTTTAAGATTTTTATTACCTGCTCGATCAGGTCGGTCTGATCTTTGTGCGTCGTGGCCAGCTCAGCTCGGAGGTCCTTGATCTTTTCTTCTATTTGCCCACCGAGAAGGTTGAGGGCATTCCTCTCCTTGGTAAGCCTTTGAATGTCGGCCTCGTACCGACTCAGCTCAGCTCGAGACCGAGGAAATGCTTCTCGATGAAGCATTGAGGCCTACGCAGAAAGAGGAAAAGAAGTTAGACAGGAAGAGAAAACTGAACACAAGGGTAATACCAACAAAGGGAGTTAAGGCTTACCCGATTCAGAGCTTACTACACTTCGTTGAAAAGGCTCGATACCTCGCCCGAGTCTTTCCTCGAGACTTCCAAGTCGCTCAGGCCGGTAGCACCTTTGACCCCAGTAAAGTAATCATGGAAGGGGTCCTCCCTTCCGTAGGCTCCTTCGATGGAGGGGGTCTTCAAGGCCCAAGCCTCTTAATTAGTCTCCTCAGAAAACGAGGGGAGCAGCGGAGAGCTTCCAATTTCTATTGCCCCAAGAGGATCACTTGGGGCATTCTCTCCATCTCGAGTGGCCTCGAGACCAGCCCCTACAGCCGTACCCACTGTTGGCTCATTATGGTGGGAGGCATCTTCAATCCTCGATGACTCAGGGACTTCACCGAAGTCTCTTCCCGAGACCCCCTCATCTCAAGATAGAGTCTCTGCAGCCTTCACTGATTCAGTGGCCTTTGGCGCCTCGATGATCATTCCCACTCGGGCCACCAGCCCGAAGTCATCTTCTTCCTCTTCTTTGTCTTCCGCCCTTAGACGTCGAACAGAGTCTTCGGTCAGAAGGATGATGCTCTTCTTCGGCTTACGAGCCTTCTTCTTCTTCTTAGTTTTTGAATCCTCGGAGGTTGAGGTTGAGGTCATTTTCCTCTTTTTTTCCTTCGCCGGTTTCGGTGCCAGGATCGAAGTCTCCTCTTCACTAGATAGGGGCCTCATGACCGCGTCCTTACCCAGGCCTATACACGAGAAAATTGAATAAGTATAAGAAAGGCATCTTAATCGAATCATCAAATACACAAAAAGTGGGCTTACAATGAGTCTTGGCCTCCCATCGTCCCTTTGATAAATCGCTCCATGAGCGATCGACTTATCTAGAGGTCAGGGCTAGGTTCCGAACCCATCTCTCGAGGTCAGGAATCGCATGGGGCATCCAAGCGACCACTACATTATGGAAAAAGACATCGATGAGAAAATACAAAGGAACAAATAATACATGGAAGCTAACAGTGAGACGGTACTTACGATTCATGTTCCATTACTCGGGAAATGGCATCTTCTCGGTTAGGATTAGGTCGGAAGTCCTCACTCGAATGAACCTGCCCATCCAGCCTCGATCCTTGTCCTCGTCTATGTTCGAGAACAGCACTTTGGCAGCCTGACATTGGAGTTTTATTGACCCGCCTCGATAGAGGCGGGGGCTATACAATCTGATAAGGTGATCGAGGGTGAAAGGGAGCCCCTCAATTTTGCTCACGGAGAATCGGAGCAAAATAACAATTCGCCAAAAGGAAGGATGGATTTGGCCTAAGGTTATTCAATATTTATGGCAAAAATTAATGATGACGGGGTCGAGGCAGCCCTGTGTGAAAGGGTAAGTGTAAACACTTAGAAACCCTTCCACATGGTTGGTTCTTCGGGGAGCGACATCACCACCTCTTTGCCCTCCCAGTTGTAGGCTTTCTTTACCTGCTTAAGGTATCCCTTAGTTATCGAGCATATATACCTCGACACTGGCTCACATCAACCAGGAAGCAACGAGGCTTTATCGATCTTAAAATCGTAGTTTAGCGTGCACCCCCCAGGAATGCATTCCTCAAGACGGAGTTCCACCAACATTTTCCCGCCGGCCGGTTGAGAAGATGAAGCAACTTCTTTTTGTGGTACCGTTTTCGATATTTTTGCCATTTTTGTGTAAGTTTAAAGGTGAGGAAGATAATAGGACTTGGCATTTGAGAAAGGATTAACAGCAAAACTGTAAGATTTGTAAAAGGGAAGAACTTTAGAGATGTAAAAGCTTTGGAGTTTAGAAGGAAGTGAAAGTAAAGTTTGAATCAATGAGGAAGGGATCTATTTATTTGATTCACGATGACGGTTCAAAGGCACTAGTGGCCGACCACCAACTGACGCTCATTAATGACTTGGGAAACTGTACCGACGGGACGTTTTGGTCACTCTCGTCGCTTACATCACGACGGTGAGGTCATGGCAGGTCGAGGTAAAAATCGAAGGCTCAATTCGTTTCTTGTCATTACACTCTAATAAATGAGGGGACTATATTATCGTTGGAAATATATTTCAAAGGGCTACAACTTTTATGTCTTGTTTTTTCCCAAATTCCTTACCAATTTTCACGAAATCTTAATGGAAGATAGATCTTCCATAAACATAGTCGATTTTATCGGATCTTATGCTCTTCACTCTCCGTTTTAATTCCAAAACAACTATTTCCACCAATACTCATCCCGATAGGACTTCACACGTCTAAAATATAAAATTAATACCCATTTAACATATCCACACATAGTCCAAATGTTTCGGATATTACATCACTGAACTGAAGGTTAAGGTCCTTTCACATCTCTCCCTTAGACCAAAGTTTAAGGTCTTGTACTTGCGGATCCTTCTCTTTTGTTGGGATCCGAACAAATTTCCTTATCTTATACAATTATTGCACTTTATGTCAATGACTACTCATCTTCCGACTTTCTTCTGAGCAATCTTTCTTACAAGGAAAAACTAAATTACTTATATAAACGGAAAGTTGATGTATTCACAAGTATCAAATACAATCTTAATGAGTTAACTATTCTCACACTATTAATCTTGGGAAAACCCCGTTTCTATAACTCTTAAAGGCTATTCTTTAATAGTTTGCTCTATTACACGTTCGGTATTTCAAATTGTCATCCACTCATTAGAGTTAACCCAACTAATAAAATCAAATAGTACATCTACTAGCTCTACTGAAATTGCTAATTCATTATATCTACTCAAAACTTACTTACTATTCACTTACTAACCACCTGCTAGCATCATGTTTTCTTGTTATGATTTGAATAACTGAAGTGAAGCATAGGTTATCCCTAATGTAACGACCATACCGGTCGTTTTGAGTATTTCAACCCCATTCTCCCAATTACTGTGCAATTTATGCATTATAATTGATTTATAACTTATCAGGTTAGTTGGTTCGGGTTCGGAGAGATTTCGGAATGAATTGAGATACTTAGTCTCATAATGGAAAGCTTAAGTTGAAAAAGTCGACCGGACGTCGATTTATGTGAAAATGACCTCGAATTTGAATTTTAATGATACCAATAGATCTGTATGGTGATTTTGGACTTAGGAGCGTGTCCGGAACATTATTTGGAGGTCTGTAGTGCAATTAGGCTTGAAATTGCGAAGGTCCAATTTTTGGGAAGTTTGACCGGGAGTTGACTTTTTGATATCGGGGTCGAAATCTGATTCTGGAAATTTGAATAGCTTCATTATGTCATTTATGACTTGTGTGCAAAATTTGAAGTCATTCCAGATTGATTTGATATGTTTCTGCACAAGATATAGAATTTGAAAGTTAAAAGTTCATAGATTTTGATTTGAGGTGCGATTTGTCATTTTGATGTTGTTTAATATAATTTGAAGCCTTGAGTAGGTCCGTGTTATGTTATGGAACTTGTTGGTATGTTCAGACGGGGTCCCGAGGAGCTTGGGTGAGTTTCGGATGGTTAACGGATCAAAATCGGACTTAGAAGATATCTGAAGTTTCTACCTTCTGGTGCAATCGCACCTGTGGAACTTGGCTCGCAGGTGCGACCACGCAGAAGCACAATGGACATCGAAGGTGCGCAAGGTTTACAGAAGCGGATAGGAAACTCGTGCAAGCGAGCTCGTAGGTGCAAGCTGAGATGCGCAGAAGCGGAGGCTGAGCTGAGATGCGCAGAAGCGGAGGCAGACACGCACCTGCACGTGAGTGATCGCAGAAGCGAGGTAAAATTCGCAGAAGCAGTCGCGCAACAATGGTTAAAGAGGCCGGATGTGTGGAACCTCTGGATAGTGTACAAAAACAGAGGGTTCTGTAATATTTCTCATTTTTGGACATTCCAAACACGGGTTGAGGCGATTTTTGAGCGAGAAATCACGGGAAAACTTGAGGTAAGTCCCTTGAGATCATTTCTACTCCATAATATTGAATTATCATCGAATAATCCGACTAGATTACATGTTTTTGAGGTGTAAATCAGAGATTTTAACCTAGGGATTTGAAAATAAGATTTGAGGGTTTGGAGGTCGGGTTGAGGTAGGATTTTGGTAAAATTAGTGTGGTTAGACTCGTGGTTGAATGGGCTTTCTGATTTTGTAACTTTTGTCGATTTCCGAGACATGGGACCCAAGTGCAATTTTGGGAGTGTAATTTCGAATTTTGTGAGAAAACATTAGAATTTTGATATGGCATTAATTTCTATAATTGTGTGGACTGAATCAAATTTATTGTGGCTAGATTCGAGCCGTTCAGGAGTTTATACGCGCAAAATGGGATTTTTGGAGCATTGTTTAGCTTGCTCGGCATTGAATTCGTCTTGTTAGAGGTACGTAACTCTTCTAATCTTAGAGCTGAGGGTATGAACCCTGAATATACGCATTATATGAATTGTTTGGAGGTGACACACATGCTAGGTGACGGGCGTGTGGGCGTGCACCATAGAAATTGTTGTTTCGTAGAATTTTGTAGTCAAATAATCTTGGCATTTCCCATACAGTTTTATATGTTTAAGAAATTGAGCTGAGAAGCATATTAAAAGAAATCATGTTGAGGCTATGTGCTAGTATTATTAGACCCACAGAGGGCATATTGCTGTGAATTATTTGTTTTAAATTGAAAATTCATACTCAGTCATATTCATTTCATTGCATATCATATCTCATTCTCTGTTGTTATTTATTGATATATCATATCATCATTTTTGGGCTATTTTCATGATATTGTGAGCCCGAGAGACTGGAGAGATTGATGACTGAGTGAGGCCGAGGGCCTGATTGTGAGGATAATTATGGGATCGGGATGCATGTCGCAACATGCCATATTGGCTTTATTATAGCACGTGAGTTGTCCGTGCAAATACAGATATTGATACTATAGCACGTGAGTTGTTCATACAGCAGGTGAGTTGTCCATGTAGATTATAGTGCTTGGGCTGAAGGAGCCCCTCCGGTGTCTGTACACACCCGCAGTGAGCGCGGGTACCTACTGAGTGCGAGTGCCAAGTGCGAGTGCCGAGCGATTGGGAGGATTGAGTGACTGTGAGGACTGAATGATGGGGAGGACTGAGTGAATTGATACTCTGAGACTATGCATATGAGTTTATCTCTTAGATACATTGCATTGACATGCACATAGGACGTACATGCATAGAGATGTATTTTTCCTCATATTGTATGATATTACATCATTCATGATTTCTCACACATTTTGTGAGAAAACATTAGAATTTTGATATGGAATTAATTCCTATAATTGTGTGGACTGAATAAAATTTATTGTGGCTAGATTTGAGCCGTTCAGGAGTTTATACGCGCATAATGGGATTTCTGAAGCATTGTTTAGCTTGCTCGGCATTGAATTCGTCTTGTTCGAGGTAAGTAACTTTTTTACTTGGAGCTGAGGGTATGAACCCTGAATATGCATATTATGTGAATTGTTTGGAGGTGACGCACATGCTAGGTGACGGGCGTGTGGGCGTGCACCATAGAACTTGTGACTTAATTGTTTCATGGAATTTTGTAGTCAAATAATCTTGGCATTTCCCATGCTGTTTTATATGTTAAAGAAATTGAGCTGAGAATCATATTAAAAGAAATCATGTCGAGGCTATGTGCCAGTATTATTGGGACCCACAGAAGGTATATTGCTGTGAATCAATTGTTTTAAATTGAAAATTCATACTCAGTCATATTCATTTCATTTCTATCATATCTCAGTCTCTGTTGTTATTTATTGACATATCATATCATCCTTTTCGGGCTATTTTCATGACATTGTGAGCCCAAGAGACTGGAGAGATTAATGATTGAGTGAGGTCGAGGGCCTGATTGTGATGATAATTATGGGATTGGGCTGCACGCCATATTGGCTTTATTATAGCACGTGAGTTGTCCGTGCGAATACAGATATTGATACTATAGCACATGAGCTGTCCGTGTAGCACGTGATTTATCCATGCAGATTATAGCGCTTGGGCTGAAAGAGCTCCTGCGGAGTTTGTACACACCTCCAGTGAGCGCAGGTACCTATTGAGTTCCGAGTGCGAGTGCCGAGCGATTGGGAGAATTGAGTGACTGTGAGGATTGAGTGATGGGGAGGACTGAGTGAATTGATACTCTGAGAGTATGCATATGAGTTCGTCTCTGAGATACATTGCATTGACATGCACACAGGACGTATAGGCATAGAGATGTATTTTTTCTTATGTTGTACGATATTACATCATTCATGATTTCTCACACATGTTAACAGATGTCCATAGTGATGCATTTGTTTTACACTGGTTATCTGGAAAGAAAAAAAAAAGAAACATCTTATTTATTATTGAAAGGATTTTGGAAAAATTATTGTTTTGAAAATTATTCATATTTTTGGCAACTACGGTAAATGATTTTGGGTTTTCATTGATGTACTTGAAAGGCAGAACTATTTTCAGAAATCATGTTTTTGCTGAGCATTTGAGTGTTGAGTTACTTATGGTATTACTTGTTTAAGTTGCTATGAACTATTGTTGGTTATTGAAGTTGGGACCCGACCTTGGTACAAGCTCATCATTACTTTCAACCTAAGGTTAGGTTTGTTACTTATTGCGTGCAGATGTTGGCTGATGATGTTGCTGTATTCGTTGGGTGCTGGATCTGAAGATGTACCTGCGTTCCGATTGCAGCTACCTCTTGTTCATGGTAGCCTTAGATTTATAACAATCTGTTCTTGTACATTTCAAACAAATGATGTATTATTTTATAGCAGTTTTGTAAATTCTATTCTTAGAAGCTCATGATTTGTACTATCAGTTCTTGGGGAAATGTATTGGTTTTATCTATTTTCTTTTAATTAATTGCCTTATTAATTTCATTGGAATTGGATAGTTGGTAATTGGCTTACCTAGCGGGTTGGGTTAGGTGTCATCAGGACTAATTGAATTTTGGATTGTGAGAAGGTGGTATCAGAGCTCTAGGTTCATAGGTTCTACAAGTCATGAGCAAGTGTCTAGTAGAGTCTTGCGGATCGGTATGATGATGTCCATGCCTATCTTCGAGAGGCAATAGGGCATTTAGGATAATTTCCCATATTTTTTTCCTTATCGTGCGGAATTGATTCAGCTTGAAACATAACTCTTTGAATTCCTTCCACGCATTCGTGTGCGCATGTGAGCGCTCGGTATCAGATGTGTATTCTGTGTTTTGATGATGGGCCAATCAGGAGGACTTGAGACCAGGTTTAGACCGCAGCTTAAGCTCGGTAGCTTCAGTTGTGTGAACTAGTACATTTGGACTTATACGTCTGGTAGTGTCCCTATGAGTGGAATTTATGGCTCGATGAGCGGTGGAATGACCATATAACGAGAAGAGTTTGTTTAGGATGTAAAAAGGACTATTGGGTGCTTGATTTCTATCTTGATGTGACGTATAGTCTCGAGTTATGAGTGTGTTGAAAGATTTTGCATGTTGTTTAAATGCAGAATGAAGTATATTTTTCATGTCTTGTGGTGAGTTTAGACCCGGAAAGATTAAGTGATGGCGTAGTAGTTGTGGCTGTGAAAGGTTGTAGAGAGATGTCAGTTTGAAGCTAAGTAGGTAGGTTATCACCTGCAAGGTAAACTATGGATGTACGGTCATTATAATGTTGTGTGGAGAATTTCATTTCTACCAGCGGGGTGTACTTGTTGAGATTTGAATTTGAATCTGGTTGAGAAAGTTGACTTGACTGTCAAGGGAAATAAATGCGAACTTAGCGTATGATTGAGGCATTTTATGGTTGGTGTGGCATGAGCTTGAGAAAATTTTCGTTGAACTGACTACAAATTATGGTAGTAATAGAGTATGGATATTGTGAGTTATGGAATGTTTTGTTCTATGGCTTTGAGCCAAGTGGGGGAGTCTGTTATCTACGATTTGATTTCATGATTATGTGTTGTATTGGTTTCGCTCCGAGGCATACTTGTGGATTAATTATGACTTGCAGAGGTTGAGATCGAGGATGACTCGAGTAAGAAAATTCCTGAATACGGGTTATATTCCACTTTATGAGCATATGAAAATTACGGAATGAGTTTAGTTGTTATTCGTGACGAATGTAGTGTGCATGGTGTATGAATTTTCTCAGTTGTGTTAAAGCATGGTTACCTTTTTAGGGTGTTGTTGTACTAATTGAGAATAGGCAGTTCGGCCCTTTTGGGCGGTGCAATTGAGATTTGAGCAGAGTGGATGACTCTCGAGAAAGTTCTAATGAATTCAAGATTAGTATGTAGTAACTGGGAAATTTTGGCGGATTTGTATATGGCTAGAATCTGAGATTTAAGTTTGATGGTATCGAAACTTGTGGAATTTTTGTTATATCATTATGGAATTTATATTTCGATATCAGGAAGGTGAAGGAAATGGCTTTAGAGTAAAATAAGGCTTATGGGACTTAGGCCGATGTGGTTTTATGTTAGGATGGCTTGTAGTGAGCTTTTGTAAATATCGTAGTATTTTGACAAGGAGAAGTGTTAACTTGAGGATAATTCAGAAGAAACTCGGAGAAAATAGAATGACTGGTAGTAGGCCAGACCAGTATGGTAATGGCATGATAGATGTGGTGTGTTATGCGGGATTTAGATTTACATGTACAAGGTGGCGGTTAATTCTTGAAGGGAAGGTCATGAAGATTGGACAGAATGGTCAGTTTCAGATATTTAGATGAATATTGTAATTGCTCGGTAATCCCTGAGAAGGGTGCGCATTTCAGAAGGTGCATAGTGTTTTGATTTACAGATGTTCATCGGTATTGCGGTACTCACCTGGCTGATAGACTATTGATATTGTAGTTATTGCTATGTGGCACGAAAAATTTTTGGAAGAATTCCTCGTGGGATGATTGCACATGAGAGATGTGTTATTCATCCAAATGCTAGAGTTGGGATCAATTATGATGATTCATGCGTCAATTTGGAGACTGGGAGTTCTCAGAAGCATATTGTTTCAAGGTTGTGACCTATTTAAAGTGATTATTTTATTTAAATCCTGTGGAGGCACTAGTTGCGTTAATTATTTGGGACATCTACACGCTATGAGTGTGTATATATGTGAGGTTTGAGTCAATGTGCGGGCATCGGGGCAAGTATTTATACTCGTAAGAATTCTTAGGCTATGATATGTCTAGAGTTGACTGTTAAGCATAAAGTTATAATGTTTCTCGTGTTCTTACCGTTGTCGATAATTATCTAGACTACACTTGAGGTTACAAAGAGGCTAATTCCCCGAATAAACAGGGTAGTTACTATTTCTGCGTTAAATTGCCAATTTGAAGTGTGATAGAAGACTTTGCACATGCTTACACTATGACGTGTTATTTATACCAGTCCAGGAGCATGAGAATCTTATTTCTTTATCATATACAAGTGTACTTGTTTAATTGCTCATGTATAATATGTTGGGACTGGAGGCCTGTGACCATGACGGACGATTCATATTATTGGCACGTGAGTTGTACGTGCCATGTGTGGGAATTTTATTTCTATAATAATTTATTTGATCTATTAATTTCCTTCCTCTACAATTGTGCGCATGCACCTACGGTTATCCTCTTCACGAAATTTGAGGAGTTGGTTATAACATTGCGGTTGTGGTTGTGCTTGTTGAATTTGCAATACGGTTCTCTTCCTTGAGACATCTCCCATATTTGGGTACACAGATTGCGCAGTTGTGGCTTGTGTTATATTGATGTGGCGTTTCTGTGGGATAGTTGTGTTTAATAATATAAGGTCATTGGACCTAGAATGGGTGCTATCAGGCTTGATTATGGTATATTCTAAAGGGTAATATTGAAAGTCGGCTTAGGGGAGGATTATGGTTCTGGTTGGGGCGAGAGAGCTCCATGGCTAGTTGATCTAATGAGTGGTTATGAGTTTTTGATTGTTTCTCTCATCATTGGCAGTGTACGAAGGTTTCGGAATGAGGTTATGTTGAATGCGGGGTTTTATTCTAGTACTTGGTTTGTTTTGAGTAGTTACTGTGATCAGAAATGGTGCTACGAGTATGCGAGTTGTATAGTATGTTATGTGATTATATCTGAGATTATGGTTATGCCTGGATATATAAAGTGTGTAGATGTGAGATTCAGGTCTTGAAAAGAGTTCTGGATGTTAAAAATTTAGCTCAAAGGTTTTTGGGCTAAGGTTAAATTAATGATTTTCAGTTATGTTGTGTGGTCAAGCCTATATAGAATAGGGTGACATGAGATCACCACCGGGTACGTGCATGGTAAGATGGAATAGTGAGTTGATGGCATGGAAACATCTCTTAGCACGTTCGAGGACGAACATATGTTTAAGTGGGAGAGAATGTAACGATTCGGCCGGTCGTTTTGAGTATTACAACCCCATTCCCCCAATTACTGTGCAATTTATGCATTACAATTGATTTATGACTTATCGGTTCAGTTGGTTTGGATCCGGAGAGATTTCGGAATGAATTGAGACACTTAGTCTCAAAATGGAAAGCTTAAGTTAGAAATCGACCGGACGTCGATTTATGTGAAAATGATCTCAGATTCAAATTTTGATGATTCTAATAGTTCTGTATAGTGATTTTGGACTTAGGAGCGTGCGGAATATTATTTGAAGGTACGTAGTGCAATTAGGCTTGAAATGGCGAAGGTCGAATTTTTGGAAAGTTTGACCGGAGAGTTGACTTTTTGATATCGGGGTCGAAATCCGATTTTGGAAATTTGAATAGCTTTGTTATGTCATTTATGACTTGTGTGCAAATTTTGAAGTCATTCCTGATTGATTTGATGTGTTTCAGCACAAAATATAGAATTTGAAAGTTTAAAGTTCATAGATTTTGATTTGACGTGCGATTCGTCGTTTTGATGTTGTTTGATATGATTTGAGGCCTCGAGTAGGTCCGTGTTATGTTATGGAACTTGTTGGTATGTTCGGACGGGGTCCCAAGGGGCTCGGGTGAGTTTCGGTTGGTTAACGGATCAAATTCGGACTTAGAAGAAATCTGAAGTTTCTGCCTTCTAGTGCAATCGAACCTGCAGAACTTGGTTCGTAGGTGCGACCATGAAGAAGCACAATGGACATCGCAGGTGTGCAAGGTTCGCAGAAGCGAACAGGAAACTCGCACAAGCGAGCTCGCAGGTGCGAGCTGAGATGCGCAGAAGCGGAGGCTGGGCTGGTGAATGTGGAGTGCAGATGTGGAAGGCATCTCATAGGTGCGGACACTCACCTGCGCGTGAGTGATCGCAGAAGTGAGGAATTTCGCAGAAGAGAAGTAAAATCCACAGAAGCGGTCGTGCAGCAGCGATTAAGATTTGAGGGTTTGGAGGTCTAATTAAACTTAGGGATTTCAAAATAAGATTTGAGGGTTTGGAGGTCGAATTGAGATCAAATTTTGGTAAAATTAGTGTGGTTAGACTCGTGGTTGAATGGGCTTTCGGATTTTGTAACTTTTGTTGGTTTCCGAGACGTGGGCCCCATGGGCAATTTTTGGAGTGTAATTTCGAAATTTGTGAGAAAACATTAGAATTTTTATATGGAATTAATTCCTATAATTGCGTGGACTGAATCAAATTTATTGTGGCTAGATTCGAGCCTTTCAGGAGTTTATACGCGTAGAATGGGATTTCTGGAGTATTGTTTAGCTTACTCGGCATTGGATTTGTCTTGTTCGAGGTATGTAACATTTCTAATCTTGGAGTTGAGGGTATGAACCTTGAATATATGAATTATATGAATTGTTTGGAGGTGAGGCACATGCTAAGTGACAGGCGTGTGGGCGTGCACCATAGAAATTATGACGTAATTGTTTCGTGGAATTTTGTAGTAAAATAATTTTGGCATTTCCCATGCAGTTGTATATGTTAATGAAATTGAGCTGAGAATCATATTAAAAGAAATTATGTTGAGGTTGTGTGCCAGTATTATTGGGACCCACCGAGGGCATATTACTGTGAATTATTTGTTTTAAATTGAAAATGCATACTCAGTCATATTCATTTCATTACATATCATATCTCAGTCTCTGTTGTTATTTATTGATATATCATATCATCATTTTTGGGCTATTTTCATGACATTGTGATCCCGAGAGACTGGAGAGATTGATGACTGAGTGAGGTCGAGAGCCTGATTGTGAGGATAATCATGGGATTGGGTTGCATGCCGCAACAAGACATATTGGCTTTAGTATAGCACGTGAGTTATCCGTACGGATACAAATATTGATATTATACCACGTGAGTTGTCCATGCAGCACGTGAGTTGTCCGTGCAGATTATAGCGCTTGGATTGAAGGAGCCCCTATGGAGTCTGTACACACTCCCAGTGAGAGCAGGTACCTACTGAGTGCGAGTGCCGAGTGCTTAGTGCGAGTGCTGAGTGCGAGTGCTGAATGCGAGTGCCGAGTGCGAGTGTCGAGCGATTGGGAGGATTGAGTGACTGTGAGGACTGAGTGACTGTGAGGATTGAGTGATGGGGAGGACTGAGTGAATTGATACTCTAAGAGTATGTATATGAGTTCATCTCTTAGATACATTGCATTGACATGCACACAGGACGTACAGGCATAGAGATGTAGTGTTCCTCATGTTGTACGATATTACATCATTCATAATTTCTCACATATTTTGGCAGATGGGCATAGTGATGCATTTGTTTAACACTAGTTATCTGGAAAGAAAAAAAAGAAACATCTTATCTATTATTGAAAGGAGTTTGGGAAATTTTGAAAAATTATTATTTTCAAACTTATTCATATTTTTGGCAACTCCGGTAAACGATTTGGGTTTTCATGGATGTACTTGAAAGGCAGAACTATTTTCAGAAATCATGTTTTAGCTGAGCATTTAAGTGTTTTGTTGGTATTACTTGTTTAAGTTGTTATGAACTATTGTTGGTTATTGAAGTTGGGACCCGACCTTGGTACAAGCCCGTCACTACTTTCAACCTAAGGTTAGGTTTGTTACTTATTGAGTATATAGGGTCGGTTATACTCATACTACACTTCTGCACCTTGCGTGCAGATGTTGCTGTGTTTGTTGGGAGCTGGATCTGAAGATGTACCTGCGTTCCGGTTGTAGCGGCCTCTTGTTCATGGTAGCTTTAGATTTATAACAATTTGTTCGTGTACATTTCGAACAATGATGTATTATTTCATACTAGTTTTGTAAATTCTATTCTTAGAAGCTCAATATTTGTACTATCAGTTCTTGGGGAAATGTATTAGTTTTATCTATTTTCGTTTAATTAATTGCCTTATTAATTTCATTAGAATTGGATAGTTGGTAATTGGCTTACCTAGCGGGTTGGGTTAGGTGCCATCATGACTAGTTGGATTTTGGGTCGTGACACCTAACTTCCCTCACCATCCAACCCTATTTTATGGTCGCATTATATCTTTCTTTTTGAACTATAAACATGGATCACACTTGAAAACTTTCATATATCTTAGACAAAATTAAAATATCTAACCCCGAACTTTCCATACACTTCAAAGTTATATCAGACTATAACCATCTGGGGTAAACACTTAGTAACATAACCTAATGGGAAACTGCCATATCTTTTATCTCACAATAATAACTACTTCCTAGAGTAACTTACTAAAGTTGTTGTACTTTCTACTTCTCATTTGAGTAAATATGAACAACTTAAAATCATTCCCTAAAATTCAATATCGCATGCTCTTGGTTCTCATTTTGTACATCACATATTCTATTCATATGCATGAATTGTACGAAAATACATCTTTGGTAATAACGAACATTTCCGACTCCTAGGTTTTGCTCTTAGGCATTCTTTTGTTCAAAACTATAGTGATCAATTCTACGCCCGCTGCAGTTATATTCTCAACATGTGTGTAGAGTCTAACATCTAAACTATCATCATTCCACCTATGAATCCATTTTCAAGAATTAATAGAAATTATTATGTGAGGTAAAACACATACAGATACACTACCATACACATACTGACGACATTACCTTTTTGAAGTACAATCCTCTTAAATTCGAGTTCTAGGGTTTCTGTTCGCAACCATGATGTCCCAATCGAATATCTAATGATTTGGAGGGTTTACCCATATTAATAAGGTATTGGGGAATTGAAATCAACTTAGAATAATCATTAGAACTCACCTTGGATGGTGGAGGGACCTTGGAGGAGTTAGGTTCTTGAGAGCTTCCCTTTCTAGAGCAAGTTTTTGTGTTTTGGGGTATAGGAGACGAAGTAGGGCTTTTAAAATGACCCCCCCCCCCTCCGGGTGCTCTCCCACTCACATGAAGGCCCAACTGCACACCTGGACACGCAGCAGGGCAGTAGCACTGCCACAAGTGCGCAGCCGCGCACGGGCGCACACCTGGGCGCGCATACTGCGTATTGTCCAGTAAAATGCACATAATGTTTTGCTCAGAAATTCTTTCGGGCTCCACAATATATTATTGGAAATTTATTTCAAAGGGCTACTACATTTATGTTTTGTGTTTTCCCAAATTTCTTACCGATTTGCACGAAATGTTGATGGAATATAGACCTTCCATAAACTTAGTGGATTTTATCGGATCTTATGCTCCTCACTCTCCGTCTTGATTTCAAAATAACTATTTTCTCCCATACTCATCCCGATAATACTTCAAATGTCTAAAATATCAAATTAATAGTCATTTAACATATCCACACCTAGTCTGAATGTACGGGGTGTTACAACACTGAACTAAGAATCTTTGCAAAAAGAACTTAAAAATATGGATATGAATTAGTAATGCAGATACTAATAATTGATTATCGCCAGAATATTGCTTTATTAATACATCAATAACAAAATCGGTAATGAGAAAAAAAAAACCTCAATAGCTAGGTACTTCGCTGCCCAAAAATGACATCAAGGCCTAGACATTTTAGCTAGAAAATGAAAAGTACTATTTCTATACCCAAATTGCATTAGCCCTGATGAACAATTGCTTAAGATTTCCCCTAATGTAGAGACTCATGATTTCATTAGAACCACCGACCAATTCATTTCCAATGAATACAGCATGCACACTTATTTGAAACCCTAATTCAATAAATACCCTCTCCAATTACTTCCCATTCTTAAGTCTATCAAGCTCATAAATTGTAGGATTTGCTCCAAAGTTTCGGATTAACGTTTCGATAGTGTGAGACATGCAACAAGTACTTCTGCTAGATATCACAATAGGACTTTGTGCTCCCAACGTCATCACCATATCCATAATGTTTATATCTTTCTTGTGCAGAAAGAAGAATTTGTGAAGGCCACTAGAAAAGAAAAAGATTTGTGTATTGAGTTTCTTGATTTGATATGGTAACCTAAATTAGAGGGGACTATATATATAAGGCTTAAAGTGGTTAGATATATGTGTTGTTGAAATTAAGAGGGAAAATAGCATGGTAGCATACTGTGATGCTGATTAGGCATCATGCCCAAACACTAGGAAGTCAGTCACAGGCTTCATCATTAAGCATGGAGATTCATTCATTTCTTCAAAGAAACAAAACACAATTTCCAGAAGTTCTGCAGAAGTAGAGTATAGAAGCATGACTTCAACAGTAGCAGAACTTGTTTGGGTGACAGGGTTGTTCAAAGAGCTGGGAATAGAGATAAAGAGGCCAGTAAGTCTATATTGTGACAACAAGCCAGCTTTACATATAGCAGCAAACCCAGTGTACCATGGGAGGACAAAGCACATCAAAATTGACGGTCACTTCATTAGGGAGAAGATTCAACAAGGACTGGTAGAGACACAACACACCTGCTCTAAGGAGCAACGGGCTGACATATTAACAAAATCATTGTTGAGAGCTCAACATGAGTACTTAGTTTCCAAGCTGGAAGTGCTAAATGTTTTTGAACCTACCAGCTTGAGGGAGAGTGTTGAGAAAGAAGTTACTTGAGGTTTAGTTAGTTAGGCATAATTAGTGAAAGGATTAATTATGCAAGAAGAGGTTAGTTGGTTTGTAGTGTTAAAAGGTAGTTATAACTCTAAACGGCCGTCAAAGTAGAGACATATATACTTGTACAGTGTAATAGGAAAGTCAGTCAATTCATTTTCAATACAAAACATTTTGTTCAATATTTCTCTCTCTAGAAAGATCTCTCATTCTCCTTCTCTGCCCAGATTAGGGCTCAGATCGTGTGAGCTTCAAGCTCAAACATTGACAACATAGTATGAGAAATTTAAGAAAGAAAAGGACAACTTTAGAGCTTGTGATCTTAAACATATCATGATATTTATCTTGCCATAAATCATGTCATTAAAGCGTTCTTTTTAGACGAATTGAAAAGAAAAGTTTGTCTCCGCCTAAAATGAGATGGAAGGAGCAGAATGTAACGACTAATTCATGGAAGTTTCAATACCGGCATATTTGAAGAGGATAAATTAGTGCATTGGATGGGATAGATGCAGTGAAGGGGAGTCTTGGTGCAACAATAAAGTTGTCTCTGTATAATTTATAGGTCACGAGTTTCAGTCGCGGAAGTAACTACTAATGCTTGCAATAGGGTAAGTTGTCCACATTACACCCTTAGGATGCAACTCTTCTCTGGATCCTGCGTGAACGCGGAACATTTTATGCACAAAGCTATCCTGATGGAAGGGATGCACCTACATTCATTCAGTTGTAATTCATTTAATTTCATGTAGAAGCTAATGTAATTTGAGTTTGCTGCAATACAAAATTTACCAAATAAGCTTCCTATGATTGATTAGGAATGCCAATTACTAAAGACTGCCTAGACTTCCTATGTGTTTCAGTTTTGACAATCTTAAGATCCTTGTGATCTCTTTAATTCGACGTCCACTTTAAATTCTCAACATTTTTCTACAAGTAGTGTAAGTCACGGTCCGGCCTAACTGTCAAAATTTGTCTCGATAATTGAATCCTGAACTCGCCTTTTTATAGCCTCTAATTTCCCCCTCTCATTTCCATGTGGGATTTTTCTGAGAACTCAACGAACTCCTCTCTAGTTAAACCACCTGCATTATACGTTATTAACTTAACGGTGCAAGCTTTTATTCTCTAGTTAAACCACCTGCATTATACGTTATTAACTTAACGGTGCAAGCTTTTAATTTGATAATAATTAAAACAAAACATAATTGAATCCATCTTGGCATGTACACATGTTTGGATATTACTCCAAACAAAGATTCTTCTGTCTTTAGAAAATTGACAGCTTTTATAATTAATTATCTTCTTGATGATCTCATCACCTAAAGAAGTTTAAAGTCATAAATCTAGTCAGTCCAACCAAGAAAAAATAAATGAATATTCACAAGCTCTTTCTTTATGACATTCATATATTTAAGGACTTGATTAAACCATCCCAGACTTGGTGTTATTACTTCCATGAACACATAAGAAATTTTGCAAGAACTATAGTATATTGAGCACATAAGAAAAAAAAACAGAGTTTCAACTAAACAGGTAAAACACTTAGCAGGAACAGGTCAGACAAATTTAAAATACGAAAATATATTAATGATGATGAATATAACAGAATAAAATAATTTAATTAATATGCAACAGTGCCTACACAATTTAAAGACATAATCTTCCACATTTAGTCCGTATACACACTCGTCACCTCGTGTACACGACTTTCAATACATTACAATTATCATATCAATACCAATCCTATGAGGAATTTCCCCCACACAAGGTTAAACAAGTCACTTACCTCGACTTGCTCCAATTTAATCTACTAGTAGGCTTTTTCCTCGATTATCCAACTCTGAATGGCTCGAATCTAGCCAAAATAATTCGATACAGTCAACAAAAATTATAGGAATCAATTTCATAAGAAAATACTACATTTTTCAATAAAATCTGAAATTAACTCAAAAATTGCCCGTGGGGCCCACGTCTTGGAATCCGACGAAAGTTACGAAATATGAATGCCCATTCAACCACGAGTTCAACCATATAAATTTTACTAAAATCCGACATCAACTCAACTCTCAAATCTTCAATTTAAACCAAGAGGGTTTTCTAAATCTTCCAACTTAATTCACCAATTAAATGTTAAGAACAACCATGGATTCGGGTAATTTGACCAATATTGAGTTAAGAATATTGAGTTAAGAACACTTACCCCATTGTTTTTCTTAAAAATCTCCCGAAAATTTCCTCTTCCCGAGCTCTAATTCATCAAAACTGTCCCATTTTCAGAACTTAAACTTTCTGCCCAGGCTTTTTCTTCTATGCGATCGCGGCCAAATGCACGCGATCCACGAAGAACAAAATAAGGTTGCCTAGAATTAAGCTTATGCGATCGCGGATGAAGTAACGCGATCGCGAAGAACAAATCTCCACTGCCCAAAATTGACATTGTGCGATCGCGGATAACTCCACGCGATCGCGAAACACGGTATTCCCAGACCTACGAGATCGCGGACTCATCCACGCGATCGCGAAGGGTTAAGTGCGTGAACCAGCTTCTGCCTCGTTTCCTCCTCGTTTCCTCTTCGCGAACGCGGTCGTATTCACGCGTTCACATAGCACAACTTGCCAAACCTACGCAATCGCGGACTTGCCCACGCGATTGCATAGCACAAATTTTCCAGCTGCCCAATTAAGTCTACACGATCGTGGACCTTCTCACGCGATCGCATAGAAGGAAACCAGACACCAAATTTCAGCAACTTTAAGTGCAAATATTTGGTCCGTTAACCGTCCGAAACTCACCCGAGGCCCCGGAGACCTCAACCAAATTTACCAACAAGTCTTAAAATAAGTTACGAACTTAGTCAAAACTTTAAATCACATCAAACAACGCTAGAAATACGAATCATACCCCAATTCAAGCTTGACGGAAATTAACATATTCCAACTTCTATATTGGATGTCGAAACCTATCAAATCATGTCCGATTGACTTCAAATTTTGCACACAAGTCATAAATGATATAACAGAGCTATAAAAATTTTCGAAACTGGATTCCGACCATGATCTCAAAAAGTCAACTCCCTGGTCAAACATCCAAACTTAAATTCCGATTTTAGTCATTTCAAGCCTAATTTAACTACGGACTTTCAAATAAAATTCCGAACACGCTCCTTAGTCCAAAATCACCATACGGAGCTGTTGGAATCATCAAAATTCTATTATGGGGTTGTTTACACATAGGTCGACATCCGGATAACCTTTTCAACTTATGTTTTGAACTTTGGAACTAGGTGTTCCAATTCATTTTAAAAACCTCACCAGGTCCGAACTAACCACCCCGTCGAGTCACATAACAATTGTAAAATATAAATTAAGCAGTAAATGGGGGAACGGGGTTGTAATATTCAAAACGACCGGCCGGATCGTTACACTTATACCGGTATATATTAAGTAATAATATTCATGATAAAATATGGGATAAATACAATCACAAATTCTATCCCGAGATTATAATCTTAATTTCGGCAGATAACCAAACGATCCTTAAAGGTATAACGAAAAATTCAAAGTTAAATTATTTTTAAATATATAAAAAATACTGTTCTTTTTTAGAGACGGAAAAAATGTGTTATATAAAATAGAATAGAGGGAGTAGAATGTAACGACTAATTCTAGGAATTAGCGGTTAAAACATTTAGAAACGACAGTATAGATTAGACATGTATATTTCCAGTTTGATTACGGCGTATTTGACGCATTGGATGAGATGGATGCAGTCACATTCATCTCATTGTATTTTATTTCATTTTGAAGGTAATCCAAATTTGCTGCAAATACGAAAATACCAATTAAGTGGGGGTGAAATTAAAACAATAGTCAGATTTATAATTAGTAATTGAAAAATAGTCATAGATTTAAAAGTATTTAAAATTTAGCCACTTTTCATATAAAAATAAAATCTGAACAAAAATACTGTTAAAAATCCGAAAATATTTCAGCATAATATGCTGGAGTTTGAATTTTTTACAAATGAGCTTTTTATAATGTGTTAGAGTTCCATCATAATATTCTGGAAGTTCATATGCAGGAGCTCCATAATCCCGCATATTATGTTGGAACTTTACGTGTCCTGGAGTTCCAACATAATATGTTTGAAGTTTATACGCAGAAACTCCATAATCCCGCATATTATGCTGGAACTTTCCGTATTTCATCAAAACAGAGACTATTTTTTCAATATTTTCGTAAATGCTGGCTATTTTTCGCTCATCCGTCCAAAAAATAACTAGCCCATACTATTTTGACATTAAGTTTCCTATGATCGATTTGTTATAAATGCTAATTACTAAAGACTGCCTATGATAATCTAGGCACGACTTTCCAATTTAGTTGTCGGTATGCTTTTTCCCACTATTTGTTTCAGTTTTGACAATATTCTTAAGCTCCTTTTATTATATCTAGTGCATTAGTGGTCTAGTAAGTTTTACATACCTCCATTGAGTCTCTTCATTTCCCACAAAGCTATTCCCTCCGATTCATAATAAGTGATGAATTTATTTTTTTATTTTGTTGGAAAATAAGTGTTCATTTATATAATTAAGAAAAAATTTAATTTATTTTTCCAAAATTACCCTCATGTACGTATTCCTAAAAAATCTTTTACTCCTCACATTAACTATGGTGCAATATTTAATTAATAATAGTTTAATCACACTAACTATTTTTATCTAGAATTTTGTATTTCCTTAATGAATGTGCCAAAAATAAATTGATCACTTATTGTGGACTAGAGAGCACATATTAACTTGGCTATACAATTGGTTTGTTACTTTGTTGGATATATATAGTCTTTTGTCTGTGTAAAGTTTGGACTAACTTGAGTTTAATTATGTGAGAGTTTATTAACAAGTTACCGTTGTTTAGAAGCTGCATATCTTTTTGTCCAACTCTTATCTCATTGGAGGATTCCTTTTCTATTCAGTGCTCATGTATTTTCTTCTATTTTCCGTGTGATCACTATTTCGACGTCTACTTTTAGAATCTCAGTAGTTTTCAATAAGGAGTGTAATTGTTGCGGTCACGCTTAACTGTCACGGTATTGTTGTTTGACACGTTCTTTCGAGTCTTATAGCTTTGTCCTTTTAGACTTTAACCCAATAAGTGTCTCGATAGTTGAATCATAAACTCGCCCTTTAACATAATCAGATTAATTAACCATCGTACTCTTGTCACGATTCGAAATTCACCTTCAGAATAGTGATAACGTCTAACATTTCACTTGCTAGACAAGCCAACGTTAGAATAATATTAACCATTTTTAAACAATTTTAAGTTAATTAATAACAAAGAAACATATGCGAAAATAAAGTCTGAAATAAAGTGAATAATCCATAATAATAGCGATGTCCAAATACCATCCCAGAACTAGTGTCACAAGTGCACGAGCTACTAAAATAATACAAATAAAGGTCTGAATGAAAATGAAAATGTCTGAAAGAAATACAAAGCTACGATAAAATGGAAGGGAACTTCAGAACTGCGAACGCCATGCAGTTATACCTCAAGTCTCCTGTGAATAGCTGAGTCCGAGCAAATCTACTGTTTGCGACTGGGACCAACTCCGGTATCTTCACAAGAAGTGCAGAACGTAGTATGAGTACAACCGACCCCATGTACCTAGTAACTGTCGAGCCTAACCTCGACGAAATAGTGACGAGGCTAAGGAGGTCACTTACATTAACATGTACGCAATAATAATAATAACAACAATAATAGAAATAAAACAGCTAACTCAATTCAACAGTTGAAGCCAACTCGGCACTCATAACCAATTATTATTTCAATCAGTTTCCGTTGCGGCGTGCAACCCGATCCCACAATATATTCATTTTTATTTCTGTTGCGATGTGCAACCCGATCCTCAATATATCTTTTCAATCAATTCTGTTGCGGCGTGCAACCCGATCCTCAATATATCTTTTCAATCAATTTTGTTGCGGCATGCAACCCGCTTCTCCAATATATTCATTTCAATCAATTCTGTTGCGGCGTGCAACTCGCTCCTCCAATATATTCATTTCAATCAATTTTGTTGCGGCGTGCAACCCGCTCCTCAAATAATATAATTTACCAATTCTTATAAAAGAAATTACTTCAATAAATGTAATAATTAATATGAAATTATAAGACAATAATTATACAACAATTATGATGTATTTAGAAATAAGTGATGACAAGTAACAATTAATTGTGGAAATTAAGGAGGAAATAGGCAATTTAATAATTAGTATGCTAAATGTCAAGTAACAATTAAGTCACATAAATCAAATAAGCATGTAGCAATTGTAACATGGATTCAAGGCATAATATTGAGCAAGGAATATGAGAGAAACAATTAATATAAAAATTAATTCATGATTTAAAATAATTTATGATTTTCAAATAATTATGCAAACAATTAATTTGACGATGTATAGACACTCGTCACCTCGCCTATATGTCATTCACATGAATTTCACATAACAAATAATTTAAGGGTTCTATTCCCTCAAGTCAAGGTTAACCACGACACTTACCTCGCTTTGCAACCAAATTCAAGATTCCAATAAACCTTTGCCTTGCGAATTCTTGTCTGAAAGCTTCAAATCTAATCACAAATAATTTAACATACTCAACACGAATTGTAGGAACTAATTCTATATGAAATTATAAATTTTCCGGATTAAAATCCAAAATTTATTTAAAAACATCGACAATGAGACCCATGTCTCGATTCCCGTAAAAACTCATAAAATCCGAACACCTGTTCCGATACGAGTTCAACCATATAAATATTATCGAATTCCGACATCGGGTTGCCTTTCAAATCCTCAATTAAAGTCTTTGAATATTTCTACTATTTTCAACCCAATCTTTACCCATTTGAACTCAACAATCTTCCCACAAACTTATTGGTACAAGAATGTATAACTAATACTCTCACATCCAAGAATCACACTCCCAATCACCCATCTTTACCCAAACTCGAAATTGAAGACCGGGGTTTAGAACCTTACCTCTTGGGTGAAGATCTTGTGATATTTACTTGTTGGATTTCAAAGCTTGAATAAGATTTTTGATGAACAAAGCACTTGAGCTTCTTCCTCTCTCTAGGACATTCTCACTTCTCTCTAAAATCATCAGATAATTGCCCCAAAATAAGCCCCAAAGCCTATTTATCAAAATGGGGTCGGGTTATGAAAATAGAAAAATGGACCCTCCGAACTCAGGTCTGCAGTCGCACAATGGACCGCACAATGGGTATGCGGGTCGCACAATGGAACGCAAAACCGATGCCAAAAACTGGGCTGTACTAGACAGGTTTGCGATCATTTTGCGGTTCGCACACCATTTTTTGCGATTAGCACAATAATTTTGTGGTCGCACAATTGGCCGCAGAATCACATTTTGCCATCTTTTGGTAATTTGGTCATAACTTCTTATAGGAGTGTCCAAATGACAGACGGTTTGAAGTATTAGAAACTAGACTTGAAGATATTTCATTTTATTGGTTGTCCATCACATAACTCCTTATATATATGTAGATATGCTAGCTAAAATTGCTATCTTGTGCGTACTCATTTGTAACTTTAGTCTAGTATGAAATTTTCCAACTTGACTTATACTTAGGCCTCTCCTTAGACCCCACATCACTTATAATATGCCTCGTACACTTATGATCATATTAAATTGATATCCATCATATTAATAGTCATCAAATGAGAAGCAGAGTTCGCCCCCAAACACATAACATAACTTGTCTCTTCTTTCACCCATTTCAATTTCCCGAATTTTTACTAACTCCCAAAATTTTCAAAAATTTCGCCAGAGTTTCTTTTGTAACCGGGCCTATCCACCTTCCAGAGAATCCCAGAAACTAATCCTAACAACACATACATAATCCAATCAACGTAACACAACATGAAAACAATACTAACAGTGGCCTCACAAGCAATATATTACTAGAAAAGGAACGCCATTAACATCAACTATTCAGGTGATACGTAACTCATAGCAGGTAAGCTCTCAACATCTTCATAGAACACAGAAATGAACGTTTAAATTAAAGATGACATTTTTGGGTCATCACATTCTCCACCTCTAAAACAAATGTTTGTCCTCGAACGGCATTAGAGAAGTACCTGAGCTGGTGAAAAGATGTGGATACTTCCTCCGTATGCCCGACTCGGACTCCCAGGTAGCTGCCTCAATCAACTGACCTCTCCATTTCACCCGAACTGAAGGATAACTCTTAGAAATCAACTGACGGACCTACCGAGCTAGAATAGCTACCGACTCTTCTTCATAAGTTAAATCTTTGTCCAATTGAACTGAGCTGAAGTCTAACACATGGGACAGATCACCATGGTATTTCCGGAGCATGGATACATGGAATACCGGATGAACTGCTGATAAGCTAGGTGGTAGTGCAAGCTTGTAGGTTACTTCACTCACCCTTTCAAGAATCTCAAAGGGTCCGATATACCTAGGGGTTAACTTACCCTTCTTTCTGAATCTCATTACACCTTTCATAGGTGAAACCCGGAGCAATACTTTTTCTCCAGTCATGAATGCAATATCACAAACCTTACGGTCGACATAACACTTTTTCTTAGACTGAGCTGTGCGAAGTAGATCCTAGATAATCTTGACCTTATCCAAGGCATCCTGTACCAAATAAGTACCCAACAACCGAGCCTCTCTTGATTCAAACCAGCCAACTGGCGAACAACATCACCTCCCATATAATGCTTCATACAGAGCCATCTGAATGCTCGACTGGTAGTTGTTATTATAGGCAAACTCCGTTAGTGGGAAGAAGTGATCTCAAGAACCTCCAAACTCTATAACACAAGCGCGAAGCATATCTTCCAGTATCTGAATAGTGCGCTCTAACTGTCCGTCTGGCTGTGGATGAAATGTTGTACTCAACTCAACCCGCGTGCCTAACTGATGTTGTATATCCCTCCAGAAGTGCGAGGTGAACTGCGTACCTCGATTAGAAATGATAGACACGGGCACACCATAAAGGCGGACAATCTCGCGGATGTAAATCTCAGCTAATTGCTCTGAAAAATAGGTAACTGCTACTGGAATGAAATGTGCTGACTTGGTCAACCTATCCACAATGACCCATACTGTGTCAAACTTTCTCTGAGTCTGTGGGAGCCCAACAACAAAATCTATAGTGATACGCTCCCACTTCCACTCAGGAATTTCTAATTTCTAAAGCAAACCAGCAGGTCTCTGATGCTCGTACTTGACTTGCTGACAATTTAAACACCGACCTACATATGCAACTATATCCTTTTTCATTCTCCTCCACCAATAATGTTGCCGCAAAATCTTGATACATTTTGGCGATACCCGGGTGAATTGAATACCGTGAACTGTGGGCCTCTTCAAGAATTAATTCACGAAGCTCATCCATATTAGGAACACAAATACAACCCTACATCCACAGAACTTCATCATCTCCCACAGCAACCTGCTTGGCACCACCGTGTCGTACTGTGTCCTTAAGGACAAGTAAACGAGTATCATCATACTGTCGCTCTCTGATACGTTCATACAAGGAAGACCGAGCGAGTGTGCAAGCTAGAATCTGACTGGACTCTGAAACATCTAACCTCACGAACTAATTGGCCAAAGTCTGAACATCGGAAGCTAATATACTCTCACCAACCAGAATATACGCAAGGCTGCCCATACTTATAACCTTTCTACGCAAAGCATCAGCCACCACATTGGCCTTTCTGGGGTGATACAAAATGGTGATATCATAGTCTTTCAACAGTTCCAACCATCTTCTCTGCCTCAGATTGAGGTATTTTTGTTTGAATAGGTACTGTATACTACGATGATCAGTGAATACCTCACTCAAGATATCGTAAAGGTAATGTCTCCACATCATCAGCGCATGAACAATGGCTGCCAATTCTAAGTCATGAAAAGGGTAATATTTCTCATGAACTTTCAATTGCCACGACACATATGCAATCACTATACCATCTTGCATTAATACCGCACCAAACCAAATGCAAGATTCATTACAATATACCGTAAAAGATCCTAAACTTATGGGCAATACCAATATTGGCATCGTAGTTAAAGCAATCTTGAGCTTTTGAAAGCTCAACTCATACTCGTCTGACCATCTATGTAACGACCCGACCGGTTGTTTTGAGCTCTAGCATGTCATTTGGCGGTTTGAGGTCATGAGTAGCTTCACTTCGGGTATTATAACTTGTACGTGTAGTCGGAATTAAAATTCGGGAAATTCAAAGTTGATTTGGAGAGAAAATTCTAAGTTTGGAAGCTTTAAGTTGGAAGAATTGACCAAGATTTAGATGTTGAATAAACAACCTCGAAATCGGGATTTGAAAGGTTCCAACAGGTTTGTATGATAATCTTGGACTTGGGTGTATGTCCGGATCGGATTTTGGATGACCCGGGAGCGTTTCAACGCCTATTGTGGAAGTTGGCATTCTGGAAGAATTTCATAAATTTGGGTTGAGGTGCATTTCAATGTTATCAATGTCTGCTTGGGATTCCGAGTCTGGGAATAGCTCCGTATGATAATTCTGGTATTGGGAGCGCGTCAGAAAGTAGATTTGGAGGTCCGTAGGTCATTTTGGAGTCATTTGGCGAAAGTTGGAAATTTGGATAATTTTGAGAAGTTTGATCGGTAGTGGACTTTTTGATATGGGGGTCTGATTCCAATTCCGGAAATGGGAGTAGGTCCGTAATGTAAATTATGACTCGTGTGTAAAATTTGAGGTCAATCGGACATGATTTGATATGTTTCGGCATCAATTGTAGAAGTTTGAAGTGTCAAAGATTCATTAAGTTTGAATTGGAGGGTGATTCATGTTTTTAGCGCTGTTTGATATGAGTTGAAGGCTCAACTAAGTTCATATTATGTTTTAAGACGTGTTGGTATCATTGGTTGAGGTCCCGAGGGCCTCGGGTGGATTCCGGATGGTAAACGGATCGAGTTTGAGTTTGGAAGAATGTTGGAGTTGCTATCATATGGTGTAACCGCACCTGCGATGTTTTATCCGCAAGTATGGAGCCACAAAAGCAGCCAGGGGGTCGTAGAAGCGGTAACTGGGGTGAGGGGGGAGGCCGTAAAAGCGGCATGTCTGTGCGCAGAAGCGCTTGTGGCCCGCAGAAGCTGGAGCGCAGGTGCGCTACCTTGGGCGCAGAAAGCGAGGGATGTTGGTTTGAGATGGAGCCGCATTTGTGATGGGACTTCCTCAGATGCAGAGCCACAGGAGCGGCTAGAAGGCCGCAGAAGTGGAAGGTCGTATGGGCAGAAGGTTGTTCTTTATAAAAACGGGATTTGACCCATTTTTCTCCGGGGATTTGGCCCACTTCAAGGCCCATTTGTGGAGAGCTTCAAGGGGAGATATTCATCATCTATGTCAAGGTATGTGATTCCCACTTATTGCAAGTTAAATACATGGTTTATATTTGGATTTAAGCATGGAAATTTGTAGAAATTTGGGGTCTTGAAGAAAAACCTAGAAATTGATATTTTTGGATTTTGACCACGATTTTGGACATGAAATTGGGAATAAATTATATATTTGAGTTCGGGGTGTTATGGTAAAGTTTATTTTTGAATATTTTCGGAATCCGGGCACGTGGGCCCGAGGGTTGATTTATCGATTTTTCAAACGGAGTTGGAAATTTGTTTAAATTGATTTGTTGGGATTATTAGAGTATATTTTTATGGGTTTGCACATTGTTTGACTAGTTTTGGAGCGACGAGCATCAGTTTGAAGTGATAGAGTAGCGTTGGAGCCGGTTATGGAATTTCGGAGTGGGTAAGTATCCTGTCTAACTCTGTAAGGGGGAAATTACCACTAGGTGTTGTATATTGATGTGTGCTACTTGTTGTGGGGGCTACGTACGCGCGAGGTGACGAGAGCCCTACGTAGCTACATTCATGTTATTGTATGGGTAGGCTTAGGTTCACATCATACTATAGTTGTACTATTTGAGCAGTCTCTCGCCTATTAAATTCCTCTGGTTTACATTAGTACTTGAGACTAGACTTGCTATTGTAATGTTTTCGCAAGTTTCATGACTTTCCACGGAATAATGGTGTTCCTCTTACGGATTTCTCACACGTTATGCGTTTTCATCGAACCATTTTCCTTAAAAACTATAACTCACTTGTTTATTCATGAGTGGGGGTCAAGAACCCATTTAAGCTTCTTACTCTAATGGGAGGAGGCCGTTCGCCTTGACAAGCTTTATGTACCACACTCTAATAGGATCGGACAGTTCATCTCGGCAGGATTTATGTACCATACTCTCATGGGAGCGGGCCGTTTTCCTCGGCAGGTTAATAAATGCATCTATGGTTCATGTCGTTCGACCCTCGGCATTGTATAGATTATGATGGGATCGGGTCGTACGCCTCGGCATTTCTATAAAATATCCTCATGAAATCGTGTGTAACATTTGGAAAGAAGCCAGTGTATCTATGAGTTCTTCCTGATCTGAAGTATAACGACCCATTTTGGTAAGGTCCACTATATATTTATATATATGCCCCGGTTGAGGAGGAAATTTGCTAATTGAGAGCTTGAGCCTATTGTAAAGAGGAAAATTGTACCACGTATTTATACTTGTTTATTTTATTTATTTACTCTGCCTCATATTTGTTCACCTCTTTACTGTACCTGATATTATTGGACCACTAGTGAGTGTCGATGTCGAGCCCTCGTCACTACTCCTCCAGGGTTAGCCTAGATACTTAATGGGTACACGTTGATTTACGTACTCATACTACACTTGTTGCACATTTTTATGCAGGTATTTTTATGCCTGGTGGTCATTTGGGCGCGGAGGTGCGGATGATGCGGGGACTTACCGTGAGCTGCATTTCATGTTACGGTTCACAGCTAGCAGAGTCTCCTTTAGAGTTATTTATATTCTCCTGTCCAATTTGTATTGCGAACAGATGCTGTATTTTATTTTACTTCCTAGTAAATGCTCATGCACTTGTGACACCAGATTTTGGGGATGATTATCGGTTGTTCCGTATTGTTATTATGAAGATATTATCATTTACTCTGTAAAATTTTATCTCTTACTATTTAATTGAAGGAAATTTACGATTTCAAAAATACTAAAATGAGTAATTAAGTTAAACTTTTATTGTTGGCTTGCCTGACAGTGGTGTTACGTGCCATCACGACCTTTAATGGATTTTGGGTTGTGACAATCTGAATGGGGCATCCTTCTGGGTCAATTTGGTCAATGGAGATGCTATAGATGAAAACCCCTCTACAAACCGGTGATAATAACCTGCCAAACCCAGGAAACTTCGGATCTCTGTAGCTGAAGTAGGTCTAGGCCAATTCTGAACTACCTCAATCTTCTTAGGATCAACTTTTATGCCTTCTGCTGATACAACATGCCCCAAAAGGGCAACGGAGTCTAACCAAAATTCGCATTTTGAAAATTTGGCATATAACTGATTATTCTTCAAAGTCTGAAGCAAAATCCGAAGATGTTACTCATGCTCATCTCGACTTCTAGAGTAAATCAAGATATCATCAATGAACACAACCACAAAAGAATCCAAATAAGACTTGAACACCCGATTCATCAAATCCATGAATGATGCTGGGGCATTTGTCAGCCTAAATGACATCACTAGGAATTCGTAATGCCCATACCGAGTCCGCAAAGCTGTCTTAGGGACATCAGATGCCCTAATGTTCAACTGATGGTAACCAAACCTCAAGTCGATCTTTGAAAACACCTTGGCACCCTGAAACTGATCGAATAAGTCATGAATTCTTGGCAGTGGATACTTGTTCTTGATAGTAGCCTTATTCAACTACCGATAATCATTACACATCAACATTGAACCATCTTTATTCTTTACAAATAACATTGGTGCACCTCAGAGCGAGATGCTAGGTCTAATGAATCCCTGATCAAGCAAGTCTTGTAACTGCTCCTTCAATTCTTTCAACTCTGGCAGGGCCATACGGTATGGTGTAATATAAATGGGCTGAGTGCCCGAAGCTAAATCAATACAGAATTCAATATTTTTGTCAGGTGGCATCCCCGGTAAATCTGTAGCATATACTTCTGGAAATTCACGAACAACTGGTACTGAGTCCATAGAAGGAACATTCGTACTCGGATCGTGAATACAAGCCAAATAGGCTAGACACCCCTTCTCGACCATACGCCGAGCCTTCATATAAGAAATAACCCTACTGGTAGAATGACCATGAGTTCCTTTCTACTCTAATCGAGGTAACCCCAGCATGGCTAAGGTCACCATCTTGGCATGACAATTAAATATAGCATGATAAGGTGACAGCCAATCTATACCCAGAATGACGTCAAAATCTACCATGTCAAGAAGTAGAAGATCCACACTAGTCTCAAGACTCCCAATAGTAACCACACACGAATAATAGACATGATCTACAGTGATATAATCCCCCACGGGTGTGGACACATGCACACAAACACTAAAAGAATCAAGAGGCACAACCAAATATGAAGCAAAGTAGGAGGACACATAGGAATAAGTAGATCCTGGATCAAATAAAACTAAAGCATCTCTATGAAAAACTGGAATAATACCTGTGATCATGACATCGGATGACTCGGCCTCAGGCCTAGCTGGAAAAGTATAAAATCGGAGCTGGACCCCACCACTCGGAGCTATATCTTTGGGACGGACTCTAACTGGTTGTCCTCCACCTCTAACAACCTGATCTGCACCTCTAGCTGTCTGACCCCTGCCCCTAGTTGGCCGGGTGGGTGGTGGAGCAATCGGTGCCGGTATTATGGCATGAGAATCCTGTTGAGATCTTTTGCTTGACAACCTAGGGCAATACCTCCTGATGTGACAAATGTTCCCACACTCATAACACCCATCCTGCTGTCATGACTGCTGAAGCTGAAGCTAACCTGAATGGGTCGGATAGCCGCCATAGTGACTCTGGAGTGGTCACTGATAGGAGCTGGATGTGCACTAAATATCGGTTGCCTAGAGTAAGGCATAATAGGACCCTGACTCCCTGAAGCACCGTGATATGCCTCAAGTGTTGAATAAAATAGCCTAGGAGAATGACCCCTACCATAAGTACCCTACCTCCAGATGAGGCGCCTCTGAAATTACCAGAATGACGGGGCCTTTTATCTAACAATTGCCCTCTCTCTATGAAAGAACCATCTCGATCCGCCTGGCGACATTAGCAGCCGTCTGAAAAGAAATCTCACTCCCGATCTCCTTGGCCATCTATAGCTTGATAGGTTGAACGAGTCCATCAATGAACCTCCTCACCCTCTCTCTCTCGGTAGGAAGTAGAAGAAGAGCATGATGGGCTAGATCCACAAAACGGGTCGCATACTAAGTGACGCTCAAACTGCTTGCGGTAATCCTCTCTCAATTTGATAGGGAGGAACTTCTCTAGAAATAGCCGTGAGAACTGCTCCCATGCAAGTGCATGCGAACCAACTGGTCTAGTAAATACATAATCTTTCCGCCACCTCTTGGCAGAACCGGTCATTTGAAACATAGCAAAATCAACCACATTGCTTTCGACTATCCCCATGTTCTGCAATACTTCATAGCAGCAATCAAGAAAATCCTGTGGGTCCTCAGAAGGTGTACCACTGAAATGGATTGGAAATAGCTTGGTAAACTTTTCCAAACTTAACAAAACCTAAGAAGACAAAGCAGGCCTATCACCGGCCTGTGCTGTAATAATTGTTTGAACTACCCCAACTGGATGGTCTACTGGAGCCTGATAGTGGGGAGTTGTCTGCTCCAGAGTGGAAGTAGTGGGAGTTTCTGCTCCTCCCCCAGCCTGTGAGACGGTTGGTGCCACTAGAAATGTACCATTTTTGGCCACACCCTCCATAAGACTCATCAAACGGACTAGAGCGTCCTGAAGTATTGGAGTAGCTATGAATCCTTTCGGAACCTGAACTGGTCCAACCGGTACAGTCTGAACTGAAACCTCCTCCTGAAGATCCACCTGAGGTTCTACAACAGGTGTTGCTGCTCGAGTTCTAGACCGAGCTCTACCTCTACCTCTACCTCGGCCTCTGGCACGACCTCGGCCTCACCCTCTACCCCTGACCGTAGTTGCCACCATGGGCTCTGGCCCCTGTCCGTTGGTAGATGTATTGCGTGTTCACGCCATCTGTGAGAGAATAAGAATAGAATAGTTCAATCATCAATGATAGAATAAAATCGCATGACAGAATAAGAAAGAAGTGATATTGTTCCTAAACTTCATAGCCTCTGAGAGATAAGTACAGACGTCTCTGTATTGATCCTTCAGATTCTTCTAAGCTTGCTCGTGACTCGTGAGACCTAAGTAACTTAGTGCTCTGATACCAACTTGTTATGACCCGAAATTCCCACCTTCGGGACCGTGATGGCGCCTAACATTTCACTTGCTAGGCAAGCCAACGTTAGAATAATATTAGCCATTTTTAAATAATTTTAAATTAATTAATAACAAAGAAACAAATATGAAAAAAAGTCTGAAATAAAGTGAAAAATCCATAATAGTAGCTTGTGAACTTGTGACACCAGTTCTGGGATGGTATTTAGACATCGCTATTATTATGGATTTTTCATTTTATTTTAGACTTTATTTCCGTATATGTTTTTTTGTTATTAATTAATTTAAAATTATTTGAAAATAGATAATATTATTCTAACGTTGGCTTGCTTAGCAAGTGAAATGTTAGGCGCCATCACGGGTCCGAAGGTGGGAATTTCGGGTCGTGACAACTCTACATTTGTAAGGTTCATATGAACCTTCACAAGCTATTTCTTCATAATCATATATTTAAGGACTTGATTAAACCATCCCATACAATGAACACATGTCACGCCCTGAATCTGGGCCTGGACGTAACACGACAACCAGTGCCTGATTACATGTGACCGAGCGAACCAACTGGCTGGCTGAACCAACATGTGATATCATAATATACTGAATGCGAAAGATGAACTAGCACTTGCTGATATACTGAAAGTCTGAATGATATAAATCAAAGAGCGGAAACACTAATATAATTCTTAAACATATATGTAGCAAATATTGCTTAACAAGAAAAAATGTAACTTTGTCTAAATGTTTCTTTAGTCTATGAAGCCTCTAATGAAGTACAGAAAATACTGATTGTGTATAAAAATTGAAAGACTCTAAAGCAATGATAATGTCCCGAAAGAATTGGGGATCACAAAATAGCTGGTACGAGAATTCTAGCGCTCTGAATCGTCAACCTGTAAATCATTACCTGCATTGTGAGATGTAGGCCCCGGGCAAAAAGGACGTCAGTACATTTGAATTGAACTGGTATGTAAAGCAACTGAAAGAAAAAACTGTAAATGCTGAAACTGAAATGATAATTGATAACTGATAATTGATAACTGATAATTGATAAATGAAATGATAACATAACTGAAATGTTAACTGATAACTGAAATGAACAAAGGAAGTAAGGATATGAATACGCCCTCTTCTGAATGATGAACAACCTGTTTATCTGAATAAACTACGGCCTCGGGCCTAATATATATGTCCACAAGCTACGGCCTCAAGCCCAAGTATACGTATACATAACTATGGCCTCAGGCCCAAAAATGTATAAAGCATAAACTACGGCCTCCGGCCCAAACATGCATAAAGCATAAACTACGACCTCAGGCCCAAGTATGCATGAAGCATATAAACTACGGCCTCAGGCCCAATTACAGGTGTTCAACATTCAGGAATTTAAATTCAGGAATTGAGAATCATACTGTAATATATGATGATGAAATACTGAATCATATTTAGTTACATGATACTGGAATACTGAATAGGACTAGACTGAGACATGTATTCTTGAATTGATTATGAAAACTGTAACTTCAACTGTTTATAGCATGCTGAGTAATCTAGACTGAGACTCATGGACATCAAACCCAAGTCTATATTGATTATGCACTGAGCTTACAACATTCAGAATGAAAGTCATGAACGAGTTATGAAGCTAGATAATAGAAGTTCTGCAACTATTCAAGGAACTAGGCTTAACTATATTTCTGAGGCAAGTAGAAACGTCGTAAAAGAAACGTAGTGTAGGAAGAATCATTAACATTCCCAAACATAGAGAGTTAGCCTCACATACCTTAACTTCCTGCTCTTGAGCGTAATACAATGTTTGTCAACCCTTTCAACTTTGATCTATAGCAATGCAAGTCAAAGGGATTTCATATTACCAATAAAACTCATGTTTTGGTCACTTAGTCATTTTATCAAACATTTGGTGAGTCTAAAATCTCATAACCCTCATTAATGGTGCTTTTACACCCAACAACTCATTCTCTTGCTCCAAGATAAATTCTAAAATCTCAAATTGTTATAATCAACATCATTCTTCATCACCCATAAGATATACAACACCCTTAACCAATAATTAATAATCAACAACCCAAACTTATAACCGTTCATGCTTTTCTGTCAAACCCGCCAACTTATTTCTTATGAACTAGAGTATATAATTATTTATCTAATGCTATAATCAATTAAAGGGTCAAGACATTACCTTTTTGAAGTACAATCCTCTTGAATTCGAGTTCTAGGGTTTCCTTTCTCAACCATGATGTCCCAATCGAATATCTAATGATTTGGAGGGTTTACCCATATTAATAAGATGTTGGGGAATTGAAATCAACTTAGAATCATCATCAGAACTCACCTTGGATGGTGAAGGGACCTTTGTGGAGTTAGGTTCTTGAGAGCTTCTCTTTTTAGAGCAAGTTTTTTGTGTTTTGGAGTATAGGGGACGAAGTAGGGCTTTTAAAATGACCTCCCGGGTGCGCTCCCATCCACCTGGACGTGCAGCAGGGCAGTAGCACTGCTACAAGTGCGCGGCCGCACACTGGACCATCTGGGCGCGTACCTGGGCGTGCATATTGCGCATTATCCAGTAAAATGCACATAACGTTTTGCTCAGAAATCCATTTGGGCTCTACAATTTATCGTTGGAAATATATTTCAAAGGGCTACAACTTTTATGTCTTGTGTCTTCCCAAATTCCTTACCTATTTTCACGAAATCTTGATGGAAGATAGACCTTCCATAAACTTTAGTCAATTTTATCGGATCTTATGCTCCTCCCTCTCCATCTTTATTCCAAAACAACTATTTTCACTCATACTCATCCCGATAGGACTTAACATGTCTAAAATATCAAATTAATACCCGTTTAACATATCCACACCTAGTCCGAATGTAAGTGGTGTTACATTATCTCCCCCTTGAGATCATTCGTCCTCGAATGATTGTCCTGACTATAACTAAGGCTAACTCTTGACCTTAAACGGGTCTGGTGTAAACATGTACTTTCATGAACACTTGCATACTAAACTGAATGAATACATGACTACTGAACTGCTGAGATACTGAACTGAATGACTACTGTATTGACTGACTACTGAGCTGACTAAATACAGAAGAACGTGTAGATTATAATATAAGGTCTGAATGAAAAGGTTAGTTACCTTCAACATTTCTCCAAAACACCTGCCAACTATCATAATATAACACAAGCCTCACAAGGCATCATAAAGCTCATAACATGAAATATATACATGAATACTGGTCTGTCATGGATATATGAATACTAAACTAACATGGATATATGAATATTAAATTGGCATGAATATTTGAGTACTAAACTGACATCAATATCTGAGTATTAAGTTGACAAGAATGTCTGAGTACTAGACTGACATGAGTATCTGAGTATTGAACTGACAAGAGTATCTGGGTACTCGAAACTTGAATGTCATAACATGACACGTGAAGTAGTGGGTGTACCACTGCTAATTCTGGTGGCAACTCCAACTCATAAGCTATTTTCCCGATCTTTTGTACGATCATATGCGGCCTGATGTAACTGGGACTGAGCTTTCCTTTCTTCCCAATCTTATAACACCTTTTATAGGCGAATGTCCGAATAGGACATTTGGTGGCTCTAAGACCTCTTGATACGCTCTTGAATCAACTTTACTTTCTCCATAATCTCATAGACCAAATTTGGTCCCAACAACTCTGTTTCACCAACTTTGAACCAACCAATTGGCGATCTACACCTTCGCCCATACAGAGTCTCGTACGGTTCCATCTTGATACTAGAATGGTAGGTGTTATTATTAGCCAACTCAATGAGAGGTATGTGATCATCCCAATTATTTTAACATCAAGGACATATCCTCAAGTGTCTGAATAATGCGCTCTGCCTGGCTATCTTTCTGAAGATGAAAAACTTGAGCCTAATTCTTTTTGAAAGAACTTCTAAAAGTTCATTTTAAACTAAGCACCACTGTCTGAAATGACAGATAGCGGAGTCCCATGCAATCAGATGATTTCCTAGATATACAACTTGGCATAATCCTCTGCTGAATATGTGGTCTTTACTGGCAAGAAGTGTGCTGGCTTGGTAAGTCGATTTACAATATCCCAATCAAATCATGCTTTCAAAATGTGAAAGAAAATCCTGTTATAACTTCCATATTTACCATCTCCACTCAAAAATGTGTATTCTGTGTTAAAACACTAGGCTTTCTGTTTCTCGACTTTCACTTGCTGATAATTCGAACACTTGGCCACAAAGTCTGTGACATTCTTTTTCATGCCGTTCCACCAATTAATCTCCTTAAGACCATGATACATCTTTGTGGAACCTAAATAAATAGAATACCTAAAATTCTGCGCTTCAGACATAATCCGCTCTTTGAGCCCATCTATGTATGGAATGCATAGTCTACCTTGGTACCTTAAAGTACCATCATCTCCCCCTTGTTCAAAAGTCATCGTCTTATACTTGTGTATCCCCTTTTTCAATTGCGACAAGTAGGGATCATCAAACTATTTCTCCTTCACTTCGGCTACTAAGGAGGAACAAGTCCTATTCTGGATAATAATTCCACCATCTTCGGAGTCCAAAAGTCGAACTCCTAGCTTGGCAATGCGGTGAACTTCTTTCACCAAAGTTCTCTTGGTTGCCTCAATAATGAGCTATACTTGCCATACTTAATTATCTCTTTAAGGTACTTCCTGAAAATACTTATAGCATTATTGTGAGCTAAGTCTTTGACAAGTACTCCGGAGATTAGAGTCTCGTGCAATGGCACTACCCTCGTGACACATAACTAGGCATGATTTTATAGTTTTCATATCTCATGCTAACTATGCGGGTTTCAAATTTCCAACCAGACTTGTTGACGATTTTCACATCTCTCCCTTAGACCAAAGGTTAAGGTCTTGTACTTACGGATCCTTCTTTTTTGTTGGGATCTGAACAACTTTCCTTATCAGCTTCTACAATTATTGCACATTATGTCAATGACGACTCATCTTCCGATTTTCTTCTGAGCAATCTTTCTTACAAGGAAAAACTAAATTACTTACATAAACGGAAAGCTGATGTATTCACAAGTATCAAATACAATCTTAATGATTTAACTATGCTCACATTATTAATCTTGGGGACACCCCATTTCAATAACTCTTAAAGGCTATTCTTTTGTAGTTTGCTCTCTTATTGCCTAGCTGATTTTGTTTCTTCCACTGTCACTACTTTGGGTTTAACTTAAACTTTTTGGGTTCTAACACGCGTTCAGTATTTTAAATTGCCATCCACTCATTAGAGTTAACCCGACTAATTAAATCAAATCGTACCTCTACTAGCTCTGCTGAAATTGCTAATTCACTGTATCTACATAAAACTTACTTACTATTCATTTACTAACCACCTGCTAGCATCATGTTTTCTTGTTATGCTTTGAATAACTAAAGTGAAGCATAGGTTATTCCTAACTTCCATCACCATCCAACCCTATTTTATGGTCGCATACTATCTTTCTATTTGAACTATGTACATGGATCACACTTAGAAAATTTCATCTATCTTAAACAAAATTGAAATATCTAACCCCGAACTTTCCATACACTTCAAAATTATATAAGACTATAACCATCTGGGGTAAACACTTAGTAACATAACCTAATGGGGAACTACCATATCTTTTATCTCACAATAATAACTGCTTCATAAAGTAACTTACTAACGTGGTACTTTCTACTTCTCATTTGAGTAAATATGAACAACTTAAAATCATTCCCTGGAATTCAATATCGCATGCTCTTGGTTCTCATTTTGTACATCATATCTTCTAGTCATATGCATGAGTTATACGAAAATACATATTTGGTAATAACAAACATTTCTGACTCCTAGGGTTTGCCCTTAGCCTTTTTTTGTTCATAACTATAGTGATCAATTCTATGCCCGTTGCGGTTATATTCTTAACTTATGTGTGGAGTCTAACATTTAAACTATCATCACCCCACCTATGCATCCATTTTTAAGAATTAAAAGAAATTGTTTTGTGAGGTAAAACACATACGGATACACTACCATACACAAACTTCTCCTTCAGAGCGTACAATTGTCTGATAAATCAGTTCCTGCACCATCCGATGAATCTTAGGTCTTAATCCAGACTTAAAACATGCAAAGATTTTGCTATAATCACCGTTACTTACATTTTCTTTGAGCACCCATATGCATCATTGTAACTAAATAACTTAAATACTGGCGTGCTGGATAATCATAAACCTACTAATTGAAAGAATGTATAAATGGTAACTGAGGTAAACTGATAACCATAAAACATGATAACTGCTTTTATACTTTCTGATAAGATTATGCTCTAATTTGTACTACTATCCATTGCATCCTTTCAAGTCGTATTTGTTACCAACCTATACTCCATAATTATACCCCAATGGGAAATCATCCTCTTTAGGACCTTGGGTTTTCTTGCCCGTTGCTTGGGTATTCGATGAGTCTTGAATTCCATAAGAAGAGAATGTTATTTATTGCACTAAGCTTCATGGCACGATCTAGAGTAGAAAAAAATGAGACAATCCTGAATATCTTGGTAGTTAACCGTTTATATGCGTGGCCGGCACACACATATAAAGGAAACTCCACTGGACACGGCTTCATAGACTCCCTAGGACACTTGAACCTAGTACTCTGATACAAAGTTTTGTCACGCCCCGAACCTGGGCCTAGACGTAACACGACACCCAGTGTTTGAATACCTGTGATCAAGCGAACCAACTAGCTGGATGAACCAACATGTGATATTATAACATTCTGAATGTGGAAGATAAACTAGCACATGCTGATATACTGAAAGTCTGAATGATATAAATCAAAGAGCGGAAACACTAATATAATTCTGAAACATATATGTAGCAAACATTGCTTAACATGAAAAGCATGTGACTCTGTCTAACTGTTTCTTTAGTCTATGAAGCCTCTAATGAAATACTAAGAATATTGACTGTCTGTAAATAGTAAAAGAATCTAAAGTAATGATAATGCCCCGAAATAACTGGGTATCACCAAATAGCTGGTACGAGAATCCTAACGCTCTGAATTGTCAACCTATAAATCGTTACCTACATTGTGAGATGCAGTCCCTGGGCAAAAGGGATGCCAGTACATTTGAATTGCACTGGTATGTAATGAAACTGAAAGAAAGAAATATAAATGCTGCAACTGAAACTGAAATGATAACTGATAACTAAAATAATAACTTTTGCTACCTAATTTTGCCCTCATATTTTCTTGAATAGTATATATACTTTCAAAACATCATTTGGAATCATTACTTAGTTACAAATCTATACAAGTATTTTTCTATAATATTCCATAATTTTCAGACCTTTAAAATTGATTTTCCTGCATTTAAATTACTTGAATATTTATTAATTACTCCTTTCAATTATTTTGTTATGACTTAATTACCTAAAATTATTATTTTGCATCTATAATACTTGCTTCAGATATTTTACTCTATTATTTATAATTACATTAGTATTTTTAGGCCATTTGCACAATCTTGTAAAAATAGCCTGTATTTTATAATTTTATTGTATTTGTCATTTTATTTAAGGTCAAAATAATATCTTACATTCTTATAATCTTCTACTATTATTTTAAATATGACTTTGCATAAATAGCATTTTTTATAATTTATTTAATTATTTTATTTAAATTATTTTTCCCTTAATTTCCTATTTTTAAAATCTTGCCCAAAATTTGGATTAATTTCGGACCAGACAAGCCCAAACTCCTTGGCCCAATCCCCAAGCCCAAGCCAAAAGACCCTTTTATCCCCAATCCAGTCCCAAAAAACCCGACCCAGCTCTTCTTAAATCCCAACCGTTGATCAAAAGCGATCAACGACTCACAATACTCCTCCCCATTCTCCTTATATTCCCTCACCCAAACCCTAATCCCCATTTCCTAAAGACAGCGGCCTTTATTCTCTGTCACACCATTCTCCTTCACAAACCCTAGTCGTCACACCCCCAATTATCTCCGATTCCGACCTTAATATGGAATCCTCTTACAATTTGCCTTCTATATATGCTCCATCTCCGTGTTACTTACACGATTTTGGTATTACTTAGTACTTGCCTATTTTTGGCAAGTACCATACCTGAAATCATATGGAAATCATCTTCAATCTTTAAGATCTAGGCGGTATTCCGTCTAGATACATTTATATCAAGGCTATATGTGTCTGATTAGCCAAGATCTCTAGCCAATTTTCGATTTCTGTTAACTAGGGTTTACCTAAATTTTCTCTAATCTAACTTTTACTAATTCTGCATGTTATTATTTCCTTATTTATGTTGATTTTACAGTATTTTCTTGATTTGTTTGTTTAATTTCTACTACTATATAACCCCCGTTTCCCCTTTGAAACAGACATTTTTTACCTGGATTCACTAAAAATCGAAGCTATTACTCTATTATTCTCTTATTCTCTTATTTTATACTCTGGTTCTTAGCCGGCTGAAAGTCAAGGCCACCGGAATTCGATTTTGAACTTTTCTTGGTGCGAGCACTGCCCGGGGTTCATTTGAAGCCCTTGGGAACTCTGACGCACTAAGTATCTGGGTTCTTGCTCTTTGTTGACATTCAGAGCACTGTGGAATTTGTTCTTTCTTATTGTCTGTTTATTCAACTGATAACTGGTAAGTCTCTTGGCTTTACGATTTTATTCTTCTGTGTTTATGTCCTGCATATTCACGCCTCTGAATTTCATGACCTAATGTGTTCTTAGACCATCTCTGTGTGTAACTTTCCTAGCATTAAACTTGCCTTATGATCTGAACCTCTTTACCACTTGATTTTTACCTAAATTTCCAGTTTTGAGAGATCTTATTTAAATATGTTTTCCTTGAATAATTTAGACCCTCTTAAGTTCATTTAGCCTAATGTATTGGTAACTTAATTTCTACATTACTGTTTGACATGCGTTTGCTTTCCCACTCTACTTTGAATTCCTGCAATGATTGCCTCACATCTGTAATGTGTTATAATCTGTGACTTGCTCCCCTGCTATTGTTTGGCTTACTTGATTCCGTATCCGTTTAGTGATTATTTGAGACTTTAGAGTAGCTATCTTAATTTGTGTTTTCCTACCATGTTTGATACTGTTTTGCTTCACCATGTAAGTTAACATGTCAGTCTTTCGATTTGTGATGGATACTTAGCATAATTTGGACCCATTAAGCTTTAAACTTTCTATTTTAGTGCCCTACTTAGACCTATTTGGTATTATACACCTTTGTATGTTAATCTTGTAATTTCAGGAAACTTGATTCTCCTCTAACTCTCTCAATGTGTTTTCTGCCAATATGTTAGTTCTTGCTAAGTGTTAAACCTATAATAGAAACCTGCCTCTAAGTTGTGTTGACCCTCTTAACTAGCATGTTCTGTGTTTTAGGCAACTTTGCTATGTTTTCTTTATAAAATACAAGTGCATCTCTCCAAATTTTGTCCCTTAATCATTGTTCTCTCACTCTCATTGGTTACCTACACTATTCTGAATCTATCACTCTTGGACGGTTGAAAGCCAAGGCCACTAAGACTCTCTCTATTGACCTCCCTAGTGTTAGCACTGCTCGGGGTCCATTTGAGACCTCTGTGAACTCTGACACACTAGGATTTAGGGTTTTTTGGCCACTCTCTTTACTACTGAAACCTTAGATGTCTCTGACACTCAGTTCTTTCCTCATTCTATCTACTGAATATGCAAACTAGCTTGTTTAAGTGATTTTCGTGTGATTCAATATTTGGGTCGTTTGATCAAACTGTGACTGTTTAGTTTGGTTTGAGTTCCTCTATGGTTTTTGGGTTGTGCTGGTGAATATAGTCCCCTGTTGGGATCTGGGTATGTTATTTGTGAAGAAGGCATTTGTTGAAGGCCCAGGCAATACTGGGTATCTCCTCTTGGGCCTGCTATAGGCCTACTATTATTGTTTGTATAATATTTTATAATTACATTCATCATTGGGTCTGTAATAATTTTGTAATAAACAATTGGGGTGTTAGTGAAATCGGGGAAATGGGCATACTCTAATGTTTGCATGAAAAGGTAGAAAACATACCTATAGGGTTCGTATGATTTACTTGTTATTTTATACAACCTGTCATATATGCTATTCAATTTCCATGTACACTAGTAGAAATCAGGCCATTAGGAGAATTACAGACTCACACAACTTGTCTACTATCTAGGCATAAGTGCTTTATTTATTCCTATGTCCACTGCCATCTGTTACTAGATGACATGCCTATAGGAAACAAATGTCAATAACCATTCCTTCAATAACTGTAGCATATTCATTAGATACCATGCCTATAGGATTATACTAGCTTATGTTCTATTGATCTTTATCCAGAAATCATGCCTATATGACTTTAATTGGTTAATTTGCTATTGTTATCATACTGCGCACCTAGAAAACATGCCTATAGGGGCTAAGTATAAAAAATTATTTTCAATCGCTAATCGTTAGAAATCCTGCCTATAGGGTATTACCACTCACTTTAAAGTGTTAATATTGAACTTTCAAACGTTGTTTCATTACTTAGACATGCCACTATTAGAGAGCATGCCCATAGGATCAAACACGAGTAATTCTGAATATTTTTGATGGTTCTCACTGCCCCCTACTACGTAAATCCGCTAGAGATCATGTCTATAATCTTAAAGTGGCATCTTGCATCTGAAACTGCCTGCACGTTTGAATCCAAGGTCATATAGAAACCATGTCTATAGGGCTTAAATGGCTTTAATTTGTCTCAGTTCTGAAACTGTCTAACGCCTAATGTGAGAACATGTTTTGCGTGTATTTGTTGTTTATTTCTCATTGTGTTATAATAAATTTCTTTGACCCTTACTCTCTTTGTTTATCTTGCCTAATTATAATCCACATAATCTTAAGTTCGGTTGGAACCACAGTTGTGGACCTCGAAGAGTGCCTATCACATTCTCTTTGAGGTAATTTGAGCCCTTACCCAATCTTTGGTGGCGTTGACTGGTCAAACAGAGTTATCTACATAATAGGTACCCTAACGCACCTCAAAAACCGTTAGGTGGCGACTCTTCTTCTTTTATCACTCTATCTCCCATCCAAAAGAGTTGTCACAACATCGAGGCCCGCTTTCGCGAGAAAACGGGGTGCGACATCATGGCGACTCTACTGGGGAAATACTTAGGCTCTTACCATAATGAACTTGGCTTACGTGGATTATTTTCTTTGTTATAAAATGCCCATCCCTTCCCTGCTCCACCTTTATTTGTTTAAATTTGCTATAACATGCACATCCCTTTCCCGTTCGCCATTATTTGCTGTGACTGCTCTTCATTTTGTTTAAAGGCTGCTATATCATGCCTCTCCCATCCCTACTCCCTTACTTGCTTTATTACATTCTCGCATATATTCCATGAACTAACTTCTTCCATTGTCTTTCTTTCTTATGCTTTTCATGTTTTAACTTATTACCGTATTTACTGCTTTTACATAATTATCATGCAAATACTTGGCAACGTGTTATTATCTATGCATAAAGCATGCTCCACACATACTCCAATCATGCCAATTATCAACATAGTGGCGCTTGATTAGTGGCGCTTGATGAGTGTCCGCGCTCTTCCAGAATTACCCTTTTTAAATCGGAAAGGCTTATTTGCGGTAGACTAGTCGATCAGCGGTGCCGTCGATGGTCCTGTGTCTTTCCCTCTCAAGTTATCCACTTGAGAGTACCAGTCTAGACCATTCTAGAAACCTTACTCCAACATCAAATTTACATGCATCATGTTAAACCTAGTACGGGTTATGACATTGTTAACGTAATAGCCCGCTAAGATAAGCCTTATCCAACGTGCGATAGGATTTCCACAATCCCAATGGACACTACCATGTTATGTGCATTGCTAAGAGAAAATGTGCCAATATGTTGATCATTATTGCGTAAATGGTCGAATCTAGAGGGGGAAAGGGCTAACTTTATTTGCTTGCAGAAAATGAAGCACAAAGTCCCCAGGTTCGGCCTGGTCCAAAACATCCCACCTCTACTACTTGATTGGTGGAAAAATCTCACGCCTTGCGATAAGAATCATGTGAGAAGGGTCCTTGGTTATTTGCCGTCCTTGCTATACATCCGACCAAATAGGGCATTGATCGAGGCCGCTACCATGGTTTGGGACGAGAAAAGGGTCGTCTTCCGCTTTGGTGACATAGAAATGACTCCTCACTTTAAAGAAATAGGAGGCTTTGCCAAGCTGCCATGGGATAGTCCAGGGTTATTAGTGCCAGAGAATCGCACCCCTCGTGGTTTTCTAAAAATGTTAGGTTTCAAGAAAAATGATGAGTTGCTTTGTTTGAAGAAGTCATACATCCGATTTGAATTCATTTATGAGCGTTATGGGGACAGTAAGTGTCACGACCCAAAATTCTAACCTGTCGTGATGGCACCTATCTCGATACTAGACAAGCCGAAAATCTCAATAAACCACAATTGCTTTTAAGTTTAAAAATATAATATTTAAATACAATCCATAAATCTGGAAAATATCGATACAAACACTCCCAAAACCTGGTGTCACTGAGTACATGAGCATCTAGTATGAATACAAGTCTAGAAAATACGGTCTATAATAGACCAAGACCAAATACAGTAAACAAGGAGATAGGGAAGGAGAGACTAGGTCTACGAAACACGACAACTACTTCTGAATCTCCGGAAAATCAACTGTGCGAAAGAAATCAACACTCGCTATGGTCGAGAACACCTAAATCTGCACACGAAGTGTAGGGTGTAGTATGAGCACAACCAACTCAGTAAGTTACAATAATAAATAAATAAATAAATAATAGTAACAAGCTACACAGTTATAGTTCATTTTCAGTAATTCCAGCAAAGAATAGCCAAGCTTTCAAATCCAGCAGTTTAAGTCAACTCAATTTTTATACAGCTCAAGTTCATGTAACCCGGGTATAAAATCTTTCAGAGAATGTCACAACAATGACAGATAGCAACTAAGTGAAACAACAAATGAAAAACAAGTACATCCTCTCATGACAGCAATCACTCACAGGGCTCCCATCCCTCAGTACTCACACTCAATGGTTATCCGTGCTCGCTGGCATGTACAGACTCCAGAGGGGCTCCTACATCCCAAGCGCCATAATCCGCACGGACAACTCACGTGCTATAATATCCTGCACGGACAACTCACGCGCTATAGTATCCTTACCTCACCGACAGGCCCTCGGCCTTACTCAGTCATCAACCTCTCTAGTCTCTCGGCTCTCGGAAATCACAAAGGTCAGCCAAAACAAAGATAACATAATGTATCGACAAAATCAAGAAAGACTGACGTATGATACACAAGTAAAATCATGACTGAGTACAGACAACAGTTAGCAAATAATTCAACAAGTACGTGACCTCTGCGGTTCCCAACAATACTATCACATAGCCTAAGCATGATTTCTAACATGAATTATAGTCAAATTTCTTCAACACACAGAGAGCATATAGCTAACAACAAGTTATTCAACTTTACAGTTTGACGGAATGGACCAAGTCACAATCCCCTCGGTACACGCCCACACGCCCGTCGCCTAGCATGTGCGTCACCTCCAAAATAATCACATGACACAAAATCTGGGGACCAGATTTATAACTGTTACTTACCTCAAACCGTGAAATCCTTATTCCGCTAAGCCTTTGCCTCGTGAATTGGCCTCCAAACGCTTAGAATCTAGTAAAAAATAATTCGATTTAGTCAATAAAATTTATTGGAATTAATTCCATAAGCAAATGCTAATTTTCCATAAAAATCCGAAATTTAGTTTCCGGAATCAACAATTTCTCACGACAGAATACAAGAAAGTGAAGTTTTTCCTAAGGGTTCTGCACTCTCTCGAAGATAAGTACAGACGTCTCCGTACCGATCCACAAGACTCTACTAAAGCTGCTCATGACTCATGAGACCTATGCAACCTAGGCACTGATATCAACTTGTCACGACCCAAAATTCTAGTCTGTCGTGATGGCGCCTATCTCGATACTAGGCAAGCTGAAAATCTCAATAAACCACAATTTCTTTTAAGTTTGAAAATATAATATTTAAATACAATCCATTAATCAGGCAAATATCGATACAAACACTCCCAAAACCTGATGTCACTGAGTACATGAGCATCTAGTATGAATACAAGTATAGAAAATACGGTCTATAATAGACCAAGACCAAATACAGTAAACAAGGAGATAGGGAAGGAGAGACTAGGTCTGCGAAATACGGCAGCTACCTCTGAATCTCCGGAAAATCAACTGTGCGAAAGAAATCAACACCCGCTATGGCCGAGAACACCTAAATCTGCACACGAAGTGCAGGGTGTAGTATGAGCACAACCAACTCAGTAAGTAACAATAATAAATAAAAAACTGAAGATAGTAACAAGCTACACAGTTATAGTTCATTTTCAGTAATTCCAGCAAAGAATAGACATGCTTTCAAATCCAGCAGTTTAAGTCAACTCAATTTTTATACAGCTCAAGTTCATGTAACCCGGGTATAAAATCTTTCAGAGAATGTCACAACAATGACAGATAGCAACTAAGTGAAACAACAAATGAAAAACAAGTACATCCTCTCATGACAACAATCACTCACTGGGCTCCCATCCCTCAGCACTCACACTCAATGGGTATCCGTGCTCTCTGGCGTGTACAGACTCCGGAGGGGCTCCTACATCCCAAGCGCCATAATTCGCACGGACAACTCATGTGCTATAATATCCTGCACGGACAACTCACGCGCTATAGTATCCTTACCTCACCGACAGGCCCTCGGCCTTACTCAGTCATCAACCTCTCTAGTCTCTCGGCTCTCGGAAATCACAAAGGTCAGCCCAAACAAAGATAACATAATGTATCAACAAAATCAGGAAAGACTGACGTATGATACACAAGTAAAATCATGACTGAGTACAGACAACAATTAGCAAATAATTCAACAAGTACGTGATCTCTGCGGTTCCCAACAATACTATCACATAGCGTAAGCATGATTTCTAACATGAATTATAGTCAAATTTCTTCAACACACATAGAGCATATAGCTAACAACAAGTTATTCAACTTTACAGTTTGACGGAATGGACCAAGTCACAATCCCCTCGGTACACGCCCACACGCCCGTCGCCTAGCATGTGCGTCACCTCCAAAATAATCACATGACACAAAATCTGGGGACCAGATTTATAACTGTTACTTACCTCAAACCGTAAAATCCTTATTCCGCTAAGCCTTTGCCTCGTGAATTGGCCTCCAAACGCTTAGAATCTAGTAAAAAATAATTCGATTTAGTCAATAAAATTTATTGGAATTAATTCCATAAGCAAATGCTAATTTTCCATAAAAATCCGAAATTTAGTTTCCGGAATCAACAATTTCTCACGACAGAATACAAGAAAGTGAAGTTTTTCCTAAGGGTTCTGCACTCTCTCGAAGATAAGTACAGACGTCTCCGTACCGATCCACAAGACTCTACTAAAGCTGCTCATGACTCATGAGACCTATGCAACCTAGGCTCTGATATCAACTTGTCGCGACCCAAAATTCTAACCTGTCGTGATGGCGCCTATCTCGATACTAGGTAAGCTGAAAATCTCAATAAACCACAATTTCTTTTAAGTATGAAAATATAATATTTATATATAATCCATTAATCAGGCAAATATAGATACAAACACTCCCAAAACCTGGTGTCACTGAGTACATGAGCATCTAGTATGAATACAAGTATAGAAAATACGATCTATAATAGACCAAGACCAAATACAGTAAATAAGGAGATAGGGAAGGAGAGACTAGGTCTGCGAAACACGGCAGCTACCTCTGAATCTCCGGAAAATCAACTGTGCGAAAGAAATCAACACCCGCTATGGCCGAGAACACCTAAATCTGCACACGAAGTGCAGGGTGTAGTATGAGCACAACCAACTCAGTAAGTAACAATAATAAATAAAAAACTGAAGATAGTAACAAGCTACACAGTTATAGTTCATTTTAAGTAATTCCAGCAAAGAATAGACATGCTTTCAAATCCAGCAGTTTATGTCAACTCAATTTTATACAGCTCAAGTTCATGTAACCCGGGTATAAAATCTTTCAGAGAATGTCACAACAATGACAGATAGCAACTAAGTGAAACAACAAATGAAAAACAAGTACATCCTCTCATGACAACAATCACTCACTGGGCTCCCATCCCTCAGCACTCACACTCAATGGGTATCCGTGCTCACTGGCGTGTACAGACTCCGGAGGGGCTCCTACATACTAAGCGCCATAATCCGCACGGACAACTCACGTGCTATAATATCCTGCAGGGACAACTCACGCGCTATAGTATCCTTACCTCACCGACAGGCCCTCGGCCTTACTCCGTCATCAACCTCTCTAGTCTCTCGGCTCTCGGAAATCACAAAGGTCAGCCCAAACAAAGATAACATAATGTATCAACAAAATCAGGAAAGACTGACGTATGATACACAAACAAAATCATGACTGAGTACATACAACAATTAGCAAATAATTCAACAAGTACGTGACCTCTGCGTTTCCCAACAATACTATCACGTAGCCTAAGCATGATTTCTAACATGAATTATAGTCAAATTTCTTCAACACACAGAGAGCATATAGCTAACAACAAGTTATTCAACTTTACAGTTTGACGGAATGGACCAAGTCACAATCCCCTCGGTACACGCCCACACGCCCGTCGCCTAGCATGTGCGTCACCTCCAAAATAATCACATGACACAAAATCTGGGGACCAGATTTATAACTGTTACTTACCTCAAACCGTGAAATCCTTATTCCGCTAAGCCTTTGCCTCGTGAATTGGCCTCCAAACGCTTAGAATCTAGTAAAAAATAATTCGATTTAGTCAAAAAAATTTATTGGAATTAATTCCATAAGCAAATGCTAATTTTCCATAAAAATCCGAAATTTAGTTTCCGGAATCAACAATTTCTCACGACAGAATACAAGAAAGTGAAGTTTTTCCTAAGGGTTCTACACTCTCTCGAAGATAAGTACAGACGTCTCCGTACCGATCCACAAGACTCTACTAAAGCTGCTCATGACTCATGAGACCTATGCAACCTAGGCTCTGATATCAACTTGTCGCGACCCAAAATTCTAACCTGTCGTGATGGCGCCTATCTCGATACTAGGCAAGCTGAAAATCTCAATAAACCACAATTTCTTTTAAGTATGAAAATATAATATTTATATATAATCCATTAATCAGGCAAATATAGATACAAACACTCCCAAAACCTGGTGTCACTGAGTACATGAGCATCTAGTATGAATACAACTATAGAAAATACGGTCTATAATAGACCAAGACCAAATACAGTAAACAAGGAGATAGGGAAGGAGAGACTAGGTCTGCGAAACACGGCAGCTACCTCTGAATCTCCGAAAAATCAACTGTGCGAAAGAAATCAACACCCGCTATGGCCAAGAACACCTAAATCTGCACACGAAGTGCAGGGTGTAGTATGACCACAACCAACTCAGTAAGCAACAATAATAAATAAAAAACTGAAGATAGTAACAAGCTACACAGTTATAGCTCATTTTAAGTAATTCCAGCAAAGAATAGACATGCTTTCAAATCCAGCAGTTTAAGTCAACTCAATTTTTATACAGCTCAAGTTCATGTAACCCGGGTATAAAATCTTTCAGAGAATGTCACAACAATGACAGATAGCAACTAAGTGAAACAACAAATGAAAAACAAGTACATCCTCTCATGACAACAATCACTCACTGGGCTCCCATCCCTCAGCACTCACACTCAATGGGTATCCGTGCTCACTGGCGTGTACAGACTCCGGAGGGGCTCCTACATCCCAAGCGCCATAATCCGCACGGACAACTCACGTGCTATAATATCCTGCACGGACAACTCACGCGCTATAGTATCCTTACCTCACCGACAGGCCCTCGGCCTTACTCAGTCATCAACCTCTCTAGTCTCTCGGCTCTCGGAAATCACAAAGGTCAGCCCAAACAAAGATAACATAATGTATCAACAAAATCAGGAAAGACTGACGTATGATACACAAGTAAAATCATGACTGAGTACAGACAACAATTAGCAAATAATTCAACAAGTACGTGATCTCTGCGGTTCCCAACAATACTATCACATAGCCTAAGCATGATTTCTAACATGAATTATAGTTAAATTTCTTCAACACACAGAGAGCATATAGCTAACAACAAGTTATTCAACTTTACAGTTTGACGGAATGGACCAAGTCACAATCCCTTCGGTACACGCCCACACGCCCGTCGCCTAGCATGTGCGTCACCTCCAAAATAATCACATGACACAAAATCTGGGGACCAGATTTATAACTGTTACTTACCTCAAACCGTGAAATCCTTATTTCGCTAAGGCTTTGCCTCGTGAATTGGCCTCCAAACGCCTAGAATCTAGTAAAAAATAATTCGATTTAGTCAATAAAATTTATTGGAATTAATTCCATAAGCAAATGCTAATTTTCCATAAAAATCCAAAATTTAGTTTCCGGAATCAACAATTTCTCACGACAGAATACAAGAAATTGAAGTTTTTCCTAAGGGTTCTGCACTCTCTCGAAGTTAAGTACAGACGTCTCCGTACCGATCCACAAAACTCTACTAAAGCTGCTCATGACTCATGAGACCTATGCAACCTAGGCTCTGATATCAACTTGTCGCGACCCAAGATTCTAACATGTCGTGATGGCGCCTATCTTGATACTAGGCAAGCCGAAAATCTCAATAAACCACAATTTCTTTTAAGTTTGAAAATATAATATTTAAATACAATCCACAAATCAAGCAAATATCGATACAAACACTCCCAAAACCTGGTGTCACTGAGTACATGAGCATCTAGTATGAATACAAGTCTGAAAAATACGGTCTATAATAGACCAATACCAAATACAGTAAACAAGGAGATAGGGAAGGAGAGACTAGGTCTGCGAAACATGGCAGCTACCTCTAAATCTCCGAAAAATCAAATGTGCGAAAGAGATCAACAGCCGCTATGGCTAGGAACACCTGAAACTGCACACGAAGTGCCAGGTGTAGTATGAGTACAACCAACTCAGTAAGTAACAATAATAAATAAAGAACTGAAGATAGTAACAAGCAACACAGTTATAGTTTATTTTCAGTAAATCCAGCAAAGAATAGACATGCTTTCAAATCCAGCAGTTTAAGTCAACTCAATTTTTATACAGCTCAAGTTTATGTAATATGGGTATAAAATCTTTCAGAGAATGTCACAACAATGACAGATAGTAACTAAGTGAAACAACAAATGAAAAACAAGTACATCATCTCATGACAACAATCACCCACTGGGCTCCCATCCCTCAGCACTCACACTCAATGGGTATCCGTGCTCACTGGCATGTACAGACTCTGGAGGGGCTCCTACACCCCAAGCGCCATAATCCGCACGGACAACTCACGTGCTATAATATCCTGCACGGACAACTCACGCGCTATAGTATCCTTACCTCACCGACAGGCCCTCGGCCTTACTCAAACCAACCCACTAGAGACCGGCACCGTCTCCCATACAAAGCCTCATACGGAGCTATCTAAATACTCGACTGGTAGCTGTTATTATAAGCAAACTTCGCGAGTGGAAGAAATTGATCCCAAGAACCCCCAAAATCACTGACACAAGTGCGTAGCATATCATCTGATATTTGAATATTATGCTCGGACAGTCTGTCCGTCTGAGGGTGAAATGATGTACTCAACTAAACTTGTGTGTCCAATTCTCGCTGCACTGCTCTCCAAAACTGTGATGTAAACTGCGTGCCCCGATCTGAAATGATGGACACTGGCACACCGTGTAGGAGAACAATCTCGCGAATATAAATCCCAGCCAACCACTCCGAAGAATAATTAGTACCAACTGGAATAAAATGCGCATATTTGGTCAACCGATCTACTATCCCCCAAACAACATCAAACTTTCTCGAAGTCTGTGGGAGCCCAACTACGAAATCCAAGGTAATACGCTCTCATTTCCATTCCGGAATCTCAAGTCTCTGAAGCAATCCTCCCTACCTCTGCTGCTCGTACTTTACCTATTGACAATTTAAACACCGAGCTACAAATCCAACTATATCTTTCTTTATTTGCCTCCATCAATAGTGTTGCCTCAAATCCTGATACATCTTCGCGGCACCTGGATGAACGCAATACCGCGAACTGTGAGCTTCCTGGAGAATCAAATCATGCAAACCATCTACATTAGGCACACATAGCCTGCCCTGCATCCGTAATACACCGTCATCTACAATAGTGACTTCCTTGGCATCACCGTGCTGAACCGTGTCCTTAAGGACAAGCAGATGTGTATCATCATACTGGCGCTCTCTGATGCACTCATATAAAGAAGACCGAGAAACCACACAAGCCAAAACTCGATTTGGCTCGAAAACATCCAATCTAACAAACTGGTTGGCCAAGGCATGAACATCCAAGGCTAAAGGCCTTTCTGCTACCGGTAAGTATGTTAAGCTGCCCAAACTCTCTGCCTTACGACTCAAGGCATCGGCTACCACATTGGCCTTTTCGGGATGATACAAAATGGCGATATCATAATCCTTAAGCAACTTTAACCACCTCCGCTTCTGCAAATTAAGATCCTTCTGTTTACACAAATGTTGTAGACTCCGATGATTGGTATATACCTCACACTAGACACCGTACAAGTAATGCCGCCAAAGTTTTAGGGCGTGAACAATAGCTGCTAACTCAAGGACATGGACCAGGTAATTCTTCTCATGTACCTCTAACTGTCTGGACGTATAGTCAATCACCCTATCGTCTTGCATAAGCACTACGCTGAGACCAATACACGACGCATCACAATACACAGTATAAGACTCTGAACCTGTAGGCAACACCAATACTGGAGTTGTAGTCAAAGCTATCTTAAGCTTCTGAAAGCTCTCTTCACACTCATCCGACCACCTGAACGGAGCACCTTTCTAGGTCAATTTAGTCATAGGCGATGCAATAGACGAGAATCCCTCCACGAAGCGACGATAATAACTGGCCAAGCCGAGAAAACTCCGAATCTCAGTAACTGAAGATGGCCTGAGCCAAGTCTGAACTGCCTCTATTTTCTTCGGATCCACCTTAATTCTTTCACTAGACACTATATGTCCCAAGAATGCCACCGAATTAAGCCAGAACTCACACTTAGAGAATTTGGCATAAAGTCTCTCCTCTCTCAGCCTCTGTAATACAATACCCAAGTGTTATGCATGCTCCTCCAAGATACGTGAGTACACCAAAATATCATCAATAAATACCACTACAAATAAATCAAGATATGGCTGGAATACACTATTCATCAAATGCATAAATGTTGCTGGGGCGTTGGTTAGCCCAAAAGACATCATAAGAAATTCATAGTGGCCATAACGAGTTCTGAATGTCGTCTTTAGAATATCCGAATCCCGAATTTCCAACTGGTGATACCCAGATCTCAAATCAATTTTGGAGAACACCCTCGCTCCTTGAAGCTGGTCAAATAAGTCATCAATATGCGACAAGTGATATTTATTCTTGATTGTAACTTTGTTCAATTGCCTATAATCAATGCACATCCGCATAGTACCATCTTTCGTTTTCACAAACATAACCGGTGCACCCCAAGGTGACACACTAGGCCTAATAAACCCCTTTTCAAGGAGTTCCTAAAGTTGCTCTTTCAATTCTTTTCACTCAACTGGTGACATATGATACGGAGGAATATAAATGGGTTGAGTGCCCTGCACCAAGTCAATACCAAAATCAATATCCTTGTCGGGTGGCATACCCGGCAGGTCTGCAAAAAATACATCTGAAAAGTCTCGCACGACCGGTACTAAATCAATAATAGGAGTATCTGCATCAACATCTCTCACAAAGGCCAAATATAACAACATCCCTTTCCCACCATACGTTGGGCCTTCAAATAAGAAATTACCCTGCTAGGAATAAAATCTAGAGAACCTCTCCATTCAACCTTTGGCAACCCCGACATTGTCAACATCACGGTTTTTGCGTGACAGTCCAGAATAGCATGACATGGAGACAACCAATCCATACCCAGGATTACAACGAAATCAACCATACCGAGTAATAAGAGATCAACTCTAGTCTCCAATTCCCCAATAGTTACCACACACGACCGATACACACGGTCTACAGTAATAATGTCGCGCACCGGTGTAGACACACAAACATGTAAACTAAGGACTCACAGGGCATGTTCAAATAATGAGCAAAATACGATAATATATATGAATAAGTGGATCCAGGGTCAAATAATATAGAAGCCTCCCTGTGGCACACTGAAACAATACATGTGATCACTGTATCTGAAACAACAGCATCTGACCTAGCAGGAAAAGCATAAACTCGGTCCTGACCACCTGATCGGCCTCACCCTCTTGGGCGACCCCTAGCTACCTGACCCCTACCCCGAGCTGGATGGGCGGGTGGTGTAACTACGGGTGCTGGTGTCGTTGGTCGAGAACTCTACTGTAGAGCCCTACTCAACAGCCTAGGACAATCTCTCTTGAAATCACCCACTTCTCTGCACTCGAAACAACCCTTCCTCTGACGGAATTGCTACTCCTGATAACCCGAGGAATTACCTGTAGAAGCCTGAGTGGACGAGGCATAATGAGAACTCTGCGCTGGTAGTGCATTGAATGAAGACTGGCCTGAGTGAGCACTGTAAGAACCGTGGCTAGCTTATGCACCACGATGAGCTGGACGACCCGTCTGAGCGTGTCTGTAAGAACGACCCCAACCGCGGTAAAACTGACCCCCCCTGAAGGAACACCGCCGAAATCACCTGAACTACGAGTCTCTTAGCCTCCCTCTCAACCCGCTCCTAACTGCAAACAGTCTCAATCTGACGAGCAATGTTGACTACCTCGTCGAAAGTAGCACCAGACAATTTCTCTCTAGTCATGAGTAATCATAGCTGAAAAGTGAGGGCATCTATGAATCTCCTGATCCTTTCTCTGTCTGTGGGAATCAACCGGATAGCATGACAGGCCAACTCTAAAAATCTCATCTCATACTGTGTCACTGACATATCACCCTGACGAAGCTGCTCGAACTGTCTGCGCAGCTCCTCTCTGTAGGAATAGACCGGAGAACTGCTGCCAGGTAAGGGGTATTGCACCGACTGACCTACACCTCTCGTAATCCTCCCACCATCTGAAGGCAGCCCCAGAAAACTAAAAAGTAGTGAATGAGACCCCACTGGTCTCTAGAATACCCGTTGTCCGAAGCATCCGTTGACACTTATCCAGAAAACCCTGAGCATCCTCTAACTCAGCACCGCTAAATAGTGTAGGTCGAAGCCTCTCAAATCTCTCAAGTGTCCTCTGCTCATCATCTTCCATAATAGGAACTACCGGGGCATGAGCAGCGACAACCGGCTGGGCTGGTAGTATCACCGGTATATGAAGTCCCTGTACTACCTGGTCTGGACTACGGGCAACAGGGGTATGAGTACCTCCCCCGGCCTGAGAAGTGGCAGGTGCGGCCTGAGCTGAAACCACCTGAGAAAGACCAGTGCAAAATGTCAATATTGGGGTGAAAGTCTCTTGAAGGCCTGGAATCTCAATGGGCATAGCTGGTACCTGAGATGGTTCTGTCGGCTCAGCTATATCTGGAATTTGCTCCCGAGCTCGAATAACTGGTGGTACTACAGGTGATGTTCCACCTATGGTACGAGCTACACCTCCACCTCTACCTTGGCCCCGGCCTCAACCATGGCCCCGACTTCTCGCGGCCCTAACTGGTGGCAGTGGTGGTTGACCGTCCGATCCGCTAGTGCGTGTTCTCACCATCTGTGAGAGAATAGAATAACAAAAATTTAGTTTCCAGAATCAACAAATTCGCACGACAGAATACAAGAAAGTAAAGTTTTTCCTAAGGATTCTACACCCTCTCGAAGATAAGTACAGACGTCTCTGTACTGATCCGCAAGACTACTAAACCTGCTCATGACTCATGAGACCTATGCAACCTAGGCTCTGATATCAACTTGTCGCGACCCAAAATTCGAACCTGTCATGATGGCGCCTATCTCGATACTAGGCAAGCCAAAAATCTTAATAAACCAAAATTTCTTTTAAGTTTAAAAATATAATATTTAAATACAATCCACAAATCAAGCAAATACCGATACAAACACTCCCAAAATCTGGTATCACTGAGTACATGAGCATCTAGTATGAATACAAGTCTGGAAAATACAGTCTATAATAGTCCAAGGCCAAATATAGTAAACAAGGAGATAGGGAAGGAGAGACAAGGTCTGTGAAACATGGCAGTTACCTCTGAATCTCCAAAAAATCAAATGTGCGAAAGTGATCAAGACCCGCTATGGCCGAGAACACCTGAATCTGCACACGAAGTGCAGGGTGTAGTATGAGTGCAACCAACTCAGTAAGTAACAATAATAAATAAAGAACTGAAGATAGTGATGAGCTACACAGTTATAGTTCATTTTTAGTAATTCCAGCAAAGAATAGACATGCTTTCAAATCCAGCAGTTTAAGTCAAATCAATTTTTATACAGTTCAAGTTCATGTAATCCGGACATAAAATCTTTCAGAGAATTTCACAACAATGACAGATAGCAACTAAGTGCAATAACAAATGAAAAGCAAGTACAGCCTCTCAGGACAACAATCACGCACTGGGGTCCCAGCCCTCATCACTCACACTCAATGGATACCCCCGCTCACTGGGGTGTACAGAATCCGTAGGGGCTCCTACAGCCCAAGCGCCATAATCCGCACGAAAAACTCACGTGTTGCAAGGAAAACTCACATGCTATAATATCTTGCACAGATAACTCACGTGCTATAGTATCCTTACCTCAACGACAGGCCCTCGACCTTACTCAGTCATCAACCTCTCTAGTCTCTCGGCTCTCGAAAATCACAAAGATCAGACCAAACAAAGATAACATAGTGTGTCAATAAAATCAAGAAAGACGGAGGTATGATACGCAAGTAAAATCATGACTGAGTATTGGATAACAGTTAGCAAATAATTCAACAAGTACGTGACTTTTTGCGGTTCCCAACAGTACTATCACATAGCCTAAGCATGATTTCTAACATGATTTACAGTCAAATATCTTCAACACACAGAGAGCATATAGCTAACAAGAAGTTATTCAACTTTACAGTTTCACGGGACGGACCAAGTCACAATCCCCTCGGTGCACACCCACACGCCTGTTACCTAGCATGTGCGTCATCTCCAAAATAATCACATGACATAAAATCCGGGGTTTCATACCCTCGGGACCAGATTTATAACCGTTACTTACCTCAAACTGTGAAATTCTTATTCCGCTAAGCCTTTGCCTCATGAATTGGCCTCCAAATGCCTTGATCTAGTCACAAATAATTTGATTTAGTCAACAAAATTTATTGGAATTAATTACATAAGAAAATGCTAATTTTCCATAAAAACCAAAATTTAGCTCAAAACTTACCCGTGGGGCCCACGTCTCGGAACCCGACAAAAGTTACAAAATACGAAAGCCCATTCAACCACGAATCTAACCATACCAATTTTACCAAAATCCGACCTCAACTCGACCCTCAAATCTTTAGTTTAAACCAATAGGGTTTTCAAACTTTTCCAACTTAATTCACCAATTAAATGATAAAAACAACCATGGATTCGGGTAATTTAACTCCCGAAAATCGCCTCTTCCCGAGCTCAAATCCGTCAAAAATGAAAAATGGAATGAAGTCCCATTTTCAGAACTTAAACTCACTGCCCAGGTTTTTACTTTACACGATCGCGAACAATCACACGCGATCGCGATGCACAACTTCACAGACCTACGCGATCGCAGACACATCTACCGATCGCGAAGCACAAAACGCGTGACTTCTATTTCCGCTACACTTACTCTACGTGAATGCAACCATAGCCACGCGTTCGCAAGTCAAAAGGTCCCAGAGCTACACGATCGCATCCCTCTTCACACGATCGCGTAGAACAAAACTTAGCAGCCCATATTAACTTTACACGATAGCAGATATCCCCACGTGATCGTGTAGAACAAAAACTTCAACTGACCAACTAACCCTACGCGATCATGAACGCATTCACGCGATCGCGTATAAGGAAACCAGAACCTGCTGAAACTAGAACTTCAGCTATCAAGCCAAGTTCAAAAATGATACGTTAAGCATCCGAAACTCAAGTTTCCACAAACAATGCCGGAACCTATCAAATAAACTCCGATTGACCTCAAATTTTGCACGCAAGTCATAAATAACATAACTGACCTATTAAAATTTTTAGAATCGGATTTCGACCCCGATATCAAAAAGTCTACCCCCGGGCAAACTTCCCAAAAAGTTGACTTTCGTCATTTTAAGCCTAATTCCACTACGGGCCTCCAAATAATTTTCCAGACACGCTCCTAACTCCAAAATCGCCATCCAGAGCTGTTGGAATTATCAGAAATAGAATTCGAGGTCATTTACACATAAGTCGACATCCTGTCAACTTTTCTAACTTAAATTTTTAATTATGAGACTAAGTGTCTTGTTTCACTCCGAATTCCTTCCCGATCCGAACCAACTAACCCGGTAAGTCATAAAACAATTGTAAATCATAAATTGAGCAGTAAATGGGGGAATGGGGTTATAATACTCAAAATGACCAGTCGGGTCGTTACAGTAAGTCATATTGTCTTCATCATGAGGAACTTGCCATTACCTCCTTAGGTTGGACGCACGACCGAGTTTATGTATTCATCAATTGCTTCTTGGGTTTGTTGATATTTCCAATGAAAGGGGGAAGGATTCACACTCGTTTAGCTATGGTTACAGGAACTTTAATGGAAGGCATCGAGGGGAAAACCTACACCATCATCCCTATGATCCTAGCTGAACTGTATCGCGCTCTAAATCGGTGCAAGCAGGGGTTCGGACATTTTGAAGGTTGTAATCTATTATTGCAAGTCTGGTTATTAGAACACTTTCAGAAGGGAGAATATCGTCAAGAGATTTTGCGACGGACATTGAGTGACTATATAGCTTACCACCATCCAAAGAAAATGACATTCATCCCAGATAGGTTCCCACAACCCGAAAGTGCTATAAGTTGGGTACGTTTCTTCAGCAATCTGACAGAGGAGAAGGTACATTGGATATTTGAGTGGTTTCCTAGCAGTGAATTCATCATCAGGTCAAGGGATACTACTCATTTGGTATTGATCGATTTGTGAGGTATTTATCCCTATGCTCATATCAGGGTAATGAAACAAGCAGGAAGATAACAGGTCATAACTCAGGTTTCCAACATGGTCCATTACAAGGAAGATATCAAAAGGGACATGATTCCTTTCAAGTTCAAGGCGCAACATATGTGGAACCAGAAGGTCATTGTGGAAAGATAGACTATCAAGCCAGACAGGTACCATGCCGGTCATGTATATTTCTATCCATCATGGTTGGTAGATGATGTAGCGGGAGACGTCAAGACAGGGCTCCATTAGGAAAATAGGATCAACGATGTTGCTGCTGAGGCACAGGTCAAATATAGAAGGCTTCGCAAAAGGGCTTTCGAGTCTGAAGCTAGACATCTGGAACAACATAAAGTAGACATGGAGGCTATTAATGAATGAAAGGAAATCGCCACTAAGTCCACCGAGAGATTGGAATATCTAGAACAAGGATTGATGGAGCTTGAGGGAAAGATGAGAAAGAGGCTTGCGGATTGTCAGAACACAGATGTCAGCGAAGGAGGGTATCTAGAAAAGCTTATTTATTATTGGATATGCGCGACCTGGGAACCTGATTGATGGAGTCAAAAGAGCCAAGCATGGAGAAGGCCCCTCAGCGACCAAATAGATTTAGCAAATGATGTTCTTTACTATTTTCTAGCTTATTTTAGATTTCGATTGTAATAAGGCAAAACGCCATTAGTAACTTCATTATTATTATCGATTTAGTAAAAGTTTTGCTCGTTTTCACATTAATGAAATGATGCAATATTGGCATCAATTTTCTCCAAGTCTATGTGTCGCTTACGCCTACCTTGGTCATAATGAGGTCCCCAATTAGGACGTGTTTAAATACTGCAAGCATTCTTTCAAATATCCCTTACTGACTTGGTTACCTATTACTTTTTATTTCTTTTGATTATTCCCATTCCCCAAGGTTGGTTCATGCATACTGGCATCATCTGCGTATCACACTAGAACCAGAGGTCCTCCACCTCCTCCTCCACCAAGTGATCCTAAAGGCATAAGCAAAGGGAAAGGAAAAATGGATGATTTAAGCGGTATCAGAAAAGACTATGCTACTATGGTAGAAAATGTTGAAACTTTAGATGGCCGAAGTACTCCGGCACAGAATGAATTGGTCTTACACCTAGAAAAGGAAATCATGGAGATACAAGGAGAACTCGAGTAGGTCTGAAACATGGAAACCTTTCCCTTACCCTAAACGTTCCTGATATCAACCAACAAAATCCAAATGCCCAAAACTCGACACCACCCAAAACACGCAGAACCAAAATCCACCGCCACCACATCAATACACCACACCTCCTTAGAACCATAAACCTCTACCAATACCTACTCCTCTACAACACCATCATCATCCGACTCAATACCCGCAAACCACCACTTATCACACTCCCCAAAATGCACCACAACCTACTCCTGATCCCCAAAACTCAACCAATGACTACCCTTATGCCCAGATTCTCAGAGTTCACCAAAGAAATCCTATATATGTGGAAACTTTACCCCACATCCCATAACAAACCCTATATATACCGAAATCAACCGAGAAGGACCTGCTCATCAAGAACATGGCGGAAGAACTCAGGAAGCTCACTGGAAGCGTTCAGAGCATCAAAGGTGGTAAGGGCATTGAAGGTTTGAATTATGAGGACTTGTGCATTCAACCAGATGTGGAACTGCCGGAGGGTTACAAACCTCCCAAGTTCGAAATGTTCGATGGAAATGGTGATCCGAAGGTACATCTAAGGGCATATTATGACAAACTTATAGGAGTGGAAAAAGATGAATGAATCTATATGAAGTTGTTCATGAGAAGCCGCATGGGAGATGTTCTATCTTGGTACATCAGTCAGAACCCGAAAAAGTGGGTTAATTAGGTGAGCATGACGTCAGATTTCATGGACAGATTCAGGTTTAACACAGAAAATGCTCCAGACATTTTCTACATTCAAAATCTCAAGAAAAAACCAATAGAAACTTTCCACGAGTATGCTACTCAGTGGAGATCTGAAGCTGCAAAGGTAAGGCCAGCGCTTGAAGAAGAACAAATGAATAAGTTCATCGTTAGAGCTCAAGACCTGTAGTACTATGAAAAGCTGATGGTTATTGAAAACCATAAATTCTCTGACATCATGAAGCTGGGAGAAAGAATAGAAGAAGGGATCAAGAGTGGAATGGTGACAAATTTCAAAGCACTACAAGCCACAAATAAAGCCTTGCAGTCAGGAGGTATCTCGAAGAAGAAAGAAGTGGGTGCTGTAATGGTGGCCCAGGGTCCTAAGTCTCCTCTCACATACCAAACACCTCCACCCACATACCAGCCCTCACCCCCAGATACCAACAACCTGCCACCACCTACCAAGCCTAAAACACCCAACCGGCATATTATCACTCACCACCACCCGCCTGCCATAATTACCAAAAACCAAAACCAAACGTCGACCGCAAACCACCCAGACAATATACTCCAATTGCTGAACCCATAGACCAACTGTATAAGAGATTGAAAGCTGCTGGTTATGCCACTCTCATTCCCGTTGTTGCTATGGAAAACTCTTCTCAGTAGATTAACCCAAACAAGACATGTGTCTATCACTCAGGCATGAAGGGCCATACCATTGATGAGTGTCGCACTCTGAAGGACAAGATTCATACATTGATCGACACCAAGGTCATACAGGCAAAAGAAGTCACATCCAATGTTCATAACAATTCTCTTTCGGATCGCAGAGGTGAGGGAGTAAATGTGATAGAGACCGATGAAAAATGGGATCCGGAGGGGTCAATTGGACTTATTTGGGAGGGGGTGATCCTAAAACATCTCCAGTCACCCTCACACCCATTGTGATATAAATCCAAGCATCACTTGAAGTCGAGGTAACCGCACCAGCATTGTTTGAAGTTGAGGTAACCACACCATTCACTGTGATGGTAGCACCCATGCCATCTTACAAGTGTGATGATATACCATGGGATTATGTTGCGGAAGCAAAAAGGAAGGGAAAAGAGAAAATGGAAGAAACGGGTGCAGCACAAGGCATGACTAGAACTGGCAAGGTTTATACACCAGAGCACTTGGGAGGAACAAGCAAAGATGCTGCATCTAAGCTACATGTTGCTGAGACTGGCCCTGACGACCTTTAGAGAAAAATACAAGCGAGAGAATACTCTATAGTTGACCATTTGAACAAAACTCCCGCTTAGATATCTATCTTATCACTACTACAAAACTCTGAGACACACAGGAATGCCTTGATGAAGGTGCTGAGTGAAGCCTATGTACCCGCCAACATCACTAGTGGAGAAATGGCCAACATGGTCGGGCAGGTACTGGAAAGCCACAAAATCACCTTTCATAAAGACGAGCTGCCACCAGAAGGACTAAGTCACAACAGGGCACTACACATCACAGTGCAATTTGAGGATAAATTCATCGCCAGGGTCCTGATAGATGGGGGTTCGAGTTTCAATATATGTCCACTAACCACTCTGAAGAGGTTGGGTAAAGGCATGCACGAGATACGAGCAGGAAGCATAAATGTGAAGGTGTTTGATGGATCTCAAAGAGCCACAATCGGAGAAATCAACCTCAGCCTGCAGATGGGCCCAACCTGGCTTAATGTTGAGTTTCAAGTGCTGGATATATCTGCTACCTACAATCTATTATTGGGATGACCCTGGATACATAACGCTGGGGCAGTGGCCTCTATTCTGCATCAGGCCATGAAATTTGAATAGAACCACTAGGAGGTGATCATCCACAGAGACGAAAGTAATCCCATTTATACCAATCACATTGTTCCGGTCATCAAGAAGAGGAAGAAGTTAGGCGGAGAAACATACCATCACATTGAGCGTGTCAACGCAATTGAAAAGGAAAAATGGTGAAGCAACAAGATAGAAAGCATGCTGCTATGGATAGAGTATGAACCTGGCAAGGGTCTCGGCAAGAATCTCCAAGGGATCACCAAACCAGTACAGTCGAAGCGTCATGGTACAACGTTCGGACTTGGGTACGAATATACTTGGCAAGAGTGCCAGCATTGGTTGCCACTATGGCGCAGTCCTTATTATCCACTAGCATAACCGGTACCACATTTCCACTAGATGGGACAACTGGTACCACATTTCCACCAGATGTGAGGGTCTGAGGAAGATGAAGCCTTAGATGGCATAAGAAAGCTATTTTTGGATGATGAAGAAATGGATTACATTGTGATAGTTGACGAGAAGGAGGAGGAGGAGGAAGACCTTACCAATCCGACCGTTGAAAAAGGAGTTGTTCTCAAGAGTTGGACTGCTGCACCATCCCGGGCCCGTCGAGTTCCTGGGTAGCCTGGCAATTAGCCTCAATTATTTTGAAGCAATTTTTGAGCATCTAAAACATTTTCAGTATTTTGTTTTGAACGTATTTTGTTTTGAAATAATTGCTCGAGTCATCGAGCCGTACTTGTTGACGTTTTTCAAGATTTTATTAATGCGTTGCTATTTTTAGTATTTATTGTTACTCTTTGTATTTTCTCTCTACAGTATTATTATTAACTATCCCGATGAACCTACAACTGTGACATGTAATGAGGCAACGCGACATAAGGATAATGATTCAGAGGATCTGGAAGACGACATAATACCTAAGGAAATTGTTAGAGAAGTGGAAAACTTTGAAAACTAGCCTAAGTCTAATTTAGACGAGACTGAGACAGTTAACTTAGGAGACTCTGAAGCAGTCAAAGAAACCCGTATAAGTATTTACCTATCACCATCAGAGAAGGAAGAGTATATCCGATTCCTAAAAAAGTATGAAGATATCTTTTCATGGTCCTACGATGATATGACTGGTTTGAGCACATCCATAGTGGCTCACAAGCTACCTACCAATCACATGTGTCCACGGGTAAAACAGAAGCTCAGAAAATTCAAGCCGAATATGAGTTTGAAGATAAAAGAGGAGGTCACCAAGAAAATCAAAGCCAAGGTTCTCAGAGTGGTTGAATATCCGACTTGGTTTGCCAACATTGTGTCAGTTCTGAAGAAAGATGGGAAAGTCAGGGTGTGTGTTGATTACCGAGATTTAAACAGGGCGAGTCTCAAAGATGATTTCCCATTGCCCAATATACACATACTGATCGACAATTATGCCAAGCATGAACTCCAGTCCTTTGTGGATTGCTTCACAGGGTATCATCAGATCTGGATGGATGAAGAGGATACCAAAAAGACAGCCTTTATCACACTATGGGGAATGTACTACTATAAAATGATGTCGTTTGGTTTGAAGAATGCTGAAGCCACTTACATGAGAGCCATGACAACCATTTTACACAATATGATAAACAAGGAAATAGAGGTGTACGTGGATGACGTCATCATCAAATCCAAAAGAAGCACAAATCATATAGCAGACTTGAGGAAATTCTTTGATCGGCTTCGAAGGTACAATCTGAAACTGAATCCTGCAAAGTATGCCTTCGGAGTCTCTGCTGGAAAATTACTAGGATTCATCGTCAGTCGTCGAGGGATTGAATTGGACCCGCCAAAGGTCAAAGTTATCTAGGACTTTCCACCGCCGAAGAATAAGAAAGATGTGATGAGCTTCTTAGGGCGAATCAACTACATCAGCCGTTTCATAGCACAATCAACCGCGATCTGTGAGTCAATCTTCAAAATGCAGAAGAAAGATGCTGCAACAAGCTGGACTTAAGAATGTCAGAAAGCCTTCGATAAAATCAAGGAGTATTTGTCTAAACCACCTGTTCTAGTCCCACCAGAACCAGGAAACCCTTGCTACTTTATTTATCTGTACTAGATGTAGCTTTTGATTGCGTTATGGGACAACATGATGAGACTGGAAGAAAAGAGCAGGCAGTATATTATCGGAGTAAGAAATTCACACCTTACGAATCCCGGTACTCTTTGCTGGAGCGCACCTGTTGTGCTTTGACATGGATAGCTCAAAAGTTGAGGCATTATTTCTGTGCATACACTACATATCTCATATCAAAGATGGATCCGCTGAAATACATATTCCAGAAACCCATGCCTACGAGAAGTTAGCAAAATGGCACATATTGCTGAGTGAATTCGACATCATCTATGTAACTCAGAAGACGATCAAAGGGCAAGCGTTGGCAGATCATTTGGTAGAAATTCCTGTAGACAGAGAATACGAACCATTGAAAACGTATTTCCCCAACGAACAGGTATCATTCGTAGGAGACGATATCACCGAAGCATATGATGGTTGGAGAATGTTCTTCGACGGAGATGCAAACTTCAAAGGAGTGGGTATCGAAGTTGTCTTAGTATCAGAAACTGGCCAACACTATTCGGTATCAGCAAAACTCAGGTTTCCATGTACCAACAATATGGTAGAATATGAGGCTTGCATCTTGGGACTCAGGTTGGCCATTGACATGAATGGTCAGGAGTTGCTGGTGATTGGAGATTCCGATCTTTTGGTGCATCAAGTTTTAGGAGAATGGGCTACCAAGAACACCAAAATATTACCATATATGCACTATGTACAAGAGTTGATCAAGAGGTTCACGAAGATAGAGTTCAAACATGTTCCGAGGATTCAGAACGAGTTCGCAGATGCATGGGCCACTTTAACTTCCATGATACAACACCCAAACAAGAACTTCATCGATCCTATTCCAATAGGAATTCATAAACAACCGGCTTATTGTGCTCATGTTGAAGAAGAAAGTGACGGAAATTCGTAGTGCCATGACATCAAAGAATACTTGGCAAAGGGAGAGTACTCGGAACACGCAACTCATATTCAGAAGCGCACACTCCGAAGGTTAGCCAACCATTTCTTTCAAGGCGGAGGAATTCTGTACAGAAGGACATACCTTGGATTAGTACGGTGTGTCGACACCAAGGAAGCATCCAGATTGCTCGAGAAAATGCACGCCAGAACCTACGGACCTCACATGAATGGCTTTGTCATAGCCAAGAAAATACTAAGAGCGTGATATTTCTGGATGACTATGGAAACAGACTACATCAAGTATGTCTAGAAGTGTCACAAATGCCAGATACATGTTGATATGACACGAGTGCCACCCTATGAACTCAATCCTACAAGCGCACCATGGCCTTTCTCCGCTTGGGGCATATATGTCATCGGTCCAATCTAACTCGCTGCTTTAAATGGGCATAGGTTCATTCTGGTGGCCATAGACTATTTCACAAAATGGGTCGAGGCCGCATCTTACAAAGCTGTAACTAAGAAGGTCATCGCAAATTTCGTTCGGTATCACATTGTTTGTCGATTCGGAGTGCTAGAGTCAATCATCACCGATAATGCCGCCAATCTCAACAGTCATTTAATGAAAGCCATGTGTGAAACTTTAGAGATCAAGCATAAGAATTTCACAGCATACAGGTCGCAAATGAATAGAGCTGTAGAAGCTTCCAACAAAAACATCAAGAAGATACAAGGAAAATGGTAGACAATTACAAACAACGGCATAAAAAGCTGCCATTTGCTTTGCTCGGGTATCGTACCACGGTTTGCACATCAACTAGGGCAACTCCTTACCTGCTGGTCTACGGTACGGAAGCGGTTATCTCTGCCAAAGTAGAAATCCCTTCTCTAAGAATCATACAAGAAGCTGAGCTCAGCGACGCAGAATGGGTACAGAGCCGATATGAAAAACTGGCTCTCATCGATGGGAAAAGAATGAATGCGGTATGTCACGGTAAACTCTACCAGAATAGAATGGCAAGAGCTTTCAACAAAAAGGTCAGACCAAGACAATTCACACCGGGGCAGTTAGTGCTAAAACGGATCTTCCCACATCAGGACGAAGCCAAGGGAAAGTTCTCACCCAACTGACATGGTCCCTACATGGTTCATCGAGTACTAATAGGAGGAGCACTCATATTTACAGAAATGGATGGAGAGATTTGGCCAAAACCTATCAACTCAAACGCAGTCAAGAGATACTATGTTTAGGATTGTTTACATTTCTTAACTTGATGTAAGTGAACTACGCTTGACTTGATTTCCATTTAAGAGGGGATACGTAGGCAGCCTTGTGGGTTCGGTCACATCGTAATAAAATCTTCATTTTCCCCCACGATAAGAAATTAGGGCAAGATCGCAAGTTCAGCCAACTTCGTCATATGCGGAACAGCCAAAACGTATTGTCAGAAGTATGCATTTAAACTTGGGAAGAATTTTGAGGGGGACCCTCAAAATTCTAAGGCAAGGAGGTCGCAATGTCTCTAAAAAGTTTCACAGTCACCGGTTCATCTAAATTATTTGATGTCGCATACTACTACATTTCAAATAACTATATTTATCAAATGCATTGCATAGTTTTCAAAACTTTTGTTTCTATGACATCTAGATGTTGCCGAGGGTAACTCAAACAGGATCCCAAAATAGGAGAAGAGGCTGAGCAAGAAGACAAAAGCACGAACCGACCTTTCCCCCACAAAACTCACGATTTTTCTTTGGATGTAGGCACAATAAAACAAGATTATCAGCAGATACATCAAGTCACTACCTTCATGACGACAAATTACCTAGTGCATACACCTCCAGCTACGAAATACTTTACTTTCTCAGCGTCACTCATCATTTTCTTGCATAAGGCTAAGCATTGCCTTTCTTCGCATGAGACTAAGCATTGTCTCTTCTTCTTGCATGAGGCTAATTATTGCCTCCCCAATTACATAAGGCTAAGCACTACCTTTCCCTGCATGAGACTAAGCATTGTCTATTCTTCTTGCATGAGGCTAAGCATTGCCTTCCTAATTGCATAAGGCTAAGCACTACCTTTTGATAACGACAAGGTCGGAAATCCAAACTAGAGTAAGAATTTGAAAAAGTAAATGCGGAAGCAATAACAATAAGGAATTGAACAACTAGAACTAAAGGGCAGAAAATAAAGGATATGGGAAAATTTAAGGAAAGAATTCCAAGAACTTCCAAGAACGCAAGTTCTATAGCCTTGACAAGATCAAAGAAACAACGTCTTGATTTATAGAAGAAATCAAATGCCTTTACTTAAAAGCAAATCAAAACAATATATTCGGATCTTGACCGCTTTACGAGTAACTTGAGACAACAATTAATAACTAGTATTAATTGCCTTCTAAGAATACCACAAAGAAATCAAAGATATCACAATAGAGAAGTAATCTTACTACCTTGAACTATGAACTAGTAAAGGTTGAAAGATAAATCTCAAAGCACAAGTAACAAAGGTTCAATAGAACTCTCAAAGTATGATAAACTTAATCAATAATGAAGTGTCTCAATGAATGAGAAGAACTCCTTATTTATAGGAGTACTAAGGCATAAAAAGTCATTACAATTAGGTAGGGGGCTGCTAAGGGGTAACAAAGTCATCAAAATTAGGTAGGGTGGTTGCTAAGAAATAAAAAAAGTCACAAAATTAGGTAAGGGGCGGCCAAATCCCTTTGGGGCAGATTTGGGCCTTAAAACTACTAGTTTGGGCCATTGGTTTGGACTCCAATTGGGCTCCATTTCAAACACCCCCATTTGGACCTCTTTTAAGCTCATTTTGGGCTCTTCTGGGTGCCCTTTTGCTAGATTTCAAGGGCCGAGTTCGGGACTCAATCTTCCTCCTCTTGGACTTCAATTTGGGCCACCAAATAATTGTAAAACTTGTATAATTTATCTCCTTTGGTCTTGAGCTCGTCCTCCACAATTAAAAGCTTCTTTATTTGCACTTGAAGTCTAATGGCCTTATTTTGCAACTCTTTAGCTTGACATATTGTTAAAGGCCATCTTTGAGATTCCAAAGCTTCATCCTTGTCCTTGAATAGAGTTGAGCTTCCTAGGATGCTATCATTCCCCTCTTCTTGAAGAAAATTCGTCCTCGAATTTCGACCTTGCAAGAAAAAGAAAACACGCCCTTGTAAATGGCATCCACTAATCTGAAAAACTAGTAGGAATAAAATAAGATAGTGACCATGTGTCCATTTAACCCAATTAATCCTAATAGGTGTAAATAAAGCATATGGATATCATCATCCCAACAAAATTTATGCCTACCTAGATCAATACAATAAAAACCTCTTGTAGATGCGCCATGCAATGGAACTTGCAATTCGATCTTGTCGGTAAGGTAGTCCATAGGTATACATGACAAAGAAATTATAAAAGATTGACCACACATCTATTTAATATAAGTATCTCTACCACATGTATCAAAGAAGATACTTTCATGATATAGCCAACTATCTACAATTAAAAATCTCATGGATTCCTCTACATGAAAGAGTATTTGATCACAAGTGTTACAACAATCATGCATATCATCTTTACTAGTAACAAATACTTTTACAAGCTCACATTGAACATGACTTGAATAATGACTCCCCATCACACAACAAAAATCACATTCTAGCAATTTATCACATGAAAACTCATTAGCCACTTGAATAAAAGAAGAAGAAATATTTAACTCATTCACAAGCCTCTTCTCATAAATTTCATGCCTCTTTCCACCAAATTGGAATACATAATCATCTATGTCATAAACAATTTCAAAAGGAAGCAAATTACTCTTGCACTTTAACTTAGATCTTACAGTTAATGACTTGATGTGCATCAAAATATCATCATCCACAAAAATTATAAAGTCACCAATATAAGAAATAAGAGTATAATTCATTACCTCCAAAAATACCTTAGGTATTCTAGAAAGGCCAAGAATGCAAATAAACCAATTATACATACCATACTTGGACTTATTTACCAATGGAACATCATCACCTTGTATTCTTTTATGCAATGGCTCCAACTTAGCAATGCTTTTAGGAAACTCCATGTCATAACACTGTAAATAAGAATGAAAATAGTCAAAAGGTTCAATAACAAAGAATTTAACCAAGCTTTTATCTTCCATCATCCAACAAGAATAGATATCGCCAAATTCATGTTGGAATCCAATTGGATCTTTTGCTACCATCTCCTGCGCCTCACCACCCCTTTCAAAAGGTATTTCAACACGTGGTTGCACAAAATCACAAGAACTAAAACAAGAAAGAGTTAATGGGTTAGGAAGTAAAGAAACGTTTTTCTTGCTTACACTCTCTTTGGCTTTTATCACAAGACTAACGTTTTCCTCACCCTTAGCCTCTTTTCTCTCACTAAAGAGTTTTTCTTTGCTTTCACTCAATCCCTCTTGCTTTTCTCTCTCTACCTCACAAACTTTGTTCATCTCATTACCTTCTCTCTTTTCTTTTCTTTCAATATCACTCTTTACCTCACTTGACATCCCACACTTTTCACTCAAGACAACCTCTCCTTTTTCCTCTCTTGGAATGTCAACATGCACTCCCTTACTCCTCTCATTCTTTTCTCTCTCGTATTTTTTCATATTCTCTTTAACAATATTTTCATCCTCACAAATTTGTGAGGGAGTCAAAGGCCCAAGAATGAGTTTCTTCCCATTAATCTCAAAAGAGTATCTATTTTTTTCTATACTATATGAAGCACTTCTATAGACATACCATGGCCATCCCAACAAGATATGAAAACTATTCATCGGAATGACATCACACCAAATCACATCCTCATACCTTCCAATAGAGAATGGCAAGAACACTCTTTTATCTACTTTTACCCATTTCAACATGTAGGGTTCAATATGTTCAACACAAGGCAAGTTTAATTTCTCAACCATATAAGTGCTAATTAAGTTATAGCCAAATGCTTTGTCAATTCTAAGGGCATAAATTGCAGACATCACTTTAGCTCTTGTTTGAAAAATAACTTTACCATTGTCTTCCTTCCATTCGGTATACTGTAAGTTCGACTTTTTAAGTTGTTGAGTCATAGCTTTCCTCCTTCCACTGTAACTACCTGTTTGAGACATCTTGACATAGATTAAGGGAAATATGTATCTCTCAAATTTGGCTTTTTCCCTATAATGCTCTCACCTCTCTTGCCTTTTTTTCCTCTCGAAATAACCTTTGAACAAAATACTTTGTAGATTTATGGTTAAACCCAACTCATATAAAAGTTCTTAGTAGTAAAATATAGATTTTTGGGGAACAAATGAAAGAAGAACCAAATCCTAGAACTATTAGGCTCGGTTGAAACAAGACACGAACAAAAAGGAAACGATTATATATTTAGATTAGAAAGAGTAAGAAAAATTAAATTTTTGTCTTATCTTTGAAATCTGGGATCCCCTCTTCTTGTTTCCTTTGATAGTTTTTGGAAACAAATTAGATACAAAAGAAAGTTCCTGGAGAGCAAGTAATTGTTTTTTTAAAATTGATTTTCGTTTTTTTTTTGTTTTTCTTTTTAACTTTTTTTTTTCCTCTTAGTATTCAAGAAATCCCCAGAATTATCAAGAACGAAACCTTGATAGAACCGCTCTGATACCACTTGATAACGTCAAGGTCAGGAATCCAAACTAGAGTAAGAATTTGAAAAAGTAAATGCGGAAGCAATAACAAAAAGGAATTGAACAACTAGAACTAAAGGGCAGAAAATAAAGGATATGGGAAAATTCAAGGAAAGAATTCCAAGAACTTCCAAGAACTCAAGTTTTATAGCCTTGACAAGATCAAAGCAACAACGTCTTGATTTATAGAAGAAATCAAACGCCTTTACTTAAAAGCAAATCAAAACAATAGATTCGGATCTTGACCGCTTTACGAGTAACTTGAGACAATAATTAATAACTAGTATTAATCGCCTTCTAAGAATACCACAAAGAAATCAAAGATATTACAATAGAGAAGTAATCTTACTACCTTGAACTATGAACTAGTAAAGGTTGAAAGATAAATCTCAAAGCACAAGTAACAAAGGTTCAACAGAACTCTCAAAGCATGATATACTTAATCAATAATGAAGTGTCTCAATGAATGAGAAGAACTCCTTATTTATAGGAGTACTAAGGCATAAAAAGTCATTACAATTAGGTAGGGGGCTGCTAAGGGGTAACAAAGTCATCAAAATTAGGTAGGGTGGTTGCTAAGAAATAAGAAAAGTCACAAAATTAGGTAGGGGCGGCCAAATCCCTTTGGGGCAGATTTGGGCCTTAAAACTACTAGTTTGGGCCATTGGTTTGGACTCCAATTGGGCTCCATTTCAAACACCCCTATTTGGACCTCTTTTAAGCTCATTTTGGGCTCTTCTGGGTGCCATTTTGCTAGATTTTAAGGGCCGAGTTCGGGACTCAATCTTCCTCCTCTTGGACTTCAATTTGGGCCACCAAATAATTATAAAACTTGTATAATTTATCTCCTTTGGTCTTGAGCTCGTCCTCCACAATTAAAAGCTTCTTTATTTGCACTTGAAGTCTAATGGCCTTATTTTGCAACTCTTTAACTTGACATATTATTAAAGGCCATCTTTGAGATTCCAAAGCTTCATCCTTGTCCTTGAATAGAGTTGAGCTTCCTAGGATGCTATCACCTTTCCCTGTATGAGACTAAGCATTGTCTCTTATTCTTGCATGAGGCTAAGCATTGCCTCCCTAATTCCATATGGCTAAGCACTGCCTTTCTTTGTATGAGACTAAGCATTGTCCCCCTTCGTTGCATGAGATTAAGTATTGTCTTCTCTTCTTGCATGAGGCTAAGCAATGCCTCCCTAATTCCATGAGACTAAGCATCGTCTCCCCTAATTGCATATGACTAAGCACTGTTTCCATGAGACTAAGTATTGTCTCATCTTCTTGCATTAGGCTAAATATTGACTTTCCTTGCATGAGACTAAGCACTGTCTACCCTAATTGCATGAGACTAAGCATTGTCTCCTCTTCTTGCATAACGCTAAGCACTACCTTTCCTGTATGAGACTAAGCATTGTCTCCTTTTCTTGCATGAGGCTAAGCATTGCCACCCTAATTGCATAAGGCTAAGCATTGCCTTTACTACGTAAGACTAAGCATTGTGTCCTCTTCTTGCATGAGGCTAAGCATTGCCTCCCTAATTGCATAAGGCTAAGCACTGCCTTTCCTGCATGAGACTAAGCATTGTCTCCTCTTCCTGTATGAGACTAAGCATTGTCTCCTTTTCTTGCATGAGGCTAAGCATTGCCACCCTAATTGCATAAGGCTAAGCATTGCCTTTACTACGTAAGACTAAGCATTGTGTCCTCTTCTTGCATGAGGCTAAGCATTGCCTCCCTAATTGCATAAGGCTAAGCACTGCCTTTCCTGCATGAGACTAAGCATTGTCTCCTCTTCTTGCATGAGACTAAGCATTGTCTCCTCTTCTTGCATAAGGCTAAGCACTACCTTTCATGCATAAGACTAAGCATTGTCTCCTCTTCTTACATAAGGCTAAGCATTGCCTCCATAATTGCATAAGGCTAAGCACTGCCTTTTCTTGCATGATACTAAGTGTTATCTCCTCTTCTTGCATGAGGCTAAGCATTGCCTCCCTAATTGCATAAAGCTAAGCACTGGCTTTCCCTGCATGAGACTAAGCATTGTCTCCTCTTCTTGCATAAGGCTAAGATTTGCCTCTCTAATTGCATAAGGCCAAGTATTTCCTTTCCCCCACATGAGACTAAGCATTGGTCCCCCCTTTTGGCATAAGGCTAAGCATCACCTTTTCCTTGCATAAGATTAAATACTATCTCCACTACGCTACCTAAGACCTAGCACTATCCCTCTGTTCGCCAAGGGCTAAGCATTGCCCCCATCTTGCACAAGACTAAGCCTTGCTTTGTCTCACCTTCACATGTGACCAAGCATCATATTTTTGCATTTCATGGGCAGAAACATCGCCGTTTTGTCCAAAGGCGCCATAGTCCAAAGGCATCATCCTCATAGCCGGGAGACACCATGCCATGGCCTGAGGATCTCTCAATATTGCACATCATTATTTAAAGGCGTCATCATCCAGAGGCACCGTACTCATAGCCCGAGGAAACCATTTCATGGCCTGCGAATCCTTGTCATGCGCTTCATGGCCCAGGACGTCATGGTCTAAGGATATCATCCTCACCGTCCAAAGACAACCTTCATGGTCCAAAGGTAATTTGCATCATGTTTAAATTCTCACAATAATCCATATATATTTGCATGCATCACGTATATATATATATATATATATATATATATATCGCATGCACCGTGTTTTAAGTTTTGCAGGTAATCCAGGAGGTAACCGTTCTACAAAACGAGAGCAATCGTCGCTCTAGTTTCCGTTCACAATGTTCACATCCTTCAATTGTTTCAAACGCAACCGACCACCAGCAATTGCCCACTTTTACTCTATGAACATTCAGATATTTGCTCTATGATACATCCGTAACGTTTCAGATTCACATGCATGGCTCTGCATAAATTCATCAGATACTATCCTACCCAAAACGAACCCTCTCCTATAACAACTTCATCGGTTTTGTTCACCGTTGGGTCCAGAACTACATACGGCCTGATTCCCGTAATACCAGGGATATGTGGGCAACTCAGGAACCAGGGTTCGGTCCTCACTTTTAAAATAACATCATTCCTCACTCAATTCGGCCAAAATTGGTCATCATTTTCTTTATCCGACAACTCTTTCATCATTTCTAGGTAAAGATGGGCAGTTGTTGATACCCAATTTTGCCCTCATATTTTCTCGAATAGTATATATACATTAAAAACATCATTTGGCATCATTATTTAGTTACAAATCTATACAAGCAGTTTTCTATAATGTTTCATAATTTTAAGAGCTTTAAAATTGATTTTCCTACATTTAAATTACTTGAATATTTATTAATTACTCCTTTCAATTATTTTGTGATGACTTAATTACCTAAAATTATTATTTTGTATCTATAATACTTGCTTCAGATATTTTTCTCAATTTTTTATAATTACATTAGAATTTTTAGGCCATTTGCACGATCTTGCAATAATAGCCTGTATTTTATAATTTTATTGCATTTGTCATTTTATTTAAGGTCAAAATAATATCTTACATTCTTATAATCTTCTGCTATTATTTTAAATATTACTTTGGATAAATATCATTATTTTATAATTTATTTAGCTATTTTATTTAAATTATTTTTCCATTAATTTCCTATTTTTAAAATCTTGCCCAAAATTAGGATTAATTTCGGACCAGACAAGCCCCAAATCCTTGGCCCAATCCCCAAGCCCAATCAAAATGACCCTTTTATCCCCAATCCAGTCCCAAAAAACCCGACCCAGCTCTTCTTAAATTCCAGTCGTTGATCAAAAGCGATCAACGGCTCACAACACTCCTCCTCATTCTCCTTATATCCCCTCATCCAAACCCTAATCCCCATTTTCTAAAGACAACCGCCTCTATTCTCTGTCACGCCCTTCTCCTTCACAAACCCTAGTCGTCACACCCCCAATTATCTCTGATTCCGACCTTAATATGGAATCCTCTTACAATTTGCCTTCTATATATGCTCCATCTCCGTGTTACTTACACGATTTTGGTATTACTTAGTACTTACCTATTTTTGGTAAGTACCAGACCTGGAATCGTGTGGAAATTGTCTTCAATCTTTAAGATCTAGACGGTATTCCGTCTAGATACATTTATATCAAGGCTATATGGGTCTGATTAGCCAAGATCTCCGGCCAATTTTCGATTTCTGTCAACTAGGGTTTACCTAATTTTTCTCTAATCTAACTTTTACTGATTCTGCATGTTATTATTTCCCTATTTATGTTTATTTTATAGTATTTTCTTATTTGTTTGCTTGATTTCTACTACTATATAACCCCTTCCCCCTCCCCCTTCTTCCCCTTTGAAACAGACGTTGTTTCACCCGGATTCACTAAATATTGAAGCTATTACTCTATTGTTCTCTTATTCTCTTGTTCTATACTCTGGTTCTTGGCCGGCTGAAAGCGAAGGCCACCAGAATTCGATTTTTAACTTTTCTTGGTGCGAGCACTGCCCGGGGTTCATTTAAATCCCTTGGGAACTCTGACGCACTAAGAAACTAGGTTCTTGCTCTTTGTTGACATTCAGAGCATTGTGAAACTTGTTCTTCCTTGTTGTCTGTTTATTCAACTAATAACTGGTAAGTCTCTTGGCTTTACGATTTCATTCTTCTGTGCTTATGTCCTGTATATTCAAGCCTCTGAATTTCATGACCTAATGTGTTCTTAGACTATCTCTGTGTGTAACTTTGCTAGCACTGAACTTGCCTTATGATCTAAACCTCTTTAGCACTTGATTTTTACCTAAAGTTTCCAGTTTTGAGAGATGTTATTTGAATATGCTTTCCTTGAATAATTTAGACCCTCTTAAGTTCATTTAGCCTAATATATTAGTACCTAAATGTCTACATTACAGTTTGACATGAGTTTGCTTTTCCACTCTACTTTGCATTCCTGCAATGACTACCTCACATCTGTAATGTGTTATAATCTGTGACTTGCTCCTCTTCTATTGTGTCACTCAGCATGTCTTTGGCTTACTTGATTCTGTATCCCTTTAGTGATTATTTTAGACTTTAGAGTTGCTATCTTAATTTGTGTTTCCCTACCATGTTTGATATTGTTTTGCTTCACCGTGTAAGTTAACATATCTGTCTTTTGATTTGTGATGGATACTTAGCATAATTTAGACCCCTTAAGCTTAAAACTTTCTAAGTTAGTGCCCTACTTAGACCTATTTGGTCTTATGCACCTTTGTATGTTAATCTTGTAATCTCGGGAAACTTGATTCTCCTTTAACTCTCTCAATGTGTTTTCTGCCAATATGTTACTTCTTGCTAAGTGTTAAACCTGTAATAGCAACCTGCCTCTAAGTTTTGTTGACCCTCTTAACTAGCTTGTTCTGTGTTTTAGGCAACTTTGCTATATCTGTTTTCTAAAATACAAGTGCATCTCTCCAAATTCTGTCCCTTAATCACTGTTCTCTCACTCTCATTGGTTACCTACACTATTCTGAATATATCACTCTTGGCCGGCTGAAAGCCAAGGCCACTAAAACTCTCTCTATTGACCTCCCTAGTGTGAGCACTGTTCGGGGTCCATTTGAGACCCTGTGAACTATGACACACTAGGATTTGGGGTTCTTTGGCCACTCTCTTTACTACTGAGACCTTAGCTGTCTCTAACACTCAGTTCTTTCCTCATTCTATCTACTAAATATGCAAACTGGTTTGTTTAAGTGATTTCTGTGTGATTCACTGTTTGGGTCGTATGATCAATATGTGACTGTTTGGTTTGGTTTTAGTTCCTCTATGGTTTCTGGGTTGTGCTGATGAATATAGTCCCCTGTTGGGATCTAGGTATGCTATTTGTGAAAAAGGTATTTGTTGAAGGCCCAGGCAATACTGGTATCTCCTTTTGGGCTTGCTATAGGCCAATTGTTATTGCTTGTATAATATTTTGTAATTACATTCATCATTGGGTCTCTAATAATTTTGAAATAAATAATTGGGGTGTTAGTGAAATCGGGGAAATGGGCATACTCTAATTTTTGTATGAAAGGGTAGAAAACATGCCTATAGGGTTCGTATGATCTACTTGTTATATCCAACCTGTCATATATGCTATTCAAATTCCATGTACGCTGGTAGAAATTATGCCATTAGGAGAATCACACACTCACACAACTTGTCTACTATCAAGGCATAAGTGCTTTATTTATTCCTATGTCTATTGCCATGTGTTACTAGACAGCATTCCTAAAGGAAACAAATTTCAATAACCATTCCTTAAAAAACTGCAGCATATTCATTAGATACCATGCCTATAGGATTATACTAGCTTATGCTCTATTGATCTTCATCCAGAAATCATGCCTATAGGACTTTAATTGGATAATTTTCTATTGTTATCATATTGTGCACCTAGAAAATATGCCTATAGGGGCTAAGTATAAAAAATCATTTTCAATCGTTAATCGTTAGAAATCCTGCCTATAGGGTATTACCACTCGCTTTAAAGTGTTAATACTAAACTTTCAAACATTGTTTCATTGCTTAGCCATACCACTATTAGAGAGCATGCCCATAAGATCAAACACGAGTAATTCTGAATATTTCCGATGGTTCTCATTGCCCCCTACTGCGTAAATCACCTAGAGATCATGTCTATAAGCTTAAAGTGGTATCTTGCATCTGAAATTGCCTGCACGTTTGAATCCAAGGTCATATAGAAACCATGTCTATAGGGCTTAAATAGCTTTAATTTGTCTCAGTTCTGAAATTGTCTAACGCCTAATGTGAGAACCTGTTTTGCGTGCATTTATTGTTTAAGTGTGGAGGCTAACTTGAGCCCCTAACTGTCCTTACATGAAGTCCAACTTGTTTTGTATGTCGTCTATTTTATCATTTTGAGCAGCCTAAGTAAAGTCTAGAACCACCCGAAATAGAGGTCCAGTGCCTCCTAGACCATAGGTACGGGACGGGCAGTACTTAGAATTGAATTAGAGCGCTTAGGTAAACAACTTTAACATAGTAATCGGGTAGCAGGAGATGATAGTCTGTGCCTGCTGAATAATATGAGTAACTCCCTACCTCAAAGCAGTTGCGGAGTATTATTTATGTTACACGGGGTGATCTTTTAGGCTAAAAAAACTAAGGACCCCCCTCTTCTTTATACATTTAGCCGTCTAATATAGGTCGTCATAGTTATATCCTTGTAATCCTTATTTCTCATTGTGTTATAATAAATTTCTTTGACCCTTACTCTCTTTGTTTATCTTGCCCAATTATAATCCACACAATCTTAAGTTCGGCCGGGACCCACAGTTGTGGACCTCGAAGAGTGTCTAACACCTTCTCTTTGAGGTAATTTGAGCCCTTACCCGATCTTTGGTGGCGTTGACTAGTCAAATAGAGTTATCTACATAATAGGTGCTCTAACACACCTCAAAAACCATTTGGTGGCGACTCTTCTTCTTTTAGCACTCTATCTCCCATTCGAAAGAGTTGTCACAATGTCGAGGCCCGCTTTCGTGAGAAAATGGGGCGCGGGAATAACTGATAACTGAACTGAATAAAGGAAGTAAGGATATGAATATTCCCTCTTCTGAATGATGAAAAACCTGTTTATCTGAATAAACTACGCCCTCGGGCCCAATATATATGTGCACAAGCTACGGCCTTAGGCCTAAGTATACGTATACATAACTACGGCCTTGGGCCCAAAAATGCATAAAGCATAAACTACGGTGTCACGACCCGAAATCCCATCGTCGGGATTGTGATGGCGCCTAACAGTTCACTTGCTAGGCAATCCAACGTTAGAGAATCATTAAACCAGATCCTTATTTCCATTCAGTAAATAACAATAATTAGCTAAGATGAAATAAAATAAGTGCGAAATAATATAAAAAATGTATTAATCACAACCATCCAGATCTGGAGTTACAATTTACAGGCTGACATCTCCAATGCACTCGAACTGAAGGGTAACTTTTTGATTTTAACTGGCAAACTTCCCGGGCGAGAATAGCCACCGGCTCCTCCTCGTAAGTCAAATCCTTGTACAACTGGATAGAGCTGAAATCTAACACATGGGACGGATCGCCGTGATACTTTCAAAGCATGGACACATGGAATACCGGATGAATAGCTGCTAAACTAGGTTGTAATGCAATCCTGTAAACCACCTCTCACATTCTCTCCAGAATCGCAAAAGGTCCGATATACCTAGGGCTCAACTTGCCCTTCTTTTCGAACCTCGCATTACACCTTTCATGGGTGATACCTGAAGCAACACTCTCTCCCCGACCATGAATGCAACATCACAAAATCTATGGTCGGCATAACTCTTCTACCTGGACTGAGCTGTGCGAAGTCTATCCTGAATAATCTTGACCTTATCCAAGGCATCCTGTACTAAGTTTGTGCCCATTAACCGAGCCTCTCCCGGCTCGAACCACCCAACTGGAGACCGGCACCGCCTACCATATAGTGCCTCATAGGGAGCCATCTGAATGATCGACTGGTAGATGTTGTTGTAGGAAAACTCTGCAGGGGGCAAGAACTGATCCCATGACCCTATGAAGTCTATAACACATGTGCGGAGCATATCCTCCAAGATCTGAATAGTACGCTCGGACTGCCCGTCCATCTGAGGATGAAACGTTGTGCTCAACTCAACCCACGTGCCCAACTCACACTGTACTGCCCTCCAGAAATGCAAGGTGAACTGTATACCTCGATCAGAAATGATAGACACAGGCACCTCGTGAAGACGGACGATTTCGCGGATGTAAATATCTGCCAACCGCTCCGAAGAATAGGTAACTGCCATAGGAATGAAGTGCGCTGACTTTGTTAGCCTGTTCACAATGATCCAAACTGCATCGAATTTTCTCTGAGCCCATGGGAGTCCAATAACAAAATCCATAGTGATACGCTCCCTCTTCCAATCAAGAATCTCTATCTTCTGAAGCAAACCACCAGGTCTCTGATGCTCACACATTACCTGCTAGCAATTTAGACACCGATCTATATATGCAACTATGTCCTTCTTCATCCTCCTCCACCAATAATGCTGCCGCAAGACCTGATACATCTTGGTAGCGCCCAAATGAATAGAGTATCGGGAACTGTAAGCCTCCTCAAGAATCAACTCACGAAGTCCATCCACACTAGGCACACAAATACGACCTTGCATCCTCAAAACTCCATCATCTCAAATAGTAACCTGCTTGGCACCACCGTGCCACACTGTGTCTCTAAGGACAAGTAAATAGGGATCGTCATCCTGCCGATCTCTGATTCGCTCAAACAAAGAAGATCGAACAACTGTATAAGCTAGAGCACGGCTGGGCTCAGAAACATCTAACCTCACGAACTGGTTGGCCAGGGCCTGAACATACAATGCAAGCAGTCTCTCACCAACTGGAATATAAACAAGGCTACCCATACTAGCTGACTTTCTACTCAAAGCAACGTCCACCACATTGGCCTTCTCAGGATGATATAAGATGGTGATATCATAATCCTTCAATAGCTCTAACCACCTCCTCTGCCTCAAATTGAGCTCCTTTTGTTTGAAAATATACTGCAAGCTCCGATGATCCGTGAATACCTCACATGGCACGCTGTAAAGATAGTGCCTCCAAATCTTCAACGCGTGAACAATGGCCGCTAGCTCTAGATCATGAACAAGGTGATTCTTCTCATGAACCTTCAGCTACCGCGAAGCATATGCAATAACCTTTCCACCCTACATCAATACCGCACCCAGACCAATACGAGATGCGTCACAATATATTGTATAAGATCCTGAACCTGTGGGTAACACCAATACCAGTGTCATAGTCAAAGCTGTCTTGAGGTTCTGGAAGCTCGCCTCACACTCGTCTGACCACCTGAATGGGGCACCCTTCTGGGTCAACCTAGTCAGTGGGGCTTCTATGGATGAAAACCCCTCCAAATCGAAGGTAATAACCTGCCAATCCCAAGAAACTACGGACCTCTGTAGCTGATGTGGGTCTAGGCCAGTTTTGAACTGCCTCAATCTTCTTAGGATCCACCTGAATACCCTCTGCTGATACAACGTGACCCAAGAAAGCAACTGAACTCAACCAAAACTCGCATTTTGAGAACTTAGCATATAACTGGCTATCTCTCAGAGTCTGAAGAACGATCTGAAGGTGCTGCTCATGCTCCTCTCAGCTATGGGAGTAGATCAAGATATCATCAATAAACACAATCACAAAAGAATTCAAGTAGGTTCGTCAAATCTATGAATGTTGCTAGGGCATTTTTCAGACCAAATGACATCACTAGAAACTCATAACGGGCATCGGATGCCCTAATCCTTAACTGATGGTAGCCAGATCTCAAATCAATCTTCGAAAACACATGGGCACCCTGAAGCTAATTAAATAAATCATCAATCCTCGGCAATGGATACTTGTTCTTGATGGTGACTTTGTTAAATTGCCGATAATCTATACACATCCTCATCGATCCATCTTTCTTCTTCACAAACAACATAGGTGCACCCCAGGGCGAGACAGTAGGTCTAATGAAGCCCTTATCAAGTAAATCTTGCAACTGTTCCTTCAATTCTTTCAACTCTGGCGGGGCCATGCGGTATGGCGGAATGGAAATGGGCTGAATGCCCGGAGCCAAATCAATGCAGAAGTCAAATCCCTGTCGGGTGGCATTCCCAGCAGGTCTGTAGGAAATACCTCTGGAAACTCACGAACAACTGGCACTGAATCCATGGAAGGAACCTCCGCACTAGAATTGCGGACATAAGCCAAATAAGCTAGACACCCTTTCTCGACCATATGCTAAGCCTTCACATAAGAGATAACCCTGCTGGTAGAATGGCCAAGAGTACTTTTCCACTCTAATCTAGGCAACCCCTACAAGGCTAAGGTCATCGTCTTGGCGTGGCAATCTAATATAGCATGATAAGGTGACAGCCAATCCATACCCAGTATGACATCAAAATCCACCATATCGAGAAGTATAAGATCTACACGAGTCTCAAGACTCCCAATGATGACCACACACGAACGATAAACATGACCTACAACAATGGAATCTCCCACTGGTGTTGACACATATATAGGGGCACTCAAAGAATCACGGGGCACAACCAAATATGAAGAAAAATAGGATGACACATAGGAGTAAGTAGACCCCGAATCAAATAGAATTGAAGCATCTCTACTGCAAACTGAAACAGTACATGTGATGACAGCGTCCGATGACTCAGCCTCAGGCCTGGCTGGGAAAGCATAACACCGGGGCTGGGTCCTACCACTCTGAACTACGTCCTTGGGACGACCTCAAACTGGCTGGACTCCACCTCTAATGGCCTGACCTCCACCTCTAACAGTCTGGCCTCTACCTCTGGATGCCTGACCCCTGCCTCTAGCTGGCTGAGCAGGTGGTGCAGCAACTGGTGCAGGGACCATGGCACATGAACTCTGATGATGTGAGCTGCCCGTTGCTCGAGGGAAAAATCTAGCAATGTGCCTTGGATCACCACAAGTATAACATAACCTCGGCTGCTGTGACTGCTGACCCTGAAACTGGCCCTGTCGACCTGAATAACCACCCTGATAACTCTGGAGTCGAGGTGCACTAATAGGAGCTGGTGGTGCACTGTAGGCTAGCTGGTCGGATTAATGCATCTGAGGGCCACAACCACCTGAGGCACCGTGGGATTCCTGGAGTGCTGAATGAAACGGCCTGGGAGGATGGCCTCTACCAAAAGTACCCCTGCCTCAAGATGAGGCACCGCTGAACTCACCGGAATAACGAGGTATCTTGTTAGACCCCTGACTTCCTTGAGCAAGAACCATCTCGACTCGTCTGGCGACATTAGTGGCCACATGAAAAGAAATCTCACTCCCGGTCTCATTAGCCATCTGCAATCTGATAGGCTGAGCAAGTCCGTCAATAAACCTCCTCACTCTCTCTCTCTCTCTCTCTCTCTCTCTCTCTCTCTCTCTCTCTCTCTCTCTATCTCGGTGGGAAGCAGAAGAATAGCATGACTGGCCAAATCCACAAAACAGGTCTCATACTGAGTAACAGTTATACTGCCCTACTGAAGACGCTTAAATTGACGACGACGCTCCTCTCTGAATGTGACACGCAGAAACTTCTCTATGAAGAGCTGAGAGAATTGTCCTAAGTAAGAGTAGGTGACCCATCAGGTCTGGTCAACAAATAATCCCTCCACCATTTCTTGGCGGAACCAGTCAGTTGAAATGCAGCAAAATCGACCCCATTGGTCTCCACTATACCCATGTTCCGTAGAACCTCGTGACAGCTGTCAAGATACTCCTGTGGATCCTCTGAAAAAGCACTGCTGAAGTGAACTGAGAAGAGCTTGGTGAACTTGTCCAATCTCCATAAAGCCTCAGAAGACATAGATGATCCATCTCCGGCCTGTTTCGCAACAACCGGCTGAACTACTCTGACTGGTTGAGCTATTAGAGCCTGATAATAGGGAGCCATCTGCTCCGGAGCGGGGGTAGTAGGAGTCTAGGCTCCTCCTCCAGCTTGAGCGATGGCTGGTGCCATGGGAAATGCGTTAGTCTGGGCCACACTCTTCATAAGGCCCACCAAACGGACCAAACCGTCCTGAAGTATTGGGGTGGCAATTAACCCTTCCGGAACCTAAGCTGGTCCGGCAGGAACAGTCTAGGCTGGAATCTCCTCGCCCAACTCTATCTGAGGCTCCACTGCTGGGGCTGTTGCTCGGGCTCTAGGCTGAGTCCTACCCTTGTCTCGGCCTCTAGCACGGCCTCGACCTCTGCCCCTCGTAGGAGCTGCCACTGGAGGCTCTGGCAGCTGCTCAGCTGAGGAAGTGGTACGTCTTCTCGCCATCTGCGATAGAATAAGAGTAGAAGAGTTCAACCAGTATTGAGAAAACAAAATCGCACGACAAAGGAGAATAGAATTGAAATTTATTCCTAAACTTCATAGCCTCTAGGAGATAAGCACATACGTCTCCATACCGATCCTCCAGACTCTACTAAGCTTGCTCGTGAATCGTGAGACCTAGGCAACCTAGTGCTCTGATACCAACTTGTCACGACCCGGAATTCCCACCGCCGGGACCTTGATGGCGCCTAACAGTTTACTTACTAGGCAAGCCAGCATTAGAGAATCATTAAACCAAATCTTTATTTCCATTCAGTAAATAACAATAATTAGCTAAGATGAAATATATTAAGTGCGGAATAATATAAAAACTATATTAATTACTACCACTCGGATCTGTAATCACAATTCACGAGCATTCTAGAATTTTCTAGAAGGAAAAATCTGAAAGAAATACGCCTGCCTGAATAAAAGAAACATCAGCACAGAAAAGAGACACGGGGACTTCAAGGTCTGTGAACGCTGACAGATCTACCTTGAGTCTCCGGATAGCGGTCCAATGGCAAAAATCTCAATCAGCCCGAGCCGGTACCAAAATCTGCATAGAAAGTGCAGAGTGCAGTATCAGTACAACCGACCCCATGTACTGGTATGTGTCGAGCCTAACCTAGACAAAGTAGTGACGAGGCTAAGGCAAGGCACCTACAAATCAACCTATACAATTTAACAGTGTATATACAAATAACAGTAATGAAGAGCTAGACAGGAAATATCGGGAGGGGGAAACATGTTGGGGGAAATACGAGATAAGGAACTACAACTAAATGATAACTGGAACAACCAATATACTATGAATCAACATAAAGAACGAATACAGTAAAGGGAAAATGTACGGCATCACCCTTCGTGCTTTTACTCTCAATCTCACTTTAAAATCAATAGAAACGACACGACATCACCCTTCGTGCATTAACTCTCATATCATGGCACGGCATCACCCTTCGTGCATTAACACTCACAATATGGCACGGCATCACCTTTCATGATTTTACACTCACAATATGGCACGACATCACCCTTCATGATTTTACACTCACAATATGGCACGACATCACCCATCGTGCATTAACACTCTCCCTTACCATAGTGCAATGCATAAATAACAACAGGGAGATAGAATAACAAGTACATGCCTTACCTCAACATTTGGTACCACAATATCAATCTTAACTTTGAAATAAATACTCAATTATCACCCAAAAAATCATTAAACATTATAAGAACGGTCAATTTAACAAAACTAGTATAAACACGTAGCAATTAGGCATAGGAAAGAGACAATATAAGAAAAATGGGAGAAACAGGGAAAACAGGTAAATTGGCAGCGCATAAGTACTCATCACCTCACATATACGCCACTCACATGAATTTCACATAGCAAATAGTCTAAGGTTCCTAATTCCCTCAAGTCAGGGTTAGACATAACACTTACCTTGCTCTGAAGGCCACTTAATTCTCAATCACAGCTTTTCCTCTAGAATTCGCCTCCAAACCACACGTATCTATTCAAACATGACTCAATAATATCAAATATTGCGAAAGGAATCAATTATATTGCATAAATTAAATTTCCCAAATTTTTCCTCCAAAAAGTCAAAAATCGACCCCGGGCCCGCTTGGTCAAAACCCGAGGTTCGGACCAAAATCCATTTACCCATTCACCCCCGAGTCCGGATATATAATTAGTTTTGGAATCCGACCTCAAATTGAGGTCTAAATCCCCAAATTTCTGAAATCCCTAGTTTCTACCCAAACCCCTAATTCTACCATGAAAACTCAAGATTTTAGGTTGATAATTCATAAAATATAATGAGTAATTGAAATAAAATGGTTTATAATACTTACCAACACTCTGGGGAAGAAAACAACTCTTGAAAATCGCCTCTAGTCCGTTTTGTTTTTGAGAAAATGAAATAAATGGCCAATTCCCGTTTTTGGATTCTATTAAGTGTTGGGTTACAGTGTTTATCGCGTTTGCGAGAACACTGTCGCGTTCGCGAAGGATATAGGCTGCCAAGCCTTCGCATTCGCGAGACCTTATTCGGGTTCACGTAGGTTCCCCCCCTCTTGGCCTTCGCGTTCGCGAGACATAGCTCCCCCTCCCCAATGCCTAACACTACGCGTTCGCGATGGGCTTGTCGCGTTTGCGAAGGGTAACGCCCCCATCGCTTCGCGTTCGCGACCAAGAAAACTCCGGCCTCATCAGTTTACTCTTCGCGTTCGCGGGAGTACCTTCGCAAACGCAAAGGACATGCCAGAACACCTGCTGAAGCAAAATACCAGATTTTCCCAAGTCCAAAACATCTTGTGGCCTATCCGAAACTCACCCGATCCCTTGGGGCTCCAAACCAAACATGCACACAAGTCTAAAAATATCATACGAACTTGCTTGCACGATCAAATCGCCAAAATAACACCTAGAACTACGAATTTATCACCAAATCAAAAGAAATTCTCAAGAACACTTTAAAACTTCTAACTTCTCAACTGGACGTCCGAATCACGTCAAATCAACTCCGTTTCTCACCGAATTTCACAGACAAGTCTTAAATATTATATTGGACCTATACCAGGCTCCAGAACTAAAATACGGACCCGGCATCAACAAGGCCAAACATCAACCAGTTCTTAAAAATAATTAATTTTTAGACTTTTAATTTTTATCAAAAATTCATAACTCGAGCTAGGGACCTCCGAATTCAATTTTGGGCATGCGTCCAGGTCCCATAATTCAATACGGACCCACCGGGACCGTCAAAACACGTATATGGGCCCGTTTATCAAGTATGTTGACCGAAGTCAACTAAAATTAACTTTTAAGGCAAAAATTCTTATTTTCATTCATTTTTAACATAAATATTTTCCGGAAACACGCCGGACTGTGTACGCAAATCGAGGAGAGTAAAAATGAAATTTTTAAGGCTTAAGAGCGTAGATTCGAGTTCTACAACATAAGATGACCTCTTGGGTCATCACATACGGCCTCAGGCCCAAGTATACGTATACATAACTATGTCCTCAGGCCTAAAAATGCATAAAGCATAAACTACTGCCTCAGGCCCAAAAATGCATAAAGCATAAACTACGGCCTTAGGCCCAAACATGCATAAAACATAAACTGCGACCTCAGGCCTAAGTATGCATAAAGCATATAAACTACGCCTCAGGCCCAATTAGAGGTGTTCAACATTCAGGGATTTAAATTCAGGAACTGAGAATCATACTGCAATATGTGATGATGAAATACTGAATCATATTGAGTTACATGATACTAGAATACGGAATAGGACTAGACTGAGACATGTATTCATGAATTGATTATGAAAACTAAAACTTCAATTGTTTATGACATGCTGAGTAATCTAGACTGAGACTCATGGGCATCAAACCCAAGTCTATATTGATTGTGCACTGATCTCACAACGTTCAGAATGAAAGTCATGAACGAGTTACGAAGCTAGATAATAGTAGTTCTGAAACTATTCAAGGAACTAGGCTTAACTATATTTCTGAGGCAAGTAGAAACGTCGTAAAAGAAATGTAATGTAGCGAGAATTATTAACATTCCCAAACATAGAGAGTTAGCCTCACATACCTTAACTTCCTGCTCTTGAGCGTAATACAATGTTTGCGAACCCTTTCAACTTTAATCTATAGGAATACAGGTCAAAGGGATTTCATATTAGCAATAAAACTCATATTTTGGTCACTTAGGCATTTTATCAAATACTTGGCGAGTATAAAAACTCATAACCCTAATTAATGGTGTTTTTATAGCCAACAACCCATTCTCTTGCTCCAAGATAAATTCTAAAATCTCAAATTATTATAATCAACGTCAGTCTTCATCACCCATAAGATATACAACACCCTTAACCAATAATTAATAATCAAAAACCCAAACTTATAATCGTTCATGATTTTCTGTCAAACCTATCAACTCATTTCTCATGAACTAGAGTATATAATTATTAATCCAATGCTATAATCAATTAGAAGGTGAAGACATTACCTTTTTGAAGTACAATCTAATTCGAGTTCTAGGGTTTCATTTCTTAACCATGATATCCCAATCGAATATCTAATAATTTGGAGGGTTTACCCATATTAGGAAGGTGTTGGGGAATTAAAATCAACTTAGAATCATCATTAGAACTCATCTTGGATGGTGGAGGGACTTTTGAGGAGTTAGGTTCTTGAGAGCTTCCCTTTCTAGAGCAAGTTTTTGTGTTTTGGGGTATAGGGGATGAAGTAAGGCTTTTAAAATGACCCCCGACTGTGCTCCCGTGCACCTGGACAGGCAGCAGGGCAGTAGCACTGCCACAAGTGTGCGGTCGCGCAAGGGACCATCTGGGCGCGTACCTGCATGCGCATAATGCGCATTGTCCAGTAAAATGCATATAAAGTTTTGCTCAGAAATCCGTTTAGGTTCCACAATTTATCGTTGGAAATATATTTCAAAGGGCTACAACTTTTATGTCTTGTGTTTTCCCAAATTCCTTACCTATTTTCACGAAATCTTGAAGGAAGATAGACCTTCCATAAACTTAGTCGATTTTATCAGATCTTATGCTCCTCACTCTCCGTCTTGATTCCAAAACAACTATTGCCATCCATACTCATCCCGATAGGACTTCACATGTCTAAAATATAAAATTAATACCCATTTAACATATCCACACATAGTCCGAATGTTCGGGGTGTTACAACACTGAACTGAAGGTTAAGGTCCTTTCACATCCCCTCCCTTAGACCAAAGGTTAAGGTCTTGTACTTGCGGATCCTTCTCTTTTGTTGGGATCCGAACAACTTTCCTTATCTTCTACAATTATTGCACTTTATGTCAATGACGACTCATCTTCCGATTTTCTTCTAAGCAATCTTTCTTACAAGGAAAAACTAAATTACTTACATAAACGGAAAGCTAATGTATTCACAAGTATCAAATACAATCTTAATGATTTAACTATTCTCACACTATTAATCTTGGGGAAACCCCGTTTCGATAACTCTTAAAGGCTATTCTTCTATAGTTTGCTCTCTTAGTACCTAGCTGATATTTTTTTCTTCCACTGTCACTGTATTTCGGGTTTAACTTAAACTCTTTGGGTTCTACCACGCGTTCGGTATTTCAAATTGTCATCCACTCATTAGAGTTAACCCAACTAATTAAATCAAACCGTACCTTTACTAGCTCTGCTGAAATTGCTAATTCACTGTATCTACTCAAAACTTACTTACTATTCATTTATTAACCACCTGCTAGCATCATATTTTCTTGTTATGATTTCAATAACTAAAGTGAAGCATAGGTTATTCCTAACTTCCCTCACCATCCAACCCTATTTTACGGTCGCATAATATCTTTCTATTTTAACTATGAGCATGGTTCACACTTAGAAATATTTCATCTATCTTAAACAAAATTGAAATATCTAACCCCGAACTTTCCATACACTTCAAAGTTATATCAGCCTATAACCATCTGGGGTAAACACTTAGTACAATAACTTAATGGAAAACTGCCATATCTTTTATCTCACAATAATAACTACTTTTTAGAGTAACTTACTAACGTTGTACTTTCTACTTCTCATTTGAGTAAATATGAACAACTTAAAATCATTCCCTGAAATTCAATATCACCTGCTCTTGATTCTCATTTTGTACATCATATATTCTAGTCATATGCATGAGTTGTACGAAAACACATCTTTGGTAATAACAAACATTTCTGACTCCTAGGTTTTTCCCTTAGGCTTGTTTTTGTACAAAACTATAGTGATCAATTCTATGCCTGCTGCGGTTATATTCTTAACTTGTGTGTAGAGTCTAACATCTAAACTATCATCATCCCACCTATGAGTCCATTTTAAAGAATTAAAAGAAATTGTTTTCTGAGGTAAAACACATACGTATACACTACCATACACATACAGACGGCATTACCTTTTTGAAGTACAATCCTCTTGAATTCGAGTTCTAGGGTTTCTTTTCGCAACCATGATATCCTAATCGAATATCTAATGATTTGAAGGGTTTAACCATATTAATAAGGTGTTGGGGAATTAAAATTAACTTAGAATCATCATTAGAACTCACCTTGGATGGTGGAGGGACCTTTGAGGAGTTAGGTTCTTGAGAGCTTCCCTTTCTAGAGCAAGTTTTTGTGTTTTGGGGTATAGGGGACGAAGTAGGGCTTTTAAAATGACCCCCCACCCCCCCGGGTGCTCTCCTGTGCACAGAAGGCCCAACCGCATACCTGGACACGCAGCAGGGCAATAGTACTGCCACAAGTGTGCGGCCTTGCCCGGGACTATCTAGGCGCGCATACTGCGCATTGTCCAGTAAAACGCACATAATGTTTTTCTCAAAAATCCGTTCGGGCTCCACAATATATCGTTGAATTTTTATTTCAAAGGGCTACTACATTTATGTTTTGTGTTTTCCCAAATTCATTATCGATTTTCACGAACTATTGATGGAATATAGACCTTCCATAAACTTAGTCGATTTTATCGGATCTTATGCTCCTCACTCTCCGTCTTGATTTCAGAACAACTATTTCCACCCATACTCATCCCGATAATACTTCACATGTCTAACATATCAAATTAATACCCATTTAACATATCCACGCCTAGTCCGAATATACGGGGTGTTACCACACTGAACTAAGAATTTTTGCAAAAAGAACTTTAAAATATGGATATGAATTATTAATGCAGATACTAATAATTGATTATGGCCAGAATATTACTTTTGTCACGACCCAAAATCCGTTAAAGGTCGCGATGGTGCCGGACTCCACTGTCAGGCAAGCCAACACCAATTAGTTAATTAAATTCTCATTTTAGTATTTCTGAAAACATAAATTTGCTTCAATTTAACTAGTAACAAACAAATTTTAAGAATAATAATAATGTTTTCCAATTTCAATTCTAAATATCCCATAATCATACCAGAACCCGATGTCACAAGTGCATGAGCATCAACTAGGAAGATAAAATAAAATACAACACATGTCCAGAATACAAATTAGACAGGAAAATACATAAGTAACTATGAAGGGAACTCTGCTAGCTGCGTATCGTAGATGGAAATGCAGCTCACCTAAGTCTCCGCATTCACCACACCTCTGTGCCCGCAAGGCTGCTAGACATATATGCACCTGCACAAAAATGTGCAGCAAGTGTAGTATGAGTACGTAAATCAACGTGTACCCAGTAAGTATCCCGCCTAACCTCGAAGAAGTAGTGATGATGGGTCAGCTGCGACACTTACTATGGGCTATAAATAAATTTTCAGTGATATAGTTTAAAAATGAGTTATATAAAACGGCTGTAAACTCGATATTTTGAAGTAAATAAGCAATTCCTTTATAACTAAGAAATTTCCAAAATTTATTTCTCATCATTTAACAATTTATCTTAGGCCAAAGAGGCAATGTCATTTATTATAAATTTCAAAGCAATCAATTCAATCATGAGCAAATCATGCTGAGGTCGTGCGGCCCTATCCAACATAATATTAAACTGTGCACTGCTGGAGGGTCGAACGACGCGAACCATAGATGCATCTATTTAATCTGCCTAGGAATTCGGCCCGTTCCACAAAAGATAAACACATTCAAACAACCAAATCAAAGATTTATTTAGGTTTGATGTTCAAAGAAATATCAATTCTCATTAACGGTCAAGTGACCCATCTGAAACCCAAGTAGGTGAAGTTTAACCTTTTGTAATTCCTTTATCAAAGTTCCATAAAAGGTTAAATTGACAAGTAGGGTGCAAGCATCGCAAATATAACTTGATTCGGGTCCTAGACTACCCGGACATAAGCATAATAGTAGCTACGAACGGACTCTCATCACCGCATATGTACGTAGCCCCCACAAATAGAAGCACATGTTGAATTATTTCACCTATGGGCTAAATTCCCTCTTACAAGGTTAGAAAGGAGACTTACCTCGCTCCGAAATTCCATAACCGGCTCCAAAGCCTCTTTACTCCTCAAATTGATGCATAACGCTCCAAAACTAGTCAAATAAATGTGCAAACCCATAAATATATACTCTAATACTTATTATAATTCAATTTACAACAATTTCAATCTTCGCTCGAAAAGTCGATAAAATCACCCTCGGGATCACGTGCCCGGATTCCGAAAATGTTCGAAGATAAACATTTCCCATAGCGTTACAAACTCAAATATCTAATTTATTCTCAATCCCATGGCCAAATTCGTGGTCGAAATCCCAAAAAAAAAACCAATTTCTAGGTTTTTCTTCAAAATCCCAAATTTCTACTAATTTCCATGAATTTTCACGCCTAAATTCGTATATAAACCAAGTATTTAACACGCAATAGGTAGGAATCACATACCTTGACATAGATGATGAAGATGGAGCTCCAAAATCGCTCCTAGGTTGGCTCCCATGGAGGAAATGAGATGAAATGAGCCAAACCCATTTTTGCAAACTTATACACTGCCCAGGTGACCCTTCTTCGCGTTGGCGATGAACAAAATTCCCAAAAGCCATTTTCAAACTCTTCTGCGATAGCCTCCAATATAATGGTCATAACTTTTAGTACAAAGCTCCAAATCACAATTGGTTTGAATTTCTGGAAACTAGACATCAAGGGCTATAACATTCATATGTTGATCTTCTCCCAATTCATTATAGATTGCGAGATATAAGTTTCCAAAGTCAGCCCTGTGCAGCAGAGACTTCCAAATACTTCCCGGACAGTGTGTAATTTAGCCACAATAACGTTTTGTACACAACTCTAAATGACAAATGGTTTACCTTTCTGAAAACAAGACACCAAGGGCTACTATTCAGTTTTGGATCATCTCTAGATTCGTTATAGATTGAGAGATATAAGCTTCTGAAGTCAGATGACACACAGTAAAAATTCCTTCTTCGCGAACGCGAGAGCCTCTTCACGAACGCCAAGAACAAAGTCCCAACAGCAAAATCCTTCTTCGCGAACGCGAGAGGCTCCTCGTGAACGCGAAGAACAACCCTAGAACCAGTAACCAGCGGCATCAAAACACCCATACTTGGTCCGAAACCACCCCGAATCACACCCGAGGCCCCCGGGACCCCGTCCAATGGTATCAACCAGTCCCAATACATAACACGAACCTGCTCGAGGCCTAAAATCACATCAAATAACATCAAAACCATGAATCACACCCCAATTCAAGCTTTATGAACTTTAAAACTTCAAACTTCTAAATTCGACGCCGAAACCTATCAAATCAAATCAGATTGACCTCGAATTTTGCACACAAGTCATAATTGACATTACGGACCTACCTCAACTTCCGTAATCGAAATCCAACCCCGTTATCAAAAAGTCCACTCCCGGTCAAACTTCTTAAAAACCTTTAAATTTCTAACTTTCACCACATGACTGCAAAATTACCTACAGACCTCCACATTAACATCCGGACGCACTACTAAGACCAGAATCACCATACGGAGCTATCCCTAGACTCGGAATCTCAAATGGACATCGATAACATTGAAATATACTTCAACCCAAATTTATGAAATCCTTCCCAAAATGCCAACTTCCACAATAGGCGCCGAAATGCTCCCCGGTCATCCGAAACCTAATCTGGAAATACGCCCAAGTCTAAAATCATCATACGAACCTGTTGGAAACTTTAAATCCCAATTCTGAGGTAGTTTAATCAAAAGTCAAAGTTTGGTCAACTCTTTCAACTTAAAGCTTCCAAATTTAGAATTTTCTTTCCAAACCAACTTCGAACTTCCCGAAATTAAATTCCGACCACACGTACAAGTCATAACACCTGAAGTGAAGCTACTCGAGGCCTCGAACCACCGAATGACGCGCCAGGGCTCAAAACGACCGTTTGGGTCGTTACATTCTCTCCCACTTATACATACGTTCGTCCTCGAACGAGCTAAGGACTGTCCCGGAGTCATCCAAAATCACGGTTTAACACCTCGTGCACCTACCCATGCCACCACAATTAAGTTAAGCATATTAGCTAGAGCCAGACTGAAAACTCTCCCTATAACCTTAGTAAACAAGGTTTAGAAAAATCGAGTTCCCACTTTTGAATTTCTTTACAAGACCTGACTCTAACACACGAACACCGTACCATTCACCATGCATTGTACCAAAACATGATTGTGCACTTGTGCTGTAATCACCCCATGCGCTACATAAGTCGGTTGCCCATGATAACATCCTCCGAGCCCAATAGCTTTAAATTTTCACGAATCTGTAGCCCACAATACACCCCATAACACATATAAGCCCTGCTCCAATACTCAAAATATTTCCACGACGAAAGAGATGCGTAGAAACTCATAACCACTTGCCGAATTAACAAATCATAGAGTCTCTCCTCCTGACAAGGACCATTACCTCATTCTGAATTGAATAGTGATATTTGTTCTTTAATATACCTTATATAAATCCGATTGCACTTATTTCATGTCCAATAGTCTCGTCTCACCCAATATAAGCTACACAGGCAATAAGCCGCCTCAAACACTGACCAAGATCTCATATGATGCCAATAATGCACCAACAAGCTACAAACTCGATTGTGATAGATAAGGAAAATGAACTCTGGAAAGAACTACTCAACCCGCGTAACTAATTTAACAACTGAATAGATGTCATGAATCTTTCTCAGCAAATGCGGGACAAAACACACAGGAATAGATATAGGGAACTGTGCTCAATATCACGCTATTGCGTCGTGCTACCCAATTCACCTACGATACTCGTGGCGGCATGCCCCCCAATCCACACTTCGTAATCTAAGGAAAACACATCTGATAACATGTTGTCACGACCCAAAATCCGTTAAAGGTCGTGATGCCGCCGGACTCCACTGTCAGGCAAGCCAACACTAATTAGTTAATTAAATTCTCATTTTAGTATTTCTGAAAACATAAATTTTCTTCAATTTAACTTGTAACAAACGAACTTTAAGAATAATAATAATGTTTTCCAATTTCAATACTAATATATTCCATAATCATCCTAGAACCCGGTGACACAAGTGCATGAGCATCAACTAGGAAGATAAAATAAAATACAACATCTGTCCAGAATACAAATTAGACAGGAAAATACATATGTAACTCTGAAGGGAACTCTGCTGGCTGCAGATCGTAGATGGAAATGCAGCTCACCTAAGTCTCCGCATTTACCACGCCTCTGCGCCCGCAAGGCTGCTAGACATATATGCACCTGCACAAAAATGTGCAGCAAGTGTAGTATGAGTACGTAAATCAACATGTACCCAGTAAGTATCCCGCCTAACCTCGAAGAAGTAGTGACGAGCGGTCGGCTTCGACACTTACTATGGGCTATAAATAAATTTCCAGTGATATAGTTTAAACATGAGTTATATAAAACGGCTGTAAGGTCGATATTTTGAAGTAAATAAGCAATTCCTTTATAATTAAAAAATCTCCAAAATTTATTTCTCATTATTTAATAATTTATCTCACGCCAAAGAGGCAATATCATTTATTATAAATTCCAAAGCAATCAATTCAATAATGAGCAAATCATGCCGAGGTCGTGCGGCCCGATCCTACATAATATTAAATTGTGCACTGCCGGAGGGTAGAACGGCGCGAACCATAGATGCATCTATTTAATCTGACGAGGCGTTCGGCCCATTCCACAAAAGATAAACACATTCAGACGACCAAATCAAAGATTTATTTAGGTTTGATGTTCAAAGAAATATCAATTCTCATTAACGGTCAAGTGACCCGTCCGAAACCCAAGTAGGTAAAGTTTAACCTTTTGAAATTCCTTTATCAAGTTCCATAAACGTTTAAATTAACAAGTGGGATGCAAGCATCACAAATATAACGTGATTCGGGTCTTAGACTACCCGGACATAAGAAAAATAGTAGCTACGCACGGACTCTCGTCACCTCGTATGTACGTAGCCCCCACAAATAGAAGCACATATTGAATTATTTCACCTATGGGGTAAATTCCCTCTTACAAGGTTAGAAATGAGACTTACCTCGCTCCGAAATTCCGTAACCGGCTCCAAAGCCTCTTTACTCCTCAAATTGATGCATAATGCTCCAAAACTAGTCTAATAAATGTGCAAATCCATAAATATATACTCTAATACTTATTATAATTCAATTTACAACAATTTCAATCTTCGCTCGAAAAGTCGATAAAATCACCCTCGGGCCCACGTGCCCGGATTCCGAAAATTTTCGAAGATAAACATTTCCAATAGAATTACGAACTCAAATATCTAATTTATTCTCAATCCCATGGCCAATTTCGTGGTCAAAATCCAAAAATATCAATTTTTAGGTTTTTCTTCAAAAACACAAATTTCTACTAATTTCCATGAAGTTTCACGCCTAAATTCGTATAGAAACCAAGTATTTAACTCGCAAAAGGTAGGAATCACATACCTTGACATAGATGATGAAGATGGAGCTCCAAAATCGCTCCTAGGTCGGCTCCCATGGAGGAAATGAGATGAAATGAGCCAAACCCATTTTTTCAAACTTATACACTACCCAGGCGACCCTTATTCGCGTTCACAAGCACACCATCGCGTTCGCGATGAACAAAATTCTCAAAAGCCATTTTCAAACTCTTCTCAAACAGCTTCCAGTATAATGGTCATAACGTTTTGTACAAAGCTCCAAATCATAATTAGTTTAACTTTCAGGAAACTAGACATCAAGGGTTATAATGTTCATATGTTGATATTCTCCCAATTCATTATAGATTGCAAGATATAAACTTCTAAAGTCAGCCTTGTGCAGTAGAGATTTTCAAACACTTACCGGACAGTCTGTATTTTAGCCACCATAACGTTTTGTACACAATTCCACATTACAAATGGTTTACCTTTCTGAAAACTAGACATCAAGGGCTACAACTTCTATTTTTAGATCATCTTCAGATTTGTTATAAATTGAGAGATATAAGCTTCCAAAATTAGACGACGGACAACAAAAATTCCTTCTTCGCGAACGCGAGAGCCTCTTCGCGAACGCGAAGAACAATGTCCCAGCAACAAAATCCTTCTTCGCGAACGTGAGAGGCTCCTCACGAATGCGACGAACAACACTAGAACCAGCAACTATCAGCATCAAAACACCCAAACTAGGTCCGAAACCACCCCAAATCACACCCCAGGCCCACGGGACCCCCTCCAATCGTTTCAAATAGTCCCGATACATAACACGAACCTGCTCGAGGCCTCAAATCACATCAAACAATATCAAAATCACGAATCTCACCCCAATTCAAGCTTTATGAACTTCAGAACTTCAAATTTCTACATTCGACGCCGAAACCTATCAAATCAAATTCGATTGACCTCGAATTTTGCACACAAGTCATAATTGACATTACAGACCTACCCCAACTTGCAGAATTAGAATCCGACCCCGATATCAAAAAGTCCACTCCCGGTCAAACTTCTTAAAACCCTTTAAATTTCTAACTTTCACCAAATGACTCTAAAATTACCTGGGACCTCCAAATTAACATCTAGACGCTCTACTAAGATCAGAATCACCATACGGAGCTATCCCCAAACTCAGAATCTCAAATAGACACTGATAACATTGAAATATACTTCAACACAAATTTATGAAATCCTTCCCAAAATGCCAACTTCCACAATAGGCGTTGAAATGCTCCCGGGTGATCCGAAAACCAATCCGGACATAGCCCAAGTCTGAAATCATCATACGAACCTGTTGGAACCTTCAAATCCCAATTCCGAGGTCGTTTACTCAAAAGTCAAAGTTTGGTCAACTCTTCCAACTTAAAGTTTCCAAATTTAGAATTTTCTTTCCAGACCAACTCCGAAATTAAATTCCGACCACACGTACAAGTCATAACACCTGAAGTGAAGCTACTCAAGGCCTCGAACCACAAAATAACGTGCCAAGCTCTAAATGATCGGTCGGGTCATTACAACTTTATTAATACTTCAATAACAAAATCGAAAATGAGAAAAAAAAAAACTCAATAGCTAGATACCTTGCTGCCCAAATATGACATCAAGGTCTAGACATTTTAGCTAGAAAATGAAAAGCACTATTTCTATACCCAAATTGCATTAGCCCTAATGAGTAATTACTTATGTTTTCCCCTAATGTTGAGACTCATGATTTCATTAGAACCACCAACCAATTCATTTCCAATGAACACAACAGGCACACTTATTTGAAACCCTAATTCAACAAATGCCCTCTCCAATTCCTTCCCATTCTTAAGTCTATCAAGCTCATAAATTGTAGGATTTGCTCCAAAATTTTGGATTAACATTTCGATAGTGTGAGACATGCAACAAGTACTTCTGCTAGATATCACAACAAGACTTTGTGCTCCCAACTTCATCACCATATCCATAACGTTTATATCTTTCTTGTGCAGAAAGAAGAATTTGTAAAGGCCACTAGAAAAGAAAAAGATTTGTGTATTGAGTTTCTTGATTTGATATGGTAACCTGAATTGGAGGGAACTATATATATAAGGCTTAAAGTGGCTAGATAGATGTGTTGTTGAAATCAAGAGGGAAAATAGTGTGGTAGCATACTGTGATGCTGATTAGGCATCATGCCCAAACACTAGGAAGTCAGTCACAGGCTTCATCATTAAGCATGGAAATTCACTCATTTCTTGGAAGTCAAAGAAACAAAACACAATTTCTAGAAGTTCTGCAGAAGTAGAGTATATAAGCATGGCTTCAACAGTAGCAGAACTTGTTTTGGTGACAAGGTTGTTCAAAGAGTTGGGAATAGAGATAAAGAGGCCAGTAAGTCTATATTGTGACAACAAGCCAGCTTTACATATAGCAGCAAACCCAGTGTACCATGGGAGGACAAAGCACATCGAAATTGACTGTCACTTCATTAGGGAGAAGATTCAACAAGGACTGGTAAAGACACAATATACCTGCTCTTTGGAGCAACAGGCTGACATATTGACAAAATCATTGTTGAGACCTCAACATGAGTACTTATTTTCCAATCTGGAAGTGCTAAATGTTTTTGAACCTATCAAATTAAGGGGGGGTGTTGAGAAAGGAGTTCCTTGAGGTTTAGTTAGTTAGGCATGCATAATTAGTGAAAGGATTAATTATGTAGGAAGAGGTTAGTTGGTTTGTAGTGTTAGAAGGTAGTTATAACTGTAAACAGCTGTCAAAGTAGAGACATATATGCGTGTACAGTGTAATAGGAAAGTCAGTCAATTCATTTTCAATACAAAACATTTTGCTCAATATTTCTCTCTCTAGAAAGTTCTCTCATTCTCCTTCTTCTCTGCCCAGATTAGGGCTCAGATCGTGTGAGCTTCAAGCTCAAACTTTGACAACATAGTGTGAGAAATTTAAGAAAGAAAAGGACGACTTTAGAGCTCGTGATCTTAAACATGTCATGATATTTATCTTGCCATAAATCATGTCATTAAAGCGTCCTTTTTTAGACGAATTGAAAAGAAAAGTTTGTCTCCACCTAAAATGAGATGGAAGGAGCGGAATGTAACGACTAATTCATGGAAGTTTCATTACATGCGTATTTGAAGAGGATAAATTAGCGCATTGGATGGGATGGATGCAGTGAAGGGGAGTCTTGGTGCAATAATAAAGTTGTCTCTGTATAATCTATAGGTCACGAGTTCTAGTCGCGGAAGTAACTACTAATGCTTGCAATAGGGTAAGTTGTCCACATTATACCCTTAGGATGCAACTCTTCTCCGGATCCTGCGTGAACGCGGAACATTTTATGCACAGAGCTATCCTGATGGAATGGATGCACCGACATTCATTCAGTTGTAATTCATTTAATTTCATGTAGAAGCTAATGTACTTTGAGTTTGCTGCAATACAAAATTTACCAAATAAGCTTCCTATGATTGATTAGGAATGCCAATTACTAAAGACCGCCTAGATAATCCAGCTACTACTTTCGAATTTAGTTGTGTCCTCCTGCTTTTTTTCGCTATGTGTTTCAGTTTTGACAATCTTAAGATCCTTGTGATCTCGTTAATTCGACGTCCACTTTAAATTCTCAACATTTTTCTACAAGTAGTGTAAGTCAAGGTCCGGCCTAACTGTCAAAATTTGTCTCGATAATTGAATCCTGAACTCGCTTTTTTATGGCCTCTAATTTTTCCCTCTCATTCCCATGTGGGATTTTCCTGAGACCTCAACGAACTCCTCTCGAGTTAAACCACCAGCATTATAGGTTATTAACTTAACGGTGCAAGCTTTTAATTTGGTAGTAATTAAAACAAAACGTAATTGAATCCATCTTGGCATGTACACATGTTTGGATATTACTCCAAACAAAGATTCCTCTATCTTTAGAAAATTGACAGCTTTTATAATTAATTAATCTTTTCGATGATCTCATCACCTAAAGAAGTTTAAAGTCATAAATCTAGTCAGTCCCACCAAGAAAAAATAAATGAATATTCACAAGCTCTTTCTTTATGATATTGATATTCATATATTTAAGGATTTGATTAAAACATCCCATACTTGGTGTTATTACTTTCAAGAACACATACGAAATTTTGCAAGAACTTTAGTATATTGATATGAACTAGTAATGTAGAAAGTGATTATTATGGCCAAAAGACACCTTTATTATTACATAAACAACAAAATTGGAGATAAGGAAAGAAAAACCGTCTGCATATTATTAGAAAAGCAAAAAAATAAAAAAAAATACTCAATAGCTAGGTATATTACTGCCCAAAAATGACATAAAGACCTATACTTTTTAGCTAGCAAAAGAATTATTTCTACACCCAAATTGCATTAGCCCTAATGAGCAATTGCTTGAGTTTGCCTCTAATGTTGAGACTCATGATTTCATTAGAACCACCAATCAATTCATTTCCAATAAACACAGCAGGCACACTTGGTTGACACCCTAATTCAACCAATGCCCTCTCCAATTCCTTCCCATTCTGAAATCTATCAAGCTCATAAACTGTAAAATTTGCACCAAAATTACGGATTAACGTTTCGATAGTGTGAGACATGCAACAAGTACTTCTGCTAAAAATCACAACAGGACTTTGTGCTCCCAACTTCATCACCATATCCATAATGTTTAAATATTTGGTGAAATATTTGTATGTGAAGAAATATGTGTAGACAACTAGCTAGAAAATAAAAGGCTTTGTGTATTGAGTTTCTTGATTTGCTATGGTAACTTGAATTGGAGTGAGCTATATATAAGGCTTAAAGTGGTTAGATAGAAAAAGGATGACAATTTTCCCAAAAGGGCAAGTGGGTGAATAATATCCAAGGTATTAATTGTTTTCGATTATTTGTATGATAAATGCAGCTGCATCACATTCTACAATCTTGAAAATGAAAAGAGAATATATGTGATGTAACGTGGATGAAATGAATAAGGTTCCTGTATTCCAACAAGTTACAATATAATGCATGCCCTTTTGAAAACATGCAAAAGGAAAAAGAAAGTTATCAAGCTGGAGTGATCTTTTCCCATATAACTAAAGATATCAGAATTTTAGTTTTGATTTGAGAAAAAATGAAATCTTTTTTTCAGAATATATCCTTATAGAAGTACTATTGAAATCAAGTCCATATTACTATCCGTACCGAAAAGGAGGAGGTACTAATAAATTTGGAGGCTTCTCCTAGTTTGGTTGATACATGACATCTTTGTTCAAATTCTTTTTTTGGAATAAAGTAGATCACTTGATCAAGAAAGGGAATGTGGTACTCTGTCATATTTATCATCACGTGATCTATATATTCTCTTCCCCAAAAAAACTCCCTTACTACCTCGAAAGGTCACATATCATTATAGTGTTCTTATTTTCCCCGCGAAGGTATTGTCCCTTATGTTCCATTTTATGCGAAGGTATTTGAGTGAGCATAGAATTCGAGAAAGAAGAAGGAAGGTTTTAGAAAGGTTTTTTAAACGTATAATGGCATTTATGTCACTATAAAATTATATCATTAAAGGGTCATTTGGTTGTGAAAAAAGATATCCAGGGATTAATTAACAATCCCAGGATTATAATTTTGGGGTTGTTTATCCGACATCCAATGTGAAATATTCTATCTATTTTAATTTAGATGACACGCTTTCTTTATTAGTCCGTTTCAAAAAGAATGACACGTTTCTACAATTGAAAATAATTCAACTTTAAAACCCTTTATTTTACTTATTTTACCCTTAATAAGAAGCTTTTATAACCACACAAATGTCATAGTCCCACAAAGTTTTTATCCCTTAAGATTTTAAGACCACAAGTTTCAAAAGTCTTTTTTTTCCTTAAACTTCGTGACTAGTCAAACTATCTCATCTAAATTGAAACGGAGGGAGTAGTTAATATCATCATTTTGGTATAAAACTTATACCGGTATATATTAAGTAATAATATTCACAACAAAATATGGGATAAATACAATCCCAAATTCTATCCCAAAATTATAATCTTAATCTCGACAAATAACCAAACGACCCTTAAGGGTATAACAGAAAGTTTAAAGTTAAATTATTTTTAAATATAAAAAAAATATTGTTCTTTTTGAGAGACTGAAAATAAAGTGTTATATAAAATAGAATAGTGGGAGTAGAATGTAACGACTAATTCAAGGAATTAGCTGTTAAAACATTTCGAAACGACAGTATAGACATGTCTTTTTCCATTTGATTACGGTGTATTTGACGACGATAAATAAACGCATTGGATGAGATGGATGCAGTCACATTCACCTCATTGTATTTTATATCATTTTGAAGTTAATCCAATTTGAATTTGCTGCAATATGAAAATACTACTCTATCCGGTCCACAATAAGTGATCTTTTTTATCTTTTTTTGTGATCCAAAATAAGTGACTTTTTCATATTTCAAGAATGAATTAATTATTTTTTCCTACATTTCCCTTGGAGTAAATAGTGTTGGAGTATGTGCTGGGAGTATTTATGTGAATTAAAAGTAAAGGTTAAATTTCATTACTAATTAATTAATGTTAAAAGGTGAATTTCTCAATCTGTGTGTAGAGCCGTCAAAATGAGCTTGGCCCGTGAGACCATCCCAACTCAGCCCGCTACTTGGGTAGGCTTGGGCTAAGATTTTTTGAGCCCATTTAAAACTGAAGCTTATAAGCCCGGCCCAAGTTAGCCCGCTGGTCCTTGAGGCTTGACCGAGGTTGGGCTTGGGCCGGCCCGTGGGCCAAAAATTAATTAAATTCAAATTAATTAACTATTAAATATTTAATATTTTAAAAAAGTAAAAACTAAAAAAACTATTAACTATAATCCACATTCCCCAACGCAGTTATGTTGGATAAAATGATAAAGGACTCGAACGCAACTTTGTTGTTACATACCATTCAAAAAGTTAACGCACCATTGGTTACCTTGAATACCTCTGTTCATGAGGTCCCTTCGCAATCGATGGACTCTTATGGTGACCGAGCAGTTGATTCTGGACAGCAACTACTGTCAACATATAACAATCAACAAGCAAATGCAAGTATGACTTCATCCTCTCAAGCATCCACAAATGAAGGAAGTTGTTCTAAGGAGCAACAAGGTGCTACCAATGCTGTCATGATAGGTCGTAAAACATGGGTTGACCAAGCAGAAGAATATGAAGAATGGGAAGAAAACTTTGTAGATAACCAGGAGCTAAGAACTCAAATAATAGCGTCTACACCATGACAAGGTAATACATCATCGGAAATGGTAGTAGCAATTGTTGAGCAGGTTTCGATTCAATCTCTAAGTGTTGAAATCATGACAAACCTGAGTCCTAATGATGCTGCTTTGGTTCCCGCGGGACAGCAACAATCGATCAGTAACAACAGGTTTTGAAGGTGTTACTTTGGCAATACAATCTGTCAAAGGGAGAGAAAAAATTGGGCAGCAACATGCACTAACCACAGCTGGTTCGTCATCTATCCACAACTTTAATGCTGCTGGAACTTCAAGTTCAATGGCTTCAAAATACAATCTGACACCGACCGATATGCTCCATGCACTTGTGTCTCATGATTTAGACAAATTGACAGTATTTAATAACCCGAGGAATGATCAAGGTTGACTAGTTAGGGCTACAATCATATTGACGATTTTGGGATGCATATGGGCCAAGACTTTTATGAAGAAGGAGAAGAGGATGAACTACTAGATGCCACCTTCAACATTATAGCTAGGGAGGGAGATCTTTCACCTAGACATGTGCGAAGTTGGGATGGCAAGTTAACACAAGAGGTTGTCATTAGAAAACCTCCAATGAGAAGTGCAAAATAAAAGGCGGTTGGCCCAACCACCTCCACAAGGTCCAATAGATCAAAAAAAAATGATAAAGTTTGAAGAATATTTGAAGATAGTGGAAGGATAAACCAATGAAATACAAATTGAAGAGTGCACACGGTAGAAGAAAGAGGGGCAAGACACAATTTTTTACCTTGTTTTATTTTATCATTTTTTAAGCATCATTATTTGTAATATCATCACAGAGTATGTTATAAACTCTGTGATGATCATACAGTACTTAGTTATTTTCCAGTTCATATTTTCTTCGTGCTTGATAGTAGATGAGATTTATTATGCCTCAATAGGATTTTTAAGGTAAGGTCTAGCCCAGTATGTGTGTGCTATATTCCTATGCCTTTGGGAAGGTCCAAGCGGCTATGAGAATATATGCCCTCGTGAGACTTTTGCGGGCAGCTATACCATGATCCTCTACATGAGGCTGCCATCTTAATGCAATGGAGGCTCAAAGGAGTGATTATATAGCCAAGACATATATGCAACACTACTGTTACTAGCCCCCTTACTTGTACTTTTCTGTTGTGTTTTCTTTTTACTTTTATTATTAATAAAATAGCTACTAGGCATGCCTAGTAGTATAAAATATATATATATATATATATATATATATATATATATATAGAGAGAGAGAGAGAGAGAGAGAGAGAGAGATTGCTCATTTACCCTTCCATATCAACTAGAATTTAGATTTTTGACATGCATGTAATTTGACAAAATTAGTTTTCTTTTTTCTTAATTAATAACGAATTCAAAAAGTTTTAGGTGGCCAATAATAAAAATAATTTCAAAACAATATTACTTTCAGTGGACAATGATCAGTTTGGATTACTTTAATATATTATTAATATTTAAACTGCTCTTCAGTATAGAAAAAGATCAATTTTAAATACACACAAAAAAATTGACCACTAGCAAATTTCGGGAATTTTAAAATTTTTATAGACTATTATGATGAAATCAGCAAATGATGTTAATCCTAAATTAAAAAAAAAAACTTATTGAAGCAATCTCTGAATTTGAGGAAAATGAAAGAAAAGTATTAAGAAAATATTAATGAAACTTCAAAAAAGAAGAGCTAGAGATATAGAGAATTTGCATTTTGATTACGAGATTACTCGTCAAATATCAAGCTTTTTGTACGCTCTAAACAAACAGAAGTTGTTTATATGATTAATCGACTACGTCACAAAAGAATTTAAGAATTTAAGAATTTAAAGAAATTCTTTTTTCTAAAAAAAAATTGAAGAGCCGACCCGCCCTAGCCCGCGGCCCTCTTAGGGGTGGGTTGGGCTGGCCATTTTAAGGCTCATTCATATGGCGGGCCAGCCTGTCGTAGCCCACCAAATTTATAAGTCCACGAGACTTAGGTTGGGCTGGCCCGTTTTGACAGCTTTATCTGTGTGAAAACAACCAAAACTCACTTATTTTGGACCGAAGGGAGTACCAATTAAGTTTCCTATACTTGATTTGTTATAAATGTTAATTACTACTCCCTCTGGTCCACAATAAGTGAGAAATTTGCCTTATTAATTTGGTCCAAAATAAGTGTCCATTTATATAATCAAGAAAAAAAATATTTTTTTTTCAAAATTACTCTTATGTACGTATCTCTAAAAAGTTTTTTACTCCTCTCAAAATTATCCTTAATTAAGGGTAGTTTAGTTACACTAACTATTTTTGTCTAAAAATTTATATTTCCTTAATGGGTGTGCCCAAGACAAATTAATCACTTATTGAAAATCGGAGGGAGTACTAAATACTGCCTATGATAATCTAGGTACTACTTCCAATTTATTTGTCGGTATGCTTTTTCCCACTATTTGTTTCAGTTTTGACAATCTTAAGCTCCTTTTAAAATCTCAACATTTTTCAATAAGGCGTGTAATATAGTAAAATGAGGCTTAACTATCACGGTATTGTCATTTTGTGATGACCCGATAGGTCATCTTTAAATTTAATAATTATTTATATGTTCTAAAACCTCAAATAGCACCTTTCAGTATTACTCAACTTGCGTGCGCAGTCCGTAAATTTTACGAAAAGTTTTTATGTGAAAAATTAATTAAAATCTGAAATAGAGCTTTAAAACTCAATTAAGTTGACTTCGGTCAACGTTTTGAGCAAATGACCCAGAACAGTGTTTTGACAGTTCCTGTAGGTCCGTATCGTGATTTGAGACTTGGGCGTATGCCCAAAATCGAATTCGGAGGTCCCTAACTCAAATTATCGCCATTTAACGGAAACTAGAAATCTAAAGGCTAAAGATTTTTAAAATTTGACCGTACATATGAATTTATCGATATCGGATTCCGATTGAGATTCCGAGAGCTGGAATAGCTCTGTTATGGAATTTGGGACTTACCTGCAAAATTTGAGATTATTTCGAATTGAATTGACATGTTTCGGCGTGAGTTATAGAATTGAAAATTTCATGAACTCATAAGTCCGAATCGAGGTGCGAATTGTAGTTTCGACATTTTGATGTGATTTGAGACTTCGAGTAGATCTGCGTTATGTTACGGGACTGGCTGGTATATTTGAACGGAGTCCCGAGTGGCTTAGGTGAGTTTTGAGCGAGTTTGGGCATTTTGGGCACTCTGATGATGTTTTGTAACAGTTGAAGTGCAGAGGGCACATTTTGGAGTGCGGATGTGCGGACGCAAACTCCCAAAGTGCGGAGGCAGTGGTAGTTGTGCGGACCGCAGTTGAAATTGTGTGGTCCGCAGAGTTCCTCTCGCGGCCGCAGAAAAGAGATTCTGCAGGTTCGATGGTCCGATTTCGAAAGCTTATATCTTTTAATTTACAAGGAATTTGGAGATGATTCAAAAACGAAAGTTGTACCCCTTTGAGTCTAGTTTCTAGAAAGGTACATTAATCATTTTGATATTTGTAGAGAAAGTTATGGTCAATTTACTAAAACCTAGTAGTGCAGCGCTGCTGAAGTGCGGCCGCGTAATTTGGATTGCGGCTGCAGAACGTGAGATGTGCGGATCAGATGTGGTACCATATAAACAAGGGTTTCATCTCATTTTTTATTTTTGGATTTAGAGAGCTCGGTTTGTAGCGATTTTCGTGGGTTTTTCAAGAAATTCATCCGGGTAAGTGATTCTAACTCGGATTTGGTTAATATACCTAAATATATCATTGTTTTCATCATTCAATTAGTATTTTGAGATGAAAATTTGAGAAAAATTATAGAAACTTCATAAACTATAATTTTAGGATTCGAAGGGCAATCCGATGTCGGAATTCTATATTTTTTATATAATTGAACTCGTATCAGAACGCGTGTTCGGATTTCGTGATTTTTCGCCGGGTTCCGAAATATGGGTCTCACGTTGACTTTTGGATGACTTTTCCGAAATGACTTAAATTAAGTCTCTTTCGAATTGTGAATAATTTCTAAAGCTCAAATTGAATTGTTGGTAAATAATTTGCTAGGTTTGATTGATTTGGAGAATAATTCGAAAGGAAAAGTTGTGGTCGAGTGATATTTTGAAATTGGAGAACAAGGTAAGTGTCGTGGTTAACCTTGACTTGAGAGAATAGAACTCTTGAATTATTTGTTACATGAATTTCATGTGTAACGATGTATAGGCAAGGTAACGAGTGCATATATGTCGTCAAATTGATTGTTTGCATATTTATCTAGAAATCATAAATTATTTTCTTTATCATGAGTTAATTATTATATTAATTATTTCTCTCATATTTCTCGCCAAATATTAAGTCTTGAAATCATGATATAATTGCTACATGCTTATTTAACTTATGTGACTTAATTGCTACTTGACATTTAGTATATTAGATATTAAATTGCCTATTATCTCCTTGATTTCCATAATTAATTGCTACTTGTCATTACTTGTTTCCTAAATAATTTATAAATATTGTATGCTTTGTTGCCTAATAATTTCTTATTGAATGTGGTATTTATTGAAGTATTTTTATTACATTTAAGAGTTGTTAAATTATATTGTTGGAGCAGGTTGCACGCCGCAACGGAGATGAAAATGAATATATTGGGGGATCGGATTGCACGCCGCAACGAATTATATTTTAAGTTTATATTGTTGGAGCTGGTTGCACGCTGCAACGGAATTTAATTGAAGGATTTTATTGGGAGAACGGGTCGCACACCGCAACAGAATGAGAAAAGAAATAATTGGTTGTGACTGCTGAAATAATTTCAATTATTGATATGATTACCTGTCTTACCTCAATTCCTGTTATTATTATTATTATTATTATTATTATTATTATTATTATTATTATTATTATTATTATTATTATTATTATTATTATTATTATTATTATTATTATTATTATTATTATTATTATTATTATTATTATTATTATTATTATTATTATTATTATTATTATTATTATTATTATTATTATTATTATTATTATTATTATTATTATTATTATTATTATTATTATTATTATTATTATTATTATTATTATTATTATTATTATTATTATTATTATTATTATTATTATTATTATTATTATTATTATTATTATTATTATTATTATTATTATTATTATTATTATTATTATTATTATTATTATTATTATTATTATTATTATTATTATTATTATTATTATTATTATTATTATTATTATTATTATTATTATTATTATTATTATTATTATTATTATTATTATTATTATTATTATTATTATTATTATTATTATTATTATTATTATTATTATTATTATTATTATTATTATTATTATTATTATTATTATTATTATTATTATTATTATTATTATTATTATTATTATTATTATTATTATTATTATTATTATTATTATTATTATTATTATTATTATTATTATTATTATTATTATTATTATTATTATTATTATTATTATTATTATTATTATTATTATTATTATTATTATTATTATTATTATTATTATTATTATTATTATTATTATTATTATTATTATTATTATTATTATTATTATTATTATTATTATTATTATTATTATTATTATTATTATTATTATTATTATTATTATTATTATTATTATTATTATTATTATTATTATTATTATTATTATTATTATTATTATTATTATTATTATTATTATTATTATTATTATTATTATTATTATTATTATTATTATTATTATTATTATTATTATTATTATTATTATTATTATTATTATTATTATTATTATTATTATTATTATTATTATTATTATTATTATTATTATTATTATTATTATTATTATTATTATTATTATTATTATTATTGCGTACATGTTAATGTAAGTGACCTGCCTTAGCCTCGTTACTACTTCGTCGAGGTTAGGCTCGGCACTTACAGAGTACATGGGGTCGGTTGTACTCATACTACACTCTGCACTTCTTGTGCAGATTTCAGAGTTGGTCCCAGTGGTGTACTGTAGATTTGCTCAGATTCAGCTACCAGTGGAGACTTGAGGTATAGCTGCACGGCGTTCGCAGTTCTGAAGTCCCCTTCTACTTTATTTTAATTGTGTGCTTTCTTTCAGACAACTTTAGTTTTATTCAGACCCTTATTTGTATTATTCTAGAAACTCGTGCACTTGTGACTCCAGTTATGGGTTGGTATTTAGACAATATTATTATTTTGGATTGTTCACTTTAATTCAGACATTATTTAGTTGTTTGGTTTCTTTATTAATTAATTAAAATAGATTGTTAAAAATAGTTTAAATTATTCTAACGTTGGCTTGCCTAGCAAGTGAAATGTTAGGCGCCATCACGGTCCCGAAGGTGGAAATATCTGGTCGTGACAAGTTGGTATCAGAGCACTAGGTTACTTAGGTCTCACGAGTCACGAGCAAGCTTAGTAGAGTCTGAAGGATCGTTACGTAGACGTTTGCACTTATCTTCCAGAGGCTATGAAGTAAAGGAACAATATCACTTCTTGCTTATTCCATCGTACGCTTTTATTCTATCATCGATGATTGAACCATTCTATTCTTGTTCTCTCTCGGATGGCGAGAAAACGAACTACATCTACCGCAGAACATGAGCCAGAGCCCCCGGTGGCAACTATGACCAGGGGTAGAGGCCGAGGCCCAGGTCGTTCCAGAGGCCGAGGTAGAGCTCAGTCTAGAGCTCGAGCAGCAGCACCTGTTGTAGAACCTCAGGCGGATTTGGAAGCGGAGTTTCCAGCTCAGATTGTACCTATTGGACCAGTCCAGGTCCCGAAAGGATTCATAGCTACTCCAGTGCTTCAGGACGCTCTAGTCCGTTTGGTGAGCCCAATAGAGGGTGTGGCCCAGAATGGTACATTTCCAGTGGCACCAGCCATCTCACAGGCTGGGGAGGAGCACAAACTCCCACTACTCCTGCTCCGGAGCAGATAGTTCTCCAGTATCAGGCTCCATCAGTCCTGCCAGTTGGGGTAGTTCAGCTAGTTGTTGCAGCACAGGCCAGTGATAGGCCCGCCATATCTTCTGAGTCCCATTGAGAGTGGACAAGTTTACTAAGCTCTTCCTAGTTCACTTTAGTGGTACACCTACTGAGGACCCACAGGATTATCTTGATCGCTGCCATGAGGTGTTGTGGAACATGGGAATAGTTGAAAGCAACGAGGTCGATTTTGCTATGTTTCAGATAACTGGTTCCACCAAGAGGTGGTGGAGAGATTATGTATTTACTAGACCATCTGATTCGCATGTACTTACCTGGGAGCAGTTCTCACAACTGTTCCTAGAGAAGTTTGTTCCTATTACACTAAGAGAGGAATATCGCAGGCAGTTTGAGCGTCTTCAGCAGGGTAGTATGACCGTCACCCAGTATGAGACTCGATTTGTGGACATAGCACGTCATGCCATTGTCTTGCTTCCTACTAAAAGGGAGAGAGTGAGTAGATTTATTGATGGACTCACTTATACTATCAGGCTTCAGATGGCCAAAGATAGAGGGACTGATATTTCCTTCCAGACAGCCGTGAATATTGCTAGGCGGATCGAGTAACTTTGTGCTCAGGAGAGAGGGCCAGTGTTAGATAAGAGGCCTCGTCATTCCGGTAATTTTAGAGGTGCCTCATCTGGAGGAAAGAGTACTTATGGCAGGAGTCAGGTAGCTAGAGGTGAAGGTCAGACCGTTAGAGGTGGAGATTAGGTCGTTAGAGGTAGAGGTCATCCAGTTAGAGGTCATCCTAGAGATGTAGTTCAGAGTGGTGGGGCCCAACCCCGATTTTATGCTTTCCTAGCTAGACCTGAGGCCGAGTCATCCGACGCCGTGATCACAAGTATTATTCCAGTTTGCCATAGAGATGCTTCAGTTCTATTTGATCCGGGATCTGCTTATTCCTATTTGTCCTCCTATATTTTGCTTCATATATGGTTGTGCCTTATGATTCTTTGGGTGCTTCTGTGTGTGTATCCATACCAGTGGGAGATTCTGTCGTGGTAGATCATGTTTATAGTTTATGTGTGGTTACTATTGAAAGTCTTGAGACTAGCGTGGATCTTCTACTTCTTAATATGGTAGATTTTGATATCATCTTGGGTATGAATTGGTTGTCACCTTATCATGCTATATTGGATTGTCACGCCAAAACGGTAACATTAGCCATGTCGGGGTTACCTCGAATAGAGTGGAAAAGGACTCCTGGTCATTCCACCAACAGGGTTATCTCTTACGTGAAAGCTCGACTTATATTTGAGAAGGTGTGTCTAGATTATTTAGCTCATATTCACGATTCTAAAGCATATGTTACTTCTATATATTCAGTTCCAGTTGTATGTGAGTTTGCAGATGTATTTCCTGTAGATTTGTCGGGGATGTCAACCGACAGAGATATTGACTTCTATTTTGATTTAGCTTCGGGCACCTTCTATTCCACCATACCGTATGGTTCTGCCGGAGCTAAAGGAATTGAAGGAACAATTACAAGACTTGCTTGACCAGAGATTTATTAGACCTAGCGTCTCGCCTGGGGTACACCAGTGTTATTTGAAAAGAAGAAAGATGGTTCAATGCGGATGTGTATAGATTATTGGCAGTTAAATAAGGTTACTATCAAGAACAAGTATCTGTTGCCAAGAATTGATGACTTATTCGATCAGCTTCAGGGTTCCAAGGTGTTTTCGAAGATTGATTTGAGGTCTGGTTACCATCAGTTGAATATTAGGGCATCTGATGTCCCTAAGACAGCTTTTCGGACTCGGTATGGGCATTACGAATTCCTAGTGATGTCATTTGGGCTAACAAATGCCCCAACAGCATTTATGGATTTGATGAACTGGGTATTGAAACCCTATTTGGATTCTTTTGTGGTTGTATTCATTGAAGATATCTTGATTTACTCTAGTAGTCGAGAGGAGCATGAGCAACATCTTCGGACTGTGCTTCGGACTTTGAAGAATAATCAGTTATATGCCAAATTTTTAAAATGCGAATTTTGGTTAGACTCGGTTACCTTTTTGGGGCATGTTGTATTGGCAGAAGGCATAATAGTGGATCCTAAGAAGATTGAGGCAGTTCAAAATTGGCCTAGACCTACTTCATCTACAAAGATCCGGAGTTTCCTAGGTTTGGTAGGTTATTATCACCGGTTTGTGGAGGGGTTTTCATCTATAGCGTCTCCATTGACCAAATTGACCCAGAAGGGTGCCTCATTCAGATGGTCAAACGAGTGTGAGTTGAGCTTTCAGAAGCTCAAGACTGCTTTGACTATGACGACAGTGTTGGTATTGCCCATAGGTTCAGGATCTTATACGGTATATTGTGATGCATCTCGCATTGGGCTTGGTGCAGTATTAATGCAAGATGACAGGGTGATTGCATACGCGTCGCGATAATTGAAAGTTCACGAGAAGACTTATAATTGGCAGCCATTGTTCATGCGCTGAATATTTGGAGGCATTACCTTTACCGTGTCTCGTATGAGGTATTTACTGATCATCGTAGCTTACAGTATCTGTTCAAACTAAAATATCTCAATTTGAGGCAGAGAAGATGGTTGGAGTTGTTGAAAGACTATGATATCACCATTTTGTATCACCCCGGAAAGGCCAATGTGGTGGCCGATGCTTTGAGTAGAAAGGTTGTGAGTATGGGCAGCCTTGCATATATTTCGGTTGGTGAGAGGCCATTAGCTGCAGATGTTCAGACTTTGCCCAATCAGTTCGTGAGTTTAGATATTTCAGAGCCTAGTCATGTTCTAGCTCGCACAGTCGCTCAGTCTTCTTTATATGAGCGCATCATAGAGCGACAGTATGATAATCCTCATTTGCTTGTCCTTAAAGACACGGTTCGGCATAGTGGTGCCAAGCAGGTTGTTGTGGGGGAATATGGAGTTCTGTGGGTGTAGGGTCATATTTGTGTGCCTAATGTAGATGAGATTCGTGAATTAATTCTTGAAGAAGCCCATAGTTCCCGGTATTCTATTCATCTAGGTGCCTCCAAAATGTATCAAGATTTGCGGCAACATTATTGGTGGAGGAGAATGAAAAAGGATATAGTTGCATATGTAGCTCGGTGTCTAAATTGTCAGCAAGTCAAGTACAAGTATCAGAGACTTGGTGGTTTGCTTCAGTAGTTAGAAATTCTTGAGTGGAAGTCGGAGCGTATCACTATGGATTTTATTGTTAGGCTCCCACGGACTCAGAGAAAGTTCGACGCAATATGTGTCATTGTGGACAGGTTGACTAAGTCAGCATATTTCATTCCAGTAGCAGTTACCTATTCTTCAGAGCGGTTATAGGAGATCTACATCCGCGAGATTGTCTGCCTTCACGGTGTGCCCGTGTCTATCATTTTTGATCGAGGTACGCAGTTCACCTCGCACTTCTGGAGGGTTGTACATCATGAGTTAGGCACGCGGTTTGAGTTGAGTACAACATTTTATCCACAGACAGACGGACAGTCAGAGCGCACTATTCAGATATTGGAAGATATGCTTCGTGCTTGTGTTATAGACTTTGGAGGTTCATGGGATCAGTTCTTTCCACTTGTGGAGTTTGCATATAATAACAGCTACTAGTCGAGCATTCTTATGGCTCCATATGAAGCATTATACGAGAGGCGATGTCGTTCGCCAGTTAGCTGGTTTGAACCGGGAAAGGCTGGGTTGTTCGGTACCGATTTGGTGGATGCCTTGGATAAGGTCAAGATTATTTAGGATCGACTTCGCACAGCTCAGTCTAGGAAAAAGAGCTACGCCGACAGTAAAGTTTGTGATATTGCATTCATGGTTGGATAACGAGTATTGCTCCGGATTTCACCTATGAAAGGTGTAATGAGATTCGGAAAGAAGGGCAAGTTGAGCCCTAGGTATATTGGACCCTTTGATATTCTTAAAAGGGTGGGTGAAGTAGCCTACAGGCTTGTATTGCCACCTAGTTTATCAGTAGTTCATCCGGTGTTCCATGTGTCTATGCTCCGAAAATATCATGGTGATCTGTCCCATGTGTTAGATTTTAGCTCAGTCCAATTGGGCAAGAATTTGACTTATTAGGAGGAGCCGGTAGCTATTCTAGCCCGGCAGGTCCGACAGTTGAGGTTTAAGAGTTATCCTTCAGTTCGGGTGTAATGGAGATGTCAGTCGATTGAGGAAGCTACCTGGGAGTCCGAGTCGGACATGCAGAGTAGATATCCATACCTTTTCACCAACGTAGATACTTTTCTAATTCCGTTCGAGGACAAACGTTTGTTTTAGAAGTGGAGAATGTGATGCCCCGATAGGTCACCTTTAAATTTAATAATTATTTATGTGTTCTAAAACCTAAAATAGCACCTTTCAGTATTTCTCGACTTACGTGCACAATCCGTAAATTTTTTGGAAAGTTTTAATGTAAAAAATTGATTAAAATGTGAAATAGAGCTTTAAAACTCAACTAAGTTGACTTCGATCAACGTTTTGAGCAAATAGACTCAGATCAGTATTTTGATAGTTCGGTAGGTCTATATCGTAATTTGGGACTTGGGCATATGCCCGAAATCGAATTCGAAGGTCCCTAGCTCAAATTATCTCCATTTAACGGAAACTAGAAATCTAAAAGCTAAAGATTTTCAAAGTTTGACCGTGAATTTGACTTTATCGATATCGGACTCGGATTGAGATTCCGAGAGTTGGAATAGCTATGTTATGTTATTTGGGACTTACCTACAACATTGGATATTATTCCGGATTGAATTGACATGTTTCGGTGTGAGTTATAGAATTGAAAATTTTATAAACTCACAAGTCCGATTGAGGTGTGAATTGTAGTTTCGACATTGTTTGACTTGATTTGAGACCTCGAGTAGGTCCACGGTATGTTACGGGACTGGTTGGTATATTTGAACGGGGTCCCGAGTGGCTTGGGTGAGTTTTGAACTAGTTTGGGCATTTCGGGCACTCTAATGATATTTTGGAACAGTTGAAGTGCAGAGGGTACATTTTGGAGTGCGGATGTGCGGCCGCAAACTCCCAAAGTGCGGAAGCAGTGGTAATTGTTCGAGCATTTGAAGACTTGAGGTATAGTTGCACGGCGTTCGCAACTCTGAAGTCCCCTTCTACTTTATTTAAGATGTGTGCTTTCTTTCAGACAATTTTAGTTTTATTCAGACCCTTATTTGTATTATTCTAGAAGTCCGTGCACTTGTGACTCCAGTTCTGAGTTGGTATTTAGATAACGTTATTATTTTGGATTGTTACTTTAATTCAGACTTTTTTTTCCAGTTGTTTGGTTTCTTTATTAATTAATTAAAATGGATTGTTTAAAGTGGTTTAAATTATTCTAACGTTGGCTTGCCTAGCAAGTGAAATGTTAGGCGTCATCACGGTCCCGAAGGTGAAAATTTTGGATCATGATACATTCCGACTCATTCTCTAGAGTCGTACGACTTTGTCCTTTTAGGCTTTAACCCAATAAATATATGTTAGGATCGAAATAATCAAGTATCATGCGAAAACTAGTAAAGCAAACTTTGAACGACGTAAACATTTAATGTGATTCAATCAATTGACCTACATCCACAGGCGGAGATAAGAAATTCACTATATAAAAGAGAGTACAAAATATCGAGAGAATAACCTCACAAAGAGACAAAAACAAATGACATGCTAACACTTGTCCCGAAATTATCCTCCTAAATAAGACTCTCAAACCCCTCATGACTACATTGTGGATGCTACTAAATGAGAAGAAAATATCCTCAATTTATAAAAGTCCAAAACTTTTTCCTCCGAGAAAAATAAGAATTATATTATCTTTTTCGTAAAATAAAAAATCAATTATGGTATATATGTTGTCATTCTTTCAAGAAATAGAAAAACCAAATATAATAAAAAAATCATGGCAATACCTAACAGTCTTAATAGTTGAATCATAAACTCGTCCTTTAACATAATCCGATTAATTAACTATCATTATCTACATTTGTAAGGTGCATATGAACCTTCAAAAGCTATTCTTCATGATCATATATTATGGTCAGAATATTGCTTTATTAATACATCAACAACAAAATTGTAGATGAAAAACAAAACTCAATATTTAGGTACATTGCTGCCCAAAAATGACATCAAGGCCTAGACTTTTTAGCTAGAAATTTAAAATACATATTATTTCTATACCCAAATTGCATTAGCCCTAATGAGCAATTGCTTGAGCTTGCCTCTAATGTTGAGACTCATGATTCCATTAGAACCACCAACCAACTCTTTGCCAATGAACACAGCAAGAAAACTTGGTTGACATCCTAATTCAATCAATGCCCTCTCCAATTCCTTCCCATTCTGAAGTCTATCAAGCTCATAAATTGTAGGATTTGCTCTGAAATTTCGGATTAACGTTTCGATAGTGTGAGACATGCAATAAGTACTTCTGCTAAAAATCACAACTGGATTTTGTGCTCCCAACTTCATCACCACATCCATAATGTTTAAGTTATCTTTTGGTGAAAGATTTGTATTGGATGAAATTTGTGTAGGCAACTAGCTAGAGAATAAAAAGCTTTGTGTATTGAGTTTCTTGATTTGATATGGTAACCTGAATTGGAGGGAGCTATATATAAGGCTTAAAGTGGTTGAATAGAATAGGAGTATGAATTTTTTCTCAAAAAGGCAAGTGGTTGAATATCCAAAACTATTTTTTACATCATTTGTATGATAAATGCAGCTGCATCACATTCTACAATCTTGAAAATGAAAAGAGAATATAGCTACCTTTTAAATATTTCCCCAATGATATTCTCGAGCACTTTATATGTAACGTGGATAAAATGACTAAGCTTCCCATATTCCAACAAGTTACATACCATTCTTAGTTTGCTCCATAAAACTAAAGTCCTTTAACACTTTATTTTGATTTACATTACAAAATAAAGTGGTCGTTTGGTTCAGATACTTGTTATGCGTCTGTGATTATAGTGCAGGAATTATTTATGTGATGATTAATTAATATTTGAAGGAAATGCTATGTAGTGGACTGTGGTGATGATTAATAATGAAGGAATTGTTATGCGGTGTATTGATTTATAATAAAGAGATTGTTGTTATACCAAAATTACGTATTCTAATGGCATATTTGTCTTTAAATAGTCTACTTCTTGTATTATTATTTCACATTTTATCCCGCATTAAATAACATATAGATTTGCGCGTAAATTAATACGGATATTAATTATTTGATATTGACAACCAAAAACGTTGCATTAAATAATGCTCCAATTTCTTTTATGTACGACCAAACAAATGTATAGTATTATGTTAGGCTGGATTTTATGCGGACGTTAATTATACCACACAATCAACCAAACGACCCGTAAGTGTATGTGACTATATTAGCTTATGTTTTACACCCCATATACAAGAACATATTAAGGATAGGCTATAGTGACATAATCAGTTTCCTATCAATAATATATTCCGTACAAAAAGAGGAGGAAGATGTAGATAACTTTCCAACTTTTCATTTACGAATTTAGCTGATTTGGAACAAATGCTTTTGAAATATTCCAAACAGTGCATCACATGGTGTAGTAAAAAGGGTACTTTACTGCTTGTTCTTATCACATTTTCTTGCGAAGAGAAAAATGGCCTCAAGCAAGAAGGGACGATTACTACTTCGAAAGGCCATATTCTTGAATTAAGGAAATGATCTCCATTTTCTTTTTCATTTATTTTGTTCTTCTAAGTTTGAAATTAAGAAAATGACCTCCATCAACCAAAAAAGAAGTTGATTAGCGACCGTGGATTGATAAACGACAAAGAAGTGGTTGATTTAATCAAAACTAATCGAAACAGGAAAAGAAGAAGAACAAAAAAAATCGACAATTTTTTTAATTATTTAAGGGAAACTTACACAAATATCCCAAATAAGTCATAACTTATCGACCTCTGGCCATTAATTACAGACTTACCAAAACTAGTCAAGCACATATAAAAATTGAAACCCAAATAAATAAGATTCTTTTTCTCCAAGAATCACACGTAAAGATCCCATTCCATATTTTTAAGCGTGATTAGCAACATTAGATGCAAGATGGAAAGGAAATTTCATGGATGAGGTAGCAAATAAGGTGATCAAATACAAAAGAATATATATTTACAAGATTCCAAAAATCTAAACAAAAATGATCTTTTTCAATGGGTATGATTGAAATTCATTGAAAATATATAGATGAGTCAATATACACAATTTGAGGAAGACTGGAGGTGATTTGGACTTATTTGGTATCAAAATTCGTAGTTAAAATCGAGTTCAAAATATTCTTCTGCGACACATGTGTCAAACATGTATAACGTATGTATCTCACACACACATAGATATACATGTGATACATATTTGATACAAACATGAAATATATGTGATAGACAAATGATACTCAGTGTGATACACATTATTTTTTCATGTTCATCTTCTACTTTGAATTTCAATTTAAACCACCTCAAAACTCCACCAAATCATTCAAAATTGAGATTCAAGCTCCTTAATATGTACCCAATATATTCTAGTAACACTCACTCAAAAGAAAGCAAAAGTTTGACTCTTTTTGAATACGAATAGCTAATTGGTTAATATTAATAATATTTAAAAAATATTTTATAAATTAGCCAATTTTTATAATAAACTACTTATAAATAGACATAATTAGTAGCCACTATTTAATTTAAGTAAAATTTCATCCACCCAATATCAAATAAGGGGTACTCATAAAGAGAAATCAGATGATTCTACACTTTACTATCTACAAATTCGTTAGCTGGATTTGGAACAAATCCTTTTGTACTAGCACCAAGTACAAACACTGAAATCACAGGACAAAGAAAAAGGGTGCGGTACTGGTGTCATCATCCTTATCATGAAGTGATTCTCACATACAAAAGGGATTTAAATAAGGAAGAGATCCAAAGGGTAGTTGTAACGACCGGCCGGCCGTTTAGACTATTGCAATTATATTTTTTTATTTACTGTTCAAATTGTGAATTACAGTTATTATTTGGCTTGTCGGGGTAATTGGTTTGGGTTCGGTAAGGTTTTGAAATGACTTGGAGCGCTTAGTTTCAAGGTTTAGAATTTAAGTTGAAAAAGTTGATCGGATATTAACTTATGTGTAACGACCTCGGAGAAATTTTGCTAAGAAAATTAAGGTTTGGTGGTGCCGAGGTAGATCAATTAGTACAAAGATTATAGAAATTTCTCGCGGCGAGCTTACTCGCCGCGACTCGGATTTTTTGGGTTGAACAATGCACCAATGTGTAAAGAAATATTCTGTCGGAAAAAGATCATTTCTGCGACTACTATGCATGCGGATTGCATAATGGTCGCAAAGTGGAACAGGAGAAGGGCAAGATTTGAAAAAAATCTGCGGTGCACTATGCGACCGCAGACCTATTTTGCGGTGCATTATGCGACCGCATAACTGCGTCGGAGCTTCCATTCTTTCTAATTTTTTACCCGACCCAACTTCGATTTATAGCCCTTGAAGCTCATTTTTTAGCCAAAATCTGATATTTTAGAGAGAGGTGAGAGCATTTTAGAGAGATAAAGTGAAGACTTAGTGATTTATCCATCAATTCTTGTTCAAGGTTTGAAGATTTCACAAGGATCTTGCTAGGGCTTCAAAGAGGTAAGAATTTCTTTCCCTAATTCTTCAATTTCGGGTTTGGAGTAAAGATGGATAATTAATAGTATGATTTTTGGGTGTAGAGTATCATATATACATACCAATAAGGTTGTGGAAAGATTGTTAAGTTCAAATGGGTAAGAATTGGGTTGAAAATGGTAGAAATCTTCATAAACTTTAATTGAAGATTTGAGCGTCGAGTTGGTGTCGGATTTTGGTGAAATTTGTATGGTTGGACTCGTGGTTGGATGAGCGTTCATATTCTGTAACTTTTGTCGGGTTCCGATACGTGGGCCCCACGAGTGATTTTTGAGTTAATTTCGGATTTTATTTGAAATATTAGTATTTCCTTATGGAATTAATTACAATAATTTGTATTGACTGATTCGAATTAATTGTGGCTAAACCGAGGCTTTCGAAGACCAATTCTCGTGGAAAGGACTTAGCGGAATAAAGAATTACACCGGTTGAGGTAAGTAACAATTATAAATCTGGTCCTGAGGATATGAAACCCCGGATTTTGGTATCATGCAATTATTTTGGAGGTGACGCATATGCTAGGTGACGGGCGTGTGGGCATGCACCGAGGGAATTGTGACTTGGTCCGTTCTGAAAAACTGTAAAGTTGAATAATTTATTGTTAGCTATATGACCTCTATGTGCTGAAGAAATTTGACTATAAATCATGTTAGAAATCATGCTTAGGCTATGTTATAGTACTGTTGAGACCCGTAGAGGTCGCGTATTTATTGAATTATTTGCTAATTGATGTCTTGTACTCAGTCATGATTTTTCTTGCGTATTATACCTCAGTCTTTCTGGATATTTGTTGATATACTATGATTATCTTTGTTTTGGCTGATCTTGTGATTTTTGAGAGCCCGAGAGACTTGAGAGGTTGAGGACTGAGTAAGGTCGAGGGCCTGTCGGTGAGGTAAGGATATTATGGCACGTGAGTTGTCCGTGAAGGATATTATGGCACGTGAGTTGTCCATACAACACGTGAGTTGTCCGTGCAGATTATGGCGCTTGGGCTGTAGGAGCCCCTCTGGAGTCTGTACACACCCCCAGTGAGCGCGAGTACCCATTGAGTGTGAGTGCTGAGGGCTGAGAGCCGAGTGGTTGAGCTGTTGTGATGAGCTGAGTGACTGTTGCCTGAGAGGCTGCACTTGCTTTGCATTTGTTATTGCACTTGGTTGCTATCTGTCATTGTTGTGAAATCTCTGAAAGAATTTATATCCAGATTACTTGAAATTGAACTGTATAAATTGATTTGACTTAAATTGCCGTATTTGAAAGCATGTCTTTTCTTTGCTAGAATTACTGAAAGTGAACTATGACTGTGTAGCTCGTCATTATCTTCAGTTCCTTAGTTATTATTGTTACTTGCTGAGTTGGTTGTACTCATACTACACCCTGCACTTCGTGTGCAGATCCAGGTGTTCCTGAACATAGCGGGTGCTGATCATTTCGCGCAGTTGATTCTCAGGAGATTTTGAGGTAGCTGCTGTGTTCCGCAGACCTTGTCTCTCCTTCTCTATCTCCTTGTTTACTGTATTTGGTCTCAGACTATTATAGACCGTATTTTTCAGACTTGTACTCATATTAGATGCTCATGTACTAAGTGACACCAAGTTTTGGGAGTGTTGTATCGGAAATTGCTAGATATTTGGTATTGTATTAAACGTTACGTTTTTAAATTTAATGAAAATCGTGGGTTATTGATGTTGTCGGCTTGCCTAGTACTGAGATAGGCGCCATCACGACAGGTTAGGATTTTGGATCGTGACAGTAGTCTCGAAAGGCCACATATATATTACTGTACCTTTTTTAAATAATTGTGGTGTTTAGGCCAACTGCGCGCATGTCAACTGACTCTATGAGTATCTGTTAGGCTTGAAGAGATGGGAACAAATCTTTTATCATCGAGTGTACTATATCTTTCAATAGATGCTAGACAGAGGACCGGAGGATTCATTCATTATGCATATTAGTAGTGGCGGCTAAATGGATGAAAAATAGTTATACAGACATATTATCCGCTAAAAATGACTTGGATAATGAACTTTTTAAAAATAGGTCAAATATGGATATGATTCATATTATCCACTTAAAAATTGAATAACCAATAGATATCCAATGAGTTTGACTTTTACATTTACAAAGTTCTTCAAGCTTGGGAAACTAGAAATTCTCCCAAAAATGATCATATTCAAGAAGTCATGAATAATATAGATATTCATATTATTCGCCGGTTAACCTATTTACTATCCGTCTATGAGTCCGGTCAGATAATTCATCCATTTTAAATTATCCGTTTTTGCTCCATTTATATTCGACCCGACCCGCCCTGGCCGTCTGATACTACTATGCATATGTGATGAAAATTTTAACAATGTGGAGTCTTGGCGTCTCAAAAGCAATATGCCTTTATGCTCTTAAAAATGGGAATTCCTATAGAAGTTGCATTTCCCCCATCTCCTTTTCAAAAGAAATGAAGATAATGCTCATGGCAGGTTAATAAAGATGCATTCATCTTCTGATCAAGACTTTAAAGATTGCGAACAGAAACACAATCTGCTAGCTCACACCCAGAAACACAGAATATTTTACTCAATCTATTGTTTAGACTTCCTTTTTTGGGAATGAGTTGTGATATGCGCGGGGTTCGAAAAAGGACCGGACCACAAGAATTTATTGTACGCAATCTTACCCTATATTTCTGCAAAAGGTTGGTTCCACGGTTGTATCAAGGAGATTCCTTCTATATATATATATATATATATATATATATATAAAGAGAGAGAGAGATTAGAAATAATTTTGACATTGTATAGATAGTGTAATTTTCTGACAAAGGAAGTTTGGACGAACCCTTTTGTGCCCCCTAGCTCCCCCCGGGTGCGAAAGAGGTTTTGATGAAAGCACGGGGTTGAAAACTGCTTCATAAATGATTTGTCCAGCTGAGGATTAGAAACAATTGGATGCTAGGCATTTTAACTAAAACTTTTGAGTAAATAAGCATATTACACAGTTGATATAGAGGCTCTAAAATAATAATACCATATTGTACAATACATATCATTCTATTATAGAATGTTAATAAGTGCCGGTTCGTTAGTCAAGATGCAAGAAATCCAAAAAAATGACTGTCTCAATAATGTACATAGATGTCGCATGCGATAAAACTTCCTTTGTATTTATAAAATCAGAAGTCACAACTGAAAATTTGAGTTTCTGTTACCAGAGAGCAAGGCATTGATATATGAGAAGAACAATAATTCTCATTTGCTTAAATTACAAAAATGAAATCACTGCCTCACATAAAAACACCATCACTCTTAACATAATTTGGTACAGAAAATGGTATGTTAACTGCAGATTGTTGTAAACCAAGAGGACAACATAAGCTTACAAAAACATAGTTGCTGGAAACACTTGGCCACATGATATAGAACATACCTCTCAGGATAAACTCCGGACAACCGAGTTATAATGCTCACCGAGCCCAAATGCATGCTTGTGGTATGATAGCATTATACTTAAATTAGAAGAAATAGTGCTGCTATCAGATTTGAATTCTTTTCCCATCTCTACATCAGGGAAGGACCCTGAAAAAATCATGATATGTTTCTTTAAGATATGAGTTAGAGCACCGAGTTCAAGTTGTCCGCCCCATGCTGCGGTTGTCTCCACTTCTACACAGTAATTCTCAAACCTTTCCACAAGAGAATCGTCCGATTCTCCTTCTGTCATATTCTCAGAGAGGAAAAACGGGAGAAAATTGGTAGCATTTTTCCTCATGTATCCTGCAGCCATCTGTCGGAGTTCAAGATATGTATAAGGTGACGAACCTCCAGAGTGAAGCGCTAACTGACTCTCGACAGCTCGGTAGAGACAGTGTCCGTCGGGCTTTATTTCATTAATGGTTAATCCAAGGGGTTCAAGTTTTCTTTCTAACTTTTCATTCTCAACAACCCGATCGCTTACAATGTTACTCTGTTCTTCTTGTATTCTTTGCTCTCTGGCTGCTTCCTGTTGAGCTCTTTTCTCACGCCTCTTAACACTCTTGCTCGGTTTTGAGTTGTCAGATTGAACGCCGACAGAAACTCCAGCAATAGCCTTCACCAACGTGTCAAGATTTCCTTTTTCTTTTTCATTACTATTATCACCACTATAGCCTAAAGAAGCAAGTTCCTCCGCGTGCCTTTGTTTGAGCTGAGCAGAAAGTTTGGACACCTCTTCATCGACTTGTTTCTTCTTAGCTTTCTGTTCAGCCTTGCTGCCTTTAGCTGCTGCCTTTTTCATTGCCATTTCTTTATCCTGTAGCTGGGAGATCTCTTTCCTACATAGATTTTTTCTCCAGAAAATAACTAATCTAACATGATAGATTGAGCAACTGCTAAACAATCAATTCCTAGTCATGAATAACTCAAACCGTGTCACTGGTAATCTGTTCTCCTTCAAGTCAGTCAAAGTTAAAAATAGATTACGTGTTAAATACTTTAAATCCAAGGAATAAGCCATCTGCTCAGATAGAGAACCAAATTTTCCTATATACATAAATGTGACTAATGGAAGTAGCTGCAGATATTGATACGCTATAACATGTTACTAAGCAGAACATCAACATCTCCCTAGCGTATAAATTAAAAAGGGCAGCCCGGAGCACAAAGCATCCCGCATTCATGCCAGGCCCAAGGAAGGGCCGCACCCCAAGGGGTGTGATATAGTCAGCCTATCCTAATACAAGCATTATTGGCTGCTTCCACGGCTTGAATCCGTGACCTATAAGTTACACGGGTTGCTCCAAGGCTCCCCTTCATCCCCTGCGTATAAATGAGTACAAAATATTCACATATTTCCATAATATAAAGGTGGAAACAACTAAAGACAACGCGTTGTGAGAGAAACTTAAAAGTACCTATGCCTTGAAAGCATCTCCTCACGGGTTTCTTGTTTCTTCGGAGGTGCATTTTCAAAGGCCCCATCAGACAACTTGTCTTCTTCTTTAGGTGTATCCTCCATTTCAGTACCCTGAAACCAAATGAAGATAAATGAAGGGTGGACAGTACTCAAGTATCTTACATAAGGCATGATTTTTTTCGGAGAAATCAATCATAATGAAAAAGAGGACAACACATTATACTGACAATTTGATGCAGAATGCAGCGCGTTGTTATTCAAATATGAACCTCTATAGAGTACAATATTTAAGTGCATGCATTCATTAGTTCATCAACCTGACCAGTACAACTTTGAGGCGATTTTGCTGAAGAGAAAATACCCAGCAAATGGAGATTACGGAGTATTTTGGTCCATCATACAAGTTCCTTTCCTTCGTAAGACATCACGGAGCATTATCAAGAGTGCAAAATGACAAATTCTTGCAACTATTACCTAAAGATGGATTATGTTGACTTGTAATTACAGTTAACCTCACTAAATCATTACAAGGGTATAACTTAAGTTCCCTTTTGGAGTACTTTACAAGCAAGTCTTATTTGCTCATCTACTTACCAATACAAAAATGCTTGCAGGTATGTGTGGTTAGACAAGAGAAGCAAACAGCACTAAATTGGTTATAAGAAGATTACAAGATTTGGTTTACCACGAGGATCAACACAATAAAATCAAATCCAACGTTAATATCTAAATATCAAGAATACCTGCTTTAAATCCTTGGGTCAGTAAACACTATTTTAATCTCAATCAATAATGAGAACTAGCAGCACGATTCAAAACTCAATGGATAATGGGTCCGACATCTACCTTTCTCCACTTAAATATCAGGCTTTCGTCTACAACAGAGTTCGAACTCGTGAGGTGTGTCTGACGCACACATCACTTGTTGCATCCTTACCACTAGACCAAAGCCCGAGCGTATCCATTAGACCATTATCCATTATCTCAATGTATAATGGGAAGTAGCAACTACAAAAATTTTATCCGTAATACTCATTAAGTTACCAATTATCATAACCTAGATACAGAAAAAGATGCTGCAACTACATTCCAATATCCAGAATCGTGAAAACACCATAAATACCAACAAAAATTGAGTAAACAACAAATGTGACCAATTTTAAGATAAAGAAATTAGTCCAACGAGGACAGGAAAATAAGCAGACCGAGCTAACCACAAAAGGCAAAGCTAATAACTGTTTCTTGAAGCTCAAAGAATACAACCATAACACTTTACAGAAAATACTTAAATACCCAATAATCTGAACACAAAAACCAAAGCTAAAATTTGTTTCTCGAAGCTCAAAGAGTAATAACAACACTTTACAGAAAATACTCAATACCCAATAATCTAAACGCAAAAATCAAAGCTAAAAATTGTTTCTTGAAGCTCAGAAGAATACCTAGTGTTTAAAACCAAAACAATTTATAGAAAATACTTGATACCCAATAAGCTAAAGTTGAAATAAAATTAACAGAAGAACATGAAAAGAGCTAAATAAATTTCATAATTACAGTCAATTACTCAAAATTAACGAGTAAAAACATGAGAACTCACAAAAGAAGACGGGTGGCTGCGCCGGAAAAAGCAATGAACAATACTTCTTGCCTTTAGAGAGGAGAAAAACAATTGAGACGAAGGAAGGAAATCAGCGACTTTGCAAGGGCAAATTGGTCTTTAAAAATTGTTTTCTCCCAAAAAGACACGTGGAAATTTAAGGAAATGGGGATGAGGAATTCTTTCTTTTTTTTCTTCAGTACTTTACATTACGACGGATAAAAAATACTTATATAATTAGATCAGTTAATGGTAATTGCAGTTAATTTTATTAATAATCTTTTAATATAAATTTGTAATAAATAATAAGTAAATTTCTATAACATGTTAAATTATAAAAATTCATAACACAATGAATGCATATTGGCAAAAAAATATTAAAATAATTTTTTACAAGTTAGTTTGATGAAAAACGTTAAAGGTTTTGACCAATATTGTCCTTTATCTTTGAGGGTAGGTCTATTTTGGTCTCTCAAATATAGTCCTGAGCATATTTAGTCCCTTAAGTATGCTAAAGTGGAGTACCTTTATTCTCACTCACACAATGTGTTCAAAAACTAACGGTGTTACCCAACTCTGATTGATGAAGCAAATCTTCTGCTCTGAAGCAAAAGTTGCCTCTTTTTTTATTGGATAACGTAAATTATCACTTTAATTTCTCATTTTTAGATAATGTCTTCTAAAATTTCGACCTTGAAAATATCTCCTTTTGTGCCAGTTTTCAATGAGAAAATGACATTGTATAGCCGTTGTAAAAATAATAGCCGAAAAAATATATAAAATTTATATATTTTTTGTATATATATATTTATTTATTTTTATTATTTTTTTTTTGTATGTTAATATACAAAAAATATACCAACTTTATATACTTTTTTCGCTACCAGATATAAATTATTTTTGGCACGGGCTAAAAATGATAATACAACCTGGTTATTCATTTGCTTCAATAATATGCCTAGAAGTGATCCTGCAACTCTATTTTTTTCAAATTTTAACTTTTCTTTTTGGAAAAATCAACCTAAATTTTTAAATGTATATATATGCACAAAATAATTTACAAATTTTATATATTTTTCGGCTATTATTTTAACAGCGACTATACAGTGTCATTTTCTCATTGAAAACTGGCGCAGAAGGGGATATTTTCAAGATCAAAATTTTAGAAGACATTATCTAAAAATAAAGAATTAAAGTGATAATTTGCGTTATCCAATAAAATGAGAGAAAATATTTTGCTTCAGAGCAGAAGATTTGCTTCATGAATCAGAGTTGGGTAACACCGTTAGTTTTTGAATATATTGTGTTAGTGTGACTAAAGATGTTCCACTTTAGCATACTTAAGGGACTAAATATGCTCAGGGTTATATTTAAGGACCAAAATAGATCTACCCTCAAAGATAAGGGACAATATTGGTAAAAACCTCGAAAAAGTTATCACATTGATGGTTAAGTTTAAGCCGTTTAATGAATATAAATATTTTAAAATTACAGAAGTTGCAAGAAAGGAAACAATATCAGATATTTGGAAAATCTTATATGATGAGTACAAGTATATGGAGAGGAGAAAGAGAGAAAGAGAGCGGAAAGAGCAAGGAATGCTCTAATGAACACTTAAATATGTACTTGTCACGTCTCTATAGAATTGACTGTATTACTTTTTAAAAATTTGTAGAAAAAATGTCCAAATTTACCTCAGAATCTTGTAACAATGTCTAAATTTGTCGTTGGTTAATAGTTGTGGTCATTTTGCCTTGTTCAAGGGCAAATTTGAACATGGTCCCTAGCTTTTATATTTTAAATTGAAAAAAAGTTCATTATTTTCCATGTACTATTGTAAATAGTATACATTTGTCATCCGTTTCACTTTACGTCCAATACACACCCTACCTTTAACAAATTAAGTGGAACTCCCCTAGCCCTAACGAATGGCCAATGTGGCACCTGACCCCAGCAAAATTTTTGTCACATAGGATCCAAGACAACGTTTCATTGAAACTTAGCCTAGTTTCTAACGACCCAAATCCCAATTATATTGACTCATTTTACTCCCAAATAACTAAGACCCAACGACTTCTTCTTCTCCCCGAAAAAATACTCCATTGCTGCGAAATTAGGGTTCGACTGAAATCTTCCATATATAAATCTCCCTTTTCTTCATTCTCCTCGTATATTTGGTTCATAAATGTCGCAAGGTAGTTGTTCATCACATATTAGGTGTCGTTGTGGCATTATAGTTAATCACTTCACTTCATCGACTCCAAATAACCCCAGTAAGAAAATTCTACAAATCTCTGAGGCCTAAGGTTGTTTAATTTCGATTTTCCCTTTTTTAAAAGTTTAATGTAATTATGAAATCTAAAAATTTAGAGTTTTGTAATGATCAGCTAAATGATTTTTTTGAATTATGTTTGACATCCTAGTTCATGTGGCTTTTGAAAATGGGAAGATGAAATATTCCTGCAAAGTGATTGGACTAATATTAAAGATGTAACATCGTCGATGGATGAGGTTAAGATGGAAAGGGACAAATTGAAGGAAGAAGTAATTGCCACGAAGGCTATAGCAATATGAAGTGAATAAAGTCATCAACTTGGAAGATAAACTTACAAAGACAAGGATGCTAATTATGATTTCTTGGGGACTATTTCTTGGTTTTTTTGCAGCCACGATGATGAAGTGACTTGTTTTGCAAAGACAAGGTTGTTGATTATGAGTTATGGATGTGTAACTAACTTTTAGGTCAATTAAGCCAACATGTTTTTTCCCTTAGCGTATGATGATGTTGGTGTAGTAGTAGTTGTTGCTTTCCAGCCATGTTCTCAGATTTGATTGTTCTAAATGGCATGTTGAATATTGAACTAAGTCATTTAATTGATTTCCAGTCATGTTCTACATATTTGATTGGCATGTTGAATATTGAACTAAGTCATTTAATTGATTTCCAGTCATGTTCTGCATATTTGATTGTTCTAAATGGCATGTTGAATATTGAACTAAGTCATTTAATTGCTTTCAATCCAATTCATTTGACATAAAAGACAGTACCAAATGTAAAATAAAAAACTTATATTCCAACCGTAAAAATGGATAACTGGAAAACTGAAATTGAAAAGGGAACAAAATGGACAACAATGAACTGAACATTCATCAACAAATATTCACCTTGATTCATAATGTACCAACTATCAACATTCATAATGTGCGTTTAATAAGACAAGTGAATACCATATTATAACCCCAAAAAGATGTCAACACCTAATTATAACATGGCATCTAACTGTCACAACCAAACAACCACAATCAAAATATAAAGTTTACTGTCATGGCAGTAATTACAACACTTCCAAAAAGTTACATCATAAAAGAAGTTCACTAGAAGCAAATTTTATCACTTTTGCTCCTTACCACTACCCTTTCTTGCTTGCAACTTGGTCAATCTTTGTTTGTTCAACTCGTTTCTAGTGATGGCAGAATTTTTCAGCCATGTTAGCCCTTTTGCTAAGAAAGTAATCTTTGATTGCTGACTTACACCACTTGAATCACTAACAAATTCAATTTTCCTGGTTGCAGCTGGTACACTTTGCTGCCTCAGCTGGAGTCTTGTCCTTGCTTCTGAGATACTCCTTAGTCTTATAGTTATATCAGACTCAGGATCAAAGTTAGGGATCTCAAAATCTAGAGATTCATTGCTAGTTGGAAATTGCCTTTGAACTGAAGAGGTTGGCATAAACACAAAGTTGCTGGATTCACTAGCTTGGCTGTGTTGACTTGGCTGGGGTGCTAATAAATGAAAGTCATCTTTAGTTGGGATATCTGCAATAGCTGAGGATATAGGTTGTTCATCATCAAGTTCATCAACAAAAGTTCTTTGCTTTTTGTTGTACCTTCCCTTTGTTTTGCCACCTATTGGTTGTTTTCTTTAGAGTGTTATTATCAACATTGATAATTATATGTTAGATCAAGAGAGAGAAAAATAGAAGCATAAATTTATTATTGAAGAGACAGATTACCTTGGCACATCCCCTAGCGTTATGTCCAGGTTCTCCACAGCTATTATATGGCATTATTCTCCCTTTCCTGGACTGACGCCATTTCCCTTGCCTATTAACAGCCTCATTTTTCTCTCTTGTTCTTTTTACCTTTGGCCTGCCATCCATTCTTACAAACTCAGGTGGTTCCATATATTGTGAGGGGTCTATCTTCCAGAACTTTTTTCCTCTAACAGGTTGTAACTTATGAGAATAAGTTAGGAAATATGCCTTTTTGGAAAGGTACCAGTGAATCTCACTTAAAGGGCCAACCTTCTTGTACAGTAGGGCACAGATTGCATGAGGACATGGGATTCCACAAAGGTCCCATGACCTGCAAGTGTATTGTTTTGCCCCCAGATTCACAATGTGCCTATCATTACCTTCTGTCACTTCATATCCTTGGTCAACACTGCCATTCGCATGACACTTTTGTGCAATCCTCATGAATTGTTTATACACATTTAGAGTTTTGGGATTGTATTCACTTTCCCACCCCACCACTTCAACTTTATTATCACTCAGCATATTCTTAACCTTGATTTTGATCTCCTCAAGCATCTTTATAATCGGCTTGTGTCTGACTTGCAAGATCCTTGTATTAAAGGACTCAGTCAGGTTATTAGCCACTGACGGGTTCTTGCAAACTGTGTCAAAGAATGCCCTACTCCAATAATTAAGTGGATACTTTAACAGATCTTCAACTGCATCCTTACCATCATCATTCACTTGGCTCATACTCTTTAACTGATCTCGGAAGTCCTCTTCATTGATACTCCAAGCTGCCCATCAAAGATATTTCTTGTATTCCCTAGACTCCCATCTTTTGCACCAGTTTGCTTCTATGTGTCTTACATAGAATCTGTGGTGGGCCTCGGGTAGAACTCCTGAGATTGAATCAATCAGCCCCTACATATAAAGGAAACAAGAATTAAAATCTACATATACAGATTGGTAAATAATAAAATAATGCAGTAAAGTGTTCATACCTTCTGCATATCTGAGATAAAAGTGATTCCTTCACCCATCTTAAGATCTAGTGACATTTGTAGATGACTTAAAAACCAGTTCCATGTGACTTTTGTTTCTTTATCCACAACAACCCAAGCTAATGGATAAAAATGGTTTGCAGAGTCTTGACCAACTCCCACCAACAGCTGACCCTTAACTCTCCCTTTCAACAAAGGTTTCTGTCACGATCCAAACTTCACCTAGTAATGATGGCACCTAACCCAACCCATCAGGTAAGCCAATTAATAACTATCCAATTTAATGAGATTTATTAATATAAGAAATGATAATACACTGATTTTATACAAAAAATTTTCAAGGATTGATAGTACAAATAATAAGCTTCTAAAATTAGAATTTATAAAGCTGGTATGAAATAAATACATCATCTGTTCGAAATGTAAAGAAATAGACTTTTATAAATCTAAGGCTACAATGAACAAGTGGCAACTACAACCGGAACACAGGTGCGTCTTCAAATCCAGCTCTCGTCGATCACAGCAACATCAGCATCCAATATCCGCACGCAAGGTGCAGAAGTGTAGTATGAGTACAACCGACCACATGTACTCAATAAGTAACAAACCTAAATTTAGATTGAAAGTAGTGACGAACTGGAACACAGGTCGAGGGTCCAACACCAATAGCCAACAACAGTTCATAACAACATAATAGAAGTAATAAAAGAGGTAGCTCGGAGATAAAATGCTCGACTCGTTCACAGTTCGAGAAAAATAGACCTACTTTTCAAGTATATCAATAAAAAACACCCAAATCTTTTACCGAAATCACCAAAATATGAGTATGTTTTGTAAACCTATGGTTTATCCCAATTTCAACAACACATAAGATATTTCATTTTCAAATGGTATGAGGAAAATACATCTTTATGCCTACATGTCAATGAGTATGTGAAGTCATGAATTACGCAATATGGTACATCATGAGTAAAATGCATTTCTATGCATGTATGTCAAGTGTGCATGTCAATGCGATGCAACTCAATGATAAAACCATATGCATACTCTTAGAGTACCAATTCACTCGGTCCTCCCAGTCACTCAGTCCCATAAATATCCTCACCATCATGCCCTCGGCCTCACTCAGTCATCAATCTCTCCAGTCTCTCGGGCTCATGTATCAATAAATGATGACCGAGACTGAGATATTATATGAAATTAATGCGTATGAACAAGTATGTAATTGCAATGTAAGCAAATAATTCAACAATAATAATGACCTCGGTGGGTCCCAACAGAATAAGCATGTGGCCTATACATGGTTTCTAACATGAATCACAACTCAAAAGCTCTAGTACGTAGAGATTTCATGGTTCCAGATAAGATCGGGTAACTACACAGTACCACAAAAATAATGAAGTCACCTTTCACTCGGTGCACGCCCACACGCCCGTCACCTAGCATGTGCTTCGCCTCAACACCAAACACATAACACGTATAATCAGGGTTCATACCCTCAGCTCCAAGTTTAGAAGTGTTACTTACCTCGAACAAGCCAAATCCAATACCGAGCAGGCCAAGCGATGCTCCAAAAATTCCATCCCGCGCGTACTAACCTTTGAACGGCTCGAAACTAGCCAAAAGCAACTTAAATACATCAATTAATGCCTAAGGAAACAATTCCAAATGATAAGGTCGAATCTTTAATCAAAACCCCAAAATTGACCCAAAAGCCCAACCAAGGCCCACATCTCGGAACTCAATGAAACTCACAAAATCCGACAACCCATTCAATTATGAGTCCCATACTAGTTTTACTCAAATCCGACTCCAAATCAACGTTCAAAACTCAAAAATTCGCTTTATGGAGTTTTAGACCAAAAACTCAATTTCTCTTTAAAATACATCAATCAATTGCCAAAATGAAAATGGATTCATGAAATAAAATCAAAACCAAGTGTAGAACACTTATCCCAATCCTTGTGATGGAAATTGCTTCAAAAGTCTCCTAATCCAAGTCCCACATCTCAAAATATGATAAAAGAACCAAAACCTCGATTTAATATTGTTCTGCCCAAACCTTTACGCATCTGCGATAAAAGAGCCGCTTCTGCGGCGTCGCTTCTGCGACAAGACATCTGCTTCTGCGAAAATACACTAAGCACAAACCCCTCGAACCTGCGGAACCATATTTCGTTTCTGTGACATCGCATGTGCGATCCACTATCCGCATCTCTGCAAGACCTCGCTCCTGCGCTCAATCCCTTCGCGCATGCGCATCCGTACATGCGCCCAAATATCCGCTTATGCGATCCTTCTCACCCAGCTCTCACCTCGATTTTGTGACTCCTTTGTCGCTTCTACGACCATCACACCTGCGCAATTTCAACCGTAGGTGTGGAACACCAATACCAGCAGCTACCAGCAACCAAACACAAATTGAGAAATGGTCTGAACATCGCCCGAAACTCACCCGGGCCACTGGGGACCCCGTACGAATATACTAACAAGTCCCATAACATAACGCAGACCTACTCGAGGCCTCAAATCAAACATAACAACATCGAAAAGATGAATCGCACCTCAAATCAAACTTAAATGAACTTTCAACTTTCAACTTTTAAAACTCACGTCGAAACATATCAAATCAACCCGGAATGAACTCAAATTTTGCACACAAGTCCCAAATGACATAATGAAGCTATTCCAATTCCTGGAACCACAATCCGAATCTGATACCATCGAAATCAACTTTCAGTCAAACTTATAAACTTGGTCAAACTTATAAACTTTCCAATTCTTTAAATTTCCAACTTTCGCCAATTAGCGCCGAATCCTTCTAGAAATATCCAAATGCAAATCCGAGTATATGCCCAAGTCCAAAATCACCATATGGACCTAACGGAATTATCTAAACTCTATTCCGGGGTCAAATTCAAAAAAGTCAAACTTGGTCAACTCTTCTAACTTAAAGCTTAAATCATGAAATTCACTCTTCCAAGTCGATTTGGAATAACCTGAAAACCAAAACAGACGATTCACATAAGTCATAATACATCATACGGAGCTACTCATGTACTCAAACTATAGAGCGAAGTGCAAATGCTCAAAACGACCAGTTGGGTTGTTACATCCTCCCCCACTTAAACATACGTTCGTCCTCGAACGTGCCGATAGTCATTCCAAAGCCATCAAATCATAGTGTAACCTTACCATGCACATATACATGGGTGATCCCACGTCACCCTATTACATATAGGCTTGACAACGCAACATAACTGATGATCATTACTTCAACCCTAGCCCGTAAATCTTGGAATCCAATTCCCAACATCCGAAATTTCCTATAAGACCCGAACCCCGCGTCTACTCAATTCACAAGTTTGAACGAGCTACATCAAGTCATAACCATAACCGAAGACAAAATCCCATGATATACCACATAACTCAAATACTCGTAGCAATAACTTCCGATCACAGTAGCTACTCAAAACAACCCATTACCGGTATTAACCTCATCTTAAACGAAACCTAGTTCTAAAACCTTCGTACATTGCCGATGATGAAAGAAACATGCAGAAACTCATAACCATTCATCAGATCAACAAGTCATGGAGATCTCTCTCCTTCGACAAGAGTTAAAGCCAATTTCTAAGCCGATCAACGACATTATCCTTGCAAATATATAGCAAACATATCCGACAGCACCCATCATAGGTCTAATGACCTTACTTTATCAAGCTCATCTATCCTATTGATGTGTCGCACCAATGCTGCCTAGAATCACAACCCGTGAAATCTGTGCACCAATAAGCAACAACTCAAATGTGCCCAATCATGGAAAATGACTCAAACGAGAAAACTTCAACAAGTACCACCGCAATCGCAATGCTACGAACCCATCATACATAGTAGAACCAAGACACACAAATCTAACACCAAGGATCATATCTCAACATAACTCTGCTGCAATGCGTGACTTTATCCAAACACTAGTCCATATGAAACACCTCAAGCCACCATGCCCGAAATCACAAACCACGCGCAATTCGACATCAAGTACCCAAGACACATGACCATACCCACGGAGAAATAAATAACACAATACCACAGCCCAGAAAGAACATAACCAATATGCAATCACTCACTCAACAACCTAATACCCATCTCGCTCAAATTCTGCTATAAGGCTCAAATAGAACTGCACCATGTGTGCATATAACCAACGAATCACAACCCCTCATGGCATCGAAGGGTAAATCATAGAACATATCATAACACGAGTAAGGTCAACTCTAATCAAATGGCACATCCCTCAACAATAGCAGTATGGAGTTAACCAATTCGACCCGGGGTAGAATACACATCCTCATTGGGCCTGCCAAGGGACCCCAAATCCACTTTGGTCACCCATAAATAGATACATAACCATCCGAAAGTCTACAATGACTAAACCATAACACATACTATCACCTGGATAGATTTGGCCACATCTTCATATTCTACAACCATGAAATGATCTGTTTCTGGGAACTTCTGATCTCCAAGTCCATGAAACACATGAATCACCATATCTGATCCCAAATACATCGCCCGAATGTCTAAAACATCTCTCATACAAGATCATCCCACGAGGAATACTTCTATAATTTTTTTGTGCCACATAGCAAAATATGAATATCAACAATCAATCAACTAAGCGAGTACCGCCATACCATTGAAGCATCCGTAAGTCTGAACACGGTGCACCTTCTGAAATATACACTCTTCTCAAGAAATACCAATTAGGAATATCATTCACCTAGTCATTTGAAATCGTCCATGTTGCTTAAGCATTCATGACCTTCCTTTCAAAACTGAGTCGTGACCTTGCACACACAAATCTTAATCCCACACAACACACCATCATTCATGCCATCATATGAAAAGTAAGAGGATCTCATAATCAACTCTGTGTCACCAGCAAAACAGATACACGATCAGTCAGAAACCTTCTGTTTGATCCCATCCAGGAGAAAATCACAATACGCGACATGCTCCTCATGCCGACAGGAATTATACACCTCGAACTGTGGTTGACCATTGAGAACACTTTTAAATCTATTTGTACATAACCCAGCTATCAGAATAGAATCCCTCTAACTCAACCAAGTCACGCAGGTCGCCAAAACCCAAGAACATTGCCACGAAACACCTGTAGAGGCTTACCACATCATAAATACCCAAAGAACCGATCATATCTATTACCTTGTTGATCCAACCTACTACCAAATTGTACTATTTCTCCGAGTTCCTTCCGAATTACCCTAAAATGGACATTTCCCTTGCCAGAGCAACACTATCCTTAACCAAAACTCACCTCACGAGATCCTAGCATAAATCCACATCGCCTTAAGGCCCATAAGCCGTTGTATTCCCTCTTAAGCACCTCAAAAGTTCCACAACCGAGACACTCCTCTTAAAAGACCTTCTGTGAATCTAAAGTCGTTTCCTTCACCTTCTTGATGCTGAAATATAGAATCTATAATGATATAGAAATTCCATAAGTCTCGAAGATATGGGATTAATCACATCTCGCACCTCATCCATGGAATCACAAGCCGGCGATGCATGGCTGATACCGAGCGCTCACATGCGCACACGAATGCGTGGAGGGAATTCAAAGAGTTATGTTTTAAGCTGAATCAATGTCGTACGATAAGAAAAGAAAGATGGAAAGTTTATCCTAAATGCCCTGTAGTCTCTTGAAGATAGGTATAGACGTCATCATACCGATCCGCAAGACTCTACTAGACACTTGCTCATGACTTGTAGAACTTAAAAACCTAGAGCTCTAATAACACCTTGTCATGATCCAAAATCAACCTAGTCGGGATGACACCTAACCCAACTCGCCAGGTAAGACAATTAGCAACTATCTAATTTAATGAGATTTATTAAGATAAGAAATGATAATACACTACTTTTATACAAAAATTTCCCAAGGACTGGTAGTACAAATCATAAGCATCTAAGATCAGAATTTACAAAGGTGGTATGAAACAAATACATCATCTGTTCGAAATGTACAGAAACAAATTTTTATAAATCTAAGGCTATCATGAACAAGAGGCAACTACAACCGGAATGCAGGTGCATCTTCAAATCCAGCTCTCGTCGATCACAGCAACATCAACATCCAATATCTGCACGCAAGGTACAGAAGTGTAGTATGAGTACAACCGACCTCATGTGCTTAATAAGTAACAAACCTAACCTTAAGTTGAAAGTAGTGACGAGTTGGAACACGGGTAGGGGGTCCAACACCAATAGCCAACAACAGTTCATAACAATATAATGGAAGTAATAAAAGAAGTAGCTCACAGATAAAATGCTCAACTCGTTCACAGTTCCAGAAAAATAGATCTGCTTTTCAAGTATATTAGTGAAAACCCAAATCTTTTAACGAAATCATCAAAATATGAGTATGTTTTGTAAAACTGAGATTTTTTCCAAAAACTTTTCAACAACAGATAAGATATTTTATTTTCAAATGGCATGGGGAAAATGCATCCCTATGCCTACAGGTCAATGAGTATGTGAAGTCATGAATGACGTAATATCGTACAAGATGAGGAAAATGCATCTCTATGCATGTATGTCAAGTGTGCATGTCAATGCGATGCAACTCAGTGATAAAACTCAGAGTACCAATTCACTCAGTCCTTCCAGTCACTCAGTCCTCCCAGTCACTCAGTCACAATCACTTAATTATCTCAATCGCTTGGAACTCGGCACTCGCACTCAATAGGTACCTACACACACTGGGGGGTGTACAGACTCCGGAGGGGCTCCTTCATCCCAAGCTCTATAACTATCCAATCATGGCATAAATCAATAAAATATGATGTGGCGTGCAACCCGATCCCATAAATATCCTCACCATCAGGCCTTCGGCCTCACTCAGTTATAAATCTCTCTAGTCTCTCGAGCACACAATGTCAAGAAAATCATCCCAAAAATAATAATGTGATGTATCAATAAATGGTGACTAAGATATAATATGCAAATGAATGTGTGTGACTGAGTATGTAATTGCAATGTAAGAAAATAATTCAACAATAGCAATGACCTCAGTGGGTCCCAATAGAATAAGCATGTGGCCTAGACATAGTTTCTAGCATGAATGACAACTTAAAATCTCTAGTACGTAGAGATTTCATGGTTCCAGTTAAGGCTGGCAAGTGGGCCAATCCAAATGATCCCGGTCCCAAATTAAATGGGTCAAATGGTCTTCTTGTAGGGATCGGGACCAGGACTGTTTGGTCCTGGGCTAAACAGTCTCGGACCGCGGGCTAAGTGGGACCAATAGATTGTTTTTAAAAAATTAAATAGAAATTAGAGGCAAAAAGATGTTAAAAAAATATCTAAGGCAATGCCCTGTAAATTTTATTATAGAATTGTGACCTAAAATTTTTAATTCAAATTTAAAGTCTAAAGACAAAAATATTGTAAAGAGATATTCAAAGCAACGCCTTGTAATTTTATTATAGCATTAAAAAAATATGGTAATATCTTTCTTAGTCTTCCTCCCCCCCCCCTCCTATGGAATGAGCACAACAAGCTGCTAATACCACCATTGAGAAGAAAAAGAAACTAATCAAGATGTGCCAAAATACAAGTTACATAATACATACTAATTTTTGTTCATACAAGTTACGTGGTATCTCTTACAAACTTCATAAATCCATCAAGGTCCGGAGAAATTTTCGTTGGTGGTAGCGTAAAAGTAGCTTGGTCATCGCCACTTCCGGGCGAAGCACAATCCTCCGCAAGTTCAGCTAGCATTTCTTCGTAAGCTTCATCTTCATCTGGTTGTGATTCAGCAAGTCCAAAATTTCTTCTTTCCGACCGGATCCAATCTCTGAAAAGTACTATTTTTTCCAAGCTCTCCCTCATAGACGCTCTATAATCACCAAGTTGAAGTCTTGCTTGATTGAAAGCGCTCTCCGATGCCACTGTTGAAGCTTGAATAGTTAAAATATCTTGGGCCATCCTTGAAAGAACCGGAAAGTATTTTTCTTTATCCTTCCACCATTCCAAAAGATTAAAGGAGTTGTCAGGACTCACTTCTTCAATTCCCTGCAACAAATAAACTTCAAGCTCTTAATTGTGAAAAATCACTACTACTGGAACCTTGAGAACACCTAAACCCTACCAAAGCACTAAGTTCTCTTACTCCCACAGTTCTTTTAGATAATTGAGAATCAGAAGAAGAAGGAGTTGCAACATTTGGTCTAGCATGATTTAATGCAACTTGATAAGCATTAAAAATAGTTTGAGCATTTATTCTAATTGAGGCTATTGCTTTCGGAAGTTGAGACAACTCCTCATCTTCAAGTGCTAAACCATTATAAACAGTTCATACAAAAAATGAGGACTAAGCAGCAACACCATAAATAGGGAGAATAGGAAAAAATATTTTTTAAACTTTTTTCTCATAGAATCAATAGCAAGTTTATAAATTTTCCCACCCTCTAAAAAATGAGCAAACAAATTTGCAAGTTGTGCAATATAAACTAAATAGTTAGAAATAGTAGGATAATATTGCCCAAAAAATTTATTTGTAGCAATATGAATTTTTTCTAAAACATCTACAAGTATTTTAACATTAGCCCAATCCCCATTTGTAAGGTTTTCATCATCATCACTTACATGTGCATTAAATGTCGAGTTTATGGGGTTTTTATATTCATATGCAACAACCAAACTTTCATACATGTAATTCCATCTAGTTGGACAAGGTTTAGGAACCTTTCTTTCTCTTAGGCCAAATTCATCGTATCTTTTAAAATATTCTCTAAGTCTACTTCTACGGTTTGAATAAAAAAGCCAGTTAAGAGCCATTTTAACCTTTACAATTTCAATATTTAAAATTCTCATACCATCACCCACAATTAAATGGTAAATATGACAAATACATCTAACATGAAAAATGTCACTAAATGCAGGATTTAGTGTAGTAGTAAGCAAGGCTATAACATTTGTATTACTAGTAGCATTATCCATTGAAACTAACATTATTTTATCACTAATACAAAAATATCTACAAATATTCATAACTGTGCTAACAATAAACTGCCATGTGTGACGTGAATTAATTATTCTATAAGAAATAATGCGCTTTTGCATTATCCCATCCTCATCAATCCAATGACTGGTAACAGTAAGGTAATTACAGCCGTTACCACTTCTACCAATATCAGTTGTAATAGCAACACGGTAATTTATATGAGTAAATAAATAGCGCAAATATTGTTCATATTCATGTTTATATTTATAAATATCTCTCTTTACGGTTGTGCGAAGAAAACTTTTATAAGTAGGATTAAAGATTTTTCTAATATAATGCACAAAGTTAGGGTCAAAAGGAAAACTATAGGGTAAGCACATAACCGTTACCATTTTTGCCAATTCTTCCCGATCTTCTTTTGGATCATAATATAAAACACCACTGGTAACAGTATTAATTCCCGATTGAAATTGATTTGAACCGGTACTAGGGTCAACCTGACTAGGAGAGGTAGACTTTTCCCCTCGGCCAAAGCTTTCAGACGAAGATATCTCACTCTATCTTGAGGATGTTTCAATATGTGTCTAGCCAAAGCCCCCCCCTCCCCCCCTCCGCGATCCAAAATATTTAAAAGCTAACTCTGTGCCACAAGTTTTACACTTAGCCTTATTTTAGTTGAGTTAAAAATGGCCAAACATGAGATGTTTTCGTCCATTTGCTAGGTTGTCTAGAAAAAGTAGGGGTAGTAACAGGAGTATAAGATGGGCCATCATTTGAATTAGCAGGGTTATCACTAGTTGGGTTAGCATCAGGAGCAGGACTAGTGAGTGTATCATCATCCGGCTGAGTTTCATCAAAATCTATTTTCTCATCATCATTTTCATCAATAGTTGGATTAGAATAAAGAGTATTCATTAATCTATGGTCTAATTGTTCACCAGCTCTAATATTATGGCAAAATTGACTCTCAGTAAATTGTAATTAACTATTATAGCTATCAAGAATAACAGGTGTAGGACGGATATGGGGCTTGGTTTGGGGAGCCCGGGGCAGTGGAAGAGGAACAGATTGAGCACTAGATTCGCCACTCTTGTATTTTTCCCTTATTTTTACCAAATATGTCTTAAGGAAGCCATCTTAATTAATAAAGTAATAAAAATAAATAAAACAAACAAAACTATAATATTAAAACTTAAGAGTTGGAACGAGTTTACAGAATTGACGAACAACTTGTTGAAAATTGATTATCATTGAAGACTTCAATTCACCAACTTTATAATTTTTTCACAAATTATAACAATAAAGTAAGCAATAGTAACAATTATAGAAGAAAATTAGAGAGAAATTGTGATATATTGATGATTTTGTAAGAAAAATGAAAGAATTAGGAAGTATTTATAGTTGAAAATAGGAAAAAAGTGTACTTATAAAAGGTTTGGTGTTAAAATAAAGTTGAGGGGGGGGGGTTAAATAACTATTTTATAAATAGCCAACGACTATTTTTGACAGCCCAGCGGTTATTTTAAAAAAAAATTCAATTGTTTTTTAAAAGTTGATCGTTGGGACTGTTTGGCCCGCGAGGGGCCCGGTCCCGGTCCCGGTCCTAAAGGGCCCAAAGCATAGGACCAGCCTACGAGACCGGCCCAAGCCCACTAAAACTGATCCTAACGGTTCTGGCCCATTTGGTCCGCGGTCCCAGGCCTGGACCGACCCTGTTTCCAGCCTTAGTTCTAGTTTAGATCAGGTAACTATACGGTACCACAAAAATAACGGAGTCACATTTCACACGGTGCACGCCCACGCGCCCGTCACCTAGCATGTGCGCCGCCTAAGGAAACTAGCCAATCATAGCATGCGACCTTCGAACGGCTCGAAATTAGCCAAACGCAACTCAAATACATCAATTAATGCCTAAGGAAATAATTCCAAATGATAAAGATCGAATCTTTAATCAAAAGCCCAAAAGCCCAACTCGGGACCGCTCCTCGAAACATGATGAAACTCACAAAATCCGACAACCAATTCAATTACGAGTCCAACCATACTACTTTAACTCAAATCCGACTCTGAATCGATATTCAAACTCAAAAATTTACTTTATGAAGTTTTAGACAAAACCTCCCAATTTCTCTTTAAAATTCATCAACCAATTGCCAAAAATGAAGATGGATTCATGAAATAAAATCAAAACCAAGTGTAGAACACTTACCCCAATCCTTGTGATAAAAATTGCTTCAAAAGTCGCCTCAATCCGAGTCCCACATCTCAAAATATGATAAAAGAACCAAAACCTCGATTTAATACTGTTCTACCCAGACCTTTACGCATCTGCGATAAAAGTGTCGCTTATGCGGCGTCGCTTCTGCGACAAGACATCTGCTTTTACGGAAATACACTAAGCACAGACCCCTCGCACCTACGAACCATATTTATCTTATGCAATATCACAGGTGTGAGCCACCATCCGCACATGCGCAAGACCTTGCTCCTGCACTCAATCCCTTCGCACCTGTGGATCCGCACATGAGCCCAAATCTCCGCTTCTGCGATCCTCCTCACCCAGCTCTCACCTCGCTTCTGCAAATCCTTTGTCTCTTCTGCGACCATCGCACCTGCACAATTTTAACCGCACATGCGGAACACAAGTACCAGCAGCTACCAGCAACCAAACATAAATTGAGAAATGGTCTGAACCTCGCCCGGAGCTCACCCGGGCCCCTCGGGACCCCTTCTGAATATAATAAAAAGTCCCATAACATAACACGGACCTACTCGAGGCCTCAAATCACAAAAAAAATATTGAAACGATGAATTGCACCTCAAATCGAACTTAATTAAACTTTGAACTTTCAACTTCCAAAATTCACGCTGAAACATATCAAATCAACCCGGAATGAATTCAAATTTTGCACACAAGTTCCAAATGGCATAACGAAGTTATTCCAATTCTCGGAACCTCAATCCGAATCCAATACCATCTAAATCAACTTCCGATCAAACTTATGAACTTTCCAATTCTTCAAATTTTTAATTTTCGCCAATTAGTGTCGAATCCTTCTAGAAATACCCAAATAAAAATTCGGGCATATGCCCAAGTCCAAAATCACCATACGGACCTAACGAAACCATCAAAACTCTGTTCTGGGGTCATATTCACAAAGTCAAACTTGGTCAACTTTTTCAACTTAAAATTTAAATCATGAAATTCATTCTTCCAAATCGATTTTGAATAACCTGAAAACCAAAACCGATGATTCACATAAGTCATAATATATCATACAGAGCTACTCATGCCCTCAAACTCTAAGCAAAGTGCAAATGCTCAAAATGACCGGTCGGGTCGTTACAGTTCCATCCAAGCCTATAAAAGGCCTCAATACTCTTAAACCCCATCTTCATTGCATGAAAACAGATATACATCCTTAGGAATGTTCTCTTGCCTTCAGCAAGAGCATCCTTTGATAAGTTAACTATCACATCACTTCCATGATTACTCAACTTCAATTCATTAACATATGCCACTAGCTTATTATATTCAGCAGTAAAACTACCTTTAAGATTCTCCAAAATTATTCTCTTTGCCTTCTTACACTTTGCGTCACTAACATTTACATTAAATGCAGTCTTCAAGCTTGCCCTCGTCTCTCTAACCTTAATTTTTGGATCATCTTGCAACCCTTTCTTAAAATATGCAGCAATGGTCTTGGCATTAACATATGATTCTCATATGCAGGTTCACACGTGTGCTCTAAATTTAAGGTCTTGAATTTAATCCCCCTCCCTGAAGAATTCCCAGATATGTGACATACAAAAGGGAAGCCATATTCACAAATGTACCTAAGCCTTGTTGGGTAAGTTGCTCTAAGCCATAACCATTTGCAAGTGAATATATAATTATCACTTTTCTAGCTTTAGCAATATCTTTGAATGTCATAGACATATCCAACTCTTTATAGTCAGTCAATTTATCATTAATGTCTCTTCTTCTTTTTTTTGTAAAATGTTTCTCTATTATATCAGAATTATAGTCTAAAGAACCAACATATTCATTATCATCACAATTATCACTTTCATCACAATCAGTGGCAGTTTCAAGTTCATCAGTTTGTGACTCATTGTTGATAAGTGGAGATTTTAACTACTTATTAGCACCTTTTTGCTTTTGTTTTAATATGAAAGTATTACTTTATGTTCCCGAAACTAATGAAAGTGTGCAAATTGCAGGAATATTAAAAATTTGGTATCCCATGATAAAATCCGACTCAAAAAGGAATGTTTCGAATCACAAGGTAAGAAAGATGCGCAGAACTAAAGAAGTGCGGTCCGCAGAAGGATTTCTGCGGTCGTAGAAGAAAGTGCGGACCGTAGAATTCCATTTGCGGCCGCAGATCAAGTGAAAGAGCATGGTAGGAATTTGTCCAATATGCAAATCGCACATAAATTGTGCGGCCGCAGAACAAGGTCTGCACTGACAAATGATTCAAAGTTCATAGAGTGTGTAAAAGACCAAGTCCTGAAGCCTTGCTGAAGTGCGGACCGCATAAGAATTGTACGGCCGCGGAAGATGCTTCGCAACCGCAATCCAGAATTGTGCGGCTGCAGAATCCAAGATCTTGCCAACTGAAGAAATCTGCGGACCGCACATGAAATTTTACGATCGCAGAACCTCCCGATGGGCATTTTTGTCAGCGAACTTTGAGCCACTATAAATAGACGAGTTTCACATTTTTTAGGTCAAGTTTTCGAAGTTTGAGTTGTTGCAGCTGTTAAATTTTGCCATTTTAGGAAGTTTGTGACTATTTTAAAAACATTCTACTTTATCATTTTAATCTTAGATTATGAGTTTAATTAGCATTTCTTCTTTATTTTCTTCAATTCTCACTATGAGTGGCTAGATTCTTACTAGGGTTGTGACTCTACCCTAGTATGTAAACCTTATGGGTACTTAATTTAATACTTATTTATGATTAGGTATTGATTGTTTAGCTTAGTTTATGCTTCAATTTTAGAATTCATGATTGCAAACATTGATTCATGTCTTTTTGACTTAGTCTCTTACTTGAGAAAGAGGGATATAGTCTAGAATAACTTGGCTAACAAGGAATTGGGCTAATTGAGGGTTTGATTAGCCTAATTAAAGGGTTCAAACTAGAGATAGTGAGAACCCAACTTGAGCTCATATCAACTATTTTGTTTGATACCCATTTGGACTTAAGAAATCCAAATTGGGCAAAATCACTCTTTGACCGAGAGGTATTGAGTGGGTAACGTAAAGTTGAGAGCTATAATGCATCCCAATCAACAAAACAAGTATTAACGTATTTAACCCATTATGCGAACACCTAGGTTATGGTCACATCCCTAGGCTTTTTAATTATTTGAAAAAACACCAAAAACACCAATTCGCTTCTAGTTTCTTTTCTTAGCTTATAATTGCTAAAGTAAAATTAGACTTAGAAATCAAAACCTATTGTTTGGAAGCATAATTTAGTTATTCCATTCGTTTTCGTCAAGTGTATACTCCTAACACTTATTGTAACTCCCTGTGGAAATCGACCCCGACTCTTGTTGGGTACTATTCTTCCAACGACCATTTTCACTCACTATTGAGTGTGTTCGTTTTCGTCAAGTGTATACTCCTAACACTTATTGTAACTCCCTGTAGAAATCGACCCCGACTCTTGTTGGGTACTATTCTTCCAACGACCGTTTTCACTCACTATTGAGTGTGGATTGGACTTGGATCAGTTGTGACAGATTATATTAGGTACATTAATACTTGGCTCACAATCTTCTACAACAAATATGTTAATAACATTAAACTGCTGTTAACAAAGTCTAATAAAGTCCTAATGCCACCATCCCCTTCTATTTAATAGTATGTACCAGAAGGACCATTAACTATCAGTTGTTGGACTCCTATATACCCAAAGTTAGAAACATAATCATCCACTAAATCATTATAGGAAAGCAAGCCAGAATCAAAACCTTGCTTGGTGTGCACAAATTTTCTTGTGTATGCCAATTGTGATTTCTTGTTCCACTCTCCACCGTGATGAAAGACCAAATCTACCTTGACCATTGACAGTAAACAGCAGAATAAAGAATATATATCATTAAAGACACACTCACTTAATGATAAGGTTCTAAAGTAGAAGAATAGAGAAACCACATAAGGTACTAAAGTAGAAACATAGAGAAACTAGATAATGTCCTAAAGTAAAAGAATAAAAAAACAAAAACAGAATAAAATACACACTAAAACCAGCCAACATAAAGAAACAAAACAAGATAGTTCAACACTTCACGATAGTTAAACATGATACGAACAAGAGAAATAGTGTATATAAAGACAAATGGAAGAATCAAAATAATAGTTAAACTACATAAAGTACAGTTGGAAAAGGCAAAAACAAACCAGATAAGGATAAAGGCATAAAGAAGCATAAAAAATGTGAGGTACCACATATTAAAGGCGTCAATCAACTTCAATAAACTATTGAAAGAAGTCAGTCAATTTCAATAGATGCATCCATGGATATGGGTGACCATATATTAAAGTAACAAATAAAGTGTCCCCTGCCCCACCCTCTAATAAACAACGCAGAAAAGAACAAATCAAACCCAATACAAGAAATTTGATTCACTTATTTTCTACAAAAAAAAAAAAATAAAGGAAATCGGGACCACAAACTATTGGGATTGAAACTCTAAATCACCAAAAGACTTAACAATACCAAGAAAAAGTAAACTAGATATGAGCCACATGCAAACAAAAAGAACAAAATTAGGGTTTAATAATGAAAAACCACATACAAACAAAAAGAACCGCAAAAACACACACCTAGCAGCTTGAAATAATCTATAAAGAAAGGGAGAAGTGAAAACCATAACTAACCAAGAATAAATATGAAAATCCTAAGTCCAATAAATAACAGATCTGAAACCCTATGACAACTACAGTTCAGTTACATACAAGAAAGAGAAAAAAATAACAGAAACATCAAGGTTTTTGGAATAATTTCTTACTTTTGGTTGAAATCGGCACTGAAACGCAAGGATTCTACAGACGGTATTTTGTCTCTCTTTTTCTTTCAAGAACTAGAAAGATCGACCAAATAGACGTCTCTATCCACATTTAGCCGGGTTATTTCTTTTTATTTAGTGGCCAAACGGTTACGAGTTACGAGTTATTTGGGAGTGAAATGGGTCAATATAATTTGGGATTTGGGTCGTTAGAATCTAAGTTAATTTTTAATGGAACGCTGACTTGGATCCTATGTGGCAAAAATTTTGCGAGATCAGGTGCCACATTGGCCATCCGTTATGGCTAGGGGCAGTTGTAAGGTGAAACGGAGGACAAACGTATACTATTTACAATAGTACATGGGCAATAATGAACTTTTTCCCTTTTAAATTTGGCTTATTTGTACTGAAATATCATCTATAATATATTTTGAGGTGGAAAACTTCATCTCCGTTTTGAAGGAGCCGTGGAGTAACGGTCAAGTTGTTTCCGTGTGACCTATAGGTCACGAATTCGAGCCGTGGAATCAGCCACTGATGCAATGCATCAGGGGTAGGTTGCCTACATCACACCGCCTTAAGGTGCGGCCCTTTCCTGGACTCCTGCATGAACGCGGGATGACTGACTGATTCAAATGAACTTTCACAAAGAATTTAAAAAATCCATTGAGTAGCTGAGAAGAGGCAGAAGCAGATTCATTTCATATTGCCGATAACATTTCATATGTTGGAGATGAATGTCAAAAACCAGAATACAGTCTTCTGTTTTCAGTGTATTTATATATACCTCTTCTTTTCCTCGATATTTTACAAATTTAGGATAAAAACTTCACAATTTTTAAATTTCAGCTGCAAGTCTGTAGTTATATTTTTGGTGCAAGGTTAAGCTGCCTTCTCAACTGCTTCTATGCATTCTGTGACCGATGCCTTGTTTGCCATTGCCGTTATTAGGGCCTCATGAAGCTTGCTATTATTTTTCAGTAGTGAACCAGCAAATAGAACCTGCAATATTTTGACAATGTTATGTTCGTGTTTGGATCCCCTTTCAACATAAAACAATGTAGGAGTAATTGAGATGTTCGGGTAGCTCAAAAGTGTCAAACCAAACAATTTTCTGTTTGCGCGTCTTGAATTTTGTATATGTTTGAGTTTTTATCACAATATGTGTCCGGTTTTAGACTCACCGCCCATCTTGTAAGGTTCTGTTGCTGGTCTTTGCTAAGCGACGGCTTGCTCCTGTTTAGAAATCTCTGTGAAGACAAAGAGCAAGAGTTATTTTTGATTAATGGTTACAGAAAAAAGGGCAATTTAACTCCCAGATAGTGTTAAACTAAACCTGAAGAGTGAAAAGGTCAGCTGATTGACCAATAACTTTATCATACTTCAGCCCTTCTGCTGCCAGTCCGGCCATCGCTACCACTGCCAGCCTGACAAATGCAACTATTTGTAAAAAATTCATTTTTCCATCTCATTTCACTTTTTTTTTTTAACCATCTTTCTAGATGAGAGTCTTGCATCGAATTTAGAAAGCAAAGATACCAAATTCCAGCCACTTATGCGTGTACTACTCATGCTAAGGATACATATCACACATGTTGAACACACGTATCCCCATAATAGGATACACCTATCCATCCAAATGAGGCCAAGTGGACCATTTATGTGTGTATGTGTGTGTGTATCACAGTGAAAATTATATATAAGTAGGGTTGGTTTAAGATGGATACCTGTCTAGCTCTTTTGAATCAAGCTGCCCACTATAGATCAGCTTTTCCAGCCTTTCATCAATTAAATTGACATGCTCTTTCCCAATATCCAGTGAATACCCAAGGATGGGAAGACCAATTAGGTAGGCAACTGAAACCGACATTGTACACTTGTCAAATCTATGCTTTTCAAACACCAGATTAATAGAGGAAAGCTGGTATCAGAGTATAAGCAGAAGTATATTATACATAAAAGAAGGAAAGTGAAAAAGCTGCTTGATATTCACAATGATATCAAGAATGGAGAGCACAGGATGATTACATGTGCAATAGCAATAAAGATCAAAGCATTGATCTTAAGAAAAAAATGCACATATCAACAGCATAACATAATCAGACGTAGAAAAGTGCGGACACCAAATTTACAACTTTCATCGATTCATTTTGACCCTGACATCTTCAACAATAAAACTTCTTGACATGGTAAATAGTAGTTCCCGAATACTAACTCTCCTCTATTACTTTGTTGCCGAATTAATTTTGTGTCATGAGAACAGCCATTACTCATGCTACTTTAGAGCAGAATATTTTTTCTCATTGTGTCAAACATTGTCCTTCAACAGTTTCGAATCAACTAGCACTTCCATTTTGAATGTGAAATATATACATATGCACCTTAATATATAGATAGATATACTTAGAAACTATGTGCGACTCTTAGTAAGTGAACTTATGTAACTTCGAGATATAGCAATCATTTGGCCAAACTTTATAATGATAATACTGAAAACTGGAACAGGATGTCACCTAAGAAATGTGCTGCTTCGTGCCTGGCAATTCTCTCCTGATAATCAGGAAAAAATGATGAAAATCCATCAATGGCAGCCTGAAGGAGCCTACATAACGAATAAAAGAATGAGCCATAACGACCTGCATGCAGTAGAAAAAAGCTCAATTGAATATGTCTTCTTCTTTTGATAGATATCTTAACTATTACGGTTTCAAGAAGTATTCATTATGAGAATCAGACGAATGCCAAACTCACGACTTACCCTGGGGAAGTACTTCCAATCCCCAAAACTACTAATGATATGCTTCCTATTAAGTACGGAACAAAGAAACCCCAATCCTGAAAACATAAAGAAGGAATCAACAATGTGACCTGCAAGTATCTGTCAACGTGTATACATACACAGTAGCATCAATGTACTTTACGCACATCTGGGTGCTGGAGCAACACCAAGCTATACATGACATAACAATCTGACGATTGGACGGTTATTTTTTGCAAATAACCCCAAAAGTATTTCTATGTTGACGCAACATACATCCATAATATTTTTATAAAGTTGGCCGAATAATAGTAATTCAGGTGCGACGTACGGGGCATGTTGCTTATCTGGCATAAATAAATAAAAGTTTCATCTATTTAGCAACATAATCTGTCTGGTGAAGTGATTTAAACTATTACACAAGTGGTGAGTAGCTAGGGAGGAGCTGGGCTTGAAGGGGTTCGACCACAATCCCACCCCACCACCTCTTAGGATTGTCATCTTGGGTCTGGTTCGGATGATAAACCGAGAGACTGTTATCCCACAAAACCAAATAAGGGATAGTTATCTAGATTGAATGTAACAATTGAACCAAATGAGAGACTCGGCCCCCTTATCCAGTGTGTTATTCGCATACCAAACAGGGAGAAAGAGGAATATAAACCAGAGTGTTTCTGCTCCATAAGAGAAATGCTAATTATTTAGATCCTACACTAAACTTCTGAAAAAAGATAACACAATGAACAGAAGAAAAGTAGGGTAGTAAGAGAAGTTACCCCAGGAAGTTGGCCAGCAAGAACGCCCAAAAACCCTGTTGTGCCTACCACTGTAAATAGAAAAGCTGCCTGTATTACTGAAAGAAATCAGTATCAAACAACTTTAAAAACTGAGTCCAAACAGTCAAAAAAAAAAAAAAAGACCACATTAATCATCTATTATTAAACTCCGTAAATGTAAGATCAACGCCTCAAAGGAAAGTGTATCTAGGACCTGCTAGTTTACATTCATAGAACCACTTTTTTGTTTCAAGTAACAGCAATTAAGAGTCATGAAATGTGTTTGAAGGGGGTGGAAAAGAAATGTAATAAATTGTAGTCAGAAATTCAATTATGATCTGACATACGTCAATGTTCCACTGTATGAATAAGATCAAACAATATGCATGCCAATAATTAACCCCTTCAATATGAAGGTCTAAGTCTTTTAAGAAACTTATGCAAGTTATTCGAGATATAACACTTGGAGACTATTGTCATCCAAGATTGAATATCATTCATTGGGTTCATCATGTCCCAACTTTGGCTCAAATGTTCCCCTTAACTACCCTTGCAAACGTATAGTTTGCTGAAGCAGTTACTAAACAGTAGAAAAACTCCCAGAATATGGAATTTATCCAAATTGAGAGCTGGTTTTGATTCTGGTGCTACTGCCATCAATGCAATAACAACAAAAATTCCATCAAGAAACTTACATCATTTCTGACACTTGGGATTGCAAGGTTCTCAGCATTCTTTATTCCGAGAATTGTCAGCTCTCTAAGAGATGTCTGCAAGAGAAATTTTTAAGACAATTACAGAGAATTGTAGGCAAAATGTGTGCAAAATAAAGACAATAATAAATTTCTTAGGGACATAAATGTTTAGACTATAGGAGGCTAATATCTCGATACCTCCTCCTAAAAACTTCACATTTTAAATGAAGACTGACCGTGCGACGTGACACATATGGTTGAGAACTCCACTTTCTGGCCCAACCAACTTCAACTAGCTGATCAAGTGCCTCTTTGACAGCATTACTATCTTTCTGTAATGAAGAAAATAGGATAAACAGTTCAGATTGAAGAAACTATGATAAGAAAAAAAATTAATGCAGGAAAAGATGACCAGACCACAGCTTTAGAATACACACTTTCTCCTCAGTTTTATGTGTACTAGTATGTTATCAGTGCCAAAGAGAAAAAACTCGTAAAAAGCCAACATGCGAGAGGCTATCTATTTATCGTTCACTCTTTAATATTGCATGTACACATTTCCAGATCTGTACATGAAAGTTTCTCATCTAATGTTAGTCACTATGTCCTTTAAGATGAGAACAAAACAGAAAATCTGTAGCAACTCAGACTATGACTGCTCACAAAACACAATTTCCACTTGCTTAAATGAAATCAAAAGAATCCCCAGTAACGTTGCATAAATTATAAATAAGGAAACAAACAGTAAAATCAAATATTTAGCCCCTAAACATCTTCCCACACGCTAAAGAAACAATCACAATAATGATTGCCAAAATGTTCCAGTGGCATTTACTATTAGTATCAAGTGCCAACATTAAATTGATCAAAAAATCAACATAACCTAGGGACATTAGAAGCTTCTTAGTTCTGTTATAACTCGGTCTCTTTCATTGTCATATTTAACTAGATATGGAGTTCAAGATATTAATTTGATTTGTGTATTATATATTTATAATAGCAGTACTAAAGTGAAATTATTATGGTGACTAAATAATTTAATTCCATATAGGGAAAACATCATATCCAAAAAATTTGAATTTTAACATTTGAATTGTACAGCATATAACTGCTATATTATTAGTGAAATGATGTTAAACGATTGAAATGTCTCAAAAGATTTCTAGTATAAAACGAAATAAATGGAGTAAGAAAATAGCAAGGAACTAATTAAAGCCCATGACAGAAGAATGAAGCTTAATTAGGGAAATGAACCTTAGAAATGGCGGTTTGGAGGGTGGACAAATCAACACCAGGAGCAGCGGCTGAGGAGGAGGAAGCTCGAATTCTAAGGCTCCATTTTCCGGGGTTTGTAGAGGAATTAAGTGGACTACTATTACTACTACTACATTGTACCAACAACTGAGGCGTCGGCGTCGTTAGAGAAGTGAAGAGAGATGCTGCAGAATTCGACATTCTTTTTCTGAGATATTCTCTCTCTTCTCTTCTCTTCTCTTTCTTCAAAACGGTTGGGAATTTTTGAGGACACCAGAAGCTGTTGATAAGGTTTGGCGTGTTGCTTAAAACGTAAGTTGTTTGGCCACCGTTGTGGGCCTCCTGTAGGGGTGCGGATGTATAAGTCACATCCTTCAAGATATAAATTTTAAGATTCAAAAATTACGGATATGGGTACGAAGATTTAGCTAAAAATAATTTAAAAAAATAAAAGTATAAAATTATATCTAAATTATAAGAAATTTTCTGAAATATTTATGTATAACTTGTAAAATGTGGATTTATTTTTGTTCTCAAATTGTAGATAAATAAAAGATTGATTTCCTAGATAAGATATGTTATTTTCTTCAAATTTACCCTAGTTTTGGTTCTGATTTCGGGAATTAAATTGTATCTCGTCTCGAATTTTTTCGTCCATCGTGGTTAATGTACCCAAAATTATTTGACCATATCTGGTACGGATCCCATACCCACACCCATACTAGTGTCGTGTCGATACGTGTGCGGCACCTAAACTATCATGTCGGAGCAACATAGGCTTAAACGACCGGACAAAATTTAGTATGAATAGTTGCTCTTGAGCTTTTAATTTTTCTTTAATTTTTTATTAAAAAATAGCATGTAGGGGTGTACATGAACCCGATTAGTTTAATTTTTATAAAATTCAAACCAAACCAACTATATCGGTTTGGACTCGTTTGGTTTTGTTGGCTTTTTCGGGGGGGAGGGTTTGTTACATGAATATTATTTCAATTTTACTTTGTTAAAGTTATAGATAAAGTTTTGATAAGTGAATATATATTTAATAAAAATTAAAAAAAATGACAAACATATGATCTATTAAAATATTCTTATGGGAGAATCGTTTTAGTAACACGTGATTAGTTATGTTCTTAGTCATCTAACAATAACTTTTCGTTGATTTACGCTTTCAAGGTTAACCGAATTTAATAATTAAACATAAAAATCAACATGAAACCTAAATAATGATATGTTCTATTTAATTTTAAAATTATCGAAATGCCATTTCAAATTCAAAAAAAGATAAAAGAATTTAACAGATCTTGAAATATGAATATGAAAGAACAAAGAGATTGACGCATTTCAATAACACTCGATGAGAAGTGATACTTATTACTTAAAGTAAATAAAAAGGGATGCACTCCATAGATCTATTAAATATTAAATCCCATGAAAGGATCCCAAATATTTCTAGACATTTTTTTAAAAAAATAAATATATAAAGTCGTAACTAAAAGTATATATAAAAATTATATATTATATGTCGGTTTGGTTCGAATTTTTTTACTCAATACCAAATCAAATCTAATCGAATTTTTTAGTCGATTTGATTTGACTTTTCGATTTGGTGCGATTTTTTGATTCAGTTTGAATATCCCTAATAACATGTTTGGTCAAGCTTCTAAAATCACTAAAAAGTACTTTAGTGAGAAGCAGTTTGTGTTTACTAATTAATTTGAAAAGTATTGTTGAACAACAATTAGTGTTTAATCAAACTTTTAAAAAGTACTTCTAAAAGTTTTATATGGTTTTTGAGAGAAACTAATTTTTTCTGCTTCTCAAAAACTTCTGCTTCTACTTTAAAACACTTTTTTTCTTCTAAAAACTTGGCCAAATACCTTTACTTTGAAAAACAAAAAGAAGCATTTTAGAAAAAGAAAAAAAAGGTTGGCCGAAGAGGCTATGAGTCACTTTGTTCATAAACTATTTCACTAGAATTTGTTTCGTCGCACTTTTACTCATCAAGATTTTTATTAAACTCCTTTATTATGGGATTAGGGAAATGGAATGAAAAATGGGCAGTGAGAATTAAATCCATACATCGTGTATGGAATTCTCTCATTAGACTATGAGAGTCTTTGATTAAGCTTATAAGGTCAAATTAATTTAGATACAACTTTTAGCTTATATATACCTTTGTTAAATATCCAAATACTTACAAACCCAAATTAGTCACAACTTAGAAGAATTTTAATTTTGATCAAGATTTTTTACTATTTATCCTTTAACATTTTTTCTAATCCTCAAAATACCAATAGTGATTAAAGAATTGATCGAGTTCACTTTGTTTTATAGCTCAGATTCCAGTGGGTCTACATTTGGCTTTTCAAGTTTTTTCTGTACTACTTGTCCCCACATATACGACCTATGAGTAGTATATTTTGCAAAGTTAATCTGATTAATTTTGATGTGATATCATGTATGTATTTGTTTATTGTTTGAAATGAAAAATAACAGTTTTAATATCATGTGAAAAATACCACCAATTATTGAATGAAACTCAAATTTGTAAATTTAGAATGTTGTTGCCAATGAAAAATTTGAATCTCGAGAAGCAAAAAAGTTTCACAATGGGAGTAGAAAATTAGTGTCCAAGTTGATGTAATCCATATTGCTCGTGTGGTGCATTTCCTCCCTTAACCAGAAGTCTCATGTTCGAACCCTGAGTAAGTAAGTATGGAAAAATCCTTGATAGGGAGCGTTTCCCTCGAATAGGACCCTACACAATGTAAATCCGAATATAATTGAGCTCTAATTCAGATACGGGACACCGGGCGAGAAGCCCAAAAAAATCCATATTGCTCGTAGTTTGCAATGTGAATTCTGACTATAAACTTAATTACAAAAGAAACTTTGTTGGATTATGGAAAACACTTATCAAGATTGTTAACAGTAAATAACCACAATCTAGCTAAAAGTAAAGTTGGATGATTTGAGAATATTTCCCTTTACAGAAAGTCATACTAGCTAGAACAAATATTTTCCTTAACTACTTCATTGCTCTACCATAGGAACATTTTGTTGATCACCACAATCTCAAAATCCACAAAATTATTTTCCTATTTCTTGGAAGAGTCCCTCAAAACACATAGGAGAAATAAAATTTCTATATTTATCATTACAAACAAGTTGGAAGAAATCAATCCCTTGAACTTCAAGCTTTTGCACTACAGCAGTTGAAATAGTTGAAGATCCTTCTCATCCTCTGTCATCGGAAGAAAGACAAATGAACACTTGCATAGTTCACTATGGTAAAAGTCAAAAGAAGAGTAGAGGCGGACCCAGGATTTAAAGGTTATAAGTTCATTTCTAGTCATTTTAAGACTACTGAGTTTTAAATTCATAATTAGGGTATAATTCTATGGATTTTTTTAAGACAATTAGAGGGTTTGGACCAAAGCTATTGAATTCGGCCGAACCCGCTACTGAAAAGCTAGCTCCGTCCCTAAAGAAGAGTAGTAGTATATGAAATTGGAGACATTGGTCTATTATACGCAGCCTTACCCTGCATTTTTGCAAGAGGTTATTTCCACGGCTCGAACCCGTACTTTACCAGTTACGCCAAGGTTTCCTCAGAGTTTCTAAAATTACTCAGACTAACAGATCAATTCTCTGTTTTTAATCAATAAACCAATTGTAAATCTCTCAAGAAATAATTTCAACAAATTATAGAAGACTACTAGGTCATTTATTCTGATACAATGCCACCTATTGGCCAGAAAGGTCAACATTTTAATATAGAAAACCAAGTATTACCCCTACATGTATCCCACTACATCTTTACCCAAACTTTTTATTTTAAAAAAAGTGTCTATTTACTTGTTTGATTCATGTATTAGAGTACCACATTACATGCCTGCAATGTTAACTAAAAACTACAAGAATTATGTCATTATTTAAGGGCTTTTTTTACTTTTAGTCCGCGCCAAAAACTATTTACAAAGTATATAAAATTTGAATAAAACATACAGAATGCATATATAAATATATATATACAAAAAATATATATTTTTCGGCTATTATTTTGAAAACGGTTATATAATGTCATTTTTCTATTATTTTAAAACAAAAATGAGATGGTAAAAATACATCCAAAAAAAAGCTAAGATAAAACAAAACAAAAGAAGGTAAGTATCTTACAGTGGGACAGCGGTTTTGATGGTAATGGTGATCATTACTGTGGGGAGAGTAACCTGAATTTACATCCTTTTTGGTATTAAAAATGAGCTCTTTCTCATTACCTAAACTGGCTCTTGACAAGTCTTTCTTGTTTTGTTTCCTATTCTCTCTTATTTTAGAGAAATCCATAGAGTAGTCTGGGAATGCACCCTTTTGGTCCCAGTTTCCAAATTGTGGCACTGATAGCCATGGTCCAGTTTTCTGCACATTAATAAAGAAGTAATCAATATATCTACAATATTCCTCGATATCTATATTTATCACTAAAAGAGGTTCAAAGATCAATTTATTTATCTAAGCTTTTCCTATAGAAATGCGTCAATAAATTTATTACTTCAAAAAGGTAAACATAACTCAAAGACAAATGTTTTGGTCAGTCAATTTGGATGACATCAACTGCTAAGGAATCACCGACAACGGTTGTTGTGAAATGGTAAGTACTGCTTCATCTTTAACTAGAGGTCTAGAGTTCGAGTTCAAAACAAAGAAAAATGGCTAATGAATCATTTTCCTTATCCACTAACCTTTGCATTTTCAAACTATTGTGGTAAGATGTAATTTGTATTTAGCTAGTTATTTTAAAAAAATATTTTTGAATAGCAATTAGTGCCTGATCAAACGTTTTTAAGTGTATTTTTCAAAACAATACTTTTTCTACTTCTAAAAATGCTTATATTTCTACTCAAAAATACTTTTTACTTCTAGAAGTTTGGCCAATCAGGCTATAAGTCATTTGTGAAAGACAAATACAAGGAAAACAAAGGACTAAGAAGAAGGAAACTGATGATTAATTAGCTTAATTCTTGAGCAAGGAATAAAAGAAGGAAATCATTTGATTAGCTCAATTCTTGAAAAGGGTATAATCTTGTGAATATATGCAAGCAGAAAAACAAGCATTGATCTCTATGAATTAACTTAAGGACACAGAAAATATTATTATGATAAAATCAGCAAGAAAATGCAAAAGAAGACAGACAGTAATATGTAGATATAAACAAAGATAGCCTCATTTTTACCTCCTTGCTATATTCCATTGCAGATTTTGAACAGTTAAAAAGAGAAAGAAACAGAGTTTGTGAAAGGGAAAGAGAGGATTTGAGAGAGAAGTTTGTATTATGAAGGACTATTTTTATAGAACAAGGAGAAGTGCTTTAATTTGCTGTATTTTTGTATTTAGATATTCTGACAAAATTGGATGTTTGTTGTCACCAAGAAAGATTCGAATATAAAGAAATGACAGGAATGCCTTTTTGCCTTTTGGTTTCCTTCTGTTGCTGCACTGGCTCTGACCTTTACAAAGCTCAATGCTAGCTGTTAGCCCTTTTGACACGTTTTCTTAAGCAAAAGAATCATGAAAATATTATACTACTTCTAAGCAGGAAGCACTATCTATTGAATTATAATATTTGAAAAATATCAACTCTAGTTCTAAATTTGGAATTTGTACATTAAATATGATTTAGCTGTCAATAAAACAAGGGAACTATAAACGATTAGTGATCGAATTTGAGCAAAGATAATTGTATTAAGGAATTTTTTTCATCGGTCTAAATTTTGATTGGTAGAATTAACAAATATTCAACTAAGGCAAAGAAAGAAAAGTTAAACTCAATTCTCTAGAAATATAAAAAACTTAAAGAGTAACAAATTATGTATGCTATCTATATAGTGGAAATGAAACTAGGTAGCTATTTTAAGTACGTAGAAGAGCCAACAATACCCCTAATATATTGAAAATGGTTTAAAATATTATCCGTTAACCTTTTAGTCTGTAAATGTCCCTAACATTTATTTTTGGGTTCAAACTTACCCATATATCTAACAGAAGGGCCAACAATATCCCTAATATATTGAAAATGACTCAAAAATACTCTTCGTTAACCTTTTGGTCCGCAAATACTCCTAAATTTATTTTTGGGCTCAAACTTACCCCTATATCTAACAGAACTAACCTAATCAATTTTTTGACTTTAACTTCGCCATGTGGCATTTTCTTAACTCGGCACGTGTCTTATTTGTATTTAAAAAAACTCACCTATATCTTTTAAAATATCCAACGACCCTGACCCGCTCCTATATATTTGGACGGTCGGCTAAAAATAATTATCTTCGCTTTAAATATAAAAAAAAATATACATTGATTATATATAAAAATATGTATTATTATACATTAATATTTTAATATATATTTTTTCATCATATTATTTTTAGGAGAAATTATACGGTGTAGTTTTTCCTATTGATTATGATCTATAACTAGAATTTATTAAGCAAATCTGACAATGGAACGACAGTTTTTGCTAAGCTCTATCGTTATATATTAAAACACTATTAATTCTCATCGAAAAGATCATGTGAAGTCCATTAATGTGCTAAGCAGCTGGATATGTATATAATTAAAGGTTTTAAATAATTTTCTTTCCATCTGGTTCTTTGCTTCTCCTTTAGAATCATATAAATAGAATATTATCATTTTTATATTTGCAAATTAAAATTTATATTTGTTAAACTTGTTAATATCTGCAAAATTTGAAGAGAAAACTACATCGTATAATTTCTCCTAAAAATAATATAATGTAAAATATATATTAAAATATTAATGTATAATATACATATTTTTATATATAATCAATATATATTTTTATATATTTAACTAGCGAATGTAATTATTTTTAGCCGACCGTCCAAATATATAGGGAGCGAGTCAGGATCGTTGGGTATTTTAAAAGATACATGTGGGTTTATTTAATACAAATAATATACGTGGCGGGTTAAGAAAATACCACACGGCGAAGTTAAAGTCAAAAAATTGACCAGGTTAGTTTTGTTAGATATAGGGGTATGTTTGAGCGCAAAAATAAACGTTGGGGGCATTTGCAGACCAAATGGTTAACGGAGGGTATTTTTGAGCTATTTTCAATACGTTAGGGGTATTGTTGGCCTTTCTGTTAGATATATGGGTAAGTTTGAGCTCAAAAACAAACGTTAGGGGCATTTGCAGACCAAAAGGTTTGCGAAGGGTATTTTTGAACCATTTTCAATACGTTAGGGGTATTGTTGACCCTTTTCCGTTTTAAGTATGCTATTTAAAAAATATTCACAATTTATAATATATTTAAAAATTAGCCAATTCGTTCAAACTTTAGGACACATCATCCTAAAGTTTAAACCTCAAAGTTCAAACTTCAGGACATCGTATTCTAAAGTTCAAAAACTGTATCCAGAAATTTGAGTCTTATGTCCTGAATTTTAAATTAGCAGTTCAAAAATTCAAGACACAAGAGTGTCCTAAATTTTAAATTAGCAATTTAGAAATTTAGGACACTTAATCCTGAATTGTAAATTAATAACTCAAAATTTTATGACACTAAGTCCTAAATTTCAAATTAGTAGCTCAAAATTCAGGATACTTATATCTTGTTTGGCCAAGCTTCTCCAAAGCCAAACACATTTATTTTCTCATAATTGAAGTGTCTTGCCAAGCTTTTAGAAGAAAAAAAAAGTACTTTTGAGTAAAAGTAGAAGCATTTTTGGAGAAGTAAAAAAATAAATAGTTTCTTCCCAAAAGCACTTTTTTGAAAAACACATTTGAGAAAAATGCACAAAAATACTTTTTTAAAGTTTGGCCAAATACTAATTGTTGCTCAGAAGTACTTTTCAAATTAATTAGCTAAACACAAACTATTTCTCATCAAAAGTACTTTTGAGAAAAAACACTTCTCAAAATAAGCTGATTTTTGAAACTTGACTAAACAGGCTATTTGTCCTGAACTTTGGGTGAAGTGGCAAATCTTAAAATACATTATAAATTATGAATATATTTTAAATAGTAGGCTTCAAAGTGGGTATTGGTGCATTTCGCCCTATGTATATAGGAAATTTTACCTCATAGAACAAATTATTACACCATATTTATTATAAACCAAAACAATTTTAAAATATTATTACTTACAGCTACCTTTTCTATTTTATAGCAAATTAGGTATTTATTTTATACCCTACCATTGAGGTATGAAATACGGCAATTATGTTCTTCTCTCTCTATCAACAAGATTCTCAATCCTCTCTCTTTTCCCTCAAACATAACATGGCCTTTTTGACATCTCGAATTCGGTTTGTTGTTAAACTTACCCAACTTCTAGACAAGAAGAAAAAGTAATATTAGCGTTGCTACTTTCGTGCTACGTTCTCAGATCAACATTCTCCATCAACTCGCATCCAGGCGGCTCGCTAACTACTGGCGAACAGATCTGGCCATGGCTACGCCGGAGAAGATTTGAGGGTCGGGTTTATGTTTGTCTCCATTTTTAGTTTTAATATAATGTCTACAATATTTTGTTTGAACGGAAAACGCCATCTCCGGCGAACTTTCTTCTCTTCTTTGCTATTTAGTCACATACAATGATACAAATACATTGTATTATATACAAATACATTCAAATTCATTGTATTTTTGTATAAATATATTATTTTTTCGACTGTATTTATGTATTCCGAAGGTTTGTATTTTTTTAATACAGCCGAATATCACTGTATTTTGTGATTTTTTATTGTTCGAATACAGTCGAATTGAATACGGTGATTTGAATACAATGTATAATGGCGAATACTTGAATATCTGTGAATTGAATACAATGTATATAATCGAATTGAATAGAACGGTATACACCATATTTCTTGATTACCTCATTATATTTATAAATACAGTCATGCGAATAAATAGAATACAACACAGTAGCAGCGAAATTTATGTAGAATTGATTTTGTTGAGTTAAATTAGGAGTGATACACATTAATTAACTGATCCTCTTTCTGTTATTAAACATCTAGACTCCCCTATTTTTTAGGCGAATTCCGCTACTGTATTCATAAATACATTATACAGTGAATACAGTCGCACAGATGGACTCCCCTATTTTTTATGCGAATTCCACTATTGTATTCAAGAAAATAGTAGTGTGAATACAACGAATACAATCGCACAGTTGGACTCCCCTGTTGTTTTAGGCGAATTCCGCTAATGTATTCATGGATAGAGTAATGCAAATATAGCAAATACAGTCGCGTACAACTAAATAGTAGCTATGTGTGGATTTCCCCACATGGGCAAGAAGAATGGAGGGAAACACTGACCAACCTGACAAGAGAGTGGATCAACTGGAAACTCTCTTGGTTAAGAGGAAGGGCGATTTTGACGACTCCCCAAAAGTACTTCATTGAATTGATCGGATTAGAACACATTCAACTATACTCACCTCTGCGGGTCCTCAGACAATTTGGAATGATCCAAGATGTGCCTCTGTGGACAAGGACGACACTATACGAGGATGACTACAATGGCCAGATTCCAATTCCCAGGATAAGGAGACTGTAGAAGAGTAGAATGACCTGGTAACAATGCCTATGGGTCAAAATTCATGGTGAACCCCCGAGTACTACTTTTGGATTAATGAAGAAGAAGAACTGGCCCGCCCAAGCAAAGAGATCCTGCCATATTATCTTGTGACCACATCAATGCATCGTCAGGTGGGCCCGGGATCAATTGACCATATGTTTCCATCGGCTGAAGAGGATGATTGGGTAGTGGAATGCATCCAAATAGAGTCAAGCAAAAAACCAGAAGAAGATCTAGAGGAAGAGTCTGAATTCAACGATGATGAGGAAGAGTTTGAGGAAGACGTAGAGGAGGATCCGGAAGAGGAGCCAGAAGAAGAGAAGGGTACAGGAAGCGACTCAGGGGCTGGTTATTAGAATTGGTTGATTTCCCATCCTTTCCCTACTTTGTGTGATGACCCGATAGGTCATCTTAGGTTTCAAAACCTAATTATGTGTTTCGAGGCCTCAAATACCTCATTTTAGCCTTTCTCGATTTGCATGCGCAGTTCGGGTGTTCTTCCGGAAGGCTTATATGTTAAAAACTGATAAAAAATAAGAATTCTGCCTTAAAAACTCATTTGAGTTGACATCGGTCAACGTTTTTGAGCAAACAAACTCGGATCCGTATTTTGACGGTCCTAGTGGGTCCGTATCGTAATTTAGGACCTGGGCATATGCCCCAAATCGAATTCGGAGGTCCCTAGCTCGAGTTATTGATTTTTGGTCAAAATTGAAAATTTGAAAGTTTTATAATTTTTAAGTATCGACTGATGTTTGGTCTTGTTGATACCGAGTCCATATTTTGGTTTCGAAGCCCGGTACAGGTCCACTATTATATTTATGACTTGTCTGTCAAATTCGGTAAGAAACATAGTTGGTTTGGCATGATTCAGATGTTCAGTTGTGAAAATAAAAGTTTTAAAGTTTTCTTGAAAATTTTATTTGATTTGGTGTCTGATTCGTAGTTCTAGGCGTTATTTTGGTGTTTTGTTCGCACGAGCGAGTTCGTATGAGGTTTTTGGACTTGTGTGCATAATTGGTTTGGAGCACCGAGGGCTCGGGTGAATTTCGGATAGGCTACGGGTGTTTTGAAACTTAGAAAATCTGGTTTTTTTTTGTGCTTTAGCTGTTATCTGGTGTCTTCTTCTTTGCGCTCGCGAAGGTACTCTCGCGAGCGCGAAGAGTAAACTGGGGCAAGGTGATTTTCGTAATCGCGAACGCGGTAGCTGGGTCGCGAATGTGAAGCAATGGGGGCCTTACCCTTCGCGAACGCGACCAGCTTCTCGCGAACGCGGAGCTTTAGGGACCTGTGGGAGGGGTCAGTTATTCTTCTACGCAAACGCAAGCATTGGCTCGTGAACGCGAAGGTCGGGGGGGAGCAGCCTTCGCGAACGCGAAGGAGGACTCGTGAACGCAAAAGCCACCCGGGCTGCTGCTCATCGCGAACGCGACAGGCCCTTTGCAAATGCGAAGAAGGCATGACGCCTATGACTTAAAAACAAAATATTAGCGGGATTTTTCTCAAAATTTCATAACCCTTCCATTAGAACTCGGCCTAGGAGCGATTTTGGAAGAGAAAACTCAACATCAATTCATAGGTTTGTACTCTTTAAATCATTTTCTTCCATTTCTAGCATCGCCCATTAATTCCTAGCCCTAATCTTTGTTCTTTCATGGTAGAAAACTAGGGATTTAGGAAGAATTTGGGATTTTTGCAAATTGGGGATTTAGACCTCAATTTGGGATCGGATTCCGAAACTAGTTACATAATCGGGCTCGGGGGGTGAATGGGTAAATGGATTTTGGTCCGAACCTCGGATTTTGACCCAGCGAGCCCGAGGTCGATTTTTGACTTTTTGAGGGAAAGTTTGGGAAATCTAAATTTATGCATTTTAATTGATTCCTTTAGCAATATTTGATATTATTGAGTCAATTGTGGTTAGATACGAGTGGGTTGGAGGCGAATTCTAGAGGAAAAGTTATGATTGGGCGTTGAGTGGCCTTTGGAGCGAGGTAAGTGTTGTGTCTAACCTTGACTTGAGGGAATTAGGAACCCTCGGATTATGTATTATGTGAATTTCATGTGAGCGGTGTATATACGAGGTGACGAGTGCTTATGCGCCGCCGAATTATCTGTTTCCCCGCTTTTCTTTAATTATCTCCTTCCCTGCCTTAATTGTTATATGCTCTAAATGTATTTCCATGCCTAATTGCTACCTGTTAATCAATGTATTCTCCTGTTTATGATATTAGATCTTTTCATAGTTTCATAATCTCCCGCTATTTGCTCAAGTTGGTTTATTTTGCACTTCCTAGTTGTAAATTTTTGGACTGGTCTTGTTGTGTAGTATTACGTATGTAGATCCTCATGTTGTACCAGGTTTCCTATTTGGTTCAGTTTGGTATTTATGGATTGTAAAGGCTTTCCGTGATTTGAATTGTAAATTTTACTGTGCACCTTGAGTACTTGGTATTGATATGGTGGGATCGGGTTGCACGCCGCAACAAGTGTAATAAGAGTGGATTGATGTGGTGGAATAAGGGTGAATCTATACTGTATGGTGGGATCGGGTTGCACGTCGCAATATGTGTAATAAGGGTGGATTGTTTTGGTGGAATAAGGGTGAATTATGATACCAATATTATGATATGGTGGGATCGGGTTACGCGCCACAACACACACATATATACTCATTGTTGTTAATGTTGTTACGAGGAAATAAGGGAGGATTATGTGATGTACGGTAGGATCGGGTTGCGCGCCGCAACAACCTATGTGTTTATATTTCCCTGAGCTGTATTAGTTTTACGGTACTTTCTTTTGAACTTAAGGATTGGTAATTCTGAACGTCGCTGGCTTATTTCCTGAAGTTGTAGCCATTATTTTCAATTTACTGCTTTATTTCGCTCTGTATATCCCTTTTTCTGTCTTTATTATATATATATTGCGTACAGGTTGTAGTGTGAGTGACCCGCCTTAGCCTCGTCACTACTTCGTCGAGGTTTGGCTCGGCACTTAACCTCGTCACTACTTCGTTGAGGTTAGACTCGGCACTTACAGAGTACATGTGGTCGGTTGTACTGATACTACATTCTACACTTCTTGTGCAGATTTTGGCATTGGTCCCAGCTGATCGAGAGGTGTAGCAGCTCGGAATGGTTCATTGGAGACTCAAGGTAGATCTGTTGGCGTTCGCAGACCTTGAAGTCCCCATCTATCTTCCCCTGTTTTTACTGTTTCTTTCGTTCAAACAATTATATTTCTTTCAGACTTTACTTGTAGTAAATCCTAGAAGTTCGTGAATTATGACTCCGGATCCGAGTTGTAGTAAATATTACAACATTTATATTATTCCGCACTCGTTTCATTACGTTTCAGCTTATTTGACTTTATGTACTGTATTGAATAAACAATTGGCTTAATGATTCTCTAACATTGGCTTGCCTAGTAAGTGAAATGGTAGATGCCATCACGGTCCCGAAGGTGGAAATTCTGGGTCGTGACACTTTGTACCTTTGCCCTTAGTTTTCTCTTTTTACTTTCCAAAAGGGAAATTGTCTAAGCTCATGCAACTCTATGATATAATCCTTGTTCCCACATGTATCAGTCCAAATTATCAATGACAACAAAATTACTTTGGATCTAAATATGTGAATTCTAAATGTCTGTCAAACATCCGTGAATTAGTCCTACCTCTGGCAATGAGAGGTCCCTCCAAATTTTAGAAACACGCTAGTTTGTAATGCATGAATTGCCCGCTCTATGTGATTTTCTACCCGTATAAAAATAAAGAGACTAACTATTGCACTTTTAATTTTCTTTCTTCTTATTTTCTTTTGCATTATTATTATCCCCCAAAAAAGAAAAGAAAGTCGATTTGCATCGACTAAAAATGGCAGAGCCACCATACAATCTAAGGTCTAAGGGAAAGATGTCAGCTTCAGAAGACCCAACTGAATATGCTCCGGTCATAGCCGACAGCCCGGGACAATCGGGGGAAAATGACAGCACTAGGAATGATGAGCACGTGGACAGGATGGCCCAGGAAATGGAATCCTTAAGAGAGGAGGTACAATATATTAGAGAATTGGCATACCTGGTCGTGGCAACACTTCCTCAACCATCCAGATTCTCTTCTTTGAATCCACTTCCAAATCGTTTTCCTTCAACATTACGCCAAAACAACAACTCTCCAACCTCAACCCCCACCACTCAAGTCATACCTCCAGTAATCCCTGCTAACCCACCAAATCCCCCCATATTCACACTCCCTACGTACCACAATACCATCAAACATCACAAAACCCGCCTATTACCGCTAATGCAACTACCCTTCCTTGTGACGGAGTAACTTTCACCACCAACTAGCACATACCTATGGCACATTCCGCTACTCACGAGCGGTACATTCCCCCTGTATATTCCATTACCGAACCTACCTTTACAGCACCCGTCATGATCAGGGTGCCATATGCGATCGATTAGGCGTAAGGAAGAAGAGTCAGTATCTAAGCAGTTGCAAATGTTGAGAAGGCAAATGAAGAGTCTCCAAGTTGCCCGAGGAAGTGAAAGCCTGGACTATGAGGACTTGTATATTCACCCAGATGTGGATATTCCAATAAGGTAGAAACCTCCTAAGTTCGATGTCTTCGATGAGACAGGAGACCCTCACACACATTTAAGGGCTTATTGCGACAAATTGGTCGGAGTAAGAAGGAATGAGAAACTAAGGATGAAAATGTTTATAAGGAGTTTGACGGGAGAAACACTCACCTGGTATACCCGACAGGACCCGTGAAATTGGAGAACTTGGAAAGATATGGGGGAGGACTTCATGAACCATTTTCGATTCAATACAGAGATCATTCCTAATCGATTTGTGCTGCCAAACCTACAAAAACAACCATCTGAGTCGTTTCAAGAATATGCACGATGGTGGAGGACTGAGGCTGCCAGGGTGCAACCGCCGCTGGACGATAGTGAACTAACCAAGTACTTCATTCGAGCCCAAGAGGGAATATACTTTTAAAAGATGATGGGAATGATGGGTCAAAAGTTCCCCGAGCTGGTTAAAATGGGAGATTTCTTAGAAGAGGGCATAAAATCTGGTAAGGTGCAATCTATGCCAGCACTGCAAGTGGCCAGCAAGGCCATCCAGTCAGTATCAATCGGTATCGGGAAGAAAAAGAAAGAAGAGGTCTCAGCAGTCGTCCCCTACTATCAAACTAACCCATCTCATGGAAGCACCTCTTATTCCCAAACAATCGCGCACCACCACCCACTTACGCTCCAGTCTATAATACCCAGCCATACTACCACCCTCAACCACAATACAACCCTCCTCGAGCCAACAACAACCAAAACCCATAACGACCATATGCTCTTGTCGAAATCACTACTCACCAAAACTGACATGTGTATGCACCACGTCCCAACTTTGAAGAAAGGGGTCCCAGAACCTATATGCCGATTGTCGAGCCCTTGGCACAATTGTTTGAAAGGTTGAGAAGAGCAGGATTACACACCCAATTGACGGAAGGGTTCCTAAACGCCCCTCCAAATATTTTGATGCCACTAAGAGATACGTGTATCATTCCAATGTACTGGGGCACGACACTAAAGACTGTTTCAAGTTGAAAAATGAAATTGAAACCTTGATCAAGAGTGGAGCTATCCAGTGTACTCCATCACCACCTAATGTGAACCGCAACCCATTTCCAAATCATCGAAACCAAGGATCTAACATGATCACGCTAGACGAAGAATATGATCTGAAGGGAACTATTGTCACTATAGGGAATGCAGAAACCGCAAGGGTCCCTCCTCAAAAGGATCCAATAATTACAGTACAACTAAGTCCTATAATGACAGTTCAAACCTATTTGCAACAACCTGCTGATGCTACTCGAGACGAAGAGGACATGGAGTACAAAATCATCCCATGGACCTACCAACAAAAGGGAAAGGCCAAAATGACAAACTCTGTTGTAGCCCATGGTATGACTAGGCCTGGGAGATGCTACGCCCCTGAAGAGGTCAATCAAGGAAATTCAAGGAGAGAACAAATTCCAAGGAGGAACATAAAAGACCCAGAAGCTGCAGAGTTTTGGAAAAGGATGTCGAGTAAAGAGTATTCTATAGAAGAACAGTTAAAGAAAACTCCAGCACAGATATCCATCATGGAACTATTGATGAGCTCTGATAGCCATAAGGATGCTTTGTTGAAAATACTAAGTGGGGTAAGTGTACCGAGTAACACCACTAGCGAGGCGTTGGCAGCGACAATTGGAAAAATGGTAGAAGCAAACATGATCACTTTCAGAAGAGATGAACTTTCCGTCGAAGGCGCAAGTCACAACAAGGCTCTTCACATCACTATCAAATACGGGGATAAAGTGGTGTCCTGAGTGCTGGTCGATGGAGGATCAGGAGTCAATATTTGTCTTGTCTCTACCCTGCGGGAATTGAGAATTCATTTGAGGGAGGTCAAGTCCACGTAAGGGTGATGGCCTTTGATGGCTCGCAAAATGATATTATTGGAGAAATTTATCTAGCATTGCAAATCGGGCCGGTCAACTTTCCAGTGTTATCCAAGTGATGGACATATCCTCTTCCTACAATTTACTGCTGGCCAGGCCCTGGAAACATATGGCAGGGGCCATGCCGTCCACCTTGCACCAATGCATAAAATTCGAGTGGGGACACCAAGAGATCGTGGTTCACGGTGAGTAGGGTCACTTCGCCTATTTGGAGTATGTTGTCCCATTCATTGAGGAGCTAGAGGGAGTCGCCTTCCATGCTGTAGAAATCATTCAGACTACTGAGGTGGAGAAGACTGAACAAAATTTGGGAATACAATCGCCGTACAGATCCAAGATGGCCATGAGAAAGATGATGAAATATGGGTATAAGCCAGGAACAAGGTTGGGAGCCAAGTCAGATGGAATGATAGAGCCAATTGAACACAACGGGCAGAAAAGAAGGGCTGGAATAAGATATCAGCCTCCGGAAGGGAAAACTTGCACGTTAGCTTCGGGAAAAAGGTTTTTGTTCCAAAACATATTGCAAGTCCGGGACAAAGTTCAACATTCAAAGATGATATCATCGACGGGATGAGAAAGTTGTTCGTGAATATGATTGAAGAATATTGTAAAGGAACTGACATCAAGACACCGACTATTAGGGATGCCGAACCAGGGGAAGAGCTGCAGAATTGGACAGCCAGTCCATCTTTGGTTTGCCGGGAGTCTTGGTATTATAGAACTATAAAAGTTTTCTTTTGAAAGAGAACGGTCAATTGAGGCATGTACCGTGTCTGTACCTTTTTGTCATTTGCCTCTTGTGAACGCTTAAGACGTTCCCCTTTTGATGAAAGAAGAATCATTTTCCTAAATATCGCAACTCTATTTTACTGCTTTATTTATACCTAGCTTTTCTTTTCGGTAATCAAACCGATAAAAAACTGTGTTCCGCAATTATGACATGTAACAAAACCATCGAGCGCAATGACCCGGATTACGAGGAATATGACGAGAGTATGATGCCAGCCAATCTCCCGCATGAGATCGAACAGATGGAGAGTCAGAAGAAGCCTAACCTCGAAGAAACGGAAGCAGTCAATCTTAGAAGCGAAGAAGACGTGAAAGAAACTAGAATCATCATTCACCTAGAAGCCGAGCAGAAGGAAAAAATGATTGAGCTCCTTCGACAATACGTCGACGTGTTCGCACGGTCTTATGATGACATGCCAGGATTAAGCACCGACATTGTCTCGCATCGACTACCCACTGACCCTGCTAGACCCGCCGGTCAAACAGAAGCCCAGGAAGTTCAAACCTAATTTAAGTCTGAGGATAAAGGAAGAAGTGACCAAACAGATAGAAGCAAATGTAGTAAGGGTCACCAACTATCCAAGTTGGTTGGCAAACATCGTCCTAGTGCCCAAAAAGGACTGGAAGATTAGAATATGTGTGGATTACCGGGATCTTAACAAAGCTAGTCCAACAGACGATTTCCCCTTGCCAAATATCTACATTCTCATCGACAATTGTGTGAAGCACGAGCTGCAGTCATTTGTGGATTGTTTTGCTGGATACCATCAAATCTTAATGCACGAAGAAGACGTAGAGAAGATAACTTTCACCACACCTTGGGGAGTCTACTGTTATAGGGTTATGCCATTCGGTCTCAAGAACGTCGACGCCACCTACATGAGGGCCATGATGACCCTCTTTTAAGACATTATTCATAAGGAGATCAAAGTGTGTGGATGATGTCATCATAAAATCTCGAAAGAGTTCAGAGCACTTGGACGACTTGAGGAAAATTTTCAAATGCATGCGAAGGTACAGTTTGAAGTTGAACCTAGGAAAGTGCGTGTTCGAAGTCCCCGCTGGAAATTTATTGGGTTTTATTATAAGCAAGAAAGGGATAGAACTGGATTCATCAAAAATCAAGGCCATCCAGGAATTACCACCACCAAAGAGCAAGAAAGATGTCATGAGTTTCTTGGGAATATTGAATTGTATCAGTTGTTTCATAGCCCAGTCCACGGTAATCTGCAAACTCATTTTTAAGCTGTTAAAGAATGATGTTGTCACGAAATGGACGAAGGAGTGCCAGAAAGCCTTTGACAAAATCAAAGAGTATCTTTCAAACCTACAAGTGCTGGTTCCCCCTGAATCAGGGAAACTATTGTTGCTCTATTTATCAGTCTTGGACAATGCCTTCGGCTGTGTATTAGGGCAGCATGACGAAACTGGGAAAAAGGAGCAGGCCATCTACTACTTAAGCAAGAAGCTCACACCATGCGAGGCCAAGTATACTTTGATAGAACGCACTTGGTGTGCTCTAACTTGGATTGCTCAGAAGCTAAGGCATTACATGTTGACATACACCACACATTTGATATCTCGGTTCGACCCACTCAAGTACATTTTTCAGAAGCCAAAGTCTAACAAAAAGCTAGCTAAATGGAAAATTCTCCTCAGTGAATTTGACATTGAGTACATAACTCAGAAGGCTATCAAAGGGCAAGCTTTAGCCGACCACCTCGCCGAGAATCCAGTGGGTGGGGATTACAAACCACTTGCCACGTATTTCCCCGATGAATAAGTACTATTTGCCGGGGAAGATATTGCAGAATTATACTCTGGATGTAGGATGTTTCTCGATGGAGCAGCAAACTTCAAAGGAGTCGGGATTGGGGCAGTCCTGATTTCGGAATCTGGACAACATTATCCAGCATCGGCAAAGATAAGATTACCTTGTACCAGTAATATGGCTGAGTACGAGAAATGCATCCTTGAAATTAGAATGGCAGTCGACATGAACATCAAAGAACTTTTGGTCATATGAGATTCCGATTTGCTGATCCACCAAGTCCAAGGAGAATGGTCAACTAAGAATGTCAAGATATTGTCGTACATGTACTGCGTGAAGGTGTTGTGCAAGAAGTTCACAAAGATTGAGTTCAAGCACGTCCCCAGAATTCAAAACAAGTTCGCCGACGTCCTTGCAACCTTATCATCCATGATTCAGCATCCAAACAAGAATTACATCCACCCAATCGAGATAGAAATCAAGGATCAACATGCATATTGCTTCCATGTAAATGAAGAACCAGATGGTAAACCTTGGTATCACGACATCAAGAAGTTCCTTGCGACCGAGGAGTACCCAGAAAATGCTACTAATGGTGAAAAGCGAGCCCTCGGGAAGGTGGCAAACCACTTTTTCCTCAACGGGGAAGTCTTGTACAGAAGGACCCCAGACTTAGGTTTGCTGAGATATGTGGACGCCACTGAAGCAACCAGACTGTTGGAAGAAATACATACAGGGACGTGCGGCCCCCATATGAACGGGTTCACGTTAGCCAAGAAGATTTTGAGAGTTGGATACTTTTGGATGACTATGGAAAGTGACAGTATCCGCTACGTGCAGAAGTGTCATCAGTGCCAGATTCGCTAAGATTTCATCCGGGTTCCACCAAATGAGTTAAATGTAATGGTTTCACCTTGGCCTTTCGCCGCCTGGGGCATGGACGTGATAGGACATATAGAGCTTGTAGAATCAAATGGACATCGTTTGATCTTGGCAGCCATCGATTATTTCACAAAATGGGTTGAAGCATCTACTTACAAGGACATCACAAAGAATGTAGTGGCAGATTTTGTCCGAAACAACATCGTTTGCAAATTTGGGATAACAGAATCTATCGTCACTGATAATGCCGCTAACCTCAATAGCGACCTCATGAGGGAAATCTGCGAGAAGTTTAGAATCGTCCACCTCGATTCTACAGCATACAGACCACAAATTAATGGAGTAGTCGAGGCAGATAACAAGAATATCAAGAGGATTTTGTGAAAGATAGTGGACAATCACAGACAATGGAACTAGAAGTTATCTTTCGCTTTATTAGGTTACCGAACTTCCATGAAAACATCTACTAGGACAACGCCGTACATGTTGGTAAACGTCATTGAAGCAGTGATACCCACAGAAGTCGAAATACCATCCTTAAGAGTCATTCAATAAGAGAAATTGGACGATGCAGAGTGGATATAGGTCAGGCAAGAACAACTCATGCTCATTGACGAGAAAAGAATGGATACAGTATGTCATGGCCAGCTATACTAGAATAGGATTGCTAGTGCATTTAACAAAAGAGTGAAGCCTCGCCAATACACTCCGGGGCAGTTAGTTCTGAAGCAAATCTTTCCCCATCAAGAAGAAGCCAAATGGAAATTTGCACCAAACTGGCAAGGTCCTTACATGGTCCACAGAGCACTGTCTGGTGGAGCTCTAATATTAGCAAAAATGAATGGAAGAGTCAGCACGAAGCCTATCAACTCGAACACAATCAAGAGATATTACACCTGAAGACAAATAGAGTTAGGATTTTTGATGTAACAGAACTACGTTCAACCTGACTTCCCATGGAGGGATACGTAGGCAACCCACGTAGGGTTGGGTTTCTCTCACCCTTTCTTTTGTAATAGAAAAACCAAATATCATTTTTGTATGTTGTTTAGGAACTACGCCGACTTGATTTCCTCATAAAGGAATACGTAGGCATTTCTCATCGGATTTAGTTGTCTTTTGTAATTAAACTACGTTCTGGCCTGATTCCACTTAGATACGTAGGCTGTCTGAGTGAGACGCGACCACTTTCATTCCTTAATCTCATCATTTTGCATATGTTGTAATTGAACTACGTTCTGACCTGATTCCGTTTTGGATACGTAGGATGCCTGAGTCAGGCTCGGTCGTTTCATCACTTTTTATCATTATCCCACAAACTACGTTCAGACCTGATTCCGTTTTGGATACGTAGACAACCTAAAAGGGTTCGGTTATAACATTAGGAAACCTCTATAATGCATTAGACTTAATTAGGACACAATCATAACAGTAAGTATCCGCGTTGTCAGAGACGTCACAGAAGATCGACAGCAATGAGACAAAGCTCTCAAATGGATACGTTCGGGTGTGGCCCTTCGTAACATGTCATAATCCAGAATGGAAGCATTTTCCTTAAAAGAAACAAGTATTTTCAAAATATTTTCTAAAATATATATAAAAAGTAATCTCTTTTATCTACCGAACTCCGTGGCGCAATCATGTCAAAGGTTGGGCAAATCAATACCATGGTCGACGTAAACCAACTTTTCCCCCTCCCCTAATAAGAAGTTTTCTTTGAGTGCAAGGTCAACAGGGAGTAAAGAATCGTTGGGACCACACTGGGGCAAATGACGGACCCGCCATTTGCCTAAGATTATCTCTCCTCCTTTTACTTTAAATTTTCGAGTACAACAAAGGCTAACCATTGAATCCTTTGCAGGTGCTTCGGAATCAGACAACTGACATTGAAATCAGTATAAAGCATACCGTCTGCTCAATCAATCGGAGCACCCTATACAAATCGCACGTCAGCTTTGCCAACAGAAATCTGTATATAGCAAACCGCCTGCTCAATCAATCGGAGCACCCTGTACAAATCGCGCATCGACTTCGCCAATCGAAGTCCTGTAAATAGCAAATCGTGGGCTCAACCAATTGGAGCACCCTGTACAAATTCGCACGTCGACTTTACCAATCGAAGTCCTGTATATAGCAAACCGCCAGCTCAATCAATTGGAGCTCCTTGTACAAATCGAACGTCGGTTTCGCCAACGGGAGCCTTCTATATAGCAAACTACAAACTTCGCCAACAAAAAGCAATCTGCAGCACCGCTCCGTCAATCACGGATGCCAGAATAGAAAACCGCAAACCTAGTCACCAACGTTCTGCCCATAGTGGCCGCAACCTAGCTTCGTAGTCAAGAGTATCTCTTGGTCATGCTTATATTTCATTTCCTATTACTTTGAATGTTTTAACGTTTTATTCGTGCAACTTTAGGCATGATTATGATTTTAATCAATCACCCCGAGCGGAGAATACTTTACATTTCAATACAAAGCTCTCCCAAGAAGCGGAGACGTACTTTACAAATCAAACTCTACCAACGAGCGGAGACACTTCTTAGTGGAAAGCTCTCCCAACAAGCGGAGATGCACCTTAACAATCAAGCTCTCCCAACAAGCGGAGACAATTTTCAAATGCTCCGACAGCTGCGGAACGGTACACAGCCCGGCTAACAAATCGAGTCAAGATAAAGTATTCCATCATCCCAATCCCAAATAACGGCTCGTCGGCAGCCAGGCATCATCATTCCTACATCATTTACATCGCATCTTAATATATTCCGCATTACAATATATCGATATGCGTGTGTTTCATTTTCTTTGCAGGAACAAATACCATAGCGTGGAACTTTTTCTTAGTAGCAGACCAAACTACAACGCTATGGGGACAGCTAACCCAACAGCGGGCCAAGATCCCAGATCAAGACGATCAGCAAGCTCTAAATTTCGAATCATTCAAATTAGGCCGCAAAATTCAAGCTACCATGAGTGACCGATCTTCCGTCTCGTTGTAGCGTAGCAATATGATACTGGGGCAAATTCCTGCAAGTACCGTTTCACCAAAATCCCTACTCCAGAGCTACATGAGGCATGATCCTTGTTAAGCCCGAGGTATGTAAGTAATTTAAAGCCAAATATAGGCCCAATATCCCCAAATCTTTCGTAGATTCTTCCTCAACTAAATTACGTAACTCATAATCCTCATGCCATTCTTGAAATACGTGCCTACAGTCGGGACAAAATTGGCTTTGGTTTAATTTCTTTGCCCGAAAACTCTTTCATCGTCTCCGGTCAAAGAGGGGCAGCTGTTGACGACCAATTTTGACCCTCCCCTTTTAAGTTAATTAATTTATACTTAATAATTTACAATAATGTTCTCAAAGTATTTTCTAGTAATGAATACCTATTTTTCACAAGTTAACCAAGCATTAGTTTTAAAATTAATCGCTTAGTATTGACATTCTGTAATTACAAGTATATTTGCTATTTTTGGATTATTAAAATAATTTCTATACATAGGTTCTATAGTTAATTTATCACATTACTCTTTAATTTCTTATTAATTAGATTACTATATGAAAATCCGAAATTAGTACAATTTAGGAACAAAGTATTTTTACAGATAGTTAATCACAATAATTATTAGTATTTAACAATTATAATCTCTACTATATTTTATTGAAAATAATTAAGTTATTTAAATGAATCTCACAAGGGTAAAAGACAAAGTGGCTACAATAGCAATTCCTCAATTAAATACTAGATGGCCATTTCTTAAATTATTTTAGCCCAAATATACAGCCCAATTCGAAAATACCCAGCCCAAGGCCACCCCTCTCTTTTCACCATGGCAATCCATGCCGTCATGTTTGAACCAATTACAGTGTGACACGTCATTGCTCTCAAACACTCACATAAGAAACACACTACATTCGGACCGTTGATACAAATGATCAACGGTTCACAATTAAACTAATTTTCCATCAGTGATTTATCTCTGTTGTTGGATTAAAAGAGATCCAATAGTCGCCTTTTTCCCCAATAAATGTTTCATCTTCGAAATATTGGAGCCGTTGATCACAATTGATCCAACGACTCCCGTTCCATCTCCCATTTTAAATCTGGAGACAACCCCAACCCTAATCATTCTCGCTCAAGACCAGTCGCCCCCTTTCCCAAAACCCTCTCTTTTCTCTCATCCCTTCGAGCCCCATCAGTCATGGAACCTTGCACAAATCAGTGCAAGGTCACAAAATCCTGAATCAAATCGTCCTTCCCTGCTTCTCCATCCCCAAACCCTGTTGATCTTTTCCTTTTGTGCTTGGAATCTAAAACACTAGAGCATGACCAGTAAAATCAAAGTGCCATTTTCGTTTTGTTTCTTAAATCCAATTGGCAGAATCGAATTCCTTCGTCCCTAGACTGTGAAGTTTAAGGGTTTATTTCATTTTTTCACCGATTGGATTTTAAAATCCTAATCTAAAACCGTAGACTAATCGATGCAAGGTCAAATCCTCAGAATCCTTTGTGCTTTGTCAAAATTGGTGGCATGCCTGGCCTTTTCACAACATTCATTATCATTATTCTTGGTCCATAGGTCAATCGCAGAGACCTCTGGACATTGGGCCTCTACCCGACAGATTTTTCTCTCAACGGGCAGTCCTCCTCTCTCTCAGGTAAAGCTTCATCATTTCTCCCTCTGTTTCTTTAGAGTTTCCCCAATCTTGCTCACATCATCAGCTCCTCGTCATCTTCCACTATCATTTTGAATCTTGTTGAACCATAGGGGCAATGAATACCACTATAAAAGGGATTTTCAATGCTCTCACCTAACATACAAATACAAATATGATCACACTAAGCACACAAAGAAACTATGAACTTTAGGGTTTCTAGTCTTAGCTTCCTTACTGTTTTCTCTCATTTGATGAGTTCTATTGCTGGTTTAAACTCGAGAATTCTGGGATTTTGAGCAACAAAAAGAATCTGTTTGGTCTGCTGCCCTCGAAAAGGTCAGCACATCTCTCTCACTTTTCTCTTTTGTTCGTCTCTTGAATGACATGAGTATACTGAGATAGGTGCTATAGATTATAATTATGTGTTTGACATGTTTAATGTTTATGCTTTGTTAGTTTGACAACCTTTTGTGGTCAGCTTGTTCTGTTATGATTCCTTAAGCGATAATCGATTAAGTCATTGATAATTGTTGATCTTTGTTCTGAGTTTTTCAATAGTCTCCATGCCTAAGTTCTTGTGTGTGTATGTTCCATATGAATTTCATAATCCTCATCAACTTGTAGTAAGCTCATCTCTGTTTTGTTACACCTCTGTAATTTTTTGTGAGCTTTGAAGTTGAGTTTAATACCTGATAATATAACTACGATGACCTATATCCCCTTGCCTTTTAAACCTTTAGCCTGGACTTACAATGTCTAAATACTTTCCTCTCTGCCGGTGTTTGTTAAACTGTTTTTGAGTTACCACTATAGTCTTTACTTTGTTTAGTTATTATCATTGTTAAACCAAATCATGTTCATGTTCACTAATGATACTGTTTTGATCTTCACTTCTGCATAGTATTCCCTGCATCCTATTTGTTTTATGATTGAGTTCATTATTTGGTAACCTTAACTGATATACACCTGAAAGTTCAATAAGTGCATATCACTTAACTAAGTTGAAAGAATCTAAGTGTTTAGATGCTCTTATTCTCTGTATATGTATCTACTAGCTTTGAAGGTAATTTCTGGGCTCTCACTATGACCTTCTCATGATCATACTCAATTGTTGTATACATTTGTAGGAAGCTATCTTATTTGCATGAAACTGTCTTCTTCTCATGAATCTTTGTTGTATATATATTCTGTTAAGGTTAAGCTATCTTCCTCTTCATAGTAAGTCATGATCTTGTTTGGATATAGTCAATAGGTGATTGTTGCATAATTGAGTTTGTTAGCCCCATGATCAGCTGAGATCCTCATATACATGTGTAATTCAAAACTTATGCAGCACATCCTTGTCCTTAATCTCTTTGATCAACTATTGATTTTGTATCACTACCTCACCTACCCTGCCTATGTGTAGTTGATTAAATATTGCAAGTATCTCTGTTTGACTCTACAATACCATGTTTTTGTTTTAAATCATGCCCAGTTCTTCTCTTTATTACTAATCTAAAACTGAACTTAACTCTAAAACATTATGAGGTCCATTTGTCGATTATCTCAACATGATGACCCGCTAATACTATTAGAAGTATCGCCCTGTTGAGACCTTAGAAATCCCATGTTTGAACCTGTGAATTTATAGCCATGATGAAAGTTTAATATCATTCTGGATGACCTTGATAACCTCTCTGTAACAATGGCTGACCATGACTGTTAGTTTGAATCTACATTGATGATATTTAAGGTGTTAAGTAGTGTTATTAATACATGCTTGAATATGTTGTTCTTTAATGGTGTAGCAGTATGACATGAGACTTCTGTTTCTCATCTATATGTGTTCTAAATTCAGCCTCCTTTAGGCTTACTTGATATGTGTTCCTTATTTAGTATCAAAGGTAATCTGTGTTCTCTTGTGTTATTAAGGGAAAGTATATATGCTTTTGTGGTAAGTAGTACTTAGTATTTAGTTTATATTGGAAGGGCCTCATTGGCACTTAAACCCGTAAGGAAAACATGTCGTTAGTGTTTAAGGGTATTTGGGTGTGGAGTTCGACTTTGGGTTGCATTGCCTTCCCCGGCACAAGCATTGCCCTGGGCCTTGAGTCCCTTGAGAACTTTGAAGTGTCGGGGATTCACAGGGAGTATCGACCTCGAGTGGGGTTCCATCCTTAGCCCTTAATTCATTGACACATTCAGTTCTTTAAGGGTTTAATGTTTAATGACAACGAAAGGTTTCCAATGTGAATTATTTGCTAAGTAAAAATACCATATTGATACATGACTCTCCCACAATATTAATCCCATTCTTTTTCAATTATTTGTTCGCCAGAGTATGATCTGTTGTTAGAATATGCTAAATATATTGACTATGTATCTAATGAATTTCTTATTTTTTGACATGTACATCTGTTTGGGCCTCTGAGTTCCTGAGGAACTCAAGCCCAATTCCAGCCTTATTTCATTCAGTTGGGGAGTCCAAAGTTAGCCGTATTCGCATCTTCTTTACCATTGGGGCTATTTTCCTTAAGGCCCAATCATAGAGTCCAGTCCTCTTTCCCTCATCTCTTTTATCATTATTTACTATCTCGTTAGTATAGTTTACTGTTTCTGTTAGTTTTAAATTAATGTTAGTTGTATTTATTATGTATTTATTGTTGTTTTATCTTTCATGTATATAACACATATATTAGATAACGTGCTTTTCTCTTTTGCTTTAGTGTAAACTTAGGCAAGCCTTAAACAACATAGAGTTTAAAAAAAAAAATTAGTTAGTAGTAGATCCTTAATTCACTAATTATAATCTGCTCGCAAATCATTATGTTTTCGCTCACTTTTCTTTCCTTTAAAGATTTTAAAATTCAGAACTTAGCAAAACAACAACTCTATCTCAAAAGGAAATCAAATCTCACCTTCATTCTTCAAAAAGGGAAAAATCAGAATTTCGAGAACCATCGCCTTAAGGGATTTTCAGCAAATATTCTTTTCTTTAAGGACCTTCAAACCAAGGTATATCTTAGGCTCACTTTCACAAACACCTCTTAGAATTGCATCCATCTTTTAAACCAAGTGTTTTATAACTCAAACTCTTTTCTTCACATGCTTTACAAATATGGGCCACTTACATACATATTTCAAAACTCTCTCAACATATCTTTAAACTCCTTTACAAACTCACACTCCTCTTAAGTCTCACACCCCTTTTATACTCTCTATTAGATATATAGTAAGCCGTACTCTTGAATAGTAATTAAGCATAGTACAAATAATTGATCCCAAATTTAGTCTAAGTCCTATGGAGCTACCTTAAGTTGATTTTAAGGAGTGCCTAATGCCTTCGCCTTAGAAGAACAAGAACCCTTACCCATAATTTCACCGGTTAGCAGACTAATAAAGAATATGACTTAGTAATTTGATAGTTACCCTAGTATATCTTTAAATATTAGGTGGCGACTCTCTTTCATCAAAAACAAAGAAATCACAAATTGAATCCTGTCTTGACTAGTGCAAAATAAGGCACAACAACAAGTCTAACCTTTGGACTGAAAGCAGTGACGAGCCTCACAGGTACAGTCCAATTACAGAAATACAGTACAGAAATATAGACATACTTTTAAGTTTAATAGTTAAAGCCCAAACAGGTAAGATATGTTACAACTGAAATAAGAAATGATACATCTCGATATCTATTTGTTAGTTATGTATGCCAACTGAAGTACAAAACAATGATGAAATCATATGCATACTTTCAGAGTATCAATCACTCAATCCTCCCATTCACTCCATCCTCATAGTCACTCATTCCTCCCAATCGCTCGGCACTCGCACCCGCGCTCAGTAGGTACCTGCGCTCACTGTGGGTGTGCAGACTCTGGAGGGGCAGATCCAGCCCAAGTGCTATAATACGCCAATCATGGCATGAATCAATAAAGTATGTTGCGGCGTGCATCCCGATCCCATAAATATAACCACAATCAGGTCATCGGCCTCACTCAGTCATCAATCTCTCCAGTCTCTCGGGCTCAAAAGTATTATGATAATCAGCCCAAACAATGATGATATGATGTATCAATAAATGACAACATAGACTGGGATATGATATGCAAATGATAGCTATGACTGAGTACAAATCGCAAATTAAGCAAATAATTCAACATGTAACACGACCTCCATAGGACCCAACAATACTAGCATGTAGACTAAGCATGATTTCTAACATGAATCACAGTTCCATTTTCTTTAACACATGGGAAATACAGAAGATAACAAGTTATATGAATACACAGTTCCACGGATTCGATCGAATCACAATTCCTACGGTGCACACCTACACGCCCGTCACCTAGCATGTGTGTCACCTCAACACCAATCACATAACACGTAATTCGGGGTTTCATACCCTTAGAACCAAGTTTAGAAGTGCTACTTACCTCAGGCCATGCAAATCTCAACTCCAACAATCCCTTACCTCGCGAATCAGCCTCCAAATGTCTCGAATCTAGCCATAAACAATTCGATACAATCAACTCAAGCTATATATAATCAATTCCATATGAAAATACTAAATTCTATATCAAAAGTCAAAAAGTCAACTCAAAAGTAAACCTCCGGGCCCACGTCTCGGAATCCAATAAAATTTATAAAATCCGGAAGACCATTCAACCATGAGTCCAACCATACATAATTTACCAAATTCCGACACCAAATCGTTACTCAAATCTCCAAATTTAACTCTCCAAATCCCTAGCCTTAATCTCCCAAAATTCTACCTAAAAAACACACAAAATAGGTGGAAAATTCAATGGGGAAATAATATTATTGAATAAAAATGATTACAAGCGACTTACCTCAAGAAACTCCACAAAATCCCTCTCAAAAATCGCCTTAGCTTGAGCTTGAAATGTCCAAAATGATAAAAATCACAAAACCCTCGAGTTTTAAACTTTGCCCAGGTATTTCCGCACCTACGGAGCCTGGGCTTGCACCTGTGCATCCGCTTTTGCAGAGAAATCCACGCTAATGTGAAACTCACTTAACATGCGACCTCTCGCACCTGCGGTCCCAGCCTTGCACCTACGGGACCGCATCTGCGAACCTCCCTTTGCTTCTGTGATTCCCCTGCTGCCTGTCCAAATCCGCTTCTGCGGTCGACCTCACGCAGATACGTATCCGCATCTGCGGAACCTCTTCTGCACCTGCGAACCCCAGTGACCTTCGTCCTCTTCGCAGCTGCGCAAGCTTGGCCGCTTCTGCAGCTCCGCACCTGCGCCCAATCCCACCGCAGGTGCGATGACACCAGATCTGCAGCACCTCAGCATAACACTTTAGCCAAATTTCGATCCGTTAACCATCTCAAACCAACCCGAGGCCCCCAAAACATCAACCAAATATACCAAAAAGTCCTAAAACACGATAAGAACTTAGTCGAGGTCTCAAATCACACCAAACAATATCAAAAACACGAATCACACTTCAATTTCAAGCCTAATGAAAACTAAGAAATTCTAACTTCTACAATCGATGCCGAAACCTATCAAATCAACTCCGATTAACCTCAAATTTTGCACACAAGTCATAAATGACACAACAGACCTATTCCAACTTCCGGAACTAAAATTTAAGCTCGGTAACCACAAAGTCAACTCTCGATATAACTTCTCAATTTTCCAAACTTCTAATTTTTTAACTTTCGCCATTTCAAGCCTAAATCAACTACGGATCTCCAAATCACTATCCGGGCATACTCCTAAGTCCAAAATCACCCAACGGAACTATAGGAACTATCAAAATTCCAATCCAGATCCATTTAAAAATAAGTCAATATCCGATCAACCTTTTCATCTTAAGCTTCTAACCTTGAGACTAAGTGTCTCAGCTCATTCCGGAACATCCCCGGAATTGAAGCAACTACCCCGGCAAGTCATATAATAAAAATTGACCATAAAATAAGTAGTAAATGGGGGAATGGGGCTACAACACTTAAAGCGACAGGCCGAGTCGTTACAAGAAAGTTCTTTAAGTTGTAGGGATCCAAATGACTTAATCTTTTATATTAGCCATTCCAATATGAGCAAGAGATATATCTTGAGTGACTGAGGTTGGAAGGATATCAAGAAGCTTATTCATGTTCCAACTTTGATTGAGAAGAAATTCATTCACTTTTGTGTTACCAGGTTTGTGATCTTGATCGAAGTGAGGTCTGATAGGACCTGTGGTGCTCCATTTATCCCAGCAGAATAAGCCATTACCCATGTTAATCTTCCAGAGAATATTCACGTCAATCTTATCTCTAGAGTCTAAGAGATTTCTCCAAATGTTGGAGTCCTTTGAATTCATCACCTTGGATAGAGGATTGACTATTGAACAATATTTAGCATTTAAGAATTTTGTCCAGAGATTATCCTCAACCCTGAATCTCCCCCACCTTTTGGCCGCAAAGGAGTTGCTAATATTCTAAAGCTTCTTGAATCCGACTCCTCCTTCAGAATAAGGGAAGCTCATATTGGACTATGAGGACCAATGCTAGTTATTTTTTCTTTCCTTATCACCCCAGAAGAAATTTGAAAGATACATCTCCAGTTGATGAATAATAGTTTTAAGGGGAACCATGTGAGCCAATATGTGGAAAGTCTGGGATTGTAGGATGTTCTTAATAATGGGATGTGCTTAATGATGGTGGCTCTGCCACCAAAGGAGAGTAACTTACCTTTCCAGCTTCCTACTTTATTGAGCACTTTAGTGGAAAGTTATGCAAAAAGGCTCACATTCTTCCTTCTGGATATATTGGACATCCTAGGTATGTGAATGAGAATTGCACTTGCCTGAAACTAGTCCACTTCCGTATTCTTCTGTTAGTTCTTTTATCTCTGAAGTTGTGGGATAGGAAGCAACTTTTGTCCTTGTTAATTTGTTGTCCTGATGCATCCTGGTAATCCTCTGGCACTTCCATGAGAAGATTGATAAAAGTCTTGTCACCAAAAGAGAAAAGGATTAAGTCATCTGCATAACTTAGGTGGTTTATCCTAGGCCCTTTAGAACGTATTGAGAAGCCAATAAATTGGTGCTTCTCATTGAGTTTTTTTTAGAGCTTTGGATAAAGCTTCTGCAACTAAAATAAAAAGAGCAGGGGATAAAGTGTCTCCCTGTTTAACCCCTCTAAAGGATTTAAAGAAGCCATATCTAGTTACATTTATGAGAATGGAGTACCAATTATTGTACAGAAGTCTGTGGATGTTTTCAATGAAAATTTTCGAGAACTTCATCTTTATGAGAATCTGTCAGGAAAGTCCAAGAGAGCTTGCCATATGCTTTGGACATGTCCAACTTGATGACAATATTACCGCCTTGGTTGTAATTCTTGATACCATGAACAATCTCTTGAGCAAGAAGAATATTTTCTGTGATGAGTCTTCCTTTGCCGAAACATGATTGATTGTCGGAGATAAGTTTTGGAAAAATAACTCCTAGTCTAGTGGCCAAGATCTTCGAGATGATCTTGTTGTTTCTTTAGCCACAAAATGTATTTTGCCTGAGATTTGTGAAGATTTAGCATGTTGATGTCAGTGTTATTCTCATATTCCTGTTCCAGTCTGTTGATGTTATTTTCCATCTGTTTGACAACATCAAAGACATCACCAATAGAATTCCTGGACCATCTGCTAAGTTCCTTAGAGACTGCTTTGAGTTTTTGTTATAGAATCCACTGAGCATTGTCCTAAAAATTCCGCTTCCAAACATTCCCAACGATATCCTAGAAGTCAGGTTGTTTAGTCCAGAAATTGAGGAATCTAAAGTATCTAGTAGCATCGTCCCTATCATTGCCAAATTTGAGGATGATCAAGTTGTGATCTGATCATGTTCTAGTATGGTGATCCACCCTATTGATTTGAAATAATTCAGCTCAGTCATCATTAATAAATACCTTGTCTAGTCTTTTGGTAATTCTCTTCATCCCCCTTCTTCCATTAGACCAAGTAAAGGGGTTATATGTGTACCATAGATCAAACATGCTACACTCATCCATGAAAGATACGAAGTCGATACTCTTACGGAGAACATGTGGTATGCCACCCTTATTTTCCTCAGCAACCATCATACAGTTAAAATCACCTAGGATAAACCAAGGTCCATTTATTCTGTTGTTGATACTTCTAAGTTTATTTCGTAGGTTCTTTCTCTTGGCAGTAGTAGTTATTGCATAAATAGCCGTGATCCAGAAAGTCTGAGTACCATAGTTGATTTCTAGAGTAATTTGTTATCTACTCATGTCAAAAGTCGAGCAGTTCAAGTGATTTCTCCAAAAGCACCAAATTTTACTGCTGAAGTTAGAGATGGCATGATCAAATCTCAGAAGTCTCTTGTATTCCTCTATTCTATCAGAAGTAAGTAAAGGTTCCTTGAGAATGACCATGTCAATCTTGTGTATTCTGACTATTTTATCTAGTCTTTCTATTGCGCCTTTTGATATCATGCCCCTAATATTCCAGTTAATGAGACTAATCATTAGAAACAATTTGGGGTTGTGATTTGCCTTGTAAATGATTGGCATTAGAGGGTTTAACTTTTTCCTCTTTGCCATTGTGTTTCTTTTTCCTTTGATATCCAGGAGATATGCCTTATTTTTAGACCAGTTCCTCTGTTTCTTTGATAACCGGGTCAATAGGTTCAATAGGTCTAGGGCCCAAAGCTCCAACAAGACTATCTACAACCATTTCCTCATCTTCATCAGTCTTAGTAAGTGAGGTTTCAGAGACTGCGTCATCTAAAAATTCCCCTTCAGTATAATCCATGTTGATGTCCTCTACTGACTCATAAATTGAATTGTTGTCTATATCAAGGCCATGTTTGTTGTTTAATTCACCTTGAATTTGGACTATTGGTCCCAAATCCAGAATTATCTGGCCACTCTGTTGTTTGAGAGATTGAGTGTCTTCAGAGTAAGGAAATTCCATATTGGAATTGAAATTACTTCTAATGCTATCCGTTTGTTTGTTGGTATCTATTATCTGCTTGCCTTCAGGTTCTTTGCTCTGTCTTTTTTAGCAGCAACCTTAGGAATATCTTTAGAGTGGCGATGTGCATTGATATTTTTCTCGCTTTGTATGGCCTCCAAGATCCCTTCTTGTATCCTTTTTGGCTTTTGTGTGCTCCACAACTTGTTCTTCACCTTCAGTAGTTTAGGGGTAGCCTTCTTGATTCTCTTCACCTTGAGTTTATTGCCGAGAGATTTATTTTTCCCCTGTCCTTTGTTGTTTCCTTTGAGAGCTGCTTTAGTAGTTTCTGTTTGAATGTGATTCTTGTCATTCTTTTGGTAGTTGTAACTGCATCCTCTTGTTTTGTAGAAGATTGAGTTTTATTTTCTAGTTGAGGTTGATAATTGGCATTGTTGGTGTCATTTTTTGCGGAGTTCTCTGGATACGTTGAACAACTTTTTTCCTCCTTCTCCTTTTGCTTTTGACTTCAATGAATCCATCATTGTTCTGTTTGACAAAATTTTGAACTCTTGTGTTAGCCGTGTTCTCGCCTCTAGTATTGTTCTGGTTCTGGATTAAAGGATCTTTAGTTTCTTTTTTGGCATTGTGTCTTGAAGTTGTGGCCTGCTCCCTTTTCTTTGCCTCAATTTTGCATATCAAGATGTCGTGACCTAGTAATCTGCAGGTCCTACAGAATGCAGGTACTCCTTCATACTCAAGTTTTTGATCTCTTTCCTTTAGTCCAGAGACATCTCCTTCAATACCAACAAACACCGAATCTGGAAGAGGCTTCATAAGGCCAACTTCAACCCTCACTTTTGCTAAATATGGTTTGATTCTTGTAATAGTGGCTTGTCCTCTTTCATAGGCAAAAATTTGTTTAAGGACTTGTCTTAAATAATCCCATCTGAATACATGAAAAGGCAATTCCAGAAGGAGAACCCAAATCGGAGCAAGAGAGGTTTCTTTATATGGGTCAAAATTAGGCGACCATTTAAACATCATCATAAGAGATCCAGATATTCCCCTTAAATCTTTGAAAATAGATTGTATTAAAGTCTGATTCCGTATTAAAATCAATAAACACATGTTTGTAATCATAAGCACCAATTCTTACCTTTCCCTTTAGAGGTGTTTGTTCTATGAATTTTGCCCTAATTGTTTCAATTTTTGGTCTGCCCATGGTAAATTTGCCGACTAGTGTTCGTTTACAGTCTTCTGTCATAACTCCATAATAATCCGACGTTTTGCGATCACCACTGGCTTTCCGTTATGAGTCATCTGCCTCGCGATTACCGTCGAGCTGCTCGAATTTGGGGTTCCAGAGATAGCCTTTGCATAAGAGCCTTTTTATTCAGTAGTTTTCGTCTGTGGCACTATACCATCAGGGGTGTCCTTTGGCTGTGCTATACGCACCGGAACGCCGTCTGTAGGTGGTCACCGGAACGCCGTCTGTAGGTGGTCACCGGAACGCCGTCTGTAGGTGGTTCCATGGAGGTGTCGTGTGTAGGTACACGTAGAGAATGAGAAAGTTACTGTTGAGAAGAAATTTTTAGAGAACGAAGTTCTGTTTTAATATCAGAATTTTCTAGAAAGTGTACCATATACCTCATATAATGTTGAAGGACATTATTAATTAAAGTTTAATTTTTTCATTTTTCATTGAAATATTTTACTCTGTTGATTTTTAAATACTTTATAGTTATATGGAATTAGTTATATGGAATCAATGATGTAATTCCTTTAAAACGTAAAGTGGCAGTAGATTTGGTATATTCTACTTTCATAGTCAAACACATCGAGTATGTAGTAATTATATAATGAATTTATGTTCTCTATGTATTGATAGTATACAAATTTTTATACACTAACTGCATATTTAATCTGTAAAAGCAGATTAGTTGTTATTTTTATTTTAAATTATCGATTAACATTTATTTAAGAGATTTTATGTAATTACTTTATAAGTGACATGTCATGTAAATATTTATTACGTCAATGCATAAAGTTAAACTTTTTTTTACATTAAAACTAGTTTAAAGTATTAAATCGGGTTATAAAGCAATCTGTAAAAGTTCGTGTCGATTAATAACTACAAGCACCAGACATTTACACTAAATCAATTAATTTAACCTTAGCAATTAAAATTAAACAGATAATACGTGCGTCTTACATTCATTATTTGGTAATGCATAGGGATTAGGCTTGGTTAATTGCCTTCAACATCTATATTGTGTACGGATACTTATTGCCCAATAATGCAAATAACGTAACGTAATAAGGTTACAATTCATAATAAAAATGGCTTTTTATCAACTATACTCGAGAATAATGATAAAATATTCTAAGCTGCTAATTATGATAATCAAAAGAAATTAATTGCAGTGATACTTTTTGGCTTATTTTCAATCTTTCGTAAAGAGTAACTTCTTGGATCTGACTACTTATACAAGTCTTTCTTTTGCCTATGTAACGTATTCGTTCTTCCAGCAGATAATAAAAAAATTGACTTCTTAATATCTATAAATATTTCATTGTGAACTCAATTATTATTAAGTATTAACTTGAGATTGGTTACAAAAATTTATCATAAACTTCAAATTCTGCAATTTTACAATACAGACACACCCTATTATTTTAATTAATAAAAGTAACATTATAACTTCAGTATTCACGAGGATGGATCGCTCCCCTAAGGCGTATCTAGGTTAATAGACACGACTTCACGTGAATCTATACTCCTCTCCCTAAATCATATATAACAATGTTATATTTCTTCAAAATTATTTAAATATTTGTGTGTGCAACCATGCTTAAAGACTCCTATAGTGCAATTATTATTGGGTGCACCTCTACCAGTGAAATTAATGGCGGTTTAAATCTCACTCCGAACTGTCTTGTTTCCGACACAGAGTATAAATATATGTGTGAAAATTACTAAAATTTTAAAAATAATATATTTGAACCTATAATTTCAAAGTGTAGTGAGTTCATGGAGAGAGACTAAAGTTAAACCCGTCAAATATAACTTCTAGATCCACATTTTTACAATAGTGCACTCATCCTATTGGAATCCCGGATCCCCATAACGCATATCTATGTTATGAAAGAGTATGAAAAAAAAGATTTTTTCCTATTTGATCAGATTAAAAAGAAATTTTGTCCTCCAAGGCTTGTTAGAGCTCTTTTCAACCTGCGCTCATGGCCAGATCGATCGATTTTGGATCAAATAGGAAGAAGTAGAAGATTCCACCTCTGGAAGAAGCAGTCGGGGACCTGAGAGGCTGTGGTTTACCCTGTGGCGGATGTCAGCGGTTCGAGTGTGCTTACCTCCAACTCAGTGAGGTTCCATGAATCCGTAGCCAGTAAAATAATTTTTTTTAATTTTATTTTTTCTAGAAAGTATTTTCTTATTATATTTTGTATTGGACAAGAAAGGAATTTTCTTTGTGTATGCACGCCTCAAAAAAGTATATAAGATAGTATGTCAATGTGAATGCTCGTAGTACTTATACGACAATAACAATATAATTGTGTTAAGTTCTAAATAAATTAAAGATCGGCTAAATAAATTCTCATTTCTCACTGATCATATTTTTCCAAATAATATTAATTCATCTCAGGCTTATGAAATATATTACTTAACATCTCATATAACAAGCTATTTGAGTTTGTAATAAGTAAATAACACAACTGAAACGTAAAAGACTTGAGGAATAATCGTTTCTTTCCACCAAAAGTTATTTAAGTTCACATTATCACATAGGAAAAATGCACTTACTATTTCCTTTTGGGCAAGTGACACTCCCATTGAACATAAAATACAAGTAACATTATAGCTCGAGTATTCATGAGAATGGACTATATCCTTCCACATATAGATAAATATAAAAGTATTATGTCCACTTCCTCTTAACTCTAACTTTCAAACCATGTTTCATGTAGAGCATAACGGAGACATTGGTGGTAAACAACATGACCTTTCACCATTTCAATTTGGTAATTATGGATGATAGTAGCAACTACTATTTTCATTTGAGTGAAAGCTGCGAACATGAAGTTTAAAAAAGTATCCCTTAAGAACTTGTTGTCAAACTTCAACCCTGAAGTTGTTTCTCCATCGTTGATTATGTATGGCGTTAATAAATCAAAACCCTCTTCATCTACCTTAGGTTTTTCTCTTCTACTCAATTCTTTGTGCTTCATCAATATTAGGAGTGGCAAACGGGCGGGTCAGGTCGGATATGAGCGAGTCAAAAATGGGTAATTCAAAAAAACGGATAAATTATTCGACCCAACCCATATTTAATACGGATAAAAAATGGATTATCCGGCGGATAATATAGTTATCCATATTATCCATACCTTCTTGAATATAATCACTCTTGAAAAATTTCTAGTCTCCCAACATTGAGTAACCCCCAATTTGAGGCTTTAGAAATATAAAAGTTAAACTCATCAGTTATCTATTTGGTTATCCATTTTCTAAGTGGATAATATGGTTCTTATCCATATTCGACCCGTTTTTAAAATGTTCATTATCCAACCCATTTTTTAACGGATAATATGGGTGGATAACTGTTTCCTTTTAACCATTTTGACACCTCTTATTAATATATACTCACCTATGACATGATCAAGGACATCCAAAGCTTTTCTTAGTTTCATTTCAGGCCCAACTCCTAGCCATTTTTGCAACTTCCAAACACTTTCTGGCTATAAATAGCGTATGGTTACAACATATTTAGCATCATCCATGGCTTTCAAGAAGGGAACTTCCGGGAATTCAAGAGAGAGGCAACAAGATTCAAATCCTGTGAGTAATTTACACGTCGTATCAAAGGTGAATCTCTTGAAAACATCTTGCAAATCCACAATTCTATCTTCTTTAGCAATGAGCTCGAGGATTGGAATCAAGCCATTTTTTACCTTGTCCAAGCTTATTTTTGCCAAACACTTGTGAAATTTCTCATGAATGATCAATGCTCTAGCAAGTTTCCGTTGATTCTTCCATAGAACCGTGTCAGAATTAAAAATTCCATCACCTAGAACATCAAAAATCTTCTTGAGTTCTCGCCCTTTTGGAAAATTTGTAAAATTTGCACTCATAATATAGTGTACATTTGCAGGATCGACTGTACCAAGAATGTCCATATTAGTACACCAAAGGCCTTTTATCAAGAAAGTACCCTTAGTTATTGAAAGAATCTCTACACTCCTTTCATGAATTCTATGTATATGGAGAATAAGGCTTGGAAACATCCCAAGAAATGGCCAGTTCCATCCATAGCTATTTCTGCCTCGTAAAGCCAAGACTAAAAAGCAAGAGATTGCTACAAAAATCTCAAAGTGCCCTATTGAGGCCAATAGAGAAATAAAAGCCATATCTTGCCTAGTGTTTACTCTCCTTGGATCTTTATTTCATGCTTTACATATATATGGACAAACCGTCTAGTCTATTTATATGGTCTCATGATCGATGGGAATATGATGCATAACCTGTGGCAAAGTTAGGGTATATAAGAAAACACTAAGGGCGGCCGGTGCATAAAACATCTCGTGTTCACGCAGGATCTGGGAAAGGGCCACACCCCAAGGGGTGTAATGTAGGAATGCCGACCTTGATGCAAGCATCATTGGCTAATTCCACGGCTCGAAGGTCATGCAGAGACAACTTGATCGTTGCTCCAAGGCTATCCTCCATATAAGAAAAGATTTAAAAAAATTCAAAAAGTATTACACTTTGAACCCATAATTTCCAAATTATAACAAGTTCAATGGTACAAAAACAAAATATTGAACCATTAAGTTAAAATTCTGGATGCATAGCCGTACCATTATTTTATGTTTCAGATTTAGCTGTTTCCATTTGATGTGCTTATAGATATAGTCAAAATATACTGCGAGTCCGGAAAAAATCAAGAACCATTGATTTATCTAATGTTCCTATTTTGTATTCAAACAACAAAATTTCGATAGTCTAGAGACTTCTGAAGTTTTTTGACATATCACTTGCAGCAAGATCACTTACATTAAAGAGTTTGCAATTTTATAAAACTATGCTCAGGGAGAAAAGATGTCAGTGTTGAAAATGACTTAAGTGCCTGTAACCCTCAGAATAAGGTGTATTCTGAATCTAGTTGCTTAATTACCTTAATTACCAGACTACGTATACTCAATTAGTAGGATGTTGCTTCAGCAATTTGTTAAGATTTACTTAATATATAACATACATAATGTATATATACAAAAAAATAAATAAATTTTATATATTTTTTCGGCTATTATTTTTACAGCAGCTATATAATGTCATTTTTTCCTAATATGCCTGTGTTGAAGTTCGTTCAATATATATGACAAATAAGCGCTTGCCTAGTGGACTAAGAAGCCCTTTTTCATATAGTGCTATCTTTATATTATCTTTGCAATTTTACATAGAGCTGTCAATATGTGCCAGGCCGGATTAGCTCAGTCCATCCCACGTGGACTTTAGCAATTGATGGGTTGGGCTAGGCTAGTCCATGAAAAATACTCGATACTAGACACATTGGTACCTTAACTATCAGTACCGGAACTGATCATAACAAAACTGTGCCAAATCTGGTATGAAGAATCTCTCATAGATATGCAAAGGAGGAAAATTAGCCAATTCTGGATAAAGCGGAATTAAATATAATTTTTTATCATATATAGATTCACAGTGTAACAGACGGAGAATACAATTAAGGTGTGTAACGGGTAAACATAATATTAGGAGGAACGGGTATGAGTAAATTCACTATTTAAACACCAAGCTTTCCCCTCAATTGTATCAATCTAAAAATTATTATTTTATTTCCGAGTTAAATTTCTAGCAATTCAAGATTCAAGAGATACGAGAGATGAGCTATTCTAACTAATAGAATTCTCTTCACTTTTATTGCGTTGCTTTACTATATTTTTCATCATTTGTGTATTTTCACATTGTTGTTATTTTGGAAAGTAAATCAAATCAGTTGTTGGTGCCCTAAAATACAAAATTATTTGAACTATTAATTTAATTATAGGTTAAGCACTAATAACACTTTTAATTTTTGTGATATCTGAGTAAAGGACGCGCATAATATCTGCCACTTGAGGAAATTAGGAAAGTCATTTTTTTCTCATTTTTGAAGGAACTATATCCTTTCACATACATATCAAGTGTAATGTTTTCACTTTCACTCCCCGAGCTCCCATCACTCCATCCTAGCAAACAAGAAAAAAAAAATGAAAGAAGGAGAAATAGAAGGGAAAAATGGTACAACTGTCACCCCTTTTTAACCATAATTATAATTTTTTTTTTTTACAAAAATAGCCGATTAAATTCACTATTTATTTTTCTTAGCTAGTATTATACGTTAATTATTCATGATTATGTTTCATGTGACGGATAATGGAGCAATTGAGGGTAAACAACATGACCTTTCACCATTTTAATATGGTATACACTACTAGAAATTCGGCAAAACCCGACCAAGGTCGTCCGACCAACTTTGGTCGGTCAAAAAACCGACCAAAAAATAGACCAAAGTTGGTTGGTTTTTTAAAATTTTTTTTTTAAATTTTTTTTTTTTTACGAAACCGATCAACTTTGGTTGGTTTTCTTTGGCGCAAAAATGCGGGAAACTATTTTTGAGTCCCGCAAAATTTATATTTCAAGAACCCACCAATTTTGGTCGGTTTTTCAATTAAAATAAATAAAAATTAATATTAAAAATACCGACCAAAATTGGTCTGTTAATTCGGCCGGTCATTTAAAAAAACCGACCAACTTTGGTCGGTTTCGTGCGAAAATACAATTAAAGAGTATAAATCAAATAAAAGACAGTCTTAAAACAAAATGTACCAATGGTCTAGTGGTAGAATAGTATCCTGCCACAGTACAGACCCCGGTTCAATTTTCAGATGGTGAATCTTTTTATTACACAATTAAAATACTGACCAGACCAACTTTGGTTGGTTTTTTTTGCAATATTTATTTTTTGAATTTAATTGACCGACCAAAGTTGGTCGGTAATTTCCGACCAACTTTGGTCGGTATGCCTTTCCGACCATAAAAATACCGTCCACACGTAAATGATCACGTTTTGGTCGGTTTTTGGCCATTACCAACCAACGTTGGTCGGTTTTTTTGTCGGGTTTTTACCAAATTTCTAGTAGTGATAATTATGAATGATGCATATAACGTAACGTTAAGGTTATATATCATAATAAAAATGTGCTAACGTAGTTGACCTTCCACAAATTCATGTGGCTTTTTATAAAGCATACTCAAGGATATATACGGTAATATTATGAGATCCTTGTGACAATCCAGAGATATTAATTACAGTAATACTTTTTCGGGTTGTAACGACACGGCCGATCGTTTTGAGTATTATAACTCGATTTTCTTATTTACTGTTTAATTTATGCTTTATAGTTATTTTATGACTTACCGGGTTAGTGGGCTCGGGTCCGAAAGGAATTCGGAGTGAAATGAGATACTTAGTCTCATAATTAAAAATTTAAGTTAGAAAAATAGACCGGATATGGACCTATGTGTAAACGACGTCAAATTTAAATTTTGATGATTCCAATAGCTCCATATGGTGATTTTGGACTTAGGAGAGTGTCCGGAAAATTATTTGGAGGTCCGTAGTGGAATTAGGCTTGAAATGCCGAAAGTTGAATTTTTGAAAAGTTTGACCGGGGGGTAACTTTTTGATATCTGGGTCGGAATCCGATTATGAAAATTTGAATACCTCCGTTATGTCATTTATGACTTACGTGCAAAATTTGAGAACAATCGGACGTGATTCGACATGTTCCGGAGTCATTTGTAGAAATTATAAATTTCAAAGTTCAATAGGCTTGAATTGGGGTGTAATTCATGGTTTTAGCGTTGTTTAAGATGATTTGAGGTTTCGACTAAGTTCGTATGATATTTTAGGACTTGTTGGTGTATTTGGTTGAGGTCCCAAGGGTCTCGGGTGAGTTTCGGATGGTTAACGGATCAAAAATTGAACTACAACAGCTCCTGCAATTTCCTTCTACTGGAAATTTCTTCTGCCAAACATCGAGGCCCAGGATCGAGGACCTCGATCGAAGGCCAAGATCGAGGCAGAACCAAGGCTGTCTGGGCAGAATTATAAAATAAGGACCTCGTCCCATTCGCCATTTTTGACAAATTGGAGCTTGAGAGGAAGCAATTTTTGATAAATTTTCAAGGAAAACTTGAGGTAAGTCCCTTGTGATCATTTCTACTCCATAATATTGAATAGAAATTTGGCAATAAGATTTGTAGATTTGAGGGTCGAGTTGAGGTCGGATTTTGATAAAATTGATATGGGTAGACTCGGGGTTGAATGGGCTTTCGGATTTTGTAACTTTTGTCAGGTTCTGAGACGTGGGCCCTATTTTTGAGCTAAAATTCGAATTTTTATGAAAAATTAGCATTTTCTTATGGAATTAATTTCAATGAATTTTATTGACTGAAACGAATTATTTATGGCTAGATTCGAGGCGTTTGGAGGCCAATTTACGAGGAAAGGACATTGTAGAATAAAAATTTTACGGCTTGAGGTAAGTAATATTTTTAAATCTGGTCCTGAGGGTACGAAATCCCAAATTTTGGTATCATGTGATTATTTTGGAGGTGACGCACATGCTAGGTGACGGGCGTGCGGGCGTGCACCGAGGGGATTGTGACCTGATCCGTCCCAAGAAACTGTAAAGTTGAATAATTTGTTGTTAGCTATATGCTCTCTATGTGTTGATAAAATTTGACTGAAAATCATGTTAGAAATCATGCTAAGGCTATGTGATAGTACTGTTGGGACCTACAGAGGCCGCGTACTTGTTGAATTGCCTGCTAAATGCTATATGTACTCAGTCTTAGTTTTTACTTGCACATTTTATCTCAGTCTCTGTTATTATTATTGATACATCATATCATTGTTGTTTGAACTGATTTCATGATTATTGAGAGCCCGAGAGACTGGAGAAACTTCGAGAACTCCTTGAAAAGGGGTTTATTAGGCCTAGTGTGTCACCTTGGTGTGCACCAGTTCTGTTTGTGAAAAAGAAAGATAGTACTATGCGAATGTGCATTGATTATAGGCAGTTGAACAAAGTTAGAATCAAGAATAAATATCCATTGCCGCGTATTGATGACTTATTTGACCAGTTTCAGGGAGCGAGTGTATTCTCCAAAATTGATTTGAGGTCTGGGTATCACCAGTTGAAAATTCGGAATTCAGATATTCTAAAAACGACATTCATGACTCGTTATGACCACTATAAATTTCTTGTGATGTCTTTTGGGCTAACCAATGCCCGAGCAGTATTTATGCATTTGATGAATAGTGTGTTCCAGCTGTATCTTGATTTATTTGTAGTGGTATTTATTGATGATATTCTGGTGTACTCACATAGCCAGGAGGAGCATGCACAATACTTGGGTATTGTATTACAGAGGGTGAAAGAGGAGAAACTTTATGCCAAATTCTCTAAGTGTGAGTTTTGGCTTAGTTCGGTGGCATTCTTGGGACATATAGTGTCCAGTGAAGGAATTAAGGTGGATCCGAAGAAAATAGAGGTAGTTCAGAATTGGCCCAGACCATCTTCAGTTATTGAGATTATGAGTTTTCTCGGCTTGGCCGGTTATTATTGTCGCTTCGTGGAGGGTTTCTCGTCTATTACCCAGAAAGGTGCTCCGTTCAGGTGGTCGGATGAATGTGAAGAGAGCTTTCAGAAGCTCAAGACAACTTTGACTATACCTCTAGTATTGGTATTGCCTACAAGTTAGCATCTTATACTGTGTATTGTGACGCGTCGCGTAATGGTCTCGGCGCAGTGCTAAATCAAGACGGTAGGGTGATTGCTGATGCGTCCAGACAATTAAAGGTACATGAGAAGAATTATCCAGTCCATGATCGTGAGTTAGCAGCTATTGTTCATGCTTTGAAAATTTGACGGCATTACTTGTACGGTGTCCAGTGTGAGGTATATACCGATCAGCGGAGTCTACAACATTTGTTTAAACAGAAGGATCTTAACTTGCGGCATCGAAGGTGGTTGGAGTTGCTTAAGGATTATGGTATCACCATTCTCTATCATCCCGAAAAGGCCAATGTGGTGGTCGATGCCTTGAGTCGTAAGGCGGAGAGTTTGGGCAGCTTAGCATACTTACCGGTAGCAGAGAGGCCTTTAGCCTTGGATGTTCATGCCTTGGCTAATCAGTTTGTTAGATTGGATGTTTCCGAGACGAATCAAATTTTGGCCTGTGTGGTTTCTCGGTCTTCTTTATATGATCGTGTCAGAGAGCGCCAGTATGATGATCCACATCTGCTTGTCCTTAAGGACACAGTTCAGCACGATGATGCCAAAGAAGTCACTATTGGAGATGATGATGTATTACAGATACAGGGCAAGCTATGTGTGCCTAATGTAGATGGTTTGCATGAGCTGATTCTCCAGGAAGCTCACAAGTTCGTGGTACTCTATTCATCTAGGCATCGCGAAGATGTATCAGGATTTGAGGCAACACTATTAGTGGAGGCGAATGAAGAAAGACATAGTTGGGTTTGTAGCTCGGTGTCTAAATTGTCAACAGGTAAAGTATGAACATCAGAGGCCAGGAGGATTTCTTCAGAGACTTGAAATTCCGGAGTGGAAGTAGGAGCGTATTGCCATGGACTTCGTAGTTGGGCTCCCATGGACTTTGAGAAAGTTTGATGTTGTTTGGGTGATAGTAGATCGGTTGACCAAATTAGCTCATTTTATTCTAGTCGGTACTAATTATTCTTCAGAGCGGTTGGCTGGGATTTATATTCGCGAGATTGTTCGCCTACGCGGTGTGCCGGTGTACATTATTTCAGATCGGGGTACGTAGTTTATCTCACAGTTTTGGAGGGCAGTGCAACGAGAATTGGGCACACAGGTTCAGTTGAGTATAGAATTTCACCCTCAGATGGACGGACAGTCCGAACTCAATATTCAGATATTAGAGGATATGCTATGCGCTTGTGTCATTGATTTTGGGGGTTCTTGGGATCAATTGCTGCCACTTGCGGAGTTTGCTTATAATAATAGCTACCAGTCAAGCATTCAGATGGCTCCGTATGAAGCTTTATATGGGAGGCGGTGTTGGTCTCCGGTGGGTTGGTTTGACCCGAGTGAGGTTAGACTATTGGGTACTAACTTGGCTCAGGATGCTTTAGAGAAGGTTAAAGTAGTCCAGGAACGGCTTCGCACGGCACAGTCTAGACAGAAGAGTTATGCCGATATGAAGGTTCGTGATGTTGTTCACATGGTTGGGGAGAAGGTTCTGCTCAAGATTTCACCCATGAAGGGTGTGTTGAGGTTCGGGAAGAAAGGCAAGTTGAGCCCTTGGCATATTGGGCCTTTTGAGATACTTAAACAAATTGGAGATGTGGCTTATGAACTTGCCTTGCTACCTAGTCTATCAGGTGTTCATCCAGTGTTCCATGTATCCATGCTCCAAAAGTATGTCGGGGATACGTCGCATATTATGGATTTCAGTACAGTACAGTTGGACGGTAATTTGACTTATGACGTGAAGACGATGGCTATTTTAGACCGATATGTTAGAAAGCTGAGGTCAAAGATCATAACATCAATGAAGGTGCAGTGGAGAGGCCAGCCAGCCGGAGAAGCTACTTGGGAGATTGAGCAGGAGATGCGGAGCAAATATTCACACTTATTTGAGACTCCAGGTATTATTCTAAACCCATTCGAGGACGAACGTTTGTTTAAGATGGGGAGAATGTAATGACCCGGCCGATCGTTTTGAGTATTATAACCTCTTTCCCCCATTTACTGCTCAATTTATTCTTTATATTTGTTTTATGACTTACTAGGTTAGTGGGTTCGGGCTGGAAGGAATTCGGAGTAAAATGAGACACTTAGTCTCATAATTAAAAATTTAAGTTAGAAAAGTGAATCAGATATGGACCTATGTGTAAACGACCTCGGATTTAAATTTTAATGATTCCAATAGCTCCGTATGGTTATTTTGGACTTAGGAGAGTGTTCGAAAAATTATTTGGAGGTCCGTAGTGGAATAAGGCTTGAAATGTCGAAAGTTGAATTTTTGGAAAGTTTGATCGGGGGTGAGGGGTTGACTTTTTGATATCGGGGTCAGAATCTGATTCAAAAAATTTGAATACCTCTGTTATGTCATTTATGACTTGTGTGTAACATTTGAGGTCATTCAGACGTGATTCGACAGGTTCCGATGTCATTTGTAGAAATTAGAAATTTCAAAGTTCAATAAGCTTGAATTGGGATGTAATTCATGGTTTTAGCATTGTTTGAGGTGATTTGAGGATTCGATTAAGTTCGTATGATGTTTTAGGACTTGTTGTTATATTTGGTTGATGTAATGAGGGCCTCGAGTGAGTTTCGGATGGTTAACGGATCAAAAATTGAACTACAACAGCTGCTGCAATTTCCTTATGCTGGAAATTTCGTCTGCCAAAAAATCGAGGCCCGGGATCGAGGGCCTCGATCGAAGGCCAAGATCGAGGCAGAACCGAGGCTGTCTGGGCAGAATTATAAAATAAGAACTTCGTCCCATTCGCCATTTTTGACAAATTGGAGCTTGAGCAGAGGCGGATTTTGATAGATTTTCAAGGAAAACTTGAGTTAAGTCCCTTATGATCATTTCTACTCCATAATATTGAATAGAAATTTGGAAATAAGATTTGTAGATTTGAGGGTTGAGTTGAGGTCGAATTTTGATAAAATTGGTATGGGTAGACTCGCGGTTGAATGTGCTTTTGAATTTTATAACTTTGGTCGGGTTCCGAGACGTGGGTCCCCATGGGCTATTTTTGAGCTAAAATTCGAAGTTTTATGGAAAATTAGCATTTTCTTATGGAATTAATTTCAATTAATTTTATTGACTGAAACAAATTATTTATGGTTAGATTCGAGGCGTTTGGAGTCCAATTCACGAGTAAAGGACATTGTAGAATAGGAATTTCACGGCTTGAGATAAGTAACAATTTTAAATCTGGTCCTGAGGGTACGAAACCCCGAATTTTGGTATCATGTGATTATTTTTTAGGTGACGCACATGCTAGGTGACAGGCGTGTGGGCGTGCACCGAGGGGATTGTGACTTGGTCCGTCCCTTGGAAACTGTAAAGTTGAATAACTTGTTGATAATTATGTGTTCTCTATGTGTTGTGGAAATTTGACTATAAGTCATGTTAGAAATCATGCTTAAGCTATGTGATAGTACTGTTGGGACCCACAGAGGTCGCGTACTTGTTGAATTGCCTACTAAATGTTATATGTACTCAGTCTTAGTTTTTACTTGCACATTTTATCTCAGTCTCTGTTATTATTATTGATACATCATATCATTGCTGTTTAGACTGATTTCATGATTATTGAGAGCCCGAGAGACTGGAGAGATGTTACACCCCATGTTTTCGTACGTAAAAATACGCCATAATTAAATTGATGAATGCTCGGAAATGAGATATTACATCCCGCATTTTCGTACGTTAAAGTTTCGTCGTAAGTTAATCGACGTAAGTTTGGGAATGGGATTATTTTGAGATTATAAGCATTTTACTATTTCAAACAAGTGATGAGTAAATTCTTGAAGGAGAGAGAGTAAGCAAATCGAAGAAAATAAATTTTATCAAAGTTTGACATTTTGGGATAAAATACGGCCCGAGCTAAAATACCCGATATTTATGGACTAATACCATACAAGGTACCACATGGTCATGATAGTGAGGTGTATAAAGTATGTTAAAAGTGAGTAGTATTTTAAGTAAATTAAGATAATTCTTAATTATGTGGGTAATTGGTTAATTATTGGGTAATGACACATTACCTAGTTAATTAAGGAGTTGTGGATGATTAATTAAAGAATGTGATTAAGATAAAATATCCCCATGTGGCAGCAAAGCAATCCATGAATTGTGACTCTTAAGTCACTATACTATGAGTCACACCCATTTAATAAAAGAGAGATATAATATTTATTCTTAAGAATCATAAGTCAAAAAAACTCATTCTTATATGCATTCAAACGTAATTATTTATGTGTTACAAACGTAAGTCACAAACATCACATAAGCAAGGTATGATCTTCAACAATTCAAAGCAACGTGAGATTTTGCAATTATAAGGGAGTACGGTGCAATCTTCTCAAGAATATCATACGGATTTTTTTTCCTACTCCGGTCTTGCCGTCACGTGTTTTGTCGCGATTGTCGCGTGTTAGAGGAATTGTCCAGAGAACCGATTCAGGTATATTAAGGCTATCATTTCTTTCCTTTTGGCATGATCCAAAAGATACAAACGAAACGAGCAAAATACGCAACTTCCATAAATGACTCTATTCATAGAAATGCTAGAGATGCTTATGTTCTTGATTCCCCATGTGTCCTATTATTCTATCATCTGTTCATGGGTCTCAGAAAATACGTAAGTTTATAAAGTTTATTTCATGATATTAATTAAAGGCATAATGGTCTTATGATATTCCGAGAGATTTTATTGACATACTTCTCATGCATTGCATTCATTTACATTGACCCATGACCAGATGGCATTATATACGCGTATATATGTATATTATATGTATATGAAAAATGGAAAAAGTTTACGACGTTATATATGCACCACCACCTGATCAGCTGGTATACGTTGATGATTTTACCCACAGTGGCCGAGATGATATGATGGGATGCCCTCAGCGGCTTGATGATGTTATGAATACATGTACCTATGCACGACATGACATTCATACGCATATGCATGACACTATGAGTATTTCCTGATGTACAGAGTTATTCAGACTTACATGTTGAGTCTTTTACTCCATGTTTCTCTCATGTCTATTATTTACTGATTTTCATTCCTTACATACTCGGTACATTATTTGTACTGACGTCCCTTTGCCTGGGGATGCTGCGTTTTATGCCTGCAGGTCCCGATAGATAGGTTGAGAGTCCTCCAAATAGGCTATCAGCTCAGCGGAAGATGTTGGTGCGCTCCATTTGCTCCGGAGTTTCTTATGTGGTCAATATAATTAGGACATGTATTGATTAGTATGGCGGGGCCCTGTCCCGACCTTTATGACATTTATGTACTCTTAGAGGCTTGTAGGCATATGTCGTGTACGTGAAAGATTGTACGGCCTTGTCGGCTTATGTTTAGTGTAATTTTGGTCTTATAGGCTAGTATATCATATGTGTAAGTTTGCATTCCCTCATGCTTTACTCCGGTTCATTTACCTATAATAGAATGATACGAAAGATACGTTACGTTGGTACTCGGTTGAGTAAGGTACCAGGTGCCCGTCGCGACCCATCGGTTTGGGTCGTGACAAGAGATTTATGACTGAGTGAGGCCGAGGGCCTGATTGTGAGATATTGATACTATAGCACGTGAGTTGGCCGTGCAGATCCTTTTATTATACTATAGCACGTGAGTTGGCCGTGCAACACGTGAGTTGGCCGTGCGAACCCAGATATTTATATTATGGTGCGTGAGTTGTTCGTACAACACGTGAGTTGTTCGTACAACACGTGAGTTGTCCATGCATATTATAGCGCTTGGGCTGTAGGAGCCCCTCCGGAGTCTGTACACCCCTAGCGAGCGCGGGTACCCATTGAGTGTGAATGTTGAGGGCTGGGAGCCCAGTGAGTGATTGTTGTCCTGAGAGGCTGTACTTGCTTTTCATTTGTTGTTGCACTTAGTTGCTATCTGTCATTGTTGTAAAATTTTCTGAAAGATTTTATATCCGAAATACATGAACTTGAACTGTATAGAATTGATTTGACTTAAAATGCTGGATTTGAAAGCATGTCTATTCTTTGCTGGAATTACTGAAAATGAACTATAACTGTGTAGCTCGTCACTATCTTCAATTCCTTATTTATTATTGTTAGTTGCTGAGTTGGTTGTACTCATACTACACGCTGCAATTCGTGTGCAGATCCAGGTATTCCCACACATAGTGGATGTTGATTCTTCCGCACAACTGATTTTTCGGAGATTCAGAGGTAGTTGCCGTGTTTCGTAGACCTTGTCTCTCTTTCCCTATCTCCTTGTTTATTATATTTTGGTCTTAGACTATTATAGACCTTATGCTCCAGATTGTACCCATATTAGATGCTCATGTACTCAGTGATATCAGATTTTGGGGAGTGTTCGTATCAGTATTTGTGGGATTATGTATTGTATTTAAATATTATATTTTCAGACTTAAAAAGAATTTGTGGTTTAATGAGATTTTCGACTTGCCTAATATTGAGATAGGCGTCATCACGACAGGTTAAGATTTTTGGGTCATGACACGGGTATTTTTAATTCTTTTCATAAAGAGTAACTTGTTGGATCTACTACTTATTTAAGTCCTTTTTTTTTTTCTGCCTGTGCAAAGTATTCGGTCTTCCCTAGTAGAGACGACTTTGGGATTTTCATTTGATAATATTTCAACTTTCAAGATTTTTAGCGTTGAACTCACTATATTTATGGACTAAAAATTTAATATTTGTCAAAATTTTATTATATATATATATATATATTGTGTTTCCTATCAAAAGTATTGGATTAGATAGAATCTATAATACTAAGGCTAAATCTGCCTCTATTCCCTCATAAATAATAAAAAGAATTTGAATTAATTCCTAGCTGTTACATAAATTGCTTTCACAGAATACAGCTTTATGTCATATATATATTGTGTTTCATATCAAAAGTATTGGATTAGATAGGACCTATAATACTAAGGCTAAATCTGCCTCTATTCCCTCGTAAATAATAAAAAGAATTTGAATTAATTCCTAGCTGTTACATAAATTGCTTTCACAGAATACAGCTTTATGTCGACATATCATATTTCATTTTTTTTTTTAAATTCTTTTTCTCGTTTGTAGAGAACAAAGTTGTGGCAATGTGGAGCAATTTACACGATGGCACACTGCCATTATTTTGATAGATAAACACTGAACTGATAAATACGGCACATAGTCATTATTTTATTCCATTTTTATTTTTATTTGTGTAAAGATAAGCTAGGACTTCTACCCTTGAATTCCCATTCCTTTATGTAGTATCGAGTAAAAGACGATATGAGAAAGCTGTTAAAACTAAACGAATAGCCTCAACTAGACCTAAGTAAATCTATATAACTACTTGTAACGATCCGGCCGGTCATTTTTAGTATTATAATTCTGTTTCTCTATTTACTGTTCAATATATGCTTTACAGTTATTTTATGACTTACCGGGTTAGTTGGTTCTAGTCCGGAAGGAATTCGGAGTGAAACGAGATACTTAGTCTTATAATTGAAAATTTAAGTTAGAAAAGTTGACTGGATGTGGACTTATGTGTAAACGACCTCGGATTTGAGTTTTTATGATTCCAATAGCTCAGTATGGTGATTTTGGACTTAGGAGCGTGTTCGAAAAATTATTTGAAGGTCGGTACGTAGTGGAATTAGGCTTGAAATGCCGAAAGTTGAATTTTTGGGAAGTTTGACCGAGGGGTTAACTTTTTGATATCGGCGTCGAAATCCGATTCTAAAAATTTTATTAGATCCGTTATGTCATTTATGACTTGTGTGCAAAATTTAAGGTCAATTGGACGTGATTTGATAGGTATCGACGTTGTTTGTAGAAATTGAAAGTTTCAAAGTTCATTAGACTTGAATCTATGAGTGACTCGTGTTTTTAGTGTTGTTGGATGTGATTTGAAGACTCGACTAAGTTCGCATGATATTTTAGAATTTATTGGTATATTTGGTAGAGGTCCCGAGGGGTTCGGGCATGTTTCGGATGGTATTCGGATTATTTTCCATCATTTTGACACTGCTGGTAGCTGCCGTTTGTTGGTATTCCAAACCTTCTTCGCGATCGCGAAGATTGGGATGCGATCGCGTAGGCTTACACTACAAAAAAATTAGAATTAGCTACGAACGTTGTCACTAATCTGTCGCTAAATCACCCGTAGCTAGCAAAATTTCTTGATAATCTATCGCCAATCCGTTGCTAAATGAGATTAGCGACATATTTTTCTGTTTAGCTACAGAATTTGTCCATCGCTAAAACCAGATTTGTTAGTAGTGTTAGTTGGGCAGTGGAGGTTTTGTTCTATGCAATCGCGTGGGGATATCCGCGATCGGGTAGGGTTAATTGGGGACTACTGTGTTTTGTTCTACGCGATCGCGTGAAGAGGGATGAGATCGTGTAGCTCTGGGATTTTGTGACTCGCGAACGCGTAAAGAAGGTCGTGTTCGCGTAGAGTAAGTGGAGTGAAAATAGAAGTCACGCGTTTTGTGCTTCGCGATCGCGTGGATCAGTCCGCGATTGCGTAAGTCTGTGAAGTTGTGCATCGCGATCGCATGGTCAGGTCCGTGATCGCGTAGAGTTAATTTGGGTAGTGGAAAAATTGTGTTTCGCTATCGCGTGTGAATGTTTGCGATCGCGTAGAGCAAATGACACGGCACAAAGTTTAAGTTCTGAAAATGAGACTTCATCCCATTTTTTATTTTTGACGGATTTGAGCTCGGGAAGAGGCAATTTTTTGGAGTTTTCAAGAAAAATAACGGGGTAAGTGTTCTTAACTCAATATTGGTTAAATTAACTGAATTCATGGTTGTTTTTATCATTTAATTGGTGAATTAAGTTGAAAAAGTTTGAAAACCCTCTTGGATAAATTTGAGGATTTGAGGGCCGAATTGTTATCGGAATTTAGTAATTTTGGTATGGTTAGACTCGTGGTTGAACGGGCGTTCTATTTTGTAACTTTCGCCAGATTCTGAGACGTGGGTCCCCACGGGCGATTTTTGAGCTAATTTTCGGATTTTTATGAAAAATTAATATTTTCTTATGGAATTAATTTCAATAAATTTTGTTGACTGAATCGAATTATTTATTTCTAGATTCGAGGCGTTTGGAGGCCAAATCACGAGGAAAAGACATTGCAGAGTAAAGAATTTCACTGTTTGAGCTAAGTAATAGTTATAAATCTGGTCCTGAGGGTATGAAACCCCAGATTTTTTTGTGATTATTTTGGAGGTGACGCACATGCTAGGTGACGGGCGTGTGGGCATGCACCGAGGGAATTGTGACTTGGTCCATCCCGTGGAAACTGTATAGTTGAATAATTTATTGTTAGCTATATGCTCTATATGTGTTAAAAAAATTTGACTGCAAATCATGTTAGGAATCATGCTTAGGCTATGTGATAGTACTGTTGGGACCCGCAGAGGTCGCGTACTTGTTGAATTATTTGCTAATTACTGTCTTGTACTCAGTCATGATTTTACTTGCGTATCATACCTCAATTTTTCTTGATTTTGTTGATACACTATGTTATCTTTGTTTGGATTAATCTTTGTAATTTTCGAGAGCCGAGACACTAGAGAGGTTGAGGACTGAGGGTCGGTCTGTGAGGTAAGGATACTATAGCTAGCACGTGAGTTGTCCGTGCAGGATATTATAGCACGTGAGTTATCCGTGTAAATTATGGCGCTTGGGCTGTATGAGCCCCTCCGGAGTCTGTACACCCTCAGTGAGCACGGGTACCCATTGAGCGTGAGTGCTGAGGGCTGAGAGCCGAGTGGTTGAGCTGTTGTGACGATTTGAGTAACTGTTGCCCCGAGAGGCTGTACTTGTTTTTCATTTGTTGTTGCACTTAGTTTCTATCTGTCATTGTTGTGAAATTCTCTGAAAGATTTTATATCCGTATTACATGAACTTGAACTGTATAAAACTGATTTGACTTAAACTTATGGAATTGAAAGTATGTCTACTCTCTGCTAGAATTACTAAAAATGAACTATAACTCTGTAGCTCGTCACTATCTTCAGTTCCTTAATTATTATTGTTACTTGCTGAGTTGGTTGTACTCATACTATACCCTGCAATTCGTGTGCAGATCCAGGTATTTTCGGACATAGCGGGTATTGATTCTCTCGCACAGTTGATTTTCTGGAGGTTCAGAGGTAGCTGTCGTATTTCGCGGACCTTGTCTCTCCTTCCCTATCTCCTTGTTTACTGTATTTGGTTTTAGATTATTATAGACCGTATTTTCCAGATTTGTATTCATATTAGATGCTCATGTACTTAGTGACACCGGATTTTGGGAGTGTTTATATATGTATTTGTGAATTTTCTTCCGCTGAATTTAATCATTTTATTTTTAAACATAAAAGATATGGGAGTTTATTGAGATTATCGGCTTGCCTAGTATTAAGATAGATGTCATCACGACATGTGAGATTTTGTCGTGACATTACTCCTCATAGGGACTCAAACCAAAAATTATTGAAGCATTTAAAAAAACTAAAACTCCTCTCTCACTAGAATTGATTTCTATTAAAAGAAACTTATAGTATATTTTTTTCCCATGTATTAAAAATAAAATCATTCAAGTGAAAAAGTGAGGCATCAACTATCTGTGTGTAAAACTATTATTGCTTACTCCAGTAGCGGCCTCAAATTTTTAAATCGTGAGCACTCTCAACTGTCTTAAATCTAAAAATGCTAACCCTCTCACTCATATCACTGAGAAGTAGAAAGAGCGTTATTCAAAAATGTAATGGATATATTTTCATTATTAGAAATAGTGTGTTTATGTGAGTGCTCATCAACAAAAACAATGCATTTATTCTTTTCTTTTTGGGCTAATGACATTCACATTATCTGAACATGAATACAAGTAACATTATACCTTGGTAGACATGAAGATGGCCTAAATCCTTCTAAATGCAGATTATATATAACATTCTCCCATTCTTACTACAAAAAGATGAAAAGCTGGAGAATGACGGAGAAATTAGGGTAAACATTAACTTTAAAACCATGTTTCATGTGGAGGATGACGGAGCAATTAGGGTAAACATTATGACCTTTTACCATTTCAATCCGGTAATTATGGATGATAGCAGCAGTCACAACTTTCATTTGAGTGAACGACGTTTCTTTCCCTAAACATTTCCTTGGTCCTGCATTGAAGCACAAAAACTTGTAAGATAGCTCATGTTTTATCGTTCCACGCTCTGATATACATTTCTCTGGCTTGAATTCTGAGGCATCCTTTCCCCAAATATGAATTCTATTCCTCCCATTGCATACACATTAAACATCACTCTCCTCTTAGGATGAACATGGTGACCACTTAGGAGAATATCAGGTTATTATGGAGTCTTGAGCTGGAATGGGACTGGGCGATATAGCCTAAGTAGTGCTTCACACAATGTAGTAGGTATATAAACAATTTTTTTAACTCTTCTACCGTAAAAAGCCACCATCTTTTGGCTTCTCCCACTGGGATGATTGCCCTGAGTTCTTCCTTTATATTCTTTTCAACCTCAGGATGTGTGAAAATCAAGTGGTGAACACCCTTCACTTTCAACCAAGAGGTTGTGAGTTCGAGTCACTCTAAGAGCAAGGTGAAGAGTTCTTGGAAGGAGGGAGCCGAGGGTCTATCGGAAACAGCCTCTCTACCCCATGGTAGGGGTAAGGTCTGTGTACACACTACCCTTCCCAGACTTTACTAGTGAGATTATACTTGGTTGTTGTTGTTGTTGCTGTTGTTGATCTGTGAAAATCAGCCAAATGAACCAAGTAAGGCAAGAGGTAACTCCATCACGCCTAGCGACCAGGAAATTTTATATTGTATCCCTCAAGAATTACTATCAAACTTCAACCCAAGTTTTTGTTTCTCCATCTTTCATTATGCATAATGTTAGTAAGTCAAAACCTCCTCCTTCTTCTTCTTCATTAGTTTTTGCTCCTTTGCTCAATTTGCCATGTTTTATCGATATATATTTACCTATAACCACAAATTCTTGAAATTTGTCTACTCCCCTTTCACTTACATATCACTGAGAAATAGAAATAGAAAGAGAGTAATTATTATTAGTAATTATGTTCCCTTCTAAAATGTGATGGATAAATTTTTATTATCAGGTGAGTTTGAAATAGTATAGAACCAACAGAAAAGTAAAAGACTTTTGAAATAACCGTCTGTATACACCAAAAGTTAATCAACTACACATTATTGTGTAGGACTAAAACCATGCATTTATTCTTCCCATTTGGGCTAATGACATTCCCATTATGTGAACATGAACACAAGTAAACATTATACTACAAGAACAAGATGGAAAAAAACCGAGCAACATAAAAGTACTATGCCCATCTTTTCTTAACCCTAACTTTAAAACCATATTTCATGTGAAGGATAACGGAGCAATTAGGGGAAATATCATGACCTTTCACCATTTTAATCTGGTAATTATGGATGACAGCAGCGGCCACAGCTTTCAATTGAGTGAAAGACGTTCCTTTCCCTAAGCACTTCCTTGGTCCTGCATTGAAAGACAAAAACTTGTAAGATGGCTCATGTTTTATCGTTCCACGCTCTGATATCCATCTCTCTGGCTTGAATTCTGAAGCATCCTTTCCCCAAATGAATTCCATCCTCCCCATTGCATACAAATTAAACATCACTCTCATCTTGGGATGAACATGATGACCACTTGGGAGAATATCAGATTCTTGTGGAGTCTTGAATTGGAATGGAACTGGAGGATATAGCCTTAATGCTTCATACAATGCAGCATGTAAATAAACAACATTTTTCAACTCTTCTACGGTAAAAAGCCTCCATTTTTCGGCTTCTCCCACTGGCATGATTACCCTGAGTTCTTCCCTTATATTCTTTTCAACCTCAGGATGTGTGAAAACTAGCCAAATGAACCAAGTAAGGCAGGAGTTAACTCCATCACGTCCAGCGACCAGGAAATTTAATATTGTATCCCTCAAGAATTTATTATCAAACTTCAACCCTGTTTTTGCTTCTCCATCATTGACTATACATAATGTTAGTAAGTCAAAACCTTCTTCTTCTTCTTCCTTAGTTTTTGCTCCTTTGCTCAATTCATCATGTTTCATCAATATATATTGACCTATAACTTGGTCAACAAATTTCACAGATTTGCTTAGTTTCTTTTCTGGACCAACTCCCAGCCTTTTTTGCAAGTTCCAAATAATTTCTGGTAATAAATGGCGTATTACTATAACATGATCGATATCTTCCATGGCTTTAAGAAAGGGAACATCTGGGAACTCAAGAGAGAGGCAACCAGGATCAAAGCCTGTGACTATTTTAAATATTGTATCAAAAGTAAATCTCTTGAAAATATCTTGCAAATCAAAAACTCTATCTTCTTTAGCCATGAATTCATGAATTGGAATGAGGCCATCTTTGACCTTGTTCTCAATAGTTTTCACCAAACACTTGTGATATCTCTGATTAATGATCAATTCTCTAGCATATTCCCTTTGATTCTTCCACAAATCAAAGTCAGAATTAAAAATTCCATCACCTAAAAAATCAAAAATCTTCTTGAATTCTGGCCCTTTCGGAAAAGTTGAAAAATTTGCACTCATGATATAATGCACATTTGCAGGATCCACTGTGCAAAGAGTATCTGTATTAGTAAACCAAATGCCTTTTAATAACAAAGTACCTCCAGTTTTCGAAAGAACCTCTTTAGTCCCTTCATGAATTCTGTGTATACTGAGAAGTAGAGCTGGGAACATACCGAAAAATGGATAATTTCTTGGTAGGCCATTTTTATCCCTATCTCCTAAAGCCCAAAAAATTGCAAAAAAGAAAAAGATTGCTATAAAGATTTCAAGGTATGCTATTGAGGCAAAAAGAGAACTGAAAGTCATTTCTTTCATAATGTGTATTCTTTTGGATCTTTTTACTTGATGCTTATTATATGGACAACACTATTCTATTTATAGCTAAGGTTCAACAACAACAACATCAATCTAGTAGTAATCCCACTAGTGGGGTATGAGGAGGGTAGAGTATACGCAGACCTTACCCCTACCCGGGGTAGAGAGGCTGTTCCGGGAGACCCTCGGCTCAGAGACAAAAGATCTGTAACAACACAGAAACCAGATAAATAGAATCAGCACCGTAAGAGACAACAAATACGTGGAAGGGAAATAAGTATGTCAATAATAAAATTAAAAAATAAATAAATTATGAAAATAAAAATCGTGTGATGAACAACAACCGCTAGCAGACCTAGACCAAACTCTTTCAGATTGGAAGCTATTTATAGCTAAGGTTCCAAGATTGGTGTAATATGGCCAAATTTTCGTGACATTTGCCATGACATAATATCCATTATAATAAATTTGTGGTTTATGACATTTGCCATGACATAATATCCATTATAACAAATTTGTGGATCATGACATTTGCCATGACATAATATCCATTATTAGACCAAGGATTTCTTGCTATAAATTGAGGAGTTTCTCCTCATTTGAAAACACACCAATTCAAGAGTTTTTCACTCTTGTCTTTCTTTCTCCTCATTTATTTCATTATAGAGTATTTTGTAAGAGAGTGAGTGTTGGAAAATACTTGTGTGAACCCTTTCTTTGGAGTGATATTGTGAGGTTATTCTCTTGGGGTATTTGGGATTAATTAGAGTATTTACTCTAATTTTGTAGTCTTGTTGGTATAGTGAAATTGCTTCTCTCCGCTTGTGGACGTAGGTCACCTTGACCGAACCACGTTAAATTTGTGTCTTATTTATCTTCTTTAATTGCCGTTATTATCAACTTCCATTGTCTTTGTTATTGTCATTATACCGTTGTTTGGCTAAATTCCGCACTACCCGGGTTCTCGATCCTAACAAATTGGTATCAGAGCCAGATCTAACCGGGTTAGTTTAAATAGCCAAAATGGCTCTAACAAAGTCTTATGTTGAAATATTTGACCGAAGTGCAAACTTCGGAATGTGGCAATTAAAGATGGAAGCTATCCTAATTCAAGATGGCTTAGATTTGGCACTGCAAGGAAAGGAGAAGATGCCGGATAAAATGACGGACGAGGAGTTTGCCGTCATAGACAAAAAGACAAAAGCAGGTATTATTTTAAATCTTTCAAATGAGGTTTTGTGTGAAGTTGCAGCAGAAAGCTCAGCCAAAGGCATATGGAAAAAGCTTAAAACCCTATATATGAAAAGAACAGTAGAAAACAGACTTTACCTAAAGCAAAAACTCTACACTTTTCATATGACTGAAGGTACCTCTATACTTACTCATCTTGATACTTTTAATTCTCTTCTTATGGATTTAAGTAACATAGATGCTGAAATCAAAGATGAGGATCAAGCTGTGTTATTGCTTGTTTCCTTACCCAATCGTTTAAACATATAAGAGATATTATGCTTTATGGAAAGGATAATATCTCTTATAAAGATATCAAATCTATTTTGAAATCAAAAGAACAAATAGATAGAGATATTACTGGGGAAACTAGTGGGAACCAAGGGGAAGGCTTATTCATAAGAGGTAGATCCAATAAGAAATATTCAAGTAGTGAGAAACTTAAATCAAGGTCAAAATCCAGATACAAAAATGTCATGTGCAAATATTGTCAGAAGAAAGGTCACATTATTTCTGAATGCTTTAAATTGAAAAATAAAGAAAAACATACAGAAAATAAAAATGAGCACAAAAATACTGACACTACCGAAGCAAGTGTAGCTGCTGATGAGACTGAGGGAACTATTTTGTTAGCAACTAATAATAGTTTCAAATCTAACAATGAGTGGATTTTAGATTCGGGTTGTTCTTATCATATGTGTCTCAGTCGGAATTTATTTACCATATATGAATCTATTGGAGGTGGAGTTATCTTGATGGGCAACAATGCTACCTACAAAGTTATTGAAAAAGGTACAGTCCGAATCAAAATACATGATGGTGTGGTGAGAATTCTCACCGATGTTAGACATATTCCTGACTTGAAACAAAATCTCATCTCTTTGGGCACTCTAGAATCTCTTGGGTGCAAGTACACATGTGAATGTGGAGTTCTGAAAATTTCTCATGGTGCATTTGTGATCATGAAAGCACGCAGATCTGGTACGTTGTATACTCTTTTGGGATCTACTGTTATAGGTGCTGCTGCAGTTTCAATATCAGATAAATCAAATTCTGCCATCACCAAATTGTGGCATATGCGATTGGGGCATATGAGTAAAAAAGGTCTTTCCATCCTCAGTAAAAGAGGTCTCTTATGTGGCCAAAGTACCGGAAATATGGAGTTCTGTGAACATTCTATGTTCGGGAAGCAAAAAAGAGTCAGCTTCAAATCTCCAGCGATTCATAGAACAAAAGGTACTTTGGATTACATTCATTCCGATCTTTAGGGTCCTTCACATACCCCATCAAAAGGTGGTTCCAGGTATATGTTAACTTTCATTGATGATTATTCAAGGAAAGTTTGGGTTTATTTCCTGAAAAATAAAAGTGATGTTTTCTTAAATTTCAAACAATGAAAAGTTTTGATTGAGAAGCAAACAGGAAAACAGGTTAAGCGGCTTAGAACAGATAATGGCTTGAAATTTTGTAATGATGAATTCAACGAATTTTGCAAGAATGAAGGAATTGCTCGACATCGTACTGTGAGAATGACACCTCAGCAAAATGGCTTGGCAGAAAGGATGAATAGAACTCTTTTGGAAAGGGCTCGTTGCATGATTTCAAATGTTGGGTTGACAAATGCCTTTTGGGCAGAAGCTATCTCTACAGCTTGTTATATTGTCAACCGAGCTCCTTCTGCACTTTTGAACTTTAAGACTCCAGAGGAAATGTGGTCAGGTACTCCTGCTAATTATTTTGATTTAAAGATATTTGGTTGCCCTGCATACATGCATGTAAATGATGGAAAATTAGAGCCAAGGGTTAAAAAGTGCATTTTCCTTGGGTATGCATCTGGGGTGAAAGGATACCGACTATGGTATCCTGATCCCACGGCACCAAAATTTACAATTTGCAAAGATGTAACCTTTGATGAATCCTCTATGTTACATTCTAGAAAAGAGTCTTCTAGTTCTTGTAATACAGATAAAGGAAAGAGTACACAGAACCAGGTGGAGATTGAGATTGGCATTCCTTCTGAGCCAAGCTCATCAACTTTGGAGCAAAATACAATTGAAACTCCTGAAGTTGAGACAGAAGCTCAAATTCCTAAAGTTGAGACTCCTGAAGTTGAACAAGAAGAAGAGGAGTGTTCTATAGCGAAACATAGACCAAGAAGAGAAGATAAACAACCATTAAGGTTTGGAGATTATGTTGCATTTGCTTTTTCAGTTGCATAGGAAACTGAAGAAATTGGAGAACCATCAAAATATTCAGAAGCAGTTTCTGGTGCTGACTCAGCCAAGTGGCTGATTGCAACGAATGAAGAAATTGAGTCTCTCCACAAGAATGGTACTTGATCTCTTGTGAAGCTGCCATCAGGAAAAAGAATTGTTGGTTGCAAATGGGTCTTTAAGAAAAATGATGGCATTCCAGGGGTTGAAAATGCAAGGTATAAGGCACGATTAGTTGCAAAGGGCTATAGTCAGGTACAAGGAGTTTATTTTAATGATATTTTCTCACCTGTTGTTAAACATAGCTCTATTCGTGTATTGCTTGCCTTCGTTGCCATGTATGATTTGGAATTAGAACAACTTGATGTTAAGACAGCTTTCTTACATGGCGAACTTGAGGAACAAATATACATGCATCAACCCGAAGGATTTGAAATTGAAGGAAAAGAAGATCATGTTTGCTTGTTGAAGAAATCCTTGTACGGATTAAAGCAGTCTCCAAGATAATGGTATAAAAGGTTTGATTCCTTTATGTTGGGTCATGGTTATTGGAGGAGCATGTATGATAGATGTGTTTACTTCCGGAAGTTAAATGATGGTTCATTTGTGTACCTATTATTATATGTTGATGACATGCTCATTGTTGCTAAGGATTTAACAGAAATTCACAACTTGAAAAGTCAACTGAAAAGTAAATTTGAGATGAAAGATTTGGGAGCAGCTAAGAAAATCCTTGGCATGGAGATCAAAAGAGATCGAAAAGCCAACAGGCTATTTCTGACCCAGAAGAAGTACTTGGAGAAAGTCTTGGAGAGGTTTGGCATGAAAGATGCTAAACTAGTTAGTACCCCCCTTGCTGCTCATTTTAAGTTATCAGCTGCTCAGTTCCCGCAGTCAGAGGAAGAAGAGAGGTACATGGCACAAGTTCCTTATTCGAGTGTAGTCGGCAGTATTATGTATGCAATGGTTTGTACACGTCCAGATATTTCACAAGCAGTGAGCGTGGTAAGCCGGTATATGGCTTGACCTGGTAAAGCACATTGGCATGCTGTGAAATGGATTCTCAAATACTTGCGAGGTACTTCAAATACATGTTTGGAGTTTGGGAGAAATACTAACACTTTGGTTGGTTTTGTAGACTTAGATTATGCAGGTGATCCTGACAAAAGAAGATCACTGACATGCTATGTATTTTGCATCGGTGGTTGCGTTATTAGTTGGAAAGCTACATTACAACATGTAGTAGCTTTATCTACTACCGAAGCAGAATATATGGCAGTGACCGAGGTAATCAAAGAAGCTTTATGGTTGAAGGGTCTATTTGCGGAACTCAGTTTACACCAAAGTGGTATTACCATTTTTTGTGATAGTAAAAGAGCCATTCACTTTACTAAAGATCAAATGTATCATGAGAGGACGAAGAAAATTGATATAAAGTATCATTTCATCCGAGAAACCATTACTGAAAGAAAAGTCTCTGTTTAGAAGATCAACACTAGAGACAATCCTGCTAACATGTTCACAAAACCTTTTCCAGTGTCCAAGTTCAAGCTTTGCCTGAACTTGATTGGCATTTATGAAGAATGATGTTGCCCATTGGGGTTTTTGCAGAGAAGGTGGAGCAAATTTACTATATATAAGCCGAAATTAGGCCAAGGTGGAGATTTGTAATATGGTCAAATTTTCATGACATTTGTCATGACATAATATCTATTATAACAAATTTGTGGTTCATGACATTTGCCATGACATAATATCCATTATAACAAATTTGTGGATCATGACATTTGCCATGACATAATATCCATTATTAGGCCAAGAATTTCTTGCTATAAATCGAGGAGTTTTCTCCTCATTTGAAAACACACCAATTCAAGAGCTTTTCACTCTTGTCTTTCTTTCTCCTCATTTATTTCATTATAGAGTATTTTGTAAGAGAGTGAGTGTTGGGAAACACTTGTGTGAACCCTTTCTTTTGAGTGATCTTGTGAGGTTATTCTCTTGGGGTATTTGGGATTAATTAGAGTATTTACTCTACTTTTGTACTCTCTTTTGTACTTTTGTTGGTATAGTGAAATTGCTTCTCTCTGCTTGTGGACGTAGGTCACCTTGACCGAACCACGTTAAATTTGTATCTTCTTTATCTTCTTTAATTGCCGTTATTATCAACTTCCATTGTCTTTTTTATTGTCATTATACTGTTGTTTGACTAAATTCCGCACTACCCGGATTTCCGATCCTAACAATTGGAATATGTGTATAGTCATGTGAGGTCATTTGATTCAAGTGTGGATCATTGTTGTAACAAATAACATGTATTATTTTTAAGATTATAAATTTCGCAGTTACTTGTAGATTTTTGGATGACTTGACAGTTTACAAATTTGTCGGTGTGCAGAAGTTGAAATCTGCAGAGTTGTATGATTATAGTATGTGTGTGTGTATAGTATTTCGTTTTTTGAAGCTAGTTTCTATACTGCAAGACAGCCAAAATGTTTTATGCTACGAGGAACTTTTTACGTTACAAAACTATGAAATTATAGAAAAAAGCAAAAAATGCCGTGGTTTGCACTCATTTAATATTAAAATCTCTAAGCCTTCCTAGTCCTCGAATGTTACTATTCGTTTCCCTTACGCCACGACGTCGTGAGATATCACGTGGCGAGTTAAACTATTTCAATATCTCAAGCAACTTCGGTCCATGGAAATGAAAAAATTTATAGTATGTAGCTCTTTCCCTTTTTAATGGGTCCTTTGCAGTAAGAATCTAAATTAGCTGGATAAATGTTATTAAATACTAATGGTTTAACCAAAAATCAAAGAGTGAAAATTATCTACACCCCCTAACTGTAATGACTCGGATAATCGTTTTAAGCAATTGCGTTCGGTTCAACAGTTTGAGGTCATGAGTAACTTCGCATAGTGTATTGTGACTTGCGTGCATCTTCAGCTCGGGTTTTGAGTGATTCGGAAATGATTTTATGGAATGACTCTCATTTGAGAAGCTCGAAGTTGAAAGAATTGACCAAGTTTTGACTTTTGAGTATTTGACATCAGATTGGAGTTTTGATGGTTCCGTAGGTCCGGATGGTGATTTTCGACTTGAGCGTATTCCCGAATTTGCATTTGGATATTTCTAAAAGGTTTCGGCATCATTTCGCGGAATTTGCAGGCAAGTTGGCAATTTAACGCTATCGGGTTCGGATTTTGGTTTCGGGACTTGGAATAGGCCTGTTTCGTCATACGAAACTTGCCTGCAAAATTCGGTGTCATTTGGAGTTGATTTGATATGGTTCGAACGCTTGGTTGCGATTCTAGAAATTCTTGAAGTTTATTGTGATTTTCATGCGTTTTGGCGTCCGATTCATGATTCTAGAGGTTATTTTGATATTTCAATCGCGCGAGCGAAGTTATATTTTTGGACTGACATGGACGTTTGGTTTAGAGACCCGAGAGCTTGGATGTGTTTCGTACGCGTTTCAGAGTGTTTGGAAGAAGGTCCAAATTTGGTGGTGTTCTGGTCTCGCATTTGCGAGTTAAGAGTCACATTTGCGACGACCATTTTTGCGGACTTGTGGTCGCTTTTGTGAAGAGGCTGGGAACTGGTAGGCTTCACATGCATTTGCGAAGCCAGCCTCGCAATTGTGATGGTGCACTGGGCAGTAGTAGTTTGCTTTTGCCAACATTTGGGCCGCTTTTGCGTATGCCCTATCTTCGCATTTGCGACCTAATTTATCGCATTTGCGATAGCTGAGCACTTCGGGACTTCACTTCATTTTGATATATTTTGAATCCTAGCCTCGATGAGAGGTGATTTTGTAGAGGAATTTTCATACCAAACTATTGGGTAAGTAATTATAATCAACTTTCAATTATATTTTGTGATTATACATTAGATATAACATCAAATTCATGAGAATCTAAGGTGAAAATTTGGGGATTTTGTCAAAGTTTTGAAAAATAAAAATTTGGAATTTGAGAGTTGAATTGGACTCGGATTTAGAAACAAAATACGTATATGGACTCGTGGGGCTATGGGTAGTCAAGACCTACCCTTGGACCCGGGTTTTGACTGGGCGGGCGCGAGGTTGACTTTTGTTTACTTTTTAGAAATTGTATAAAGATCATAACTTTGTTAATTGAAATTATTTTCTCTTGCACTGTTTGATTTATGTAAGTTGTCTTTGGCTAGATTGAGCCAAGCTGAGGTAAATTTGTAAAGGAAAAGCGAATTTGAGTATTGATTTGGCCAAATTGCTATTGTTTGCTACATGTGGGGGTGATGCATACACTACTAAAAATTTAGTTTTAGCGACGGACAAATTCTATAACTAAAAATAGAAATATCCGTCGCTAATCTCATTTAGCAACGGATTAGCGACAGATTATCAAAAAATTCTGCTAGCTACGGGCGATTTAGCGACAGATTAGTGACGACTTTCGTAGCTAATTCCAGTTTTTTTTGTAGTGATATATGAGTTGACAAACGTATATACATGTGCCAGGGTTAATCATGCTCGGGGGTAAATTATACAATTAATCGTGCCTTGTAGAATTACGTGATCTTCTTGTTTCATGTCTTACTTGACTTCTAGATTACTAAGAATATGAAAATAAATGCTAGAAACCAAGATTTAGCTTATTATAACTTGATTAAAATTTTACGGATTTTTGTAAAACTATTGATGTATTTAATTCGGTCATCACTATGCTTAATCACTAATACATCGCTACGGCCGTTATTCTTGAGATATTGGTTCTATACTTGAGTTGAAGATCATTTTGAGACTTGTTGAAATACTTTAGCAATAAGGTTCTCGAGGTTTACTAAATTGTTATTGACTTGAAAGTTGTGATTGATGTTCATATGGAATATTCGTTTAATCACTCTCCTTGATGTTATTCATGCTTCCTACCTTGCTTGTCATTGATATACATATGCTTGGTGAGGAAGAGTGCAAAGCACGAAGGCTGATGCTGTGCCATTAGATATATATTATCATGTGGGAAAGAGTGTAAAGGACGAAGGGTGATTCTGTATTATTTCATTTACATTATCATGTGCGGATAAAAGTAAAAGCACGAAGGGTGATGCTGTGCTATTTTATTTACATTTTTATGTGAGGATGAAATTAAAAGCACAAAGGGTGATGTCGTACCATTTTATTTATATTATCATGTGAGGACGAGAGTAAAAGCACAAAGGGTGATGTCGTACTATTTTATTTACAATATCATGTTTTTATATTATCATGTGTTCATGGAACGAAGGGTATTTTCGTGCAGGCGAGGACGAGGGACATGCATTATGTTGTGATATCTTTTCCTGTTGTATACATTCTTGCCTTTATCTTGAGTTGTTATTGTTGTACCTATGTTTTATCGGTGACATGTTGTTGTTATTCTATCTTTTTCCTCTATCTTAATTGTTGTTGTGTTGTCCATGCATTCTATCTGTTTAACTTGCAAATGTCATGCTTTCCTTCTTTTTGTTACACCTACATCCATGTCATTTCTCATTTGTTTCACTTTCATATAAGCTTTATATCATGTTAAAAATTGTATAAAGATCATAGCTTTGTTAATTGAAATTGTTTTCTCTTGCATCGTTTGGTATATTTAAGTCATCTTTGGCTAGATTGAGCCGAGCGGAGGTAAATTTGTAAAAGAAAAGCTAATTTGAGTATTGATTTTGTCGAATTGAAGTAAGTGTCTTGCCTAACTTTATTGGGAGGATTTTTCCTACAAATTGATATTGTTTGCTACATGCGGGGGTGTTGCATATATGAGATGACGAGCGTATATGCATGTGCCAGAGTTAATCATGCTTGGGGGTAAATTATACGATTAATTGTGCCTTGTAGACTTACGTGACTTTCTTGTTTCATTTCTTACTTGACTTCTAGATTACTATGAATATGAAATTAAATGCTAGAAACTAAGATTTAGCTTATTATAACTTAATTAAAATTTGATGGATTTTTGTGAAACTATTGATGTGTTTAATTCGGTCATCACTATGCTTAATCATTAATGCATCGCTACGACCGTTATTCTTGAGATATTGGTTCTATACTTGAGTTGATCATTTTGAGACTTGTTGAAATACTTGAATAATAAGGTTCTTGAGGTTTACTAAACTGTTAGTGGCTTGAAAGTTGTGATTGATGTTTATGTGAAATATTCGTTTAATCACTCTCCTTGATGTTATTCATGCTTCCTACCTTGCTTGTCATTATTATACATATGCTTGGTGAGGAAGAGTACAAAACACGAAGGATGATGCTGTACCATTGAATATACATTATTGTAGACATATAATTTTTGACCTTCTCTGAAATTTTGCACCAAGGGGTGTAACAATTATAATGTGAGGAAGAGTGTAAATCACGAAGGGTGATGTCTTGCCATTTCATTTACATTATCATGTGAGGATGAAAGTAAAAGTACAAAGGGTGATGTCGTGCCATTTCATTTACATTATCATATGATGATGAAAGTAAGATCTCAAAGAGTGATGACGTGCCATTTTACTTACATTATCATGTGAGGATGAGAGTAAAAGCGCGAAGGGTGATGCCGTGCCATTTCATTTACATTATCATGTGAGGATGAAAGTAAAAGCACAAAGGGTGATGTCGTGCCATTTCATTTACATTATCATGTGACGATGAAAGTAAGATCTCAAAGGGTGATGCCGTGCCATTTTACTTATATTATCATGTGAGGATGAGACTAAAAGTGTGAAGGGTGATGCCGTGCCATTTCATTTACAATATCATGTTTTATATTATCATGTGTTCATGACATGAAGGGTATTTTCATGCAAGCGAGGACGAGGAACATGCATTATGTTGTGATATCATTTCTTTGTGTATACATTCATGCTTTTATCATGAGTTGTTACTATTGCACCTATATTTTCTAGGTGACATGTCGTTGTTATTCTCTCTTTATCCTCTATCTTAATTGTTGTTGTGTTGTCCATACCTTCTATCTGCTTAACTTGCAAATGTCATGCGTTCCTTTTTGTTGTTACACCTACATCCATGTCGTTTCTCAATTTTTGCACTTTCGTATAAGCTTTCTATTATGTTAGTTATTCATATCTTCTACTTATTAGCTCATAAAGATCATGCTTTCCCTCTTGTTGGTTATGTCTACTCCTAGGCCTTCTACCATGCTAGTTAGTGAAATTTGTATTCTTTTTTCCTAATTGTTGTCATTACTTCTATGCCTTCTACCTAGTCTGTTATCGTAGTCCATATATACTGCCTTGTTCGTTATTGCTATCTGTATATTTTTCACTTTGTCATTACTGTTATTGGTATTTCTCTCACCTGTTTGGTACTGTTATACGTATATTTGGTGAGGAAGAGATAAATGCACGAAGAGTATTGCCGTGCCATTTGACTTTGATATCTTGAGTACATTTCTCACACTATGAGAGTTATGGTTTACTACCGTGGTTTTTTGGTTATCACTATAAGGAAAGGATTGGTCATGATATTGAGGAATATTAATCGTGATTTTTTCTAGTAATCATTTACTGCTTCACACATTCGTTTCTTGTACTCTTTTCAGTTATGTTGTAGTATTGTTCCATTTCTAGTCTACTCCACATGTTATATCAGTGAGTATCTTTTAACTAAAATACCTCGTCACTACTTCACGGAGGTTAGTCAAGATACTTACTGAGTACACGAGGTCGGTTGTACTCATACTACACTTCTGCACCTTCCGTGCAGATCTTGGAGTGAAGCTGTGGTGGATGACGGGAGTTGACTCTGGAGACATTCGTGCCTTATGGGTGTGGCTACCATTTGTCCCTGGGTAGTTTTAGAGTCTAATCCTGTTACGTATTCCAAACATAAGTTGTATTAATTTCATATCAGTTTTTGTAATAATCCAGTCTTAGTAGCTCATGACTTGTACTACTAGTCCCGGGATATTGTATGGAATCTAGATATATCATTTGTTGGTCACCTTTATTATACTAGAGTTGTGTTAATTATTAATTGGCTGACTTAACGGGTTGGGTTATGTGCCATCACGACTAGTGAATTTTGGGTTGTGACACTAACTTTGCTTTAAAAATCAAACTCCTCCCATTAACTTTGAACAATAGTCATTTTTCCTCCTTTATCCTGTACAATCCCTTTTTACCCATGAATTTTCAATTCCCTCCCCTATATAATACTTTTTTATTCTATGATATTTTTATGGTTTTATCTTTAATTAAAATTATGTTATACCTTATTATAAATAAATTTTAAAATATAAATCTAGAAATTAGTTCATTAATGGTAATCAAAATCCAAAAATCTATATCTACAATAGAGAATAAGAGAGATAGATAACGGGCAAAAGAGGTAAGAGTATTCAATTGAATCCCCTCGCCAGAAAATTAGACTGCGCAAAGTTAGGGGATGTAAATGATTTTCGCCGAAAATCAAATCAAACAAACATAAAATCAAAATTTTAAATTCTTTGGAAGTTTTTTTCCTTCAATTTTTATGAGTTTCCCAAGGTAGGTTGTGCTTTTGTCATGGTATATTGATGAATAATAGGGATATATTCGGTCGGTTCTAAGTTAATACAATTTGCTGTTTTGAATTTTTATTTGTAAATAGCCAAACAGTTTGACTAACTGAAATTGGTCTGATTTGTTAAATATTATCTCTCTTGATTCACACTATTGAGTAAAGTTTTTAGGAAAAGCAAATGTCAAGAAAAAAAAAAGCCTATCAAACAGATAACTTGGTGATAAAAAGCATAGCTCAATTTGGACAAATCTGTTAGATAGCTTATCTTTATAAGTTTAATCTCTTTGTCCATATGTTTTATTGCAAAATAACAACAACGATGATGCCTCCATTCCAAACAAATTGGAGTCAAATATATGAATTCTAACGGAACAGGGGGATACAACCTCATTGTTTCGCACAATGCAGCATGTAAATAAATCGCTTTTTCTAACTCTTCTGCCGTAAAAAGCTTCCATTTTTCAACTTCTTCGACAGGGATGATTGCCCTAAGTTCTTCCCTTATATTCTTTTCAACCTCAGGATGTGTGAAAACCAGCCAAATAAACCAACTAAGGCAGGAGTTAACTCCATCACGTCCTGCAAACAAGAAGTTAAATATTGTATATCCCTCAAAAATTTATTATCACACTTCAACCCTGTTATCCTTTCTCCATCATTAACTATGCATAATGTTAATAAGTCAAAACCATCTTCTTGTTGCTTAGATTTTTCTCCTTTTCTCAACTCTTCACGTTTCTTTAATATAAATTTTTCTATACTTTGGTCAACAACTTTCACAGCTTTGCTTAGTTTCTTTTCTGGCCCAACTCCAAGCCATTTTTGCAACTTCCAAATACTCTCCTGCAATAAATGGCGTATGAATATCCACACTTGTGATATCTCTGATTAATGATCAGTTCTTTGGCATATTTGCTTTGATTCCTCCATAAATCAAAGTCAGAATTAAAAATTCCGTCACCAAAAGCATCAAAAATCTTCTTGAATTCTGGCCCTTTTGGAAAATTTGAAGAATTTGTACTCATTATATATTGCACATTTGCAGGATCCACTGTTCCAAGCATGTCCATATTAGTAAACCAAGGGCCTTTCAACAAGAAAGTACCTCCAGTTCTTGAAAGAACCTCTGTAATCTTTTCATGGATTCTGTGTATATGGAAAAGAAGGGTTGGAAACATTCCGAGAAATGGATAATTTCTTGGTAGGTCCATTTTTGTTATCTCCTATAGCCCAGAATACAAGAAAGAAAAAGATTGCTATAAAAACTTCAAGGTACCCTACTGAGGTTAATAGAGAACTGAAAGCCATTTCTTTCATAATGTGTATTCTTGTTGGAGCTTTTTACTTGATGCTTTTTATATAGACAACCCTCTTATTCTGGGGGGGGGGGGAAGGGAAATCAGAAGTAACTTGATTTATAACCGAAAAATAGCTACAGATAGAAATTTAGCCATTTTTTGATTTAAAGATAAAATCTGAACAAAAATACTCTTATAATTCGAAAAACTTTGAGCATAATACGTTGGAGTTCGAATATTTTACATATGACATTTTAGCATAATGTGCTGGAGTTCCAACATAATCCATAACCCAACATATTATGCTGCAACTTTCCGTGTTTAAGCTAGGGTATTTTTTGTCCAGATTTTATCTCTGCATAAAATAATGACTATTTCTCAATGACTTTGCAAATGCTGATTATTTTTTTATTACCGGTCGGTAAACTGACCAGCTCATGCTATTTTCTCGGTATAATATAAGGTTTCAAGATAGGAATATGTGCATAATCACGGGGGTTCGGATCAATAGCAAGAATCATTATATTATTTTTCTTGCTTATATTTGCTGAAAATAGAATAGTCACTCAAAAGACAGTTCTACTGCATTATATAAAGATGACCTAATACTGTAAAATTTTTAGACTGTCAATGGATATTAGGACAAAAAATACTAATCTCACTTTTGTAAAAAGGTTACCTGTAAATTTCTTTTGGGTGACAAGATTGTGTATATAAGTTAAACTTATGTATCAGTTGTAGCCAAGATCTTCTACGCTACAAAACTATGAAATTTGTGAAAAGTATTCTTTTGGCAACAAATATCTGTGGTTAAGAACCATCTCAGTGCCAAAAATTCTTTAAAAAAAAGTTTCCAGCTTGCGATTAACTGGACTATCTTTGGAATCCAACAAAGTTGAAAATATAAAATTTTCCAAATCTTCAAAATTTATTAGTAGTTCGTTTTTTAAGCTAGTTTCTTTACTGGAAGACAACCAAAAACGTTTAGAAAAAGCAACAATGTCAGTGTTTTGCACTTTGCCCTCAGTTTACTCATGTCTTCTGATTGACTGGTTCTGGTTTAGGAAAACATAAAATTTACTATAAGATAACTTTTGAGCATAAATTTGATTGAAACTTGATTTTTTTTTTTTTTTTAAGTTGTTTTAAAAATTAAATTTTGAAAGTTAAAATTGTTTGAAGATGCATTTTATTTGAAAAAAAACTTAAATTTTTGTGAGTGGAAAAAAATTTCTTCCACCCAAAAATTACCCTAAAGCAAGATTTTGAGAATTTGAAAAAGTCCGTCAAATGTTTTTCAAAAACTGATCATTTTCTACTAACAAACAAAGTTTTCAAAACAATTGAAAAAAGGTTGCCAAAATCTATGGCTAAAAGGGAGCTTGCCTTCCTTGTCCTCGACACATACATTAATGTTACTCCCTCCGTTTCAAATTAGACGAGGTATTTTTCTTTTTAGTTTGTTTCAAAATAAATGACACATTTCTAAATTTGGAAATAATTCAACTTTAAACTCTTCACTTTACCAAATTTATCCTTAATGAGAAGCTTTTATAATCACACAAATCTTATGGCCCCACAAAGCTTACCCCTTAAACTTTTAAAACCATAAGTTTCAAAAGTTTTTTTTTAAAATTCCGTGCCAAGTCAAACTATCTCGAGAGAGTATTTTATTTGTGTCCCTTATGCAACGACGTCGTGAGCGATACATACATTAATGTTACTTTATTTGTGTCCCTTATGCAACGACGTCGTGAGCTACACGTGGATACCTCAAGCAACTTTGATTATAAGTTATCCACTAACAAGGAAATACCGTTGGAGGAATGAGATTACTTCACTCCTAATTAGGGATTTCGGGTTCGATTTTTAAATTTGAAAAAATTCCTAGCAAGGAGCGTTCTCTTTAACGAGTCCGTGAATCCAAGTAATTCGGACCAATGGGTTCTGATACCGAATACTTTCAAGAAAAAAGATTATAAGTTGTCCTGTAATTATACCCCAGCTTAAAATATTTGACCAATTCTCTTACTATATATGATTGGCGTTTTAGACAATTTTATTTTCACGTACCATTCCTGTTCCTTTTCATTTCATTTTCATCTCACCTGGCCAGTTAAGCTGAACTACTTCGATAGCTAAAGCAACTTGATTAGAGGTTTCCCTAATTGTACCCCAGCAAAACACCTTACAATTTCTCAACAAAACACCTTACAATTAGCTTATTAGACAATTTGATTTTCTCTTACTCGCAGGTGCCTTTTCATCTCTTCTATATATTTTTCATTCACGCGCAGTATGGTAAAGGGCGGTCTGGTGCACAAGGCATCCCAGATAGGTTGCGCCTCAAGGGTGTTAGATCTACGTTTATTTTAATGATGCAAAATAACACATCTTTTATGTGCAAAAACACTCCTGAAGCAATGGAAAGGAAGTATCAAATATTAGAGACGAAAAAGGAAGGAGTAGCGAAAATTCGAAAGGAAAATCAATCAAGGATTTGGTAGCAGATTAATGGAGGATACTATAAGAAGGACCTAAATTAAAGGAAGTCAAGATTGCAAAACTATGCACCGAAGATTCCTCCATTAAAGTAAGACAATTAAAAGTCGGAATCAATGGATCTGATTTGATTTATCAAATAACGGAAAGATTTGCTTAGCAAAGGAAAAGTCCAATCAAGACCACAAGTCAAGGCAAATCAACAAAAGTAACATCTTATTCTTGGAAAGAATCACTCTACGATTTCTTTCTAGGATCAACTCTCTTGGGTTTGCAATTTCTCAAGACTCACGTCAATCAAGAGACAAGAAGACCTCATGGAGTACATATATATTTCGGTACCAATCTTGAAGATACATACTTTGTTCATACCAACTTCGTACTCTTTGTTCTACTCTAAACAAGCATTGTAATCTTAACAATATTTACTGTGTAATCAGTAGAGAGAAGAAAGAGAGAAAAACATTGGTGAGGTATTGTATCGAAAATATCACGAACGTACTTAGATTAAAAAGTGAGTTGGTGTTCGGAGATAACATCAACACAATTGTACGAAATTATATCAAGGAGCTTTGAAGAGAGGATACCCTTGCAATCCGAGGGGACTGGAGTAGAATTCACATTGAATCCAAACCAGTATAAAAATTAGGGTGTCTTTAATTCCTGCACTTTACTTCTGCTTTCAGTTATATTCTGTCTTGACTTTCAGTCGACTAATTGGTACACTGTCAACTACTTAGGATACAAAAAAAAAAATCGACAATTCATCCTCCCTCCCCCTCTTGAACTTTTAAAGGGGTATGATGTAGACAACGTACCCTAATATAAATATTAGTGGATGCTTTCACGACTCGAACCCCTGACCTAGGTCACACGGAGACAACTTTACGATTGCTTTAAGGCTTCATTCATTAAGGGTATACATGATTCACTTTGAGTCATGTGACAACATTATTTAAACATGAAATACAACTAGCGTTAAAGGATATTCAAGCAGATCGACAAAAAAACTTTAATATACAGATAAGGTAAAAAAACAAAAGATGAGCAGAAGGAGAAACATTTAAGTACAATGCTCACCTCTTCGTGACCCTAATTTTAAAGTCATGTTTCATGTAGAGGATGATTGAGAAATTGGTGTAAATAACATGACCTTTCACTATTTCAATTTGGTAATTATGGATGATAGTGGCGGCTACAATTTTCATTTATGTAAAATCCACTTCTTTGTTGGGAAAATAAATATATCCCGTCCAGGAATAATATCCACGACAAATAATAATAACACAAGAGAGTAACAATAACACTAAATTTTTTAACGGGGTAAAATACAATATCCGAGCGGAGCAATATTACCACTATAATATTACAACTTAGTAGTGTCAAGAAACTACTACAACTTCGAAAGAAATAACACTCTTTATTTTAAAACACCTCACTACAATAATACTGCCACTCACTATTTATCTCACAGACAACAATCTGTAGATTACTCTCAATGCTTTATTTTCTACTTAGCTTCTCTTTATTTTTGGTGTTTTAAATGAGGCAACATCCTCCCTTATTTATAGTTGAACGAATGCTCACCAAAAACCTATTTTGTTGCCTACTTGCCAATATTGGTTACAACCGTCCAAGTTTACAGCAACCTACTCTTCTTTATTTCAATCAATCAAATCTCTTTCTTTTCTAACAGCCTACTCTTCTTTATTTCAACCAATCACATCTCTTTCTTTTCTTTTTCCTTTTTCCTAATTGTTTATTTTATTTAAGAACGGGTCCCACAAATCTCTCCCTTAATTTTAAATTTTCTTGGTCATTCCAAGTCTTGATCTCAACCTCTGAAAATCTTCGAACTTGAGAGGCTTTGTGAAGATATCTGCAGCCTGATCATGATACTTTACATATTTGAGCTTGACTTCCTTCTTGGCAATGCATTCTCTGATGAAGTGATACCTTGTATCTATATGCTTGCTTCGATCATGATACACCGGATTCTTTGTGAGTGCTTGTGCAGATTTGTTATTAACACAAATCTATGTAGCTTCAATTTGTGGCAAATCGAGCTCCTTCAATAATCTTCTTAGCCAAATAGCATGACAGGTACATGATGTTGCTGCTATATATTCGGCTTCACAAGTCGAGAGAGTAACAATTGATTATTTCTTTAAAGTCCAAGAAATAACAGAGTCACCAAAGAAAAATACAAAGCCAGTTGTGCTTTTTCTATCATCAATATCTCCCACATAATCACTATCACAAAATCCCATAAGGTTGAAATCACTAGAAGAAGAATAAAATAGCTCAAAGTCAATCGTACCTTTTAGGTAATGAAGAATTCTTCTAGTGACTTTCAAATGAGTGGAAGTAGGAGCTTCCATGAAGTGGCTTACTACTCCAACTGCAAAGAGTATATATGGCCTGGTACAAGTCAAGTACCTCAAACTTCCCACAATACTTTTGAAAAATGTAGGATTCACTTTTTCTCCTTCATCAAACTTGGACAATTTTGTCCTACTCTCCATCGGTATGTTCATGGGGTTGCAATCGAGCATGTTGAACTTCTTCAATATCTCTTTTGTATAGCTTTCTTGAGAGATAAAAATTCCTTCCTCTATCTGCTTCACTTCTAGGCCCAAGTAGTATGACATGAGCCCTACGTCTGTCATCTCGAACTCACGAGACATATCTTTCTTAAAAGCTTCAAACAAACTTGGGTTATTACACGTGAAAATGAGATCATCAACATAAAGACAAACAAGTAAGATATCTCCATTAGTATGAACTTTAAGGTAAAGAGCATATTCATGGAGACAACGAGTAAACCCATTGTCTTGAAAATACTTGTCGATACAACTATTCCATGCTCGTGGGGCTTGCTTTAATCCATATAAAGCTTTCTTCAACTACAACATTTTATCTTCATGGTTTTTGACCACAAAGCCTAATGATTGTTCAATATAGACTTCTTCTTCAAGATAGCCATTCAAAAAGGCTGACTTGACGTCTAGTTGATGGATCTTCCACTTCATTTGCGCTGCCAAAGAGATTAGCAAATGAATCGTTTCTATGCAGGCAACAGGTGCATAAACTTCTTCATAATCAATGCTTTGCCTTTGCTTGTAGCCGTTAGCCACAAGTCGTGCCTAGTATCTCTTCACATCTCCATCAATATTCTTTTTTGTCTTGTATACCCATTTTACTCCAATTGCACGATGACCCTTGGGAAGAGTTGTTAACTCCCAAGTGTTGTTCTTCTCTATTGACTCGATCTCCTCCTCCACGGCTTGTCTCCACCTTTTGTCTGTAACAATTTCATCAAAGTTCATTGGTTCACTATCAGTAAAGAGACAATATAAAAAATCAAAATTAGTAACTTCTTCTGTGCCATCATAGAGCTCTTGAATGCTCCTTGTCCTTTGCGGTTGCTCGTTTGAACTTTGATGAGAAGAAGGAGATGCAACATTGGTTGGAGAAGGAGGTGGAGTTGTATCCTGCACAAGTTCCACGGTATCTGGTTCTTCTTCATCTCCAAAGTATGGAAGAAAATCATATGAAGTTTCTTCCTGAGCTTCCCAATTTCATGCCAATTCTTCATCAAATTCAACATCATAACACACCACCATCTTGCCGCTACTTGGGTTGTATAGCTTGTAGCCTTTTGAACTCGTATCATAGCCTACAAACACATGCTTGATACTTCGATCATCAAGCTTTGCTCTCCTTTGATGTGGCACATGAGCATAGGCTATGCTCCCAAATATTCTCAAGTGCTTGGCACTTGGCTTTCTTCCACTTCATGCTTCTTGAGGGGTTTGATCTCTAACATTCCTTGCTAGAGACCTATTGTTCAAATAAACTGCACAAGAAACAGCTTCTGCCCAAAATTCCTTGGGCATATTTTTAGCTTTTAACATACATCTAGCCATATTAAGAATCGTTCGATTCTTTCTCTCTACAACTCCATTTTTGGGGTGAATAAGGTACCGTTAGAGGGCGATGAATTCCATGAGATTGACAAAAGTTATTAAATTCTTTTAAAGTGAATTCGCCTCCTCTATCGGACCTTAAAGCTTTTATTTCATAGCCACTTTCTTTTTCTACAAGTACTTTAATATTTTTAAAAGCAACAAAAGCTTTAAATTTTTGGTTCAAGAAATAAACCCAAGTCTTTCTACTAAAGTCATCAATGAAGAATAGAAAGTATTTACTTTTACCAGCGAAAGGTGGATTGATTGGCCCATACACATCAGTGCGAACAAGCTGGAGCAGTTTGGTTGATCTTGACAAGGACTCTTTTGTAAAACTCCTCCTTGCATGTTTTCCAAGAAGACAAGCTTCACACAATTGATTGGGATGGTTGATTGATGGTATCCCATGCACCATGATCTTTTCTCCCATTAATTTGAGCGCTTCAAAATTCAAGTGCCCAAATTGCATGTTCCAACACCATGATTCATTTTGCACATTGGCCTTCAAACACTTTGCATCAATTGTTTTAAGATTCAGAGAAAATAATCTATTCTTTGCCATATGCAATTTAGCAATTAGAATTCCACCTGAATCTCTAAGCCAAAGATGCATATTTTTCATGTAGATGTCATATTTCTTTTCAAGAAGTTGGCCCAAACTCAAAATATTACTTTTTAATTTTGGCACATAATAAACATCTTGAATTAGCTTGTAACTATCATCTTTACAGGAGATCGGAATCGTACATATCCCTTCGATTTGAATCTTTGAGGCATCTCCAAAGGACATATTACCTCTCACCGTATTATTGATCTCCACAAATTTCTCTTTGCATCCACACATATGATTACTTGTTCCATTGTCCAAATACCACGAGCTGCAATCATCCATGTCTTCTTTCTTGAGCGCCATCAACAACGTTGACTCATATTCTTCTTTCTTATCGTCAACAAGGTTAGCTTTTTCTTCAATATTGCTACGACATTCCCAAGAGTATTATTTGCCATGGCTCTGATACCACGTTGTTGGAAAAATAAATATATCCCGTCCAGGAATAATATCCACGGTAAATAATAATAACACAAGAGAGTAACAATAACACCAAATCTTTTAACGGGGTAAAATACAATACCCGAGCGGAGCAATATTACCACTATAATATTACAACTTAGTAGTGTCAAGAGACTACTACAACTTCGAAAGAAATAACACTCTTTATTTTAAAATACCTCACTACAATAATACTGCCACTCACTATTTATCTCACAGACAACAATCTGTGGATTACTCTCTCTGCTTTACTTTCTACTTAGCTTCTCTTTGTTTTTGGTGTTTTAAATGAGGCAACATCCTCCTCTATTTATAGTTGAACGAATGCTCACCAAAAATCTATTCTGTTGCCCGCTTGCCAATTTGCAAAATTACAAATTGGTTACAGCCGTCCAAGTTTACAGCAACCTACTCTTCTTTATTTCAATCAATCAAATCTCTTTCTTTTCTAGCAGCTCACTTTTCTCTTCTTTATTTCAACCAATCACATCTCTTTCTTTTTTTTTTCTTCTAATTATTTATTTTATTTAGGGACTGATCCCACATTCTTTTCCTAAGCAAGTCCTTGGTCTTGTATTGAAAGAAAATAGCTTGTAAGAATAAGATGGCTCATGTTCCATCGTTCCAATCCATCTCTCTGGCTTGAATTCTCGGGCATCCTTTTCCTAAATGTTTCCATCTTTCCCATTGCATATAAAGGAATAAACCACTATTTTGATGATAATCAGTCTATACTATTATAATAATTTTCGTTGGCACTTTTAGTCTAATTCTTTCCTAGTATAATAATCTAGTTCTTTGCCTTTATATTTGAGTTATAGTTTTCTTTTGCTACGTACAAGAATCTATTTTATGTTTAAAATAATCTATTTTTAATTGAGTCATTAAATTAATAATCACTATTTGATTCAATTATCATTAATATATTTTGGTAAATAATAGATTTCTCCAAGAAAAATTGGTTTAATAGTTTACACGTAGAAAATGTAGTCGCCAAAATATATGTTTGGTATTGTATGTCACATATTTAAGAAAAAATCGATAAAAATCCGAAAAATCGACAAAAACGAATCGGAGAACCGACTTAACTGATTTGGTTTGGTTCTAATATTTAAAAAATCGACTTACTTGGTTTGATTTCTTTTTAGGGAAAAACCGATCTAAAACGAACCATTAACAATACTCTTAAATTTACGACTAGCTATTCTGCTTTTTCACTTCTGTTCTAAACCAAAATATTAGCTATTGTGTGATGCTATCTTTCAAGTTGGAGAGGTCTCTCGAGGATTATAAATTTCTCATAACAATGTTATAAAGGTATACTCCATTAATTCTTATGGTTAGTCTATAATAGTAGTATTTAATTAGCTTAATAATTCAGTTTAATTCACGGAAGAACGAATAATAATTCAACTTAGGGTATGTACAGAACAAATGTTTTTCTTATTCATGGAACCAAAACAGAGGAAGACTAGGACTACGGCAATGATAAACAATACTAGTTTAATATTAAAAATTGAGACCTTTAACTAAGATATTTCAAGGTGGATTGATTTTGTGGCTCTATACAAATTTGGTTTTAGTTTTATGACTCTATCTTTTTTTTTTTTTTACATACGAGAGATTTATTTTTACACGTAAAAGATCTGTCTTTTACATATAAGAGATCTAAAAAGGTCATTTTCTTAAATTATCAATTATAAAGGGACATGATGTACAAATAACACGATATTTCATGGAGAATTGGTTTTTTAGTTCTTTACAAAGTTGTTTTTAGTTTATATATTTTTTTTACAGAAGATCTATGTTTTTACACATAAGAGATCTCAAAATAAGACACAAGAAATCTAAAAAAAGGTTATTTTCTTCTATTAAAATTTAAGTGGCCACGAGAGATCATTTCCTCATAAATATCATGTTGAAGAACCATAATATAACATATTGATATATCCTGTCATAAGTTTCGTTTAGTCTTCTTACTCTAAACTAGGTGAAAGATTTACTATCATATTTATATCATTGTTGATGGAAAAGAAAGCATTTAACTCTTAAGTTCCTTCAAAAACAAAATATTAAACTTTCTTCTACATATCTACATCTAGATCAAATGAGGTATATATATTGGCAGCTTACATATATAATTAATACCAAACCAACATAGAACAATTAAATCCATCAAAAAAATATTACATGCCTAAATGTAATAAACAAAAAGATATTAGCAGGCAAACAAACAAAACATTACATATATTTGATGCACAACATATATTGCATGTCCTTAATATTAAGGCCACCTCCTACTAATCCTAACCTTAAAACCATGTCTCATGTAGAGAATTATAGAAGCATTGGGTTCAATAGGGTGTCCTTTTACAAGTTCAACTTGGTAATTGTGGATAATAGCAGCAGCTACAGCCTTCATTTGAGTGAAAGCCACTTCTTTTCCAAGACAAGTTCTTGGTCCAGCATTAAAAGCCAAGAACTTGTACGACGGCTCGTGCTTAATCGTTCCTCTGTCTGAAATCCATCTCTCTGGCTTAAATTCCAAGCAATCTTTCCCCCATATCGATTCCATTCTTCCCATTGCGTACAACGAAAACATTATCTTTAACTTTGGATGAACTTTGTGACCACTTGGGAGAATGTCTTTCTCAAGTGGCTCTTTGTGTTGGAATGGAACTGGTGGATATAGCCTTAACGAATCACACAACGCGCCATGTAAGTAAACAAGCTTGTTCAATTCTTGAACATTAAAAAGCCTCCATTTTCCAACTTCTTGTTTTGGAATAATAAAGTTGATTTCATCCCTAATCTTCTTCTCCACTTGTGGATTTGTTGACACAAGCCAAATAAACCATGTGAGAGCAGAGCTAGTCGTGTCGCGCCCTGCTATCATAAGATTCAATATGGTGTCCCTTAAGTAGTTATCATCACATTTCACCCCCAAATTCTCTTCTTCCTTGAGGTAAAATGTTAAAAGATCAAATCCCTCTTCACTTTCTTTCAACTTGTCCCCTTCCTTCAACTCGTCGCGCTTCTTGGATATGTATTTACTTATAGTATAGTCCAATGTTTCACGAGCTCTAATCAACTTCTTTTCCTCTCCAATTCTAAGCCATCTTTGCAACTTCCAAATAATCTCGGGCAATGCATGGCGAAAAAGAATGGCTTCCTCAGCATCATCCATAGCTTTCGAGAAAGGAACATCTGGAAAATCTATAGATACACATCCAGGATCATATCCAGTGACTAAAATACAAGTTGTATCAAAAGTGAACCTTTGGAACAAATCTTGCAAATCCACTATAGAACCCTTGTCACATATATAATCAAGCACAGGAATTAGCCCTTTCTCTACCTTGTCGCGACTAGTCTTGACTAAAAACTTGTAAAACTGCTGGTGAGTTATTAGAGCACGAGTCGTCTTTCTCTGAATCTTCCACATATCCAAGTCCGCGTTGAAAATCCCATTTCCTAAAACATCAAACATCTCTTTAAATTTTGGCCCTTTTGGAAAATTCATGAAATTTGCACTCATTATGTAATGCACATTGGCTGGATCAACTGTTGACAACATGTCCATATTTGCAAACCAAGGGCCTTTAAATAAAAATGTTCCCCCTGAGGCTCTCATTGTCATAGTACACCTTTCATGTATTTGTTGTATGTGATACAGAGCCCCTGGAAGCATACCGAAAATCGGCCAATTTATCGGATATTTTGAATCCCTGAAGAAATAAAACAAGAAAAAACATAACATTGTTAGGAAAATTTCAATGTATCCTAATTCTATTAGTGCCATTTTATGGCTAGCTTGAAATATTGCAAAGTGGAATGGCACTATATGTATGTGTGTGTACTTGCAAAAATAATAAACTTCAGACTTGCTTTTATAATAGTACATTGTCTTAGTAGTTAGTTGCCTCAATTTTCAGTATTTGGAATTTTCTTCTTTTTCTTCACTATTCATATTTATGGTTTCTAGTTGGAACAGACAACCAATTATGAAACTACCAACAACAACAAAAAATGGTAAAAAACAAATATTTCTAAAGAGCTTTCCTCATACTTTGTTTTTATTTTTGTTTTCTATTCGTTTAATTTGTTTTTTGAGAGAAAAACAATGTTTGAATGTGGAATTAAAAAAAAGGAAAAACTAAATATTGCATGCGTTACAGTTAGTTGATCTGCTTTCTACTATCTAACATTTATGAAACTATTATATCTCTGTGCATCACTCTATGAAATTAGTCAACAAGGTGTGATGTGTTATGAGGTCAGCACAGTTTTTCATTAAATGCGTCTACAAAATTTATAAATTTCTTGGTTGTTAATATTAGTTTGTAAAAGTGAAGCTAACTCCATCCTAAATTGTCATCATTTTGACTTTTTGCGTAGATTCTCCCTAATTTGAGCATATCTCTTAGTTCTCTCTATCTAGTGTTCTTTTTCTAATTAATTAATGCGACTTAGAATGTGTTAATTAAGTTCGTTAGACAAGTTAGACCTAATTCATCTCTTTTGAAAAGACATAATTTTAAATATCTCGGCAGGGTAACTGTTAGGGGTTATTTGGTTAATACATATCGTATCTGTATTAACGATATTGTATTTGATTTTTGGTATAAAAGTCTGCATTATGTGCATTCCGAATACAATTTGTGGTTTCCGGTTTAGATGATTTTTGGTATAAAAGTCTGCATTATGTGCATTCCGAATACAATTTGTGGTTTCCGGTTTAGATCTCCACATAATTCATGTGTCTCACCCAGCGGCACATTCAGAATTTTTATCAACGAATGTCAAAATATAAATAATTAAATACATCGAGAAATCAAGGGGAATCAACGTATAGTAAATATACATAAAAAAAAAATAAAAAAAATATCAAGTAAAATAGTGTAATTTATTCTGCGAAGGGGTGTCCCCTTGCTTCAATCTGGCTCCGCCACTGGTCTCACCTGGCATCAATTTTCCTTCTCTTTTTATTTCTTACCATGTGTTCTGTTTGAGCCTGACATTGTGCTTGAATTGTCTTAAAAGCTGATCAAATTAGCTTAAAAGCACTTTTGGGCTTATTTGAGTATTCAGATAGATCATAAAAGGGGTTTTTTAAGCCAAATACTTTTACGCCAAACCACCCAAAAAGGCCAAAATCAATAAGTTGGGATTGCCCACCTTTTTGTTTTTTGACTTACAAGCTCCTTATCTTTGATCAAGTAATTTACCCGGAGGCGTATACAGTGTATTACCTACGGGTTTAACTGAACCCATAACTTTCAATGCGGAGTAAAAATTTATAAGTAAAAATTCATTAAAATTGCAAAAATAGTAGATTTGAATCCATAACTTTAAAAATATAATGAGTTCAATGCTAAAAATTTTAAAATTAAACCCATAAAATTTAAATCCTGAATCCGCCTAAAAATTTACCCTATTATCTCTTTTACTTTTTCTAAACCCCAAAACTACCCTTCCATTACTAATTAAATCTTGCGTCAACTAATCGTCGTTTCCAAGCTTTCTGCTGACATTCTCAAGTTTTGTCAAGTGCTTTGAAGTTATAAACGTAAAGCCAACAGTAGCTTTGTAAGTTAATGTTTGATATATTCTAATATTTTATAAATATTGTTCTTTTAGCTTTTTTTGGTTCCATAATTTATTTATTTTTTAAAAATGTCATGGAACATTTCTTTTTTAATTGGTGAAACTATATTCTAAAGCAAATTTTTCAATGAGTTTACATGTTACCCTAGAATTTGATATTATGAACGGAATTCTTTTTTTTTTTTGGTCACATAATTAATTATTGCATGTTATTTAAATAAATAAATTATATTTAGGCAATCAGTTTAAATTGAAAGTGAACTAAATTATAAATTATTTGTATATGCATTAATTTAAAATAAAATATTATAGTAATTATTTTCTTTAAAGTGTTAACAACGTTAAGGATATTTCAGTCATTTTAACAGAAGCAAGTGCTTACCAGCACTTTTTACCAAACACTTCAATAACTTTTTTTTAGTTTCAGCACTTTAATCTAAAAACTTAATTGTTTATTTATAAAACAAACTCCAGCACTTAAAAAGAGACGTTTGGATATGGAATTACATCAAATGGACGTAAAGATAGATTTTCTCAATAGAGAACTAGACGATGAGATATATACGGAACAACCTGTAGGTTTTATCGTTATAGGCCAAGAAAAGAAGGTATGTAAATTAAAAAAATATCTTTTTATGGCCTGAAGTAGTCCTCAAGACAATGGTATTTTAGATTTCACAAAGAAGTGATCTTGTATGATTTCACCATGATCAATAAAGACAATTGTATCTATGTGAAAAAGTCCAATTCAATGTTTATAATTCTTTCTATGTGGATGATATTTTATTGGGCGAAAATAATTTAGAGTATGTAAACACTATCAAATCATTTGACAAGAAAGATATGGGTGACGCAGACTATATTTTTGGAGTTAAGATCCAAAGAAATTGTTCCAAGAAGTTTCTGAGTCTATCTCAAGAAACTTATATAGAGATAATTTTGGAACGGTTCAGAATAAATAGTTGCAAACCCATGGATACTCCCTATAGCGAGAGGTGAAACTATAAGCCTTGAAATGTGACATATCTCGAGTTCTATAATCAAGTGTTGTTGGGCACTTAAGGTACACTATGATGTGTACCCAAATATTTGTTATGCCATAGGTCTGTTAGAAGGTATCTATCTAATTCTAGAAGAGTTCATTAAAAAGAAATTATGAGAATTTTCCGATACTGTCACAACCCAAACTAACCTTGTCGTGATGGCGCCTATCGTGGAACTAGGAAAACCGACTCATTTCCAAAACAAACCGATATTTTCATTTCAAAAATAATTTCAAGGCTATTTAACCTAAAAACCTTCGTAAAGGAGTTCAAATCAAAATAAAAGTGCGAAAAATAAAAAGCCCGATATCAGGATGTCACTAGTTATGAGTATCTACTACAATTTATCTGACAGTATCGAGACTAACATAGTCTAAAAAATAGCTAAATAATACTAAAGGAAGATAAGAGCAAGGCTGCGATCGCAAGGTAGCTACATTACTATCCCCGAGAAAATCTACAACCGGAATAGTCAACAGCCGCTACCGGGTCCAGATACACTTGGATCTGCATACAAGGTGCAGGAAGTAACGTTAGAACGCCAACTCAGTAAGTAACAACAGTAAATAAAGGCTAAGAAGTAGTGACGAGCAATAATGCAAGTAAAGTTCATATCATAAAAATATTCAGTAAAATACATCATGCTTTTAAAACCAGGGTTTGAATCAAATGAGCTCTTTTAAATCCAATTCTAGTAAAATCATTTAAATACATCTTTCAACAGTTTTCAAACAAAGGCTCGATGCAAAGGTGAGCAAAAATAATGAAATCATAATCAACTCCTCGGGCAACATCACTCATATACAACCTCTCGGGAAAACCTCACAATCACTCGTATACAACCCCTCAGGCGGACCTCACCATCACTCATGCCTCCTAGTCACTCAGCACTCAACAATCGGTACTCGTCACTCGCACTCAGTAGGTACCTGCGCTTACTGAGGGTGTGTAGAGACTCCAGAGGGGCTCCTTCAGCCCAAACGCTATATCAAGCCAATCATGGCATAAATCAATGAGGCCCTCGGCCTATATCAAACATGCTGCGGCGTGTAACCCGATCCCATAAATATCCTCACAAATCAGGCCCTCGGCCTCACTCAGTCATAAACCTCTCCAGCCTCTCGGGCTCTTAGAAAAATAAAGTATTCAGCCCAAACAACATTTATATGATGCATCAACAATAGAGTAATATAGAGTGAGTTATGCTGTAAATATGTATAAAAATGACTGGGTATAGATTTTTAATCAAAAACAATGAGAGGATAGCAAGAAAAGACCTTTAAGGGTCCAAATAACATCGGCATAAGGCCTAAACATGACATCCAACTAGACTTACAGAAATTCTTTCTAAAACACATAAGAATTATATAGTTTCAACAAAATATTGAACTTTACAGTTGATACGGGACGGACCAAGTCACAATCCCCAATGGTGCACGCCCACACGCCCGTCACCTAGCATGTGCGCCACCTCCAAATAGTAAAATAATACAAAATTCTGGGGTTTCATACTCTCAGGACCAAATTTACAATCGTTACTTACCTCAATCCGAGCAAATATCTACTCCGCAATGCCCTTGCCTCCCGCATCGACTTCCGAGCCACCCGTATCTAGCCACTAGCAATACAATACGATCAAAAATAGACTAAAAGAATCAATTTCACAAGAAAAATACCAAATTATAGCCAAAATCCAAAATCGCCAAACCTGGCCCCCGGGACCACGTCTCAAAATCCGACAAAAGTCACAAAACCCGATAGCCCACTCACTCATGAGTCTAGTCATGCCAAATTTACCAAAATCCGACAACAAAATCCCCTTCAAAACCTCAAAATTCCATCTCAAGAACTCTTCTACTGTTTCCCCAATTTTTCATCCCAAATCACAATTTAGATGATAAAAATCAAGATATAATCATGAAATTTAACCAAAATCAAGTAAGAAATACTTACCCCAATCAACTCCCTCAAAAAGCGCCTAAATCTGTGGTCTCTAGCTCAAAATATGAAAAATGGGTTCAAACCCTCGATTTTGAAATTTAACACTGCTGCCAAGATTTCCTTAATCGCGATCGCGGAAAAGGCCTCGCGATCGCGAAGAACAACTTCGCTCCCGCAGAAATTTACTCTGCGCGAACGCGTAACACCTCACGCGAATGCGATGCACTATCTTCTCACACCTAAGCGATCGCAATTGTCCTCAGGCGACCGCAAAGAGTAACACTCAAACTCCACTGCTGCTTGCTTCTTCTTCGCGTACGCGGTCTGGCCCACGCGTTCGCGGTGCACTTCCTGATAACCTTACGCAATCGCGTCTTTATCTTTGCGAGCGCAAAGAGAAATTTTAGCTGACCTCTCAGATGACCTACGCGATCGCGAGATCTCCCTCCCGAACTCGATGATGAAAAATGTCTGCAATGACACCAGAAAAATCTCCCAACTCCCTAAGTCCAAAAATGACCCGTTGAGCATCCGAAACATGCCCGAGGCCTCCGGGACCTCAACCAAACATACCAACCAATCCTAAAATAACATGCGAACTTAGTCGAACCTTCGAATCACTCAAAACAACATCAAAACACTAAATTACCTCCGGATTCAAGCCTAAGAACTTTTAAACTTCTGAATTTCACAAAAGATACCGAAAACCTACCAAATCACGTCCGAATGACCTCAAATTTTGCACACATGTCTGAAATGACACCACGAACCTACTCAAACTTTCGAAAATCCAATACGATCTCGATAGCAAAATTTCCAATGTCGGCCAAAATCGCCAACATTCTAGCTTTCGCCAATTCAAGACTAATTCTACCACATACCTCCAAAGCACATTCCGGACGCGCTCTTAAGTCCAAAATCACATAACGGAGCTAACAGAACCTTCAAAATTCAAATCTGAGGTCGTTTACACATAAGTCAATGTCTGGTTGACTTTTCCAACTTAAGCTTTTACTTTAGAGACTAAGTGTCTCAATCCACTCTGAAACCACCCCATACCTGAACCAACTAACCCGATATATCATAATATAGTTGAAAAGCACAAAAGGAAGCAGAAATGGAGAAAACTGGGCTATAAATCTTGAAACGACCAGCCGGGTCGTTACATCCTCCCCCTCTTAAATAACCGTTCATCCTCGAACGGGTCTAGATACATACCTGGAGTCTCAAATAGGTGTAGATATATTCTCCGCATCTCCCGCTCGGTCTCCCAGGTGGCCTCCTCCACAGGCTGACCTCTCCACTGCACTTTCACTGAAGCTATATCCTTTGACCTCGACTTCCGAATGTGCCGATCCAAAATGGCCACCGGCTCCACATCATAAGTTATATCACCCTACAACTGAACCGTGCTGAAGTCCAAAACATGGGACGGATCGCTAACATACTTCCGGAGCATGGAAACATGAAACACTGGATGCACACTCGACAAGCTGGGTGGCAAGGCAAGTATAAGCCACTTCCCCTATCCTCCGAAGCACCTCAAAAGGCCCAATGAACTGGGGGCTCAACTTGCCCCTCTTCCCAAACCTCATAACACCCTTCATGGTTGATACCTTCAGTGAAACCTTCTCCCCAATCATAAAAGACACACCACAGACCTTTCTGTCCGCGTAGCTCTTCTGCCTAGACTGCGCCGTGCGAAGTCGCTCCTGAATCGATTTCACCTTATCTAATGCATCCTGGACCAAGTTTGTACCCAAGAGCCTAGCCTCACTCAAACCATCCTACCGGAGATCTACACCTCCTCCCATATAAAGCCTCGTACAGGCCCATCTGAATACTCGACTGGTAACTGTTGTTATATGCAAACTCCGCGAGCGGTAAGAACTGGTTGCATGAATCCCCAAAGTTAATGACACAAGCGCTCAACATGTCCTCCAATATCTGAATAGTGCGATCGGACTGCCCGTCCGTCTGAGGGTGAAAAGTTATGCTCAACTCAACCTGAGTACCCAACTCCCACTGCACGGCCCTCCAAAACTGCAATGTAAACTGAGTGACCCTATCTGAAATGATGGAAACTGGGACACCATGGAAGCGAACAATCTCTCGGTTGTAAATCTCAGCCAACCGCTCTAAAGAGTAAGTAGTGCCAACTGGAATGAAGTGCGCGGACTTGGTTAGCCGATCCACAATAACCTAAATAGCATCGAACTTCCTCGAAGTCCGTGGGAGCCCAACTACAAAGTCCATGGTGATCCGCTCTCACTCTGGGATCTCTAACCTCTGAAGCAAGCCACCTCGTCTCTGATGTTCATACTTAACCTGCTAACAGTTGAGACATTGAGCCACAAACCCAACTATATCCTTCTTTATCCACCTCCACCAATAGTGCTGCCTCAAATCCTGGTACATCTTCGCGGCACCCGGATGGATGGAATACCGCGAGTCATGGGCCTCCTCAAGAATCAACTCTTGAAGCCCATCTACATTAGGCACACATATCTGACCCTACATCCTCAACACGCCGTCATCACCAATAGTCACATCCCTAGAATCACCTCTCTGAACCCTATCCCGAAGAACGAGTAAGTGGGGGTCATTATATTGACGCATCCTGATACGGTCACAAATAGAAGACATGGAGACCACGCAAGCCAGCACCCGACTCAGCTCCGAAATATCCAATCTCACAAGCTGACCCGCTAAGGCCTGAATATACAATGCCAAAGGCCTCTCTGATGCCGGAAGATATGTTGAACTCCCCAAACTTTTCGCCCAGCGACTCAAAGCATCGACCACCATATTGTCCTTCCCCGGATGGTACAAAATAGTGATATAATAGTCCTTAAGAAGCTTCAACCATCTCCGCTGATGAAAATTAAGATCCTTCTGCTTAAACAGATGTTGCAGACCCTAGTGATCAGTATAGATCTCACAATGAACCCCATACAAATAATGACGCTAAAGTTTCAAGGCGTGAACAATGGATGCTAACTCAAGATCCTGGACAGGATAGTTCTTCTCATGGGTCTTCAACTGGCGCGAGGCATAGGCAATCACCCTACCCTCCTGCATCAAAACACAACCAATGCTTATCATCGAGGCATCATAATACACGGTGTAAGAACCTGAAGCTGATGGCAGAACTAATACTGGAAATGTGGTCAAAGCAGTCTTGAGCTTCTGAAAGCTCCCCTCACACTCATCCGACCACCTGAATGGAGCACCCTTTTGGGTCAATCTGGTCAAGGGCGATGCAATAGATGAAAATCCCTCCACAAAGCGACGGTAATAGCCCGCCAAACCAAGGAAGCTCCTAATCCCCGTGGCTGAGAACGGTCTAGGTCAACTCTACACCGCCTCTACCTTCTTCGGATCCACCTGAATACCCTCACTGGACACCACGTGCCCCAATAATGCTATTGAAGCAAGCCAAAACTCATACTTGGAGAACTTTGCGTAAAGTTTCTCCTCCCTTAATCTCTGTAATACAATCCTCAAGTGCTGGGCATGCTCCTCCTAGCTACAAGAGTACACCAGGATATCATCAATGAATATAATAACGAATAAGTATGAATACACTGTTCATCATATGCATGAACGATGCTGGGGCATTGGTCAGCCCAAAAGATATTACCAAGAACTCAAAATGGCCATAACGGGTCCTGAAAGCTGTCTTAAGAATATCCGAATCCCGAATGTTTAACTGGTGATACCAGGATCTCAAATCAATGTTGGAGAACACCCTTGCTCCCTGAAGCTGGTCAAATAAATCATCAATATGAGGAAAAGGATATTTGTTCTTGAATGTGACCTTGCTCAACTGCCTGTAATCAATGCACATCCTCATGGAACTATCCTTCTTCTTTACAAATAGAATCTGTGCATCCCAAGGTGACACACTAGGCCGAATAAACCCCTTATCAAGGAGTTCCTGAAGCTGTTCTTTCAACTCCTTCAACTCCGCCAGTTCCATACGATACGGTGGAATATAAATGGGCTGAGTGCCCAGCACCGAATCAATACCAAAGTCAATATCCCTATCAGGAGGCATGCCCGACAGGTCTGCAGGTGTCACGACCTAAAATCCAACTAGTCGTGATGGCACCTAACCCAACCCGCTAGGTAAGCCAACTTTCAATTATCCAATTCCATAACAATTATTAAAGCAATTTAAGTAAATAATTATCTTAATCTTATACATTCTCCAAGAACTGGTAGTACAAATCATGAGCTTCTAAGAATAGAGTATACAAAGCGTAAATGAAATAAATACAGTCTGTTTGAATAGTACATAAACAGAGCTTATATAAATCTAAGGCTACCCTGAACAAGAGGCAGCTACAACAGGAACGCAGGTACATCTTCAAATCCGGCAACCATCGAACATAGCCACAACGACAACCAATATCTGCACGCAATGTGCAGAAGTGCAGTATCAGTACAACTGACCCCATGTACTGAGTAAGTAACAAACCTAGCCTTAGGTTGAAAGTAATAACGAGCTTTTACCAAGGTCGGGGTCCAAAATTACTAGTCCACAATAGTCCAAAACAACATAAAGCAAATAAGACCAGAAGAAACACAAAGATAAAATGCTCAGCCAAATCATGATTTAAAAAAATAATAGTTCTTCCTTTCAAATACATCAGTGAAAACCCAAATCGTTTGCCGAAGTTGCCAAAAATATGAATAAGTTTGAAAACAGAAATTTTCCAAAATCCTTTCAATAATAAATAAAATATATCATTTTTTTTCTAGATAACTAGTGTAAAAAAAATGTATCACTATGCCCATCTGTCAACACGTGTGAGAAATCATGAATAATGTGATACCGTACAGCATGAGAAAAACGCATCTCTATGTATATATGTCATGTGTGCATGTCAATGCAATGTATCTCAGAGATTGTACTCATGTACTCACTCTCTCAGAGTACTCAATCTCATTGTCTCGCATTCTCTCTCACTGTGCTCAACACACTTAATCACTCAACTCTATACAATACCTGCTGCGGCGTGCAGCCCGATCCCTGTTTATAGTCGACTGCGCTCATTGGGGGTGTACAGACTCATGAGGGGATCCTACAGCCCAAGCCTGTAAGTACGGACAACTCACGTGATGCACGGACAACTCACGTGCAATAATATAAAGGTCTGGATCCGCACGGCCAACTCATATGTTGCACGGCCAACTCACGTGCAATAATAATATAAGGATCCGCACGACCAACTCACGTGCTGCACGGCCAACTCCCGTGCAATAATAATATAAGGATCCGCACGGCCAACTCACGTGCAATAAGAAGCCAATAAGTCATGCTGCAAGCTAGCAGCCTCGATCCATAAAATAGTAATAATATATATAAAGCCAACATGACCTGCTGCGGCGTACAGCCCGATCCCAAAACTATCCTCACAATTAGGCTCTCGGCCTCCCTCAGTCATCAATCTCTCTAGTCTCTCTCTCATGGGCTCACAATGTCATGAGAATAGCCCAGAATGATGATATGATGTATCAATAAATAACAACAGAGACTGAGATATGATATGCAAAGAAATGAATATGACTGAGTATGAAGTTTCAATTAAAAATAAATATTTCACATCAATATGATCTCTGCGGGTCCCAATAATACTGACACATAGCCTAAATATGATTTTTAATATGCTTTTCAGTTCAATTTTTTTAACACATAAAATTGCATGGAAAATGCCAAGATTATTTAACTACAAAATTTCATAGAAATAAATATGTCACAATTTCTATAGTGCACGGCCACACGCCCGTTACCTAGCATGTGCGTTACCTCCCAACGATTTACATAATACATATATTCAGGGTTCATACCCTCAATTTCAAGATTAGAAGAGTTACTTACCTCTAACAAGCCAAATCCAATGTCAAGCAAGCTAAGCAATGCTCCAGAAATTCCATTTTGCGCCTATCAACTTCCAAACGACTCGAATCTAGTCGCAATTAATTTGATTCAGCTCACAAAAATTATAGGAATTAATTCCATTTCAAAATATTAATATTTTCCAAAAACCAAAATTACGCCCCAAAAATCACCCGTAGGGCCCACATCTCGGAATCCGATAAAACTCATAAAATCCGAACACCCATTCAACCACGAGTCCAACCATACCAAAATTACTCAAATCCGACCACAACTCGGCCTTCAAATTCTCAATTAAAGTCTATAAATGTTTCTATTATTTTCAACCCAAAACACTAATTTGTTGATAAAAAAAATAATAGATTCGTGTACTTTAACCAAAACCGAGTTAGAATCACTTACCCCAATCCATATGGTGAAAATCGCCTCAAATATCACTTCAATCCGAGCTCCATAGCTCCAAATATGTTAAAACGGCTGAAACCTCGAAATATATCTTCTGTCCAGGCATTTACTCTTCGCGAGCGCGAAGCACAAAAAATTTCAACCCCAAAATTGCTCTTCGCGATCGCGAAGAACAAACTCCCCAACTCTTCCAGACAGCCTCTAGTATAATGGTCATAACGTTTCGTACAAAACTCCAAATTGTAATTGGTTTAACTTTATGAAAACTAGACACCAAGGGATACAACCTTCATTTGTTACTTATCTCCCAATTCCTTATAGATTGTTAGATATAAGCTTCCAAAGTCAGCCTATGCAACAGAGAATTCCAAATTCTTGCCAGACAGCCTATAGTCTATCCACCATAACCTTTTATACACAACTCCAAATGACAAATAGTTTACATTTCCAAAAACTAGACATCAAGGATATAACTTTCATTTTTGGATCATCTATAAATTCCTTATAGATTGCGAGATATAAGCTTCCAATGTCGGGTTAGTGCAACATAGATTTTGTTCTACGTGATTGAGAAAGAGCTTCCGCGATCGCGATTCACAAGGTTCCAAACTGCTGTTTGCTCTTCGCGAACGTGACCCAATGTTCGCGATCGCGATGCACACCTCTGTAGGCAGAAACCAAAAACTAAAAATGGCCTAGAAATGGTCCGAAACCACCCCGAAACTCACTCGAGCCCCTTCGGGACCTCAACCAATTATACCAACAAGTCCTAAAACATCATACGAACTTAGTCGAAGCCTCGAATCACATCAAACAACGCTAAAACTATGAATCGCACCTCAATTCAAGCCTAATGAACACATTTTAAATTCTATATCTTGTGCCGAAATACATCAAATAAATCCAGAATGACTTCAAATTTTGCACACAAGTCATAAATGACATAACGAAACTATTCCAATTTACAGAATCGGATTCCGATCTCGATATCAAAATGTCAACCCCCCGGTCAAACTTACCAAAAATTCAACTTTCGGCATTTCAAGCCTAATTCCACTACGGATCTCCAAATAATTTTCCGTACACGCTCCTAAGTCCAAAATCACCATACAGAGCTAGCTATTGGAATCATTAGAATTAAATTCGGAGGTCGTTTACACATAAGTCGACATCCGATCACTATTTTAACTTAAGCTTTACACTTTGGAACTAAGTGTTCCAATTCATTCCAAAACCTCACCGGACCCGAACCAATTGCCCCGGCAAGTCACACAACAACTGTAAAGCCCAATTTGAGCAGTAAATGGGAAAATAGGGTTGTAATACTCCAAACGACCGGCCGGGTCGTTACAACAAGAAACACATCCGAAAAATTACGTACCACCGGAACATAATCTATGGAAGGAGTCTCTGCACTAACATCCCTCAGAAAAGACAAATAGGATAGACAACCCTTCTCAACCATCCGCTGAGCCTTCAAATATGAGATCACCTTAATAGGTATATAGTCTACAGAACCGCTCTACTCAACCCTCGAAAATCTCGGCATCGCCAACGTCACGGTCTTAGCGTGATAATATAGTATAGCATGACAAGGAGATAGCCAATCCATACCCAATATCACATCAAAGTCAACCATGCTGAGCATCAAAAGGTCTACTCGGGTCTCCAGACCCCCAATAGTCACCACACATGACCGATATACGCAGTCCACAATAATAGTATTTCCCACATGAGTAGATATATGAACATATGAAACTAAAGACTCACGGGGCATATCCAAAAAATAAGCAAAATATGAGGAAACATATGAATAAGTGGAACCAGGGTCAAAAATTACAGAGGCATCTCTGTGACAAACTAAGACAATACCTGTAATCACAACATCTGGAGCAATAGCATCTGTTTTGGCAGGGGGGGCATAGAAATGGCTTAGCCACCCCCTGATTTGCCTCCCCTCTAGGGCGACCCCTAGTTGACTGACTTCCACCCCGAGATGATTGGGCGGGTGGTGACGTAACTGGTGCTGAAGTCGAAAGTTGACTCCTCTGCTGAGATAGACCTTCATAACGAAGAGGACACTGCCTCCACATATGCCCAACCCCCACACTCAAAACAACTCCCTAGTGCCGGTGGCGGGGACTGAAGGTAACCCCTAGCACCGGGATGACTGGTAGAAGAACCTGGCATGAAGGAGCCCTGAACTGATGGAGCACAGGACGAACTATGGGCTGGGAGGGAACTAAGTGATGAGTGGCCTTGATGAGAACTATGAGAACCATGGCCCGATGATGCACCACAGTGAACTGGGCGAGCTAACTGAGCATGTCTGAATAGACGGCCTCTACCGTGCTGGAACTGACCCCCATGAGGAGCACCACTGAATCCACCCTGACCACGAGGCCTCTTGGCTTCCATCTCAATCCTTTCCTGACCGCAAACTATCTCAATCTGTCGAGCAATGTCGACAACCTCATCAAAAGTAGCCCTAAACATTCTCTCTCTGGTCATAAGCAATCGAAGCTGAAAACTGAGGCCATCTATAAACCTCCTGATCCTCTCTCGGTCTGTGGGAACCAACCAGATCGCATGACAGGCCAACTCGTAGAACCGCATCTCATACTATGTCACAAACATATCACCTTGGCAAAGCTACTCAAACTGTCTGTGCCGCTCCTCTCTGCGGGACTAAGGCACAAACTTCTAAAAAAAGACCACGGAGAACTGTTGCCAAGTTAGGGGTGCTACGCCAACAAGCCTACGCCTCTCGTAAGTCTCCCACCATCTGCGTGCAGCCCCCAAAAAATGAAAAGTAGTGAATGATACCCCACAAGTCTCCAGAATACCAGTTGTACGGAGTATCCTCTGACACCTGTCCAAGAAGCCCTGGGCATCCTCTCTTTCTGTGCCACTGAAAGGTGGAGGCTGGAGTCTCCCAAACCTCTCCAACCTACGTTGATCATCCTCAGGTATAGCAGGAACCACATAGTCCTGAGCAGCTGCAACCGGCTAGGCTGGTGGTGCCCCCGGTGTCTGGAGTCCCTGAACAACCTGCTCAGGTGTGCGAGTGGCGGGAGTCTAAGTGCCTCCCTCGGCCTGAGAAGTGATTGCGGCCATTGAGATAGAGACCGCCTGAGCAAGGCCGGTACACGCTGTCAGAATTTGAGCTAGGTCCTCATGAAGGTCTGGAATCACAATAGGCACAAGTGGTGCCTAAGCTGGGGAATTAACAACTGGGATTTGATCCTGATCTGGGGTAACTGGTAGGTCTGGAGGTACTGCCCCAGCTGCTGTACGAGCTGCACCTCTGCCCCTACCGCGGCCTCTACTGCGACCTCGGCCTTTCGCGGCCCTGGATGGTGGTACTGGTGGCTGTCCATCCTAATTAGTAGTACGAGTCCTCACCATTTGTGAGAGAATAAAACAATAGAAGTTTAGTTACGAGAATCAACAGATTCGTACGACAAGAATTTAAGAATGTGAGATTTCCTAAAGGTTCTGCATCCTCTCGAAGATAAGTACAAACTTCTCCGTACCGATCCGTAAGACTCTGCTAAACCCGCTCATGACTCGTGAGACCTATGCAACCTAGGCTCTGATACCAACTTATCACGACCCAAACTAACCTTGTCGTGATGGCGCCTATCGTGGAACTAGGCAAGCCGACTTATTTCGAAAACAAACCGATATTTTCATTTCAAAGATAATTTCAAGGCTATTTAACATCAAAACCTTCATAAAGGAGTTCAAATCAAAACAAAAGAGCAGGGCTGCGATCACCAGTCAACTATCTTGCTATCAATATTTTCACTAGTCATGAGCATCTACTATAATTTGTCTAACAATTTCAAGACTAACATAGTGTGGAAAATAGTTAAATACAATTAAAAGAAGATAAGAGGGAGAAGAGCAGGGCTGCGATTGCTAGGCAACTACATTGCTATCCTCGAGAAAATATGCAACCGGAATAGTCAACAACCGCTACCGTGTCCGAATACACCTGGATTTGCACACAAGGTGCATGGAGTAACGTGAGTACGCCAACTCAGTAAGTAACAACAATAAATAAGGATTGAGAAGTAGTGACGAGCAATAATGCAAGTAAAGTTCATATCACAAAAAGATTCAGTAAAATACAGCATCCTTTTAAAACCAGGGTTTGAATCAAATTAGCTCTTTTAAATCCAGTTCCAGTAAAATCATTTAAAGACATCTTTCAACAGTTTTCAAGCAAAAGCTCAATGCAAAGGTGAGCAAAAATAATAAAATCATAATCAGCCCCTCGGGCAACATCACTCATATACAGCCTCTCGGGAAAACCTTACAATCACTCGTATACAGCCCCTCGGTAAGACTTCACCATCACATATGCCTCCAGTCACTCAGCACTCGGCACTCGCACTCTTTGGGTGTGTACAGACTCCGGAGAGGCTCCTTCAGCCCAAGCGCTATATCAAACCAATCATGGCATAAATCAATGAGCCCCTTGGCCTATATCAAACATGCTGCGGCGTGCAGCCTGATCCCATAAATATCCTCACAAATCAGGCCCCCGGCCTCACTCATTCATAAACCTCTCCAACCTCTCGGGCTCTCAGAAAACCAAAGTATTCAACCCAAACAATATTTATATGATGCATCAAAAATAGAGTAATAGAGATTGAGTTATGCTGTAAATATGTATAAACATGACTGAGTATAGATTTTTAATCAAAAACAATGAGAGGATAGCAAGAAAAGACCTCTAAGGGTCCAAACAACACTGGCATAAGGGCTAAACATGGCATCCAACCTGACTTACATAAATTCTTTCTAAAACACATAAGAATCATATAGTTTCAACAAAATATTCAACTTTATAGTTGATACGGGACGAACCAAGTCACAATCCCCAACGGTGCATACCCACACGCCCGTCACCTAGTATGTGCGCCACCTTCAAATAGTAAAATGATACAAAATTCTGGGGTTTCATACCCTCAGGACCAGATTTACAATCGTTACTTACCTCAATCCGAGCAAATCTCTACGCCGCAAGGCCCTTGCCTCTCGCATCGACTTCCAAGCCTCCTGAATCTAGCTACTTGCAATACAATACGATCATAAATAGGCTAAAGGAATCAATTCCACAAGAAAAATACCAAATTATAGCCAAAATCCAAAATCGGCCCAAACCCGGCCCCCAGGCCCACGTCTCGAAATCCAACAAAAGTCACAAAATCCAATAGCCGACTCACTCATGAGTCTAGTCATACCAAATTTACCAAAATCCGTCAACAAAATCCCCTTCAAAACCTCAAAATTCCATCTCAAGAACTCTTCCACTGTTTCCCCAATTTTTCATCCCAATCACAATTTAGATGATAAAAATCAAGATATAATCATGGAATTTAACCAAAATCAAGTGAGAAACACTTACCCCAATCAATTCCCTGAAAGTCCCTTCAACAATCGCCTAAATTCGTGGTCTCTAGCTCAAAGTATGAAAATGGGTTCAAACACTCGATTTTGAAATTTAACACTGCTGCCCAGATTTCCATAATTGCGATCGCGGAAAAGGCCTCGCGATTGCGAAGAACAACTTCGCTCCCTCATATATTTACTCTATGCGAACGCGTAACACCTCACGCGAACTTGATGCACTAGCTGCTCACACCTACGCGATCGCGATTGTCCTCACGCGACCGTGAAGACTAACACTCAAACTCCACTGCTGCCTCAGTTCTTCTTCACGAACACAGTCTGGCCCACGCGTTCATGGTGCACTGCCTGATAACCTTACACGATCGCATCTTCATCTTCGCGAACCCGAAGAGAAATTTTAGCTGACCTCTCAGATGACCTACGCGATCGTGAGATCTACCTCGCGAACGCGATGAAGAAAAATGTCTGCAATAACACCAGAAAATCTACCAACTCCCTAAGTCCAAAAATGACACGTTGAGAATCCGAAACACGCCCGAGGCCCCCGAGACCTCAACCAAACATACCAACCAATCCTAAAACACCATACGAACTTGGTTGAACCTTCGAATCACTCAAAACAGTATCAAAACACCAAATTTCCCCCGGATTCAAGACTTAAACTTCTAAACTTCTGAATTCCACCAACAATGCCGAAACCTACCAAATCACGTCCAAATAATTTCACATTTTGCGCACAGGTCAGAAATTACACCACGAACCTACTCCAACTTTCGGAAATCCAATTCGGCTCCGATATCAAAATTTCCACAGCCGGCCAAAATTGCCAAAATTCTTGCTTTCGCCAATTCAAGCCTAATTATACCACGGACCTCCAAATCACATTCCGGATGGGTTCCTAAGTCCAAAATCACCTAACGGAGCTAACAGTACCATCAAAATTCAAATTCGAGGTCGTTTACACATAAGTCAACGTCCGATTGACATTTTTAACTTAAACTTCTACTTTAGAGACTAAGTGTCTCAATCCACTCCGAAACCACCCCGGACCCAAACCAACTAACCCGATATATCATAATATAGCTGAAAAGCACAAAAGAAAGCAGAAATGGGAAAAACAGGGCTATAACTCTCGAAACGACAGGTCATGTCGTTACAGATACCTAAAGAGAATTGTAGATTATTCACTATGTTATTGTGAAAATGATTTACTCTTCAGAGAGTATATAGATTTGAGAGACATAATGGTAAGTAAAGAAAAAATATTATAATACTTACCTACGCAAAAATAATAGTTTATTTTCTTACAAAAGCAATATCTAAAGATATATTTGAGAAACATATTCTGACTCTAGGTTTGCTGAAAATATTTACTCATCATTGTATTATTATTGAGATTGTATTGATATTCTATTTGCTTGTGATGATATCCTTTTGAAGGATATAAGTGTGTCTGACAAGTTGCGGGATCGTCTCTCTCACACGAGAGATCACATCTGACGTCGAGGAACGTACAGAGATAAGAGCTATTAGAACCTTAATGTCACGACCCAAAATTTTCCCACCGACGGGACCGTGATGTCGCCTAACATTCCACTTGCTAGGCAAGCCAATGTTAGAGAATCATTAAACCAATTCCTTATTTCTATTTAGTAATTAACAATAATAATTAAGATGAAATATAATAAGTGCGGAATATCATAAAACTGTATTAATTACTACCACCCGGATCTGGAGTCACAATTCACCAGCATTCTAGAATTTACTATAAGTAATAGTCTAAAAGAAATACAATTGTCTGAATGAAAGAAACAGTAGAACAGAAAAGATAGACGGGGACTTCAAGGTCTGTGAACGCCGACAGATCTACCTTGAGTCTTCGGACAGTTGACCAATAGCAAAAATCTCGATCAGCCCGAGCCGGTATCAAAATATTCACAGAAAGTGCAGAATATGGTATCAGTACAACTGACCCTATGTACTGGTAAGTGTCGAGCCTAACCTCGGCGAAGTAGTGACGAGGCTAAGGCAAGGCACCTACAAATCAACCTGTACAATTTAACAGTGTATATACAAATAACAGAAATGAAGAACTAAACAGGAAATGTCGGGAGGGGAACATACTGAGGGGAATATAAGATAAAGAACTATAACAACATGATCACCAGAGCAGTCAATATACCATGAATCAACACGAATAGTGAATACAGTAAAGAAAAATGCACGGCATCACCCTTCGTGCTTTTACTCTCAATCTCACCATAAAATTAATAGAAACGGCACGGCATCACCCTTCGTGCATTAACTCTCATATCATAGTATGGCATCACCCTTCGTGCATTAACACTCACAATATGGCACGGCATCACCCTTCGTGTATTAACACTCACAATATGGCACAGCATCACCCTTCGTGCATTAACACTCACAATATGGCACGGCATCACCCTTCGTGCATTAACACCCTCCCTTACCATAATGTAATGCATAAATAACAACAGGGAGATAGAATAACAAGTACAAACTTTACTTCAACATTTGGTTCCATAACATCAATCTCAACTTTGAAATAAAAACTCAATTATCACCAGAAAATCCGTAAACATGATAAGAACGATAAAGTGAACAACACTAGTATAACACATTGCAATTAGGCATAGAAATGAGACAATATAAGTAAAACTGAGAAACATGGAAAAACAGGTAAATTGGTGGCGCATAAGTACTCCACATATACGCCGCTCACATGAATTTTACTTAGCAGGTAATCTAAGGTTCCTAATTCCCTCAAGCCAGGGTATGACACGACACTTACTTTGCTCCGAAGGCCACTTAATTCTCAATCACAGCTTTTTCTTTTGAATTCACCTCCAAATCACTTGTATCTATTAAAAAATTACTCAATAATATCAAATATCCCTAAAGGAATCAATTATATTGCGTAAGTTAAATTTTCCCATATTTTCCTCCAAAAAGTCAAAAACATCGACCCCGGGCCCGCTTGGTCAAAACCCGAGGTTCAGACCAAAATCCTTTACCCATTCACCCCCGAGCCCAAATATGTAATTAGTTTTGGAATCCGACCTCAAATTGAGGTCAAAATCCTCAAATTTCGAAATTTCTAAGTTCTACCCAAAAATTCTAATTTTACCATAAGAATTCTAGATTCTAGGTTGAAATCTTGTTATAAGATGTAAAAGATTGATAGAAAAGAGTTAGGAATCACTTACCTATGATTTGGGGAAGATTTGGTCTTTGGAAAATCGCTTCTTAAGGTTTAGGGTTTTGAAAATATGAAAAATGGATGAAAAATCCCGTCTTGCGTAAGTTAAATTTTCCCATATTTTCCTCCAAAAAGTCAAAAACATCGACCCCGGGCCCGCTTGGTCAAAACCCGAGGTTCAGACCAAAATCCTTTACCCATTCACCCCCGAGCCCAAATATGTAATTAGTTTTGGAATCCGACCTCAAATTGAGGTCAAAATCCTCAAATTTCGAAATTTCTAAGTTCTACCCAAAAATTCTAATTTTACCATAAGAATTCTAGATTCTAGGTTGAAATCTTGTTATAAGATGTAAAAGATTGATAGAAAAGAGTTAGGAATCAAATATCCCTAAAGGAATCAATTATATTGCGTAAGTTAAATTTTCCCATATTTTCCTCCAAAAAGTCAAAAACATCGACCCCGGGCCCGCTTGGTCAAAACCCGAGGTTCAGACCAAAATCCTTTACCCATTCACCCCCGAGCCCAAATATGTAATTAGTTTTGGAATCCGACCTCAAATTGAGGTCAAAATCCTCAAATTTCAAAATTTCTAAGTTCTACCCAAAAATTCTAATTTTACCATAAGAATTCTAGATTCTAGGTTGAAATCTTGTTATAAGATGTAAAAGATTGATAGAAAAGAGTTAGGAATCACTTACCTATGATTTGGGGAAGATTTGGTCTTTGGAAAATCGCTTCTTAAGGTTTAGGGTTTTGAAAATATGAAAAATGGATGAAAAATCCCGTCTAAGTCCCTTTGACTCAGCTGTAGGTGTCGCAATTGCGACCTGAGCTTCTCAAATGCGAAGGAACACTCGCAATTGCGATGCCCTTCATAATCCCGCTGCCTTCGCAAATATGAGGAAAGTGTCGTATTTGCGACCACTGAACTTCGCAAATGCGATTAGATGTTCGCATTTGCAAACCTGCCCTTCCGAGACTCCCATTGCAATTGCAAAGAAAAATCTCGCAATTGCGAGAACATGCTGGCCCAGGACTTCTTCGTAATTGCGTTAGATACCTTGCAATTTTCAGGCCTGCTTATTTCGCATTTGCGAAGCCTGATCTCGCAATTGCGAGATCAGAGGCCTGCAACAGGTTCAGTTATACCAGCAAAATTTTCTAAGTTCAAAACATCATGTGGCCTATCTAAAACTCATTCGAGCCTCGGGACTCCAAACAAAATATGTACATAAGTTTAAAAATATCATACGGACCTCCTCGCGCGATCAAATCGCCAAAATAATACCTAAAACTACGAATTTAGCACCAAATCAAATGAAATTCTCAAGAACACTTTAAAATTCATATCTTCTCAACTAGACGTCCGAATCATGTCTCACGCGAATCAACTCTGTTTCTCACCAAATTTCACAGACAAGCCTTAAATATCATAATGAACCTTTACGAGGCTCTGAAACCAATATACGGACCCGATACTAACAATGCCAAATATCAATCAATTCTTAAAAATAATTAATTTTCAGACTTTTAATTTTTATCAAAAATTCTTAACTTGAGCTAGGGACCTCCGAATTCGATTCCGGGCATACGCCCAGGTCCCATAATTCGATACGGACCCACCGAGACCGTCAAAATATGGATCCGGGCCCGTTTACCAAAAATATTGACAACTAAAATAAACTTTTAAGGCATAAATTCTTATTTTTATCAATGTTCAACTTAAAAGCTTTCCAAAAACCTGTCGGACTGCGCACGCAAATCGAGGAGGGTAAAAATAAGATTTTTAAGACTTAAGAGCATAGGTTCAAGTTCTAAAATATAAGATGACCTTTTGGGCCATCACATTTGATTAGTGCAAGGTCATATATTTTTTTAAATAGAATGGTCGGTCTTGACTAGAGTTCAGATTTATGGATTTTATAATCCTTAATGACTTGTTTTGTAAGCCAGATACGAGTTTCTCTAAGAAATTAGTGTTGAAGATTATTGAAGTGAGAAACTCGGGTTAGACATCTGGAGGTGTCTGGATCAAGATTTGTACGGTGTTGAATGAGTAAAAGAATGAGACATGCGCGCCAATATAAGGTTAGAACATTGTAACATGTGTTTCATACCACATGTGCTAGCGACCAATGGGATAATACAAGAATGGATCCCTGCTTCTTTATTGTATGAGATCCCGAAAAGTTATAATAACTTTTATTGGAATACCCTTTGGCCTTTTACTGTTTCTTGAAGTGCCAATCGGTATTGCTACTTTAGCATGTCACTAATAGCCATGGATGATTCGGCAATACAGTGTATGTCTAGGAAATCAATTGATTTGGAAAGGATAGATTTGAGTAAAAAAGGAAGACAACTAAAATAAGTTATTTAACGTTTATCCATGGGTCGACCATTACACGGATCGTGAGGATATCAAGTGTAATTGTAGGTACAATGTTATACATGAACTCGAGTTTACCTCTTTTGAGGATGAGGGATATGATAAATAGTCACTGGAGTAGCAAATGATATCTGGGGTATTGCAAGTAATACGATCCTCATGTTAATAGTGAATACTTTCCATACGTAATTGAATTTTTACGTGGAGCCTTTGTACGACCTTGATGGGTTTAACATGTTATAGCTCTTGATGCTCGCAGGTCACACGAACTATTTGTTTGTATGAATTACGTGTATTATTGCCAATGATACTAGTTTTGAGTCAGCCCATCATGAGCGAAGTGGAAGATGTTGGATATTGGATCGTGGGTCTCTCTATGTGGGCTGACCCAATCCAATACCCATTTATAAGAGATAGTTATTACCTAGAGGGAAGTTACCATCAGATAATGTTAAAAAGAAGTTGGGAACAATTTTTCTGATAACTTCTATCTCTTTCCTCTTCCATAAAAAGGAAGTGACTACTATGCCTAAAAAAAAAGGATTGAAAATCCTACTTCTTCCTTCTTCTCCATGGAAGGGGAGCATGCTGCATTTCTGCAAGAGGTTGTTTCCACGATTCGAACCCGTAACCTCCTAGTCACACGACAACAACTTTACCAGTTACACCAAGGCTCTCTTCAGTATGCTCAACCAGTAAATTAAAAATAAATATTCCCAAAGAATAGAGAAGTAAGACATGTGGAATTCTTTAATTGTTTTTCCAGTTTAAATCATCTCTGTTTTTTTGTGAACCAAATCCCAAAATTAAGTACAATATGGTCATTAAGATAGACACACTCACTCTCCACATATTTTTTACCAAGACTCAAATTCGAAAAATGGAAGGCTTCTTTCAGGCATTTGGAAGAAAACCCCTTGAAAAGATGGTGAATTAATTAAAACCACATGATTAAGCAAAGAAATAAAACAATACAAAATAATGCAGATAAAGCCAACCCAAATGGTATAATAGTAGGATTTGAATCGTCGTTGTAACTAGCCATTTTCCATGCACCATTATCAACAACATCTATTGATAATATCTCAATCGGGAATCTACAATTTGGTGTAGAAGGATCATCTGTTGTAATAACGCCCAATCCTTGAAAATCACAATAGTCAATCTGTTGACTATTCATCTGGAAATACATATTGAATGCAAATGAAGAACGCTGAGTAGAATTGAGATTATCACAAGTTGCTCCAGGTGATAATAACGTGCAATCCGATGAATTGCACGCATAATTAACTTGCTCCATCAATTTTTCATTATCAGCATTAACACTATGATCGTAAACACACCATCGATTTGGCATTTTTACTGTCCCTTTTGCTGTAGTTGGCTCTTCATCCCGATCTTTTAATGTGAAATCAATCTTGTACTTAGGTGATCCGTCGTGTCTATATATACCCCAATGGCGTTGATATTCGCCCCATTGTGTTACCATCCTGTTCTCATCAGATAACGCAGTGATATATACATTGATTGTCTTGTTTGGACGCAGAGGTGTTCCTTCATTTCTTTTTAAATATCGAAGTAAACCACGATGATATCTTTCTGCATTTTTTGGATTAGCATTTGGAAAACCATCAGTAGGCCAACCAACTTGTCCTACGATAATTTGCATGTCTGAATATCCTGCTTTTGTTAAAGCTGAAACTAGGGTATCGTATGTGAAAGTGAAAATGTTTGTGTAAATATATGGACCGTCTTTGATAGAGTAATTTGAATTATTTTTTCTATCAAAAAATGCGAAATCAACTGGCATTTGCTTAGAGGAGAGGACGTAAATTGGGAAAATGTTGATAACCAAAGGAGCATTGTGTTCTTTGAGGAAACTTAGGAGATCCAACATTTTGCCTTTTATATCTTCTCTAAAATCACCTTGTGATGGTTTTGTCACATTTGTCAAAATGTCAGTGAAGTGTGCTGTTGTCGTTTTGATATGTTTGAGGTCGTGACGATCTAGGGCTTTTCGAGCTTCTCCCAAATAGTATACAACTTCGTCATTGATTCTTTTCTCGTATCTTTTGGTGAATGGTTCATTTCCCACGTAAAGATACCTGAAAAAAGAAAAACATATATAGGAGTAAGACAATCAACGAAGAAGACTATTGATACAAAACGTCATAAAAGACAGCTCGGTGTACGAAGTATATATTCTGAATTTACGTAGGGTTTGAGGAATGACCGCACCCTAAGAAGTGTGATGCAAGCAATCTACCCTGAGACAAACATTAGTGGCCGATCCCATAGCTCGAACCCTTGATTTATAGGTCACATCGATACAACTTTACCGTTGCTCCAAAGCTCCCCTGACACATAATAGTGGAGCTAATCCATCACCTACGGGTTCGGCCGAACCCGGTAACTTGGCTCCAATCCATGTGTTTGTCTTAAAGAATCAATTGAATATGTATACTAATTATTAATTTAGAACTCACTAACTTAAAATGATTAAAACCCCAAATCCATAAGCTTGAAACTATGGTTCCGTCTCTGCTAACACAAGTCGTGAGAATTCCGGATGACCGGTGTCACAAGTCGTGGTCGCTTCAAATTTGTTCCGCTTTGGAGAACCCGTAAGTCTCCT